>NC_058082.1:403332115-404074879 GCF_014858855.1 Bufo gargarizans
TTAAGGGGCGGATAATGTGGAGGTCACTGTTAAGGGGGCAGGGGCCACTATTAAAGGAGAAACTGCTGTGGAGGTCCCTGTTAAGGCAGCAGGGTACTGTGCGGTCACTGTTAAGGGAGTGGGGTACTGTGAAGGTCAAAGTTAAGGGGATGGGCTGCTGTGGAGGTCCCATTTTAAAGTAGCGGGACACTGTGGGAGGGTCAGTGTTAAGCAGTGGGGGACTGTGGAGTTCACTGTTAAAGGGTGGGGTGCTGTAGAGGTCACTGTTATAGGGATACAGTCAATATCTTTTAATGACACACACAAACATTAAATGAAATAGATGAAATATAGGGGCAACTGCTGTGGAGGTCATTGTTAAAGCAGCAGAGTACTGTGAGGCCACTGTTAAAAGAGCGGGGTACTGTGGAGGTCACTGTCAAGGGAGTGGGGTGCTGTGAAACTCACTGTTAAAGGGGCTGGCTGCTGTTAGGGTCAAAGTTGAGGGGATGGGCTGCTGTGGAGGTCCCATTTTGAAGTGGCGGGGCACTTTGGGGAGGTCAGCATTAAAGGGGTTGTCCAGGTTAAGAGCTGAACCCGGACATACGTCCATTTTCACCCAGGCATCCCCCCTGACTTGAGCATCAGAGCAGTTCATGCTCCGATGCTCTCCTTTGCCCTGCGCTAAATTGCGCACGGCAAAGGCATTTTTTAGGAGTTCCGGTGACGAATCGGGCTCTCCATGGGGCTGCCAGGAAGCCCGGTGACATCACCGGAACTGGTGGGTGGGCAGCGCTAAAGCACGCCCATCAGAGCCGTGACGTCATGGCAGTGTATTATTGTAAACAAAAAAGCCTGTGCCCTGCACGATGCTAACATCGGGGGGCTGCCTGGGTAAAAATATGGATATATCCGAGTTCAGAGTTGAACCTGGACAACCCCTTTAAGGGGTGAGGGACTGTGGAGTTCACTGTTAAAGGGGCGGGGTGCTGTAGAAGTCACTGTTATGGGGGATACTGTCGATATTTTTTAACAACACACACAAATGTTAAATGAAATAGATTAAATATACCCGTGCGAAGCCCTGTTCGTCTGCTAGTATATATATATATATATATATATATACAGTATATAACTCAATAGAGTTTTGAAAAACTGTTCTTGCCTGCAATTTCCTGCAGGTTATTTGACAGTAAACACAGAATATTAATCAGCTCTGGCATACCCACTTCTCCAACCCTGGTACTCTCCCGTCATCAGGAGCATCTCTCTGCATCTTGCTGACTTTTCTAGGACATTGAGACTTTGAAGGGTGATTTGGAAGAAGTACAGCCAACAAAAGATGAGGATGGTCATTATTAAGACCTGGCCCACTGGATGGGGTGCAGACTGGATGGCACTGTCCTGTTCTTGTCTGCAAATCACAGTGCTTGGCTCCATTCAAGTAAACGAGTCCGCAAAAAAAACGGAACACATACAGAAATGCATCCGTAAGTCTTCCGTATCCGTTCCGTTTTTGCTGAACCATCTATTGAAAATGTTATGCCTAGGCAAATTTTTTTTTAATGTAATTACTGTATATGGCATGCGGAAAAAAAAAACGGAACCAAAAAACGAGACAACGCATCCGTAAAAGACGGACCACAAAACGCGAAAAAGCCATATGGGCGTGTGCATGAGCCCATAGAGTTATATGAAAATATCTCCAGAGTAAAACAATAAATCCGACATGGCAGGAGTGGTGACAGGACATATTTATGAACCACTTGTACTTGAGTGACTCATAACCCATAAGAACAACACACACTTGTGTGTATATATATAAAATATTATATATTGTACTATATATAATAGAAAAACATCGTCTTGTCTTGGCATTAAACACTCACAATACTTTGTCCTCCCACACAAGTCTCAGCACGGTTTCTTAATCGGTAGACCATATCAGCCACGCACAGCTTCATCTTTTTTCTTGTATCATGAATGTATAATGTGCCGTCACTAACAAACTAATTCTTTTTTAATTACCCTTTTGTTTGCATAGCAACTCATAAGCTACCTCTTTCATTTTTCAATTTATCAACCGCATCTCAGCTAATGAAACAATCCGCAGAATCTCCTGGAGAAGTATCGCTGTTCTGAAAATAGATCCCTGAGCAGTCAGAATTTTGCCTTGCAACATACTCCTCCAAGTGGAGCCAAATTATGTTTTTAATCACTCCAATTTTTCTCTTTTAACTCTTATTGCAATATCTTTTTTCATTAGTCCTTAAGTGCTTTTGATGATTTACAGTAAAAAGTATTTAAAACAAGGCAATAAAGAGGACGTGCAGAGCTGTTTCTTATTCTGGTCCTGGTGTTCTGGGACTGTTTGCTGTCATACTGTCTGCTATCACTAATAACTTTATTTTACTAGAGGTTTTCTGCAATATTGATACGTGCCATTATGGCATATGGATATAGTAGATGGTGCCACCCACTCCAAAACCCAAGTTAGCAAAAGTCAAGAACCTTTACCGCCACAGTTTTGTGTTTATTGATTTTTTTGTGCAGCCTTCCAGGAGCAATATTTACTTTTGCGTTGATGTAACCATATGATGACTTGTGTTCTTGTGGAATGAATTGCAGTTTTTAATGTCACCATATTGACGTACTTATATTGAAAAACTTATTCATATCTTTTTTTTGAGGAATGGGGGAAACAGTAGTTCCAAAATATTGGGAGGTTTATTTTTGGGGTTTTGTGATATAAATAACATGTGATAACAAATTTTGAAAGCGTTTTAAATTTTGCTACTTTTGTACAGCAAAACATTAGAAAAGAATAAGAGCTGTGCCTGCACCGTGCATGTATGGCAAATGACGGCAAGTACTTCATTACAGTACTGTTCATGTACAGCGGACGCTGAAAAGGGATAATGTAGAAATAAAACATAAAAACACCATGTTTCCTACTTCTGAATGATTCACATACTTCAACATGAATCATTCAGCAATGTACATTTGGGAAAATGGGATGAAAGTAAAATCGAGTGAAGGGAGTGAGTGGGTAGACTAAATCAAATATAATAAATATAATAAAATAAGTCTACTTTTAGAGGAGTTGTGCGTTCAAGAAACTGCTAGAACTTACTGAAATCAATATGAGTTCATGAGTTCATGTCTTCTAAGTCAGGAATCTCTGCTATAATCGAGGTACACGGACAAAGGTTGTTCCAACGGACATTATATTCATAACAAATTCTTTCAAATGGATAAATCTGGAAAAATATAAATAGGTTTATGAAACATTAAAAACTAGGGCTCGTCCGGGATTTGAACCCGGGACCTCTCGCACCCTAAGCGAGAATCATACCCCTAGACCAACGAGCCAGCTGTTCATGTTTGTATGCAGATGTACTACAGCTGTAAATTCAACATCAGCACAGCAGCTGAGGTTGTATCATATTACATGCACATACAGTCCTGATCAAAAGTTTAAGACCACTTGAGAAATGGCAAATAAATCATATTTTACATTGTTGGATCTTAACAAGGTTCCAAGTAGAGCTTCAACATGCAACAAGAAGAAATGAGAGAGAGACAAAACATTTTTTGAGCATTCAATTAATTGAAAATAACAATTAAACTGAAACAGGCTGTTTTTCAGCTGATCCAAATTTTAGGACCACATGCCTTTAAAAGGCCAAATCTGTGCAAAGACGTGAATTCATTGTCATTTTCTGTCAGGTAGTCACACGTTGTGATGGCAAAGGCAAAAAAACTGTCCCTTTTTGATCGTGGTCGGGTTGTTGAACTGCATAAGCAGGGTCTCTCACAGCGTGCCATCGCTGCTGAGGTGGGACGCAGTAAGATTTGGAATTTCTTAAATGATCCTGAGGGTTATGGAACAAAAAGTCAAGTGGAAGACCCAAAAAAATTTCATCAGCACTGAGCCGGAGGATCTAATTGGCTGTCTGTCAAGACACTGGACAATCCTCAACCCAAATTAAGGCCCTTACTGGTGCTGACTGCAGCCCCATAACCATCAGACAGCATCTAAGACTGAAGGGCTTCAAAAACAAAAAACTTCTTCAAAGATCTCGTCTCCTTGAACGCCACAGAACTGCTCGTTTGGACTTTGCAAGAGAGCACCAAACCTGGGAAATTCAAAGGTGGCAGAAAGTTTTATTCTCTGATGAGAAAAAATGTAACCTTGATGGTCCTGATGGTTTCCAACGTTACTGGCATGACAAGCAGATCCAATCTGAGATGTTTTCTACGCGCCACATAATGGTCTGGTGAGCTTCAGGAAGTGCAGGGGCATCAAACGGCCGCTGGCTATGTCCAGATGTTACAGTGAGCATTCCTCATAACCAGTGTTCCCTCTAAGCCTTGGCAGCTGCTGAGCGGGGTCGGCTTAGAAATGGGCAATGCTTAGTCAAAGGTGTTTCTACATGGAATAACGTAATGCGCTGCAGATTTAACAACAGTTTAACAGGATAGGGGATAACTATCAGATTGGTGGGGGTCCTACCACTGTGACCCCCGCTGATCACAAGAACAGGAGTCCCATATACTAGTTATATACTATAACTTATAACAACCGGAATACCCCTTTAAAATCCAAAGCACATCTCTAGCTATGTGCTGATTCCATTGCGCAAATTTCAAGATTCTCCTGTATACGCTGCAGACTGTCTACATGCAATATTGTTTCCCCCCCAAAAAAACACAGCACGACTGCCACAGGTGGACGTACCCTAAAACGTACAATCTGTGTAACTCCAAACGGCGATGACGCAAGACACGATGGCGCTGACAGACGTGTGCACCATAATAAAAGCTATATCTGTCACGTGGCAGCTCACACCTACAACTACATATGAAAAACAGGGAAAAAATATGGCGCAGTCTTCACCCGGCAACAGTGCCCCAAAGTGCAGAATGAAAAAGTTTTGCACACTAGGGCACCATAAGTAGGTGGCACGCCTGCCACACACAGAAAGGCCATGAATGAGATGACCCAATGTTGAAAGTAGTGCACATAACTCGCTGGGAGTTGTAGTACTGGCAGTTGTCTAAGATGATGGGCTTCTTACTAAATGCCAGGGTAACTGGGTGACATGAGCATGATGCCTGTCACAACTCCCCAGGTGCACAAAGGCCCTTGCCCCAAATATGGTGCGTCCCACCCCTGCCAGGCCGGCGCCATGTCCCCCCACACGGCAGCATGTCGGTGCCCACTCTGCCCTACCTGGGTGCGACCTGACCCCGTTGACATACTCACAGACAGCGTGCTCATCCGGAGCAGAGACTACAGCACAGAACACACGCCATCTTGGTCATCCCGCCCACAGTCTTACGTGAAGTGACAGCAGCTGCTGTGTACAGCGACGCACACGCCTCGGACTGGGGATTATTTACCTGGCACCATAACGCCACTACCGCGCCCCGCTGCTGCTTGCTGTCTCTTCCTCTTCTTCCTGCTAAAAGAAGGAGGAGGCAGCAGTAGCATGGCAATATTTGGTAGGTGGCACCCTGCTGCGCTAACCCACACAAGATTACGAGGAGGACGGACGTCAGCGCCACCACTGTCACTGCACTGACGGCACGATGTGGCTGAGCGGGGATGATAAAGTTGTGAGCGGGGCCACAAAAATTGCTGTGCGGCCGCCCACCCACACAGCTTAGAGGGAGCACTGCTCATGACTGAAGGCCCTCGTCTGTGTGGCAATTACTGGGTTTTTCAACAGGACAATGCTACATTACACAATGCCCGCAGGACAAGGGACTTAGGATAATAACATCACTCTTTTGGCCCATCCTGCGTGTTCCCCTGATCTAAATCCAATTGAGAACCTTTGGGGATGGATGGCAAGGGAAGTTTACAAAAATGGACAACAGTTCCAGACAGTAGATGGCCTTCATGCACTCGTCTTCCCACTCACCTCATTGAAACACTTGCATCAAGCATGCCAAAACAAATTTTGGAATTGATAAACAATAAAGGCGGAGCTATCCATTACTGAGTTCATGTTTGGAAGTTGGATTTCTGTTTTGGGGGGGGTTTATCTTTTTACTGCCTAAATAAAGTACGCTAAAATAAGTTTTATTCTATTAAATATTAAAATTCTCTGTAACAAATTAGGCTTGGTAGGGTGAAAGGGGATGTCTCAGACTGATGATGCTGATCCCTACAATCACCCCTACCACTAGAACTCCAAAATATAAGGAGTCAATAGTGTATAGAGTGTTCCTCTACCAGCATGGGGCAAAGTAACGACATCCACACACGTGTACCTGATTGAAACAGTGTGTAATGTGACAGGTCTCCTGATGAAGGGAGACACTGCACACCACCCAATGTCAGGCAACACTAGTAGGATAGTCCACCCTCAGTCGGTGATTTATACACAGGAACAAGCCACTAGGCTCCTATAGTCAGCAAGTCAGTCTGTAGCTGTATTAACAGAAATATATTGCTCGACGTGTTACTTTGGGGGGGGGTTTAGTTTTTTTTTTTGGAGGTGTGGTCCTAAACTTTTGATCAGCTGAAAAACAGCCTGTTTCAGTTTATTCGTTGTTTTTAGAGTTGAGCGAACACCTGGATGTTCGGGTTCGAGAAGTTCGGCCGAACATCCCGGAAATGTTCGGGTTCGGGATCCGAACCCGATCCGAACTTCGTCCCGAACCCGAACCCCATTGAAGTCAATGGGGACCCGAACTTTTCGGCACTAAAAAGGCTGTAAAACAGCCCAGGAAAGAGCTAGAGGGCTGCAAAAGGCAGCAACATGTAGGTAAATCCCCTGCAAACAAATGTGGATAGGGAAATGAATTAAAATAAAAATTAAATAAATAAAAATTAACCAAAATCAATTGGAGAGAGGTTCCATAGCAGAGAATCTGGCTTCCCGTCACCCACCACTGGAACAGTCCATTCTCAGATATTTAGGCCCCGGCACCCAGGCAGAGGAGAGAGGTCCCGTAACAGAGAATCTGTCTTCATGTCAGCAGAGAATTAGTCTGCATGTCATAGCAGAGAATGAGGCTTCACGTCAGCCACCACTGCAACAGTCCATTGGCATATATTTAGGCCCAGCACACACACAGGCAGAGGAGAGAGGTCCCGTAACAGACAATCTGGCTTCATGTCAGCAGAGAATCAGTCTGCATGTCATAGCAGAGAATCAGGCTTCACGTCAGCCACCACTGCAACAGTCCATTGGCATATATTTAGGCCCAGCACACACACAGGCAGAGGAGAGAGGTCCCGTAACAGAGAATCTGGCTTCATGTCAGCAGAGAATCAGTCTGCATGTCATAGCAGAGAATGAGGCTTCACGTCACCCACCACTGCAACAGTCCATTGGCATATATTTAGGCCTAGCACACAGGCAGAGCAGAGAGGTCCCGTAACAGACAATCTGGCTTCATGTCAGCAGAGAATCAGTCTGCATGTCATAGCAGAGAATGAGGCTTCACGTCAGCCACCACTGCAACAGTCCATTGGCATATATTTAGGCCTAGCACACAGGCAGAGCAGAGAGGTCCCGTAACAGACAATCTGGCTTCATGTCAGCAGAGAATCAGTCTGCATGTCATAGCAGAGAATCAGGCTTCACGTCAGCCACCACTGCAACAGTCCATTGTCATAAATTTAGGCCCAGCACCCAGGCAGAGGAGAGAGGTCCCGTAACAGACAATCTGGCTTCATGTCAGCAGAGAATTAGTCTGCATGTCATAGCAGAGAATCAGGCTTCATGTCAGCCACCACTGCAACAGTCCATTGGCATATATTTAGGCCCAGCACCCAGGCAGAGGAGGGAGGTCCCGTAACAGAGAATCTGTCTTCATGTCAGCAGAGAATCAGTCTGCATGTCATAGCAGAGAATGAGGCTTCACGTCACCCACCACTGCAACAGTCCATTGGCATATATTTAGGCCTAGCACACAGGCAGAGCAGAGAGGTCCCGTAACAGACAATCTGGCTTCATGTCAGCAGAGAATCAGTCTGCATGTCATAGCAGAGAATGAGGCTTCACGTCAGCCACCACTGCAACAGTCCATTGGCATATATTTAGGCCTAGCACACAGGCAGAGCAGAGAGGTCCCGTAACAGACAATCTGGCTTCATGTCAGCAGAGAATCAGTCTGCATGTCATAGCAGAGAATCAGGCTTCACGTCAGCCACCACTGCAACAGTCCATTGTCATAAATTTAGGCCCAGCACCCAGGCAGAGGAGAGAGGTCCCGTAACAGACAATCTGGCTTCATGTCAGCAGAGAATTAGTCTGCATGTCATAGCAGAGAATCAGGCTTCATGTCAGCCACCACTGCAACAGTCCATTGGCATATATTTAGGCCCAGCACCCAGGCAGAGGAGGGAGGTCCCGTAACAGAGAATCTGTCTTCATGTCAGCAGAGAATCAGTCTGCATGTCATAGCAGAGAATGAGGCTTCACGTCACCCACCACTGCAACAGTCCATTGGCATATATTTAGGCCTAGCACACAGGCAGAGCAGAGAGGTCCCGTAACAGACAATCTGGCTTCATGTCAGCAGAGAATCAGTCTGCATGTCATAGCAGAGAATCAGGCTTCACGTCAGCCACCACTGCAACAGTCCATTGGCATATATTTAGGCCTAGCACACAGGCAGAGCAGAGAGGTCCCGTAACAGACAATCTGGCTTCATGTCAGCAGAGAATCAGTCTGCATGTCATAGCAGAGAATGAGGCTTCACGTCAGCCACCACTGCAACAGTCCATTGGCATATATTTAGGCCTAGCACACAGGCAGAGCAGAGAGGTCCCGTAACAGAGAATCTGTCTTCATGTCAGCAGAGAATCAGTCTGCATGTCATAGCAGAGAATGAGGCTTCACGTCAGCCACCACTGCAACAGTCCATTGGCATATATTTAGGCCTAGCACACAGGCAGAGGAGAGGTTCATTCAACTTTGGGTAGCCTCGCAATATAATGGTAAAATGAAAATAAAAATAGGATTGAATGAGGAAGTGCCCTGGAGTCCAATAATATATGGTTATGGGGAGGTAGTTAATGTCTAATCTGGACAAGGGACGGACAGGTCCTGTGGGATCCATGCCTGGTTCATTTTTATGAACGTCAGCTTGTCCACATTGGCTGTAGACAGGCGGCTGCGTTTGTCTGTAATGACGCCCCCTGCCGTGCTGAATACACGTTCAGACAAAACGCTGGCTGCCGGGCAGGCCAGCACCTCCAAGGCATAAAAGGCTAGCTCTGGCCACGTGGACAATTT
Organism: Bufo gargarizans; assembly: GCF_014858855.1. Taxonomy (NCBI): domain Eukaryota; kingdom Metazoa; phylum Chordata; class Amphibia; order Anura; family Bufonidae; genus Bufo; species Bufo gargarizans. Next base: position 403,341,355 of record NC_058082.1, read on the forward strand.
AGAGACCCAGAAGTTGAATGGGGCCGAACCATCAGTCAGTACGTGGAGGGGTGTGCACACGTACTGTTCCACCATGTTAGTGAAATGTTGCCTCCTGCTAACACGTTGCGTATCAGGTGGTGGTGCAGTTAGCTGTGGCGTGTTGACAAAAGTTTTCCACATCTCTGCCATGCTAACCCTGCCCTCAGAGGAGCTGGCCGTGACACAGCTGCCTTGGCGACCTCTTGCTCCTCCTCTGCCTTGGCCTTGGGCTTCCACTTGTTCCCCTGTGACATTTGGGAATGCTCTCAGTAGCGCGTCTACCAACGTGCGCTTGTACTCGCGCATCTTCCTATCACGCTCCAGTGCAGGAAGTAAGGTGGGCACATTGTCTTTGTAGCGTGGATCCAGCAGGGTGGCAACCCAGTAGTCCGCACAGGTTAAAATGTGGGCAACTCTGCTGTCGTTGCGCAGGCACTGCAGCATGTAGTCGCTCATGTGTGCCAGGCTGCCCAGGGGTAAGGACAAGCTGTCCTCTGTGGGAGGCGTATCGTCATCGTCCTGCCTTTCCCCCCAGCCACGCACCAGTGATGGACCCGAGCTGCGTTGGGTGCCACCCCGCTGTGACCATGCTTCATCCTCATCCTCCTCCACCTCCTCCTCATCCTCGTCCTCCTCGTCCTCCAGTAGTGGGCCCTGGCTGGCCACATTTGTACCTGGCCTCTGCTGTTGCCAAAAACCTCCCTCTGAGTCACTTCGAAGAGACTGGCCTGAAAGTGCTAAAAATGACCCCTCTTCCTCCTCCTCCTCCTCCTCCTCCTGGGCCACCTCCTCTTCCATCATCACCCTAAGTGTTTTCTCAAGGAGACATAGAAGTGGTATTGTAACGCTGATAACGGTGTCATCGCCACTGGCCATGTTGGTGGAGTACTCGAAACAGCGCAACAGGGCACACAGGTCTCGCATGGAGGCCCAGTCATTGGTGGTGAAGTGGTGCTGTTCTGTAGTGCGACTGACCCGTGCGTGCTGCAGCTGAAACTCCACTATGGCCTGCTGCTGCTCGCACAGTCTGTCCAGCATGTGCAAGGTGGAGTTCCACCTGGTGGGCACGTCGCATATGAGGCGGTGAGCGGGAAGGCCGAAGTTACGCTGTAGCGCAGACAGGCGAGCAGCAGCAGGATGTGAACGCCGGAAGCGCGAACAGACGGCCCGCACTTTATGCAGCAGCTCTGACATGTCGGGGTAGTTGTGAATGAACTTCTGCACCACCAAATTCAGCACATGCGCCAAGCAAGGGATGTGCGTCAAATTGGCTAGTCCCAGAGCTGCAACGAGATTTCGCCCATTATCACACACCACCAGGCCGGGCTTGAGGCTCACCGGCAGCAACCACTCGTCGGTCTGTTGTTCTATACCCCGCCACAACTCCTGTGCGGTGTGGGGCCTGTCCCCCAAACATATGAGTTTCAGAATGGCCTGCTGACGTTTACCCCGGGCTGTGCTGAAGTTGGTGGTGAAGGTGTGTGGCTGACTGGATGAGCAGGTGGAAGAAGAGGAGGAGGAAGCCGAGAAGGAGGAGGTGGCAACAGGAGGCAAAGAATGTTGCCCTGCGATCCTTGGCGGCGGAAGGACGTGCGCCAAACAGCTCTCCGCCTGGGGCCCAGCTGCCACTACATTTACCCAGTGTGCAGTTAGGGAGATATAGCGTCCCTGGCCGTGCTTACTGGTCCACGTATCTGTGGTTAGGTGGACCTTGCCACAGATGGCGTTGCGCAGTGCACACTTGATTTTATCGGATACTTGGTTGTGCAGGGAAGGCACGGCTCTCTTGGAGAAGTAGTGCCGGCTGGGAACAACATACTGTGGGACAGCAAGCGACATGAGCTGTTTGAAGCTGTCTGTGTCCACCAGCCTAAATGACAGCATTTCATAGGCCAGTAGTTTAGAAATGCTGGCATTCAGGGCCAGGGATCGAGGGTGGCTAGGTGGGAATTTACGCTTTCTATCAAATGTTTGTGAGATGGAGAGCTGAACGCTGGCGTGTGACATGGTTGAGACGCTTGGTGACGGAGGTGGTGGTGGTGGTGTTGGTGGTACATCCCCTGTTTGCTGGGCGGCAGGTGCCAACGTTCCTCCAGAGGCGGAGGAAGAGGCCGAGGCGGCAGCAGCAGAATAGGCCGAGGCGGCAGCAGCAGAAGAGGTAGCAGGGGGAGCCTGAGTGACTTCCTTGGTTTTAAGGTGTTTACTCCACTGCAGTTCATGCTTTGCATGCAGGTGCCTGGTCATGCAGGTTGTGCTCAGGTTCAGAACGTTAATGCCTCGCTTCAGGCTCTGATGGCACAGCGTGCAAACCACTCGGGTCTTGTCGTCAGCACATTGTTTGAAGAAGTGCCATGCCAGGGAACTCCTTGAAGCTGCCTTTGGGGTGCTCGGTCCCAGATGGCGGCGGTCAGTAGCAGGCGGAGTCTCTTGGCGGCGGGTGTTCTGCTTTTGCCCACTGCTCCCTCTTTTGCTACGCTGTTGGCTCGGTCTCACCACTGCCTCTTCCTCCGAACTGTGAAAGTCAGTGGCACGACCTTCATTCCATGTGGGGTCTAGGACCTCATCGTCCCCTGCATCGTCTTCCACCCAGTCTTGATCCCTGACCTCCTGTTCAGTCTGCACACTGCAGAAAGACGCAGCAGTTGGCACCTGTGTTTCGTCATCATCAGAGACATGCTGAGGTGGTATTCCCATGTCCTCATCATCAGGAAACATAAGTGGTTGTGCGTCAGTGCATTCTATGTCTTTCACCGCTGGGGAAGGGCTAGGTGGATGCCCTTGGGAAACCCTGCCAGCGGAGTCTTCAAACAGCATAAGAGACTGCTGCATAACTTGAGGCTGAGACAGTTTCCCTGGTATGCATGGGGGTGATGTGACAGACTGATGGGGTTGGTTTTCAGGCGCCATCTGTGCGCTTTCTGCAGAAGACTGGGTGGGAGATAATGTGAACGTGCTGGATCCACTGTCGGCCACCCAATTGACTAATGCCTGTACCTGCTCAGGCCTTACCATCCTTAGAACGGCATTGGGCCCCACCATATATCGCTGTAAATTCTGGCGGCTACTGGGACCTGAGGTAGTTGGTACACTAGGACGTGTGGATGTGGCAGAACGGCCACGTCCTCTCCCAGCACCAGAGGGTCCACTAACACCACCACGACCATGTCCACGTCCGCGTCCCTTACTAGATGTTTTTCTCATTGTTATGGTTCACCACAACAACAAATATATTATTTGGCCCAATGTATTGTATTCAAATTCAGCGGGATATAAATTTGAGGCCTAGTATTTAGGCGCTGGGTGACCGGTATGGATTTAGTGACAGAATTAGACTTGGAAATGCACAGAAGCGTGTGTGTGAAGTTATTCTGAATGACCCTATGTGCACCTTCAATATGATCTACCCTTTTAGGGATAGATTTCAAATAGCTCTGATATAGCAGAAACGACTAAATTATGAAATTGCTAAATTGGGAATTGTATTTCAACCCAGAACAAAAAATGTGCTTTGACGGACACTAAATAACTTTCCCAGCCACAACAGGACAGCGGTAACGAGAGATTTAGCGGGATATAAATTTGAGGCCTAGTATTTAGGCGCTGGGTGACAGGTATGGGTTTAGTGACAGAATTAGATTTGGAAATGCACAGTAGCGGGTGTGTGAAGTTATTCTGAATGACCCTATGTGCACCTTGAATATTATATACCCTTTTAGGGATAGATTTCAAATAGCTCTGATATAGCAGAAACCACTAAATTATGAAATTGCTAAATTGGGAATTGTATTTCAACCCAGAACAAGAAATGTGCTTGAACGGACACTAAATAACTCGCCCAGCTACAGCACTAGGGACAGATTTAGCGGGATATAAATTTGAGGCCTAGTATTTAGGCGCTGGGTGACATTTATGGGTTTAGTGCCAGAATTAGACTTGGAAATACACAGTAGCGGGTGTGTGTGAAGTTATTCTGAATGACCCAATGTGCACCTTGAATATTATATACCCTTTTAGGGATAGATTTCAAATAGCTCTGATATAGCAGAAACCACTAAATTATGAAATTGCTAAATTGGGAATTGTATTTCAACCCAGAACAAGAAATGTGCTTGAACGGACACTAAATAACTCGCCCAGCTACAGCACTAAGGACAGATTTAGCGGGATATAAATTTGAGGCCTAGTATTTAGGCGCTGGGTGACAGGTATGGGTTTAGTGCCAGAATTAGACTTGGAAATACACAGTAGCGGGTGTGTGTGAAGTTATTCTGAATGACCCAATGTGCACCTTGAATATTATATACCCTTTTAGGGATAGATTTCAAATAGCTCTGATATAGCAGAAACCACTAAATTATGAAATTGCTAAATTGGGAATTGTATTTCAACCCAGAACAAGAAATGTGCTTGAACGGACACTAAATAACTCGCCCAGCTACAGCACTAGGGACAGATTTAGCGGGATATAAATTTGAGGCCTAGTATTTAGGCGCTGGGTGACAGGTATGGGTTTAGTGCCAGAATTAGACTTGGAAATACACAGTAGCGGGTGTGTGTGAAGTTATTCTGAATGACCCAATGTGCACCTTGAATATTATATACCCTTTTAGGGATAGATTTCAAATAGCTCTGATATAGCAGAAACCACTAAATTATGAAATTGCTAAATTGGGAATTGTATTTCAACCCAGAACAAGAAATGTGCTTGAACGGACACTAAATAACTCGCCCAGCTACAGCACTAAGGACAGATTTAGCGGGATATAAATTTGAGGCCTAGTATTTAGGCGCTGGGTGACAGGTATGGGTTTAGTGCCAGAATTAGACTTGGAAATACACAGTAGCGGGTGTGTGTGAAGTTATTCTGAATGACCCAATGTGCACCTTGAATATTATATACCCTTTTAGGGATAGATTTCAAATAGCTCTGATATAGCAGAAACCACTAAATTATGAAATTGCTAAATTGGGAATTGTATTTCAACCCAGAACAAGAAATGTGCTTGAACGGACACTAAATAACTCGCCCAGCTACAGCACTAGGGACAGATTTAGCGGGATATAAATTTGAGGCCTAGTATTTAGGCGCTGGGTGACAGGTATGGGTTTAGTGCCAGAATTAGACTTGGAAATACACAGTAGCGGGTGTGTGTGAAGTTATTCTGAATGACCCAATGTGCACCTTGAATATTATATACCCTTTTAGGGATAGATTTCAAATAGCTCTGATATAGCAGAAACCACTAAATTATGAAATTGCTAAATTGGGAATTGTATTTCAACCCAGAACAAGAAATGTGCTTGAACGGACACTAAATAACTCGCCCAGCTACAGCACTAAGGACAGATTTAGCGGGATATAAATTTGAGGCCTAGTATTTAGGCGCTGGGTGACAGGTATGGGTTTAGTGCCAGAATTAGACTTGGAAATACACAGTAGCGGGTGTGTGTGAAGTTATTCTGAATGACCCAATGTGCACCTTGAATATTATATACCCTTTTAGGGATAGATTTCAAATAGCTCTGATATAGCAGAAACCACTAAATTATGAAATTGCTAAATTGGGAATTGTATTTCAACCCAGAACAAGAAATGTGCTTGAACGGACACTAAATAACTCGCCCAGCTACAGCACTAAGGACAGATTTAGCGGGATATAAATTTGAGGCCTAGTATTTAGGCGCTGGGTGACAGGTATGGGTTTAGTGCCAGAATTAGACTTGGAAATACACAGTAGCGGGTGTGTGTGAAGTTATTCTGAATGACCCAATGTGCACCTTGAATATTATATACCCTTTTAGGGATAGATTTCAAATAGCTCTGATATAGCAGAAACCACTAAATTATGAAATTGCTAAATTGGGAATTGTATTTCAACCCAGAACAAGAAATGTGCTTGAACGGACACTAAATAACTCGCCCAGCTACAGCACTAGGGACAGATTTAGCGGGATATAAATTTGAGGCCTAGTATTTAGGCGCTGGGTGACAGGTATGGGTTTAGTGCCAGAATTAGACTTGGAAATACACAGTAGCGGGTGTGTGTGAAGTTATTCTGAATGACCCAATGTGCACCTTGAATATTATATACCCTTTTAGGGATAGATTTCAAATAGCTCTGATATAGCAGAAACCACTAAATTATGAAATTGCTAAATTGGGAATTGTATTTCAACCCAGAACAAGAAATGTGCTTGAACGGACACTAAATAACTCGCCCAGCTACAGCACTAGGGACAGATTTAGCGGGATATAAATTTGAGGCCTAGTATTTAGGCGCTGGGTGACAGGTATGGGTTTAGTGCCAGAATTAGACTTGGAAATACACAGTAGCGGGTGTGTGTGAAGTTATTCTGAATGACCCAATGTGCACCTTGAATATTATATACCCTTTTAGGGATAGATTTCAAATAGCTCTGATATAGCAGAAACCACTAAATTATGAAATTGCTAAATTGGGAATTGTATTTCAACCCAGAACAAGAAATGTGCTTGAACGGACACTAAATAACTCGCCCAGCTACAGCACTAAGGACAGATTTAGCGGGATATAAATTTGAGGCCTAGTATTTAGGCGCTGGGTGACAGGTATGGGTTTAGTGCCAGAATTAGACTTGGAAATACACAGTAGCGGGTGTGTGTGAAGTTATTCTGAATGACCCAATGTGCACCTTGAATATTATATACCCTTTTAGGGATAGATTTCAAATAGCTCTGATATAGCAGAAACCACTAAATTATGAAATTGCTAAATTGGGAATTGTATTTCAACCCAGAACAAGAAATGTGCTTGAACGGACACTAAATAACTCGCCCAGCTACAGCACTAGGGACAGATTTAGCGGGATATAAATTTGAGGCCTAGTATTTAGGCGCTGGGTGACAGGTATGGGTTTAGTGCCAGAATTAGACTTGGAAATACACAGTAGCGGGTGTGTGTGAAGTTATTCTGAATGACCCAATGTGCACCTTGAATATTATATACCCTTTTAGGGATAGATTTCAAATAGCTCTGATATAGCAGAAACCACTAAATTATGAAATTGCTAAATTGGGAATTGTATTTCAACCCAGAACAAGAAATGTGCTTGAACGGACACTAAATAACTCGCCCAGCTACAGCACTAAGGACAGATTTAGCGGGATATAAATTTGAGGCCTAGTATTTAGGCGCTGGGTGACAGGTATGGGTTTAGTGCCAGAATTAGACTTGGAAATACACAGTAGCGGGTGTGTGTGAAGTTATTCTGAATGACCCAATGTGCACCTTGAATATTATATACCCTTTTAGGGATAGATTTCAAATAGCTCTGATATAGCAGAAACCACTAAATTATGAAATTGCTAAATTGGGAATTGTATTTCAACCCAGAACAAGAAATGTGCTTGAACGGACACTAAATAACTCGCCCAGCTACAGCACTAGGGACAGATTTAGCGGGATATAAATTTGAGGCCTAGTATTTAGGCGCTGGGTGACAGGTATGGGTTTAGTGCCAGAATTAGACTTGGAAATACACAGTAGCGGGTGTGTGTGAAGTTATTCTGAATGACCCAATGTGCACCTTGAATATTATATACCCTTTTAGGGATAGATTTCAAATAGCTCTGATATAGCAGAAACCACTAAATTATGAAATTGCTAAATTGGGAATTGTATTTCAACCCAGAACAAGAAATGTGCTTGAACGGACACTAAATAACTCGCCCAGCTACAGCACTAAGGACAGATTTAGCGGGATATAAATTTGAGGCCTAGTATTTAGGCGCTGGGTGACCGGTATGGATTTAGTGACAGAATTAGACTGGGATATGGCCAAAAAATAAACAGACTATTGCTGGTTAAATGCACTTGGTGTGACAGCTTCACCCTGATGTAGGCTTTAGCCAAAAAACAACCACACCATTGAGGGTTAAATGCACTTGGTGACAGGCGCAGCTTGCCCCTGATTTAGTATATGGCCAAAAAATGAACAGACTATTGCTGGTTAAATGCACTTGGTGTGACAGCTTCACCCTGATGTAGGCTTTAGCCAAAAAACAACCACACCATTGAGGGTTAAATGCACTTGGTGACAGGCGCAGCTTGCCCCTGATTTTGTATATGGCCAAAAAATGAACAGACTATTGCTGGTTAAATGCACTTGGTGTGACAGCTTCACCCTGATGTAGGCTTTAGCCAAAAAACAACCACACCATTGAGGGTTAAATGCACTTGGTCGCAGCTTGTGCTGGCGCACCACAAGACACAAAATGGCCGCCGATCACCCCAGAAAAATGTGACTGACAAACGGTCTGGGCAGCCTAAAAACAGTGAGCAATTGAGGATCAGCAGCTCAATGATCCACAGCTGCAGATCGATCAGTTAATCAAGTCCTTTGGAGGAGTTAATCTGCCTAATCTCGCCCTACTGTCGCAGCCGCAACCTCTCCCTACGCTAATCAGAGCAGAGTGACGGGCGGCGCTATGTGACTCCAGCTTAAATAGAGGCTGGGTCACATGGTGCTCTGGCCAATCACAGCCATGCCAATAGTAGGCATGGCTGTGATGGCCTCTTGGGGCAAGTAGTATGACGCTTGTTGATTGGCTGCTTTGCAGCCTTTCAAAAAGCGCCAAGAAAGCGTCACAAAAGCGCGAAGAAAGCGACGAACACCGAACCCGAACCCGGACTTTTACGAAAATGTCCGGGTTCGGGTCCGTGTCACGGACACCCCAAAATTCGGTACGAACCCGAACTATACAGTTCGAGTTCGCTCATCCCTAGTTGTTTTCATTAAATTGAATGCTCAAAAATGTTTTGTCTCTCTCTCATTTCTTCTTGTTGCATGTTGAAGCTCTACTTGGAAACTTGTTAAGATCCAACAATGTAAAATATGATTTATTTGCCATTTTTCAAGTGGTCTTAAACTTTTGATCATGACTGTATGTGCATGTAATATGATACAACAAAAATGTTTTGTCTCTCTCTCATTTCTTCTTGTTGCATGTTGAAGCTCTACTTGGAAACTTGTTAAGATCCAACAATGTAAAATATGATTTATTTGCCATTTTTCAAGTGGTCTTAAACTTTTGATCATGACTGTATGTGCATGTAATATGATACAACAAAAATGTTTTGTCTCACTCCCATTTCTTCTTGTTGCATGTTGAAGCTCTACTTGGAACCTTGTTAAGATCCAGCCATGCTAAATATGATTTTTTGACATTTTTCAAGTGGTCTTAAACTTTTGATCAGGACTGTATGTCCTGATGGGATTACTACTACTTTAAATATTTATATCCCTGAGATATGATTATAGGATTATACAATTAGCTTTCTGTTGTAGCTCCTAGTCGAGGGTCCTTGCTGGGGGACCTCTGTTTATGATGTCCCTATATCCTAATTATGATATGTCCCATTTAGAGATGAGTGAGGTTATGAAAAATTCAATTTGGCTGCTTCGGTGAATTTCATAAAGAAACTCGATTCGTGATGATTTACTTAGTCGCAAAGCGCATTTCTTTTTATGTAGCAGGCACAATGACGGGGAACGGTGATCATACCGCCTCCTGTCATTGTATTCCTCTGGCAGTATCCATCGCTGATCGTGGTATCTGAGGCTACCATTTAGACCTTTCAGGGATTTGTACTCGGATCGGCTGTCAGAAAGTACCTAAGTTATCTCACCCTAGCTATGCTTAGCAGTAGAGTTATGCCACATCTGCCGGAGTAGAGCCACCTAAAGGGGGCAACCCTAATATGAATGATTGTAAGATGGGGTGGGTGAAAATCACCAAACCCAACGTCAGCCTCAGGACACAGGTGAGTATAAATAGGGCCGTCAATCAGCCTCCCCTCCCACAAATACAGCAAATGAATTTGCCTATTACTTGTGTTTGGATCGTCTATCAGAAAGTACCTAAGCTATTTCACCCTTGCTACGCTTAGCAGTAGAGTTATGCCACAACTGCCGGAGTAGGGCCGCCTAAAGGGGCCAAAAATAAACAGACCATAGATTCAGAAAAATATTTATATTGACATACTGTTACATCACCAACGTCTGAAAAGTGAGAGACATCTCACTATGCGGGTCTGGAATGTATCGTACATAGCAAGATGATTTATATCTACCCAATCTCTTAATAACATGCGCTGGAACGTTGTTTTTAGAGGCAGCTGATGCTGCTCCAATTCTGAAGGAGTGGCTCGTGATCGACTTAGGATTGACCCTGATATTCACTAAGAATACTCTGATATATTTCATGAAAGTCTGAGTACTAAGGGGTGCAGCATTGAAGGCTAACAACGGCGAGTCCGCTGAAGCAGCCCTGATGAACTCCAACCATTCATGAAGAACCCTGACCGGACACCAACTGTTCCCAGTGGGAAAATACTGCACCTCGACCAGTTCCCCAGGCTGAGCTGTTTTTGAAGAACTCAAAGTTAAGACATAACCAGTGTTGCCCCACACAAGTTTTCCTTTATGTAAGAACACTTTAGACAAAGCGGAACGTGTAAACTCGCTAGGCCTGAGGAAACCGTAAAAACTCAAATACATGGCCGTTTTAATCATCAGGCTAGTGCTATGGCCGAAGGGCTTATTCTGCAATAAGTCAGACAAAGATCTAAACATCCGCCCTGATAACGGCTGTCTAGTAAAATGGCTTTTAGCTGTCACCTTCTGATTACCTTTCAACAATGCTTTGATAGGATGTGCTGCAAACAGAGACAGCTGATCGGGGTGTTGAACATAGCAGTGATGCTGTATGCCAGCAAGATATACTTTGATGGTACTATGTGCTAACTTGAGGTGAGAGTGCCAAAAAGTAACAAAAGCCATCAAGTAGGATATGTGCCCCGTGTCACCAGGTAGGTAAATTTCCTTAAACTTGTTGAACAACGCCCAAGCAGTCTCATATACTTTAAGTGTGTTGCTAGACAACGACTTAGCAACAAGATTCCTAGCTGTAGCGAGGTGTAATGCTAGTCCATCACCAGTTGACTGTGATGAGGAGTTGGCATCGCCAAATAGTCTGCCCCTGGGAATACCTGGAAGAAGAGCTGAAAGTTAAGCCAGGACAGGACATCTGATGCTACATTCTTTTCACCACAAATATGTGGACAAATAATATGAAACTCATACTGTAGTGACAGCCAAACAAACCTAACAAACGACATTATCTCTATGGAACTTGTTCTGCCCTTCATAAGAATGTCTGCAGTAACAGCATTATCCGTCAAAAACAAGACTGTATGGTTTCTCCATAGCCTACCTCAGACCTGCGCTGCCCCCACTATGGGGTAGATCTCAAATAAAGAGGATGACTGACCGAACCCCGGAATGTTCGCTACCTTAGATGGCCAAGGACTAGCTAACCAGCGTCTTCCCCATATGGCAGCGAACCCTACTTACAAAGTCGCATCTGTATATACCAAGGGGGACTGATCTGACACTGCACGAACAAACAAATAAATATCATTCCAATGTGTGATAAAGGTGTCCCACATCAGTAAATAGGCAGTTGATCTAAATGGCCTGGACTGTCTTAATTTGGGGCTAATGGAAGCAGTTTCAGCAGCCTAGAAATAAACGTTCTCCCTTGAGGAATAATACTCATGGCAAAATTCAACATACCCAGAAAGGACTGGAGTTTTGCCCTCGTGGTGACCCTAACATGTGCTAACCTGTGTACCAAATCTCTGATTCTGCGCAATTTATCTTGCGGAAGATTAGACTTCATCTTTACTGTATCCAGCTGTAGCCCCAATAAAGTAATTGAAGTACTAGAGCCTTCCATCTTATGCGGTGCCACTGGTACTTTGAGATCTTTGAATACGGTACGTAATATGTGCAGATCCCGAGGGGATCGTGACGGGGGTTCGATTAACTTATTAATTTATAAAACAGTCTTTTGTACATCCCAGTGTAAAATACAGTCTCATGCATACAGGGGTAGGGTGATGTAAGTCCTCAGAAGAAACAGGCTCTTGTCCTAAATATATATGTAAGAAAGCTACTGCTTCAGACTAGGCTTTGAAGAAATAAAAGTACTTGGCTGGTAAAAACTCTTGCCTGATCCTAACCTGACTTGAAGATGGTTTGCTGAGTCCTTGAACTTCTATTTTTCAGTGTTTTCTGACAGATGGCCTATCTGTCTTCAGGGTTTAAACTGGAAGGTGCAGATGCCGGAAGCTGTGTCCTACACCTGCTTGCAAAGGTGCCCAGTAATCCCTTAAATATGGCCTTGTGCTATCCTTTAAGACAATATAAAAATCCCCTTGAATACTTGCTTTAGTAAGCTGGTCACCCCGGAAAAATGTGATGTAGACGTGAACTTCTCACCTCTAGGTGGAATCTTGCGGCTTTTAACCCTGGGCTGTGGAGCCAACATGGAGTGAGCAGAGAGGCAGGAGGCCTCCCTCCAGCAGGCAGCTACTTCATGGCTGCTCTCTGACTAAACTTGTCCAGACTGGAACTAACTGAACTGCCTAACTTGGGCCTGAGCTAAGCTATTTATACACTGTAACACTGCCCCATCTTGTGGAGAAACTAGTGTAGTGCACCCTAACTAGGCCTGTGTAAAGGATTTTTCATGTGGAATCACATTGTGACATGGCAGAATATGACATGCAATGAATTACAGCATACAGGCATAATACAAGACATTAAAACACAATAAAAACAAGTTTGCGGTGCCCACAGCCACGTAGTGGGACACTGCATATTAGTCCCACTATCACTATGCTCAATTTATTGCAAGTGAGCCAGGAGCCAGGAGTCCAGCCGTACCCATGTAGGAGACACCGTTGACACCATTATCATCACCATACAGAAACACTATAGGCAATCACACCACTCTGGCATTCCTAACCTGGGGCGTAAGTTATAACAGCTTGGAAGAGCCCTGTGATTGTACCCTGTGCACCTGCAATTGGCATCACGAACAAACTATAAACTATTATCTACCCATATCCTGACCATCTGCATAAGTGGCGTCAGTGTTACCTGTTCCTGGTCACTGCAAATGGAAGAGTACTTCATAGAGAACTCCTCTGATGATATCAAGGAGTTCAGACTAGAGATAGGTAAGGAATGTGGTGCTGACAAATCGTAAATTAACCTTTTTTTATTGGAGAATTTCCCGGTTACCACCCCGACAGGGTTTACGCTCCAACAGTCAAAGGGGGAGGGGGTGACTAAATGGACCTATAAAATAACCCTTCTCCAATTTGGTCTGTATCAGCTCCGAGACTGACACTTGGTCTTTGAGGGCCGACAGCAGGTTCCTACACCCATAAGAGAACTGAGGTAGCGCAACTAGACAGGTATGAAAACCATTAATCAAGCCGTCCACCGCATATTTAACCCAGCCGGGCTCCGGATTGTCTCTTAAATAAGAATTAAGCAGTTCAGCGTCTACCATGCCTAGTCATGCCGTGTGGTTATTCCTCTGAGGACAAGCCACACGGGGATGAGCCCTAAAACAAATAGAACACAAGTGTAACAACCTACACTGACTGTAGTGACACGCCGAGAAATTAAAATTATTACACACTTGTGACCTTCCAAGATACTTAATTGGTCGGCACAATTTATTCACCCCTGAAACAACCCTGCTATTGCTAGTCGATGGACCTGTAATGTTCCTAGTCTGTGAGGTCTCTGTCTGTATATTAAGACTGGAACACCATTCAGTTGTATGCGAGTAGGAACTACACGTGGCACACGTCAGGGCTCTAAGACCCTCAAAGTGGTGGCGGAACAGCCACCAGCAGTGAATGATGTGTTGGAACTGTGCCAGAGCCGCAGCTGGCTTGGCTTAAACAAACGGTGATAGTCATAAAACGCTGTACCACCGTATTTATAACCTAAATCCACCACATTATATAAATAAAGATCCAACTCCTCCATCCTATGTGGGCTAACTGAACAGACAACATCCTGAAAAAAACTAAACGCTAGGACAAATTCTGCAACACTTGGCTTCCTATTGAGTCTGACATATTTGGACTTTAGAATAATGGACACTTCCCCACAGGCTATCGTCTTATTATCAGGAACCTTGTGCGCTGCTATAAGTAATGACGCTAAATTAACATCCTTATCCTCGAGGATGTCCTGGCGAATGTTGGCTGGGATGAAATGTGATGGTGCTATACTGGGAAGATTAACTAAACCACCAGCAACACTGGATTGAGATGTTGAGGCCACTGAAGGTCTCTGCACCACTAAACTAGATGTCACAACCCTATTTTCCACTGTCTCCAGCCTAGCCTGGACTTCTGAAATGGACGAGGCCATAGAATTGATGACTGCATGCAGCTGGGTCAGGGAAGTCTGTATAGTGTTCATGGACACTACGTCCTGACTAGGACCTGCCGACTTCAAAGAGAGTAGGTGTAACATCCCAGAGTATTTTACCAAACTATTTATCCCCGCTACAACATGTTAGGTGTATGTAAATTGTCATCTTGTGTAATTATATTGTCATTACTGTCATTTTATGTATTTCCAGGCCTGTTTTATATTATGCTGTCATTTCCATGTGCACCAGCAGGTGGCTGCTATGAGTTCAGCAGGACCATAGTCAGTTTAGTATTGCTAGACTGGAATAGTTCATTCCAGTTTTAGCCCAATCCTCTGCAGAAGTGGGCTGGTCCCATGTCCTGTCTCATGGGAGGAGAAGGAAGTTAAATTAGTGTACCAGCTACCCCCGCTTGGGGGAGGCTGTGCTAGTAGGAGCTCCCAGAAACAGGGATCCCAAGACAGGATCAAGCCTCGGCTGAGGCCAAAGATCTCCATTCCCAGACTGAGCCTTCAGCCTCAGCTGGTTGACAAGCAAGCAGCCACCTCCAGCCTCCAGGAAGAAGCATTCCCTGTGAGCCAAGCTGTGAGTACATATCCAGAGTCCAGGAGAAGCCAAATTCCTCCTCAGCTAGTCAGGTCCATTACAATTAGAAGACAGACAGAGCAGAAGATAGATACCTGCCAGATTCCCCAGGCACATAGTATAGCTGCATAAGAGATATTGATCCCTGCCATACATTGCCTATACCTGCTGGGACCCAAGACTATTGCTGTAACTTGTATGGATTACTGCTGCTATTTAGTAAAGACAAGTTGGATTATATCTCCAGTCTGGATCTCATTTACTGCTACCAAAGTTCCTCAGTTAATCCTATTAACAACACTCATTTTATTGCAAGTGAGCCAGGATCCAGGAGTACAGCCGTACCAAGGTAGGAGACACCGTTGACGCTACCATACCTACCACACAGAGACATTATTCCCCTCTGGCATTCCTCACCTGGTACGTGAGCTATAACATCTTAAAGGGCCCTGCAACAGTACCTGCGCAAGCTGCAATTGGCGTCACGAACAACTCATAAATATATATATACATATCCTGACCCACTGCATCATCTGCACCATACCGCGGTCCTGCTCTATTGCATAGGCCTTAAGGTTCTGCTTTCCTAGCTGTTGCTGGGAAAGGAATTCCTCTCTTCAACAATTCCGCCATCATCTTGGGAATAGTCCAAGACCTTATTGAAGGAACAGTGCCCTGTACAGACTGTAGATCCATACTTCCTTAAAATGAAGACGTGCCCCCGATGTCCGAGTCATGTGACATATTGCTACTAAAACAAGATAAATGACAAAGTAACCAATCGAATGCCGCCCCTTAGTATTGACAACTCTAACAGACCCAAGCCACCTGGTGCCTATGACGTGACAAGCTCCCGAACCGTGCCTGTAGTTGTAATGTGTAATGACCGGCGTCACACACAGGAAGCCCTGCCCAAGGGAGAGGGAAAGGTGGTGACCCCTAACTCTCCTTGCGGCTGGCACCTGACTGCCCTGACGTCCCTAGACGGGTTCCTCACCCGTGCGGCGATCACGTGCCTAAACCCTGGCTTTCCCTGAAATGAACCCTAGATAATGAACGGGCCGGTGGGATCGCTAGTCCTCACCACTGCACTAAGAGGGAAACACCAGGGAGAGGACAGACAAACACAGACAAACATAAACACCCAGGTGGATGACAACAACTGTCCACAAAGGTCCAACAGGGATCCGGAGGGTAGCGTTCTAAAGCAACAATCAGAACGCAGCAACACAGCTCCAGTGGGTCAGGATAGATGTCCAGGCAGGAAGCTCTATATCTGGCAACCAGAGAAGTGTGAGAGGGGAATATAAGGAGGATGGGAGTGCTGGACATGGAACAGCTGAGAGAAGGAGCTACGGATCCCTGAGTGAGCCAAAAGGATTTGCAAAGCAAACCCAGAAAGCTACAATAAGGAAACATCCCTACCTTACATAGAGTGTGCAGCCAACCGCTGCGACCTCCTGATCCCGGGTACAACGGAGTCAGGCTTGGCTCTTGACACCCTCGTGACAGTACCCCCCTCTCTACGAGGGGCCTCCGGACACTCAGGACTAGGTCTCTCAGGATGAGAGGCATGAAAAATCCGAACTAGCCTGTCGGCGTTTACCTCAGACGCAGGAACCCACATCCTTTCCTCTGGACCGTAACCTCTCCAGTGCACCAGATATTGGAGAGAGTGGCGGACCCAACGAGAATTAATAATTTTGGATATCTGAAATTCTAGATTACCATCCACAACAATAGGAGGGGGTGGCAGCGGTGACGGTTCTAGAGGTGGAACATATTTTTTGAGTAACGACTTATGAAAGACATTATGGATTTTAAAAGTCTGAGGTAACTCCAGGCGAAAAGCCACAGGGTTGATGATGGCTATAATCTTGTAAGGACCAATAAACCTAGGACCCAGTTTCCAAGAGGGAACCTTCAATTTGATATTCCTAGTAGATAACCACACATAGTCATTCACTCCTAGGTCCGGACCTGGCGACCGTCTCTTATCAGCCATGCATTTGTATTTACCTCCCATATTTTTCAAGTTAGCTTGCACGTTCTGCCATACCGATGAAAGAGATGACGAAAATCGTTCCTCTTCGGGAACCCCAGAAGACCCCCCCTCTTTGAAAGTACAGAATTGGGGATGAAAACCATATGCACCAAGAAATGGTGACTTGCCAGTGGATTCCTTAAGGCGATTATTTATGGCAAACTCTGCTAACGGTAAATATGACGACCACAACTCTTGGTTTTCAGACACAAAACATCTTAGATATGTCTCAAGGTTTTGGTTGGTACGCTCAGTCTGTCCATTCGACTGAGGATGGAAAGCTGAGGAAAAGGACAAGTGAGCCCCCAAACGGGAACAAAAAGCTTTCCAAAATTTAGAAATAAACTGGGTTCCCCGATCCGAAAAAACATCGGAGGGGACCCCGTGAAGCTTCACGATCTCACTGACGAATACCTGAGCAAGAGTTTTAGCATTAGGTAGTGCGGGTAACGCAATGAAGTGTGCCATTTTGCTAAACCTGTCCACTACTACCAAAATAACTGTTTTACCTGCAGACAAAGGTAAGTCAGTGATAAAATCCATAGACAGATGTGTCCATGGTCTATTGGGAATGACGAGTGGTAATAGAGACCCTGCAGGACGTGTATGTGAAACTTTTGCGCGCGCACAGGTAGAACAAGAAGACACAAAATCCAATACATCCTGACGCAACCTTGGCCACCAAAAACGACGAGACAATAGCTCTAAGGTTGATTTACTACCCGAGTGCCCAGCAAGTGCCGAATTATGATGTTCCTTTAATAATTCGAGACGTAGGTTCAACGGTACAAACAATTTCTCTGAGGGGCAAGAGACCGGGGCGTCCCCCTGGGCCTCTAACACCTTCCCCTCCAGAGCAGAGTGTACCGCAGAAACAACCACTCCTCTTTGTAGAATGGGTACCGGATCACTCACATTACCCACTCCAGGGAAACAACGAGATAGTGCATCAGCCTTGGTATTCTTTACCCCAGGACGATAGGTAATCACAAAGTTAAACCTGGTAAAAAAATAACGACCACCTAGCCTGTCTAGGGGTGAGACGCTTAGCTGATTCGAGGTACAGCAGATTTTTGTGGTCCGTTAACACAGTGACGGGGTGGACTGCCCCCTCTAAAAAGTGACGCCACTCCTCAAACGCAAGTTTAATAGCTAACAGTTCCCTATTGCCAATATCGTAGTTCTGTTCTGCTGCAGATAGTTTTTTAGAAAAGAAAGCACAAGGACGCCATTTGCCAGGAGACGGACCCTGAGACAGTACAGCCCCCATTCCCACCTCTGATGCATCGACTTCAACAATAAAAGGCTGAGAGACATCAGGTTGGACTAGTACAGGTGCTGAGGTAAACCTCTCTTTTAGAGAAGAAAAAGCAACTTTAGCGGCGTCAGACCATTTAGAAAAATCAGTCCCCTTCCTAGTCATGTCAGTAATGGGTTTTACGATCACCGAATAATTTTTAATGAATTTCCTATAGAAATTCGCAAAGCCCAAGAACCGTTGTAGTGCTTTGAGGTTCTCAGGAAGATCCCAATCCAAAATTGCCTGGACCTTCCTAGGATCCATACGGAAACCTGACGCAGATAAATAATAACCTAGGAATTGTATCTCCTGAACGGCAAAAACACATTTTTCTATTTTAGCATATAATTCATTCGTCCGTAGTACCTGTAGTACTTGTCTGACATGCTCCTCATGTGTTCTCAGATCAGACGAATAAATTAAGATATCATCTAGGTATATTACCACAAACCTGCCGATTAGATGACTAAAAATGTCTTTAACGAAATGTTGAAAAACGGCAGGAGCATTGGTCAGGCCGAAAGGCATAACTAGATTTTCATAATGCCCCTCAGGGGTGTTAAAAGCAGTTTTCCACTCATCCCCCTCTTTAATACGAATCAGATATATAGGCCCCCCTAAGATCGAGTTTGGAGAACCACCTAGCACCCGCAATCTGGTTAAACAGGTCAGGAATGAGAGGAAGAGGGTATGGGTCTCGGATGGTTATCCGATTTAATTCACGAAAATCTAGGCAAGGACGCAGGCCCCCATCTTTCTTTTTAACGAAGAAAAACCCTGCAGCCACGGGTGAAGAAGAGGGTCTGATGTGTCCCTTAGCCAAACTCTCGGAGATATAATCCTTCATGGCTTGTCTCTCTGGACCTGAAAGATTATATAACCTGGTCTTGGGTAATTTTGCGCCGGGAATAAGGTTAACCGGGCAATCATAAGGACGATGAGGTGGTAACTTCTGACAACCCTTTTCAGAAAAAACGTCCTCAAAGTCCGAAACAAATGTAGGTAGGGTAGCTATGGAGGCGACTAAGCCATTGCTATTTAAGCAATTTTCTCTGGACGGCTCACTCCACTCCAATATCTCCCTGGCCTGCCAATCTACCACTGGATTGTGCGCTACCAGCCAGGGAAGACCCAGCACTACCGGAGCAGGAAGCCCCTCCAGAACAAAACATGAGAGCATCTCGTTATGGTGATCCCCCTACCCGAAGGTGTAAATTATGAACAATGTGGGTGAGATTTCTCTGAGACAGAGGAGCAGAATCAATAGCAAATATGGGAATAGGTCTCTGTAGTGTACAGAGAGACAAACCCATAGTGCATGCAAAATGGGCATCTATCAAATTTACCCCTGCTCCACTGTCTAGAAAGAAAGAAATAGTCTCTGTCTTATCACCAAAAACAATAACCGCTGGCAACACAAATTGCGATGTTCGTATGGAGGAAACATATACCCCCCGGCTGACATCCTCCACACAGCCTGTGGTTAGTAGTTTTCCGACGTTTTTTTGTTTCTGAGGAAAGAAGGACAGACATTAATGAAATGACCCCTCTCCCCACAAAAAAAACAAACCCCACGCCTACGGCGAACCTCAGGAGGACGGACCTGACGAGTAGTACCTCCTAGCTGCATAGGCTCGTCTAAGTCCGTACAGACTAACTGCTGCTTGGGAGGGGTTACCAATGGCTCCGGTTTTTTCAACCTGTCCCTAAGGCGTCTATCTATACGGATAGAAAGGGACATAACTGCATCAAGGGAAAAGGGGGTTTCATATAATGCAAGCGCATCCTTAACCCTTTCGGATAACCCAGAGCAGAACTGACTCCTGAGAGCCGGGTCGTTCCATTGGGTTTACGTAGCCCACCTACGGAAGTCAGAGCAATACTCCTCTACCGGCCGCTCTCCTTGTAGGAGTCTCCGTAATTTTGATTCAGCCAGACGGTCAGGGTCGTCATATATGAGACCCAAGGCCCCGAAAAACTCATCCACTGACCAAAGCGCCTGAGAATCAGTAGGTAAAGAGAACGCCCAGGACTGCGGGTCCCCCTGCAGCAGGGAAATAACAACCCCCACCCGCTGTTCTTCATTACCAGAGGAGTAAGGACGCAGTTTGAAGTATAATTTACAGGCCTCACGGAATGCCAAAAACTTGTCCCTTCCCCCAGAAAATCTGTCAGGGAGAGGGACCTTGGGTTCCGCAACAACCTGGTTACCAGTAGCAACCGCTGGGCTTGCGGTCTGTTGTAATTGCTGCTGTTGCTGGAGGACCGACGCCTTCAATCCTGCCACCTCCAAAGACAGGCCATGAAATTGTTTGGACAGAGCAGCAATTGGATCCATACTGGATTCTAAGTAGGTAAAATTTTTACACAAAAATAAGGGCCAGATATAATGTAATGACCGGCGTCACACACAGGGAGGAACACAGGGGAAGCCCTGCCCAAGGGAGAGGGAAAGGTGGTGACCCCTAACTCTCCTTGCGGCTGGCACCTGACTGCCCTGACGTCCCTAGACGGGTTCCTCACCCGTGCGGCGATCACGTGCCTAAACCCTGGCTTTCCCTGAAATGAACCCTAGATAATGAACGGGCCGGTGGGATCGCTAGTCCTCACCACTGCACTAAGAGGGAAACACCAGGGAGAGGACAGACAAACACAAACACCCAGGTGGATGACAACAACTGTCCACAAAGGTCCAACAGGGATCCGGAGGGTAGCGTTCTAAAGCAACAATCAGAAAGCAGCAACACAGCTCCAGTGGGTCAGAATAGATGTCCAGGCAGGAAGCTCTATATCTGGCAACCAGAGAAGTGTGAGAGGGGAATATAAGGAGGATGGGAGTGCTGGACAAGGAACAGCTGAGAGAAGGAGCTACGGATCCCTGAGTGAGCCAAAAGGATTTGCAAAGCAAACCCAGAAAGCTACAATAAGGAAACATCCCTACCTTACATAGAGTGTGCAGCCAACCGCTGCGACCTCCTGACCCCGGGTACAACGGAGTCAGGCTTGGCTCTTGACACCCTCGTGACATAATGTGACTGTTCAATATCATGCCTATATCCACCACCGATTACTAGTGGTAGACATGACCTGGTGCCTGTTAGTCGTGATTAACCTCGTAATATCGTGCCTATAACCGTGCCTGTAGTCGTGACCGACTGCGTAATCTGGTGCCTGTAGTCATGACAGGACTTAAACATTGTGCCTGTAGTCATGACAGACTTCATGATCTCGTGTCTGTAGTAGTGACCGACAGCATAATCTGGTACCTGTAGTCGTGACAGGACTTAAACATCGTTCCTGTAGTCGTGACAGACTTCCTAATCTTGTGCCTGTAGTTGTGACAGGACTTAAACATTGTGTCTGTAGTTGTTACAGACTTTGTAATAACATGCCTGTAGTCGTGACAGGACCTAAACCTAGTGCCTGTAGTCGTGACAGACTTCGTAATCTCGTGCCTGTAGTCGTGAAAGGACTTAAACATTGTGTTGGTAGTCGTGACAGACTTTGTAATAACGTGCCTGTAGTCATGACGGGACTTAAACCTTGTGCCTCTAGTCGTGACAGACTTCGTAAAACCGTGCCTGTAGTCGTGACAGACTTTGTAATACCGTGCCTATAGCCGTGACAGGTTTGAGCAACGCTGGGAAATCTAGGTGCAACCTAGTGCCCACCAACATTGACTTGACCCATCAAGACCATACCTACTCTTTGACCAGCCATATCCGTGACACAACACCAAACTGCCCGACCACAGCACCCATGGAACTAATCGTACTATGGACAAAGAAGGCATTTACTTAATGGTCATAAAAATAAAAAAAAATTAGTCAGGAGCCGAACTGTAACTGAGAACCGTCCCCCTGCCTTTGGATCAGCAGTCAGAACAACCGCTGACTTGCCCTGTATGAGTTGAGACAATCCATCAGGAATGTGTAGGGAGACGTGGGACATCGCTGGTAACATAACTGAATTTTTATATTTATGATCCTTGATTTCTATAGATAACCTATAAAACATGCTGTATCGTCTCCTCCTGGGGGTTGGACCCATGCCCTATTTATCAGACCATGTAAATAAATACATGGCATTATCCACTGCATGTTCCCCAAGATCTATCTAATTCTATCTTATTGATTTGATTAAATTTCCCTCTCCCTTTAAAAAAAATTTTTTTTAGACCCAGAGCGCATGCCCTGAACACCACCCTCCAGTGCGCATGTGCTGCACAGTCCCTTGCTGCGCGGACACACAGCAGACCAACCCAGTGAGTATGCCCAAATACTGAACCGGCCCCCACGCCCAGCGGAACGCGGGACCAACTACTGAACCCGCCCACCTGCCCAACAGACAGGTACGTGCCCGGAGCGTGACAGCTGTGAGCAAGGCCCCACTTTATTTATTTATTTTTTTCGCGCACAACATGCCCTGCTAATAACGGCCGAACCCTGCTGATCAACCAATCCCACCCACCAAACGTCGCTTGCCCCAGATTGTCACCATCAAGCCCCGATCCTACCTCGAAAGCAGTGATTCCTCCGATACGACTAATACTTCCTCCGCTGCACCCTCCGTTTAAGAAAACGCCGCAAGATACCGCCGAACTGACCCTGCTGCCGACCCGGAAACAGAAAATCACTGAGCTGACGTCAGCCTGAGGACGCAGGTGAGTATAAATAGGGCCGTCAATCAGCCTCCCCTCACACAAATATGGCAAATTAATTTGCCTATTACTAATCACGGTAAAAAAAACAACTCACTTATCCATTTGCTCTCGTAGAGGCCATCACGACCATCTTGATTAAAGACACAGTGCGAATTCTTGCATGGTGACATGATGACATCATCAAGTCTTTATGCTGGTTGGATGCGGTGATGTCATCACTGATGAAATCAGTGCACCTGGCCACCGCGTTGACGTCATACGTCACCCCGGGCAAGATCTTGCACGATATCTTCAATCAAGATGGCCGCAACAGCATCTTTGCGCACAAATGGATGAGGTGAGTATGTATTTTTTTTTTTTTTGCTTTTACCCCCATTCCAGGGACAATTTATTCATTACCATGAAGCGCAAGAGAATAACATTTTCCCTGAAATTCGCATTGAAGTCAATTAGTTTAACACTAATCCTATTATTAAATTCAATATTCTTTTCTTCTTAGGGCTTAGAGGAGTTGTATGACTCATTTTGTTCATACGATCCCCTGAGACTTACAACAAGCTTGACATCAAACAGATTATACAATTAAGACATGATAATAGTTGAAGGTAACAATGGATATCTCTTCTTAAATGAAAAGATTAGTTATTTGGCAAAGTGGGATAAAACATTTCCGTACGCTATTGTTTTAGGCTCAGGGAAAAGTCATGGGATGAAATCAGTTTTTCTTGAGTCTGTGTTGGTGTACTTTATGCCACATTTAGCAAATGTCATGTTTTTTTTATTTTTTTCCTCACCCTTAACCCTTTGGTTCTTCAGACATGGCGCCCACTTGCACATGTAATGGGTGCCATAGCTGGCAGGTCTCTGCTGTTTGAAACAGCAGAGACCTGTGGCTCATGTCTGAGTCTGGCAATAACGCTGATCACAGGCATTTAAACCTTTAGATGCCGTGGTCACGCGCCATGTCCGAAAACACCCATACTATTAAAACATTTAAATATTTATCCTATACTATAAATGGCGTAAGGGAAAACACACATTAAAATGGATGATTTGTCATTTTTTCATTGCTTGTCTTACCCATAAAAATTGAACAAAATCTTATCAAAAATGAACACCCACTCCAAAATGAACACCCACACAGTTCAGCAGACATAACTAAAAAATGTATGGGGTCAGAATACATCAATAAAAATAAAAAAATAAACAAAGTTTTATTTATTTTTTATTTTTATACTATTAAAACATACTATTAAAACACAAAAAAAACACATATGTGGTATCGTTGTAATTGTACCGACCCAGAGAATCAAAGACACATGCACGTTTTTCTGCAAAGAGAACGTCGTAGGGACAAAACCCATAGAACTGGCAGAATTGTGTTTTTTCCCAATCCCACTCCCATTTGGATTTTTTTTTCCAGCTTGTCACAGCATTGTATGCCATATTAAATGGAAAAATAAAAAAAGTCATGACTCAGAGAAGACGAGGAAGAAAAATGAAAACCCAAGCGAGTAGGTACGCAATTTCAGTCAGTTTTGACTGCGATTGTGTTCCATTGTTCAATTTTTATTGCGCGGGTGCAATGCGTTTTGCACGCACATGATAAAAAACATGGTTATAAGGGAAAATAATAGCATTCTTAATACAGAATGCTTAGTAAAATAGGGATGGAGGGATTAAAAAAAATAAAAAATAATTTAACTCACCTTAATCCACTTGTTTGCGCAGCTCGGCTTCTCTTCTTTCTTTTTTGTTCAGGACACGGGTAAAGGACCTATGGTGACATCACTGCGCTCATCACATAGTCCATCACATGATCCATCACAATGGTGATGGATCATGTGACGATGGTGATGGATCATGTGACGGACCATGTGATGAGCGCAGTGACGTCACCACAGGTTATTTTCCTCCTGCACAGCAAAGAAGAAGAAGAAAGAAGAGAAGCCGGGCTGCGCGAACAAGTGGATTAAGGTCAGTTAAATAATTTTTTACTTTTTTAACCCTTCTTTTTTAACCCTTATAACCAGGGCAGCTTTTTTGTGTGTGTGTGTGTTGCAATACCCCTTTAAATATTAGCACAAAATCATCTGATTGTACAGTAGACACTTTAAAGTGTAACGGTCATGTTTAAATAAAATAAAAAACTATTTTAGCATATGTTACTGCTGCAGCAGCATTATGCATAAAGCAATTTTTAGTTTCTTCACATGCCACTGTTTTCCTTGAGTTTTTACCTTGGATACGGCTGTTTAAACATTTACAATATGAGGACTGTGAGGGATTAACTCTATCTCTGGGGTTTTGGTCACAGTTATCTCGCTGAAAACCGTGTTGTAGTCCAAACAGTGCATTTATTTTGGCACACCAGCAATACCAGAACAACAAAACAATAAACAAACACCTGCCTTGCTGGGCTCTAACTAAACATGCAATAAAATCCCTGACTCACCTATAAAGTGCTGTTCAGATACAGTGTCAGATCCGGCTTCCTCAGCCAAGCGTATACCAGCCCCCAGGCTGTAACACTGTCAGTCCAGGATATTTCTCAGCCTCATGGTTTCTCACCCAAGCCCGGCTGAAACCACATATCCAGAGCCTCACCTGACCTCTGGTTGTAACCACACCCCAACTGAGAGTCTGGAATGGGCTTTTACTCCCCAGTAATGATTGTGGCACCTGGTGCTGCCTCAGACCTGCTGATTGACTGGGAAGAGATGGAAAAACCTGCCATACACCTCCCATAATAGCCATGAGGCCTGTCACTGCCTCATACAACCTCCCTTTGTTCCGGCCCATAGGGGTCAACAATAGCATCAAACTCAGATGCTCGTGAGAGGGTATCCACCTGGCTTACAGTCTCCCTTTATTCTGCCAGACATGTCACAAACATAAATTTATTACCGAGCAGATAAGAACACCTGGATTTTCTTGCTCATCTCATGACCTGGTAGTCTCTTTCGCAAGCGGGGATGATGCGTTTTAGCATCCGTGGCCTCTCTCTTCTCTTTTTCTCTCCACTTTTTGTATTTGGCCTCTGACCTTTTCACAGAAGATATTTTTATACGTTCGGCAGGCTCTCTTTTTAGAATCTTTGGCTTCTGCACAGGCTCCTCATGTGCTTTCTTGGACTGCTGCAGCTGTTGACTGAACTGTTCCTAGTCCTGGTGGGGTCCCAACCCTTTCTCATTTGCTTTGCGGGGCTGCTTCCGCAGAGCATGCTTGTCCCCTCTCACTTCTTTTACGTGATTCCGGTTCACTTCTTCCTTCTTTTCAGCTGTGGTTTCCCCTGCTTTGGCGACAGTTTCAGAGACCTCTGCTTTATTAGTGGCTCTTTCCACTTCGGTAGCAGCTCCTTCTGTCTTTTCAGCACCTGAGGACCTCCCGTCTTCCACCACATCGGCCTTAACTTCTTCAGCCTTTGTCTTCTTGGACCCGGCATCATATACTTGCCCTCTTAAGTCCTTCTCCTCTTTCTCACAGAGGCAGGAGTCACCGGGGACACCAGGGTCTTCATCAGACTCCGCAGCTTCTGGCATTTTCTCCGGAGGCTTACACAGGACACTGTTCTCCTTTCGAGGAGGAGTCAGGAAGAGAGCCAGCTCCTCGTAAATGACAGGATCCGAAAACGGATTGTTCACCTCCTCGTACTTCTTCCCCAGCTGGCTATTTGGAAGGCCTTGTAGGCGGAGGGGATGTCTTTCAGGCCTGGGCTATACTCTACGCTTCCGCATCCACATAAGCCCCATCAACTAGTTCAGCAGAAGCATCTTCCATCTTCTCTTCCTCAGCCAGCACCGCAATGCAACTATATTCAGACTCATTCTTAACAGGCTCTGACTTCTTGGCATCTTTCATAGGATTCTCCTCTTCAGGGTGCTCATTTTCTTTTGACTGAGCCAACCTGTCATCTTGAGAAGCTCTTGCCTCTAACTCTTCAAGCTTAGTCCTCATTTCTTCCACCTGCTGCTCGAGAGCACTCTTAGACTTCTCAAACTCATAAACATTCTTCCCGACGTCATCCTTTGAGCTCATGGAATCCACCATCTCTGCTCTGAGTTGCTTGTACAGCCTCTCAAATTCATCTTGCTCCTCAAGCGCTTCTTTAATAGCTCTAGCCAAGGAGAGGGCCTGGTCTTTTTCTCCCAAGCATCAGCCTTCACTCATGTTCTTTGGCATATCGGGCCAAGATGTTTTTCTTTTCAGCCCGGGGACGGACAAAATTCTTATGTTTCTTTTTAGTTTTTCGCGCAAGTGTGTTAGAAGCGCCTGGTACTTGGGGCTCCTGTTCTAGCTGCTCCTCGCTGTGCTCTGCTGCAGCAGATATAGGAGTATCACCATTCTCCTTCGGACACCCGGTGTGGGTTCCACCCAGTGTCCATTTAAACACTTTATCTGTGTCTACCACAGTTTTCTGTGCTTCTTTGGAGCCTTTCCTCTTCACCAGGATATCAGGCCGTAGACCCTTCACCTCACTCATTTCTGTCTGAGTCTCCTCCTTTGACCCTTCTGCAGCCTTCTTCCATTGTTCTGGGAAGACAGCTAGTCCCTTCTCTAGCGGCTCTAGGGACCTTTTGGAAAGAGAAAGATCATCTTCCTGTTTGCAGCTGTACCGACAAGTCAGGTCATCTACCACTGCCTGGGTATGGATCTCAGACACTAGGTGGATGTCTCCCTGCTCAACTCTCATCACGTCAGGTATGACTATCGTCTGGTCACTACCAGTAACCACCTCAATGGCTCATGCCATTATTAATCTTGACCTCTAGGGGCTACGCTAAGCTAATCCCTACTTGGGACACCTCCCCAGCAACCATAGAACCCTGTGGAGACCGCATATCTACCTCTGGTATGTGTGGTGCCCCCTCTAGTATTGTCACACTTTCCTATCCGTTTCCCCAGCTGTACTTTCTCAATATTCATCAACACCTTTGTCTTTTTTATCATTTTTCTTCTAGGGGGGCGCTATTCCTCTGACCACATCCTGGGACAGAAAAGGCATGTCATTATCATAACATTTTTCACAAGATATCACATTTTCATTATCAACTTTATCAGCACCATTGTTTATAATTGTCAGTTCAGTCCCAGTTGTCACCATAGCCTCACGTCCAGTGAGAACTACCTGAGAGTCCATTTCCATTGCATGTCTGTCCAGCATATGTATTACTTTACTAGTTTCAGGTTTCACTATCGTGCTACCTCTTACCCGGGCTAACATAGGGTCTCTAACTTTCGCCACTCCAAGCCTAGCCTTGGTCACGGGCATTTTGGGCAACACAATAACCTTCTCCCCTGCAGATTCCTGCGAGGGAGCCACCGCAACAGGCTTACCGCCTGGTCATTTTCCACAGTCACATCCCCTTGCAACAGTTCCTTGCCTCTGTGACTGATCACCTAGCGGCCAAGCAGGTAGCAACTGTTGCTGGCTCACTGTCACGGGGTCTGACAGATCAATAAACACAGGAATGTTCTTACCGCCTGATGTTGCGGATTCGGCAGTCTCGGGAGACAAAGAAATCCCAAGGTCATCTCTCCCGAGATATCCAGCCTTCTCGTGGTTCCTGGTACCACGACCAGCAAACTTCTTACTGCAATCGTTGCCACCGGAAACAACCTGTCCTGGAGTCCAGACCTTTCCTGAACGATCACCGCAGCCGCAGCCTGTAGGACTCTGTACAAAGTTGCAGGGAATATAGGAACTCCTGAGAATCACACCACTCTCCACCTCCTAGTCTTCCCGATGGTTGCCCTTGGCAACGGAATACATTCGCTTTTCCTCCGGGACTCCCACTGCAGAACTTGAAGTACTCCCACCATACCATATCTGCCAAAATAAAGGAAAATTCTTACCCAGTACAAACTCTGGCCTCAGGGTCTCACTTTTTAACAGCTCCCACTGCACAGTGCCATAGTCCATCACAAAGGTTAGTAAAACCTTAATTTTGCTGGCAGGAATCTAGTATAACCCCAGCGAGATTCCCCGATCACCAACTCAAAGTACTTTTCCCATGGGCTCCACCATTTTGCAGCCATTTCCACAGGTCAGTTTTCTAGCAGTACCTGGTCCAGTGAACAATCAGGCTTCTAAGATTTCATTGCCCCTAGCAACCACTTTGCCTTGTTCTCTGCTCTAACTTTTTATCATGGATGTTTGCCCGCATCTTCCACCACATGTGAGGGATTAGCACTATCTCTGGTGGTTTCGGTCACAGATATCTCGCTGAAAACCGTGTTATAGTCCAAACATTTATTTTAGCACACCAGCAATACCAGAACAACAAAACAATAAACAAACACCTGCCTAGCTGGTCTCTAACTAAACATACAATACAATCCCTGACTCACCTATACAGTGCTGTTCAGATACAGTGTCAGATCTGGCTTTCTCAGCCAAACGTATACCAGCCCCCAGGCTGTAACATGGTCAGTCCAGGCTATTTCCAAGCCTCATGGTTTCTCACCCAAGCCTGGCTGAAACCACACATGCAGAGCCTCACCTGGCCTCTGGTTGCAACCACATCTCCAACTGACAGTCTGGGATGCCCTTTTACTCCCCAGTAATGATTGTGGCATTTGGTGCTGCCTCAGACCTGCTGATTGACGGGGAAGAGATGGAAAAACCTGCCATACACCTCCCCTAATAGCCATGAGGCCTGTCACTGCCTCACAGGACCTTCTCAAGATGGCTCCTCTGCCAGTTCTCTGAGGCCAAAATTGCTTTCCCTCACTTCACATACACATTTGCTGTGGCCAGCAGCTCCCTGCCAGCCAATCAGATTGGATTACTGAGAGACACGCCTCCTCACTCTGAAGCCTAATGCAGGCATGCAGTGTGAAGGACCACTCCTCGGTCTTCCTATCTTCTTAGCCAGAGACAGACAAGCCATAGCAACTGTCTTTTAAGGGAGCGGTGGAAAGTGTCCCACTCTGTGTGCTCTCTGCATCTGTTGCTCTGTTCCGTGCCCCCACAAAAATTATGTCCTGTCCTATTCTTGTCCATTTTGCGGACAAGAATAGGCATTTCTATAATGGGCCTCCTGTTCCGTTCCACAAATTGCGGAAGGCATACTGGCGGCATCCGTTTTTTGCGGATCTGCAATTTGCGGACTGCAAAAAACGTCACGGTCATGTGAACAAGCCTAATGCGACTGCAGCAGCTATGTAGTTAGACAGAGGTAGGTGATTGTACTGTCTTCTCTTCACTAAATATTGCATATTTTGTTAATGTGTGTGTTCATATGTGTGCCTTCAGCACCATCTAGTGACCTTTAGCTGTAAGTGCATCTTCTGCCTTGTTAAACTATGCATATTCATTAGGTCACCTGACTTCCTGCTCACAGTGCTTTCTGGGAAAGAGACAGGCACCTTCTTCCTTTTTCCCTTCACCTCATGGAAGGAGCAGCTACACATTGTGTGTCTCTTACTAAAGCATCGTCGGTAAGGGATTAATTAATGTTTTTATATAGGTTTTGTGTACATTGTGCTGTATATTCAGTTCTTGTATGTTCATTTTCTTATCGTTTACCTTATCTACTGCTGGTTAATAAAAAACACAGACTACAGAAACAAGTCTCATGTTATTAACTAGTAGAATGGTGATATCTGCCTGTTGAACTGCATACAGACCCCGGGGGTACATGTTGTGAGAACAGGACAGTAAACGATGACTTCTAGCGAGAGAGACGCACCTGACTACACAGAAGTCTGTTACGGTCCACGCAATATCTGCAAACAGACACAACAGCAACTTCTATACAGTCCAGTGCTGCAAGGGGATAGCTGCTTCAAGCAATGTAGACACATTTGATTGCATACTGTGACCGCTCTCTAAGCACAGCGACCGGCATTCCAAAGCACAGTAGTCTCCGCGCAGTTAAGTGTCTTCACCAACACCATGTCACGAAGCACAGTATCAAGCTACAAGACAAGATCAGAGAAAGATGGTTCCACCAAGTCGTCTTCCGTTAGCAACGCTGCTGCCATTGCCCGCACAAAAGCAGAAGCCGCGAAGGTCAAAGCAGCCTTTGCCGAACAAGAAATGAAGATGAAAGAAGAAAAAGCTGAGAAGGCACAGTTACAGGCTTCACTAGAAATACAAAAAGGTCCTCTTAGATGCAAAGCTAGAGAAACTCGCCGTAGAAAAAGAAACGGCAGCCGCCATAGCTGAAGCAGAGTTCTTGGAAGCAATGGAATGCTTGAAAACGGAAAGTCACCGCAGTGTGCTTAGCCCAGAACTCGGACAGCAAGATCCTGTATGACGCACTTCAGAGTACGTCCGTCAACACTCCAGACCAAACAGCAATGCTGATTCCTTCCCTGGAACTGAACATGTCACCTATGCCGCAGAAGAATTATACTGTCCAAAAGAAAGAGTCACACTCGGAACCCAGTCCTACAAACAAGAGAGCACAGAGCCACGTGACAAAATTCCAGCTAACTTCCCTGCACACCAAGGAAGCCAGCTTCCAGTCCAGCCTGCAGAGCCACCTTATCCCACAAGATGGTATGACAGGGGCTGGCCTAAGTCAGAGACTCCATACAGGTATGATCACCCACCGCACTCTCACCGTGACTTTCCACCTCCAACCAACCTTAGTAGTAACCAGAGCACAATAGACTTTGACAGGTTCTTTACTAAACGAGAGCTAGTTACAAAGGGACTGGCGAAGTTCAGCGATCGCCCTGAAAACTATAGAGCATGGCAGGCCTCCTTTTATAACATTACAAAAGACCTGGGTCTGTCATGTAGTGAGGAGATAGACTTTCTCGTAGATCGTCTTGGAAAAGACTCTGTAGAACATGCCAAGAGAATCAGGGATATTAATATAAACTACCCAGAGATTGGCCTAAGAATGATCTGGGATAGACGATTAATGTTATGGTTCTGCAGAGATCATAGAGGATGTGTTGTTTAAAAGAATTGTCAAATTCCCTAAAATATCTAGCAAAGGTTTACAGAAACTTAGGGATTTAAGTGATCTACTGATGGAATTACAGGTTGCCTGTCACCACCAGACATCTGAGAAGCTCTGACAGACGTTCAGAACCTCCTGCTTGAGGTTCTATTGTTTTGCTTTCGTTTTGTCATCTCGTTTCCCTCTCTCAGCTGTCATCTAGTTGCACTGATTGCATCCCTTTAAATCCCCCCCATGGGAGATCTTTGTAAATAGTGGAGCAGCTATCAATCTCATTGATAATCAATTTGCCATAACACATGATTTCCAGGTAGGCACTTTGGGAAAGCATATACATGTTTTTGCTATTGATTCCGCTCCACTTTCTCAGAAATCGTTAAAGGGCATAGTTCACAATATCCGTTTGATTGTGAGTGATACTCATGTTGAGGATGTGTCATGTTTCGTCCTAAGCGGGTTGCCTACTCCTCTAGTGTTGGGGCTACCCTGGCTCACTAAACATAACCCCAACCATTGATTGGCAAGCGAGGCAAATAAATGGTTGGAGTGACTTTTGCAGAGAGAATTGCCTCATGACATCTGTTTCAGAGGTTTCTACTAAGACTGTACCATCTTTTCTCTCTGAATTTTCAGATGTGTTTTCTGAGAGTGGTGTTCAGGAGTTGCCCCCTCACAGGGAGTACAATTGCCCTATTAATCTCATCCCAGGCGCCAAGCTGCCTAAATCTCGTTTATACAATCTCTCCCAACCTGAAAGGGTCGCTATGCGTGCTTATATCTCTGAGAGCCTGAGAAAGGGACACATACGACCCTCGAAGTCACCTGTTGCCGCTGTTTTTTTCTTTGTTAAGAAAAAAGATGGTTCTTTAAGACCATGTCTGGATTTCAGGGAGCTGAACAGTATCACAATTCGTGACCCGTATTCGCTTCCTCTGATCCCAGACCTGTTTAACCAGGTTGTTGGGGCTAAAGTTTTTTCCAAGTTGGATCTAAGAGGGGCATACAACCTGGTCAGGGTCAGAGAAGGAGACAAATGGAAGACGGCCTTCAATACCCCTGAGGGCCATTTTGAGAATTTGGTTATGCCTTTTGGTTTGATGAATGCTCCAGCCATCTTTCAGCATTTTGTGAACAGCATTTTTTATCATTTAATGGGAAATTTTGTACTAGTGTATCTAGATGACATTTTGATTTCTTCTCCTGATTTCAAGACTCATAAGGACCACCTACGTCAGGTCTTGCTCATCCTGTGGGAGAATAGATTGTACGCTAAACTGGAAAAATGTGTGTTTGCGGTTCCAGAAATTCAATTTCTGGGGTTTCTTCTCTCCGCTTCTGGTTTTCGCATGGACCCCGAGAAGGTCCGCGCTGTGCTTGAGTGGGAGCTTCCTGAGAATCAGAAGGCGCTGATGCGTTTTTTGGGTTTTGCCAATTATTACAGGAAGTTTATTTTGAATTATTCCTCTGTTGTTAAACCACTCACTGATATGACTAGAAAGGGGATAGATTTTTCCTCCTGGTCGGTAGAGGCGTGTTGGCCTGTTCTAGTATCAAGGAGAGTTTTGCTTCCGCTCCCATCTTGGTACAACCTGATATCTCTCTGCCCTTCATAGTTGAGGTGGATGCTTCTGAGGTGGGTGTGGGTGCGGTCTTGTCTCAGGGTCCCTCTCCTGCCAAATGGCGACCGTGTGCCTTTTTCTTGAATAAACTCTTCTCCGCAGAGAGAAATTACGATGTGGGAGATAGGGAGTTGTTGGCCATCAAGTTAGCTTTTGAGGAATGGCACCATTGGCTAGAGGGAGCCAGACACCCTATTACCGTGTTTACCGACCATAAGAATCTGGCCTACTTGGAGTCAGCCAAGCGTCTGAACCCGAGACAGGCCAGATGGTCTTTGTTCTTTTCAAGGTTTAATTTTGTTGTCACGTTCTGCCCTGGGGTTAAGAATGTGAAGGCGGATGCCCTGTCACGTTGTTTTCCGGGAGGTGGGAATTTTGAAGACCCGGGTCCCATTTTGGCTGAAGGTGTGGTGGTCTCTGCTCTTTTTCCTGAATTGGAGGCAGAGGTTCAGGCAGCCCAGGCAGAGGCTCCTGATCTTTGTCCTCCTGGGAGGTTGTTTGTGCCTCTCGCTTTAAGACACAAGGTTTTTAAGGAGCACCACGATACTGTCCTTGCTGGGCACCCGGGGGTAGAGTCACAGTGGATCTCATCGCTCGGAGATTCTGGTGGCCGGCTCTTTGTAAATCGGTTGTGGGTTTTGTGGCAGCCTGCGAGACCTGCGCTCGTGCCAAAGTCCCTCATTCACGGCCATCAGGTCCTCTTCTTCCGTTACCCATTCCTTCCCGTAATTGGACACATCTGTCCATGGACTTCATTACGGACCTGCCTCGTTCCTCGGGGAAGACTGTGATTCTGGTGGTGGTGGTGGCGCATTTCATTCCTTTTCCTGGGTTGCCCAATGCTAAGACGCTGGCGCAGGCATTTGACAAATTGCATGGTATTCCTTAAGACATAGTCTCTGATAGGGGAACACAGTTTGTTTCCAGATTCTGGAAGGCTTTCTGTTCTCGCTTGGGGGTTCGGTTGTCATTCTCTTCTGCTTTCCACTCGAATGGCCAGACAGAGCGCGTCAATCAGAATCTGGAGACATATCTGCGCTGTTTTGTGGTGGAGAATCAGGAGGATTGGTGTTCTTTTTTGTCCCTTGCTGAGTTTGCTTTAAATAACCGTCGTCAGGAGTCCTCTGATAAGTCACCATTTTTTGGTGTATATGGGTTTCATCCGCAGTTTGGGACATTCTCTGGAGAGGGGTCTTCTGGTTTACTTGAAGAGGAGAGATTATCCTTGTCTTTGTCATCTATTTGGATTCAGGATAATCTAAAGAGCATGAGTGAGAGATATAAGCGTGTGGCGGATAAGTGACGTGTGCCTGGTCCGGACCTGAATGTTGGTGATCTGGTGTGGTTGTCTACTAAGAATATCAAATTGAAGGTTCCCTCCTGGAAGTTGGGTCCTAAGTTTATTGGGCCTTACAAAATCTTGTCCGTCATCAATCCTGTTGCCTACCGTCTTGATCTTCCTCAGACTTGGAAGATCCATAATGTTTTTCATAAGTCCCTATTAAAACCTTATGTCCAACCCATTGTACCCTCCTCTTTGCCTCCTCCTCCAATTGTGGTTGATGGTAATCTTGAATATCAGGTCTCTAGGATTGTGGATTCTCATGTTGTCCGCGGTTCTCTCCAGTACCTCGTTCATTTGGAGGACATTGGGACATTAAGGCCACTCGTCTCATCAGGGCTTTCCATAGGTACCATCCTGAGAAGATGGGCTCTGACTGTCCGGAGTTTACTCGTAGAAGGAGGGGTACTGTCACCACCAGACATCTGAGAAGCTCTGACAGACGTTCTTCAGAACCTCCTGCTTGAGGTTCTATTGTGTTGCTTTCGTTTTGTCATCTCGTTTCCCTCTCTCGGCTGTCATCTAGTAGCACTGATTGCATCCCTTTAAATCCCCTCCCATACTGCATCACTTTGCGGTTTATACAACTTCCTGGAGTGTGTACATGCTGGATGCTACAACTGATGCTTCTACAGATAATTCTATTCATTGATTTGTGTTTTCCTGTTTGCTTGATCCTAGGTGACCCTGACTCCCTCCGTATTAAGTGTAGGGAGCCGGTGGCCGTGTCCCCTCACTATTATAGGGTGTTCAGGTGTCATACAGTCGAGGCACGAGGGCATGCAATTTTCTATCATAGAGATCTTTGCATGCGCTGAGAAGACAGGGAGAGTTTAAGGGCTTAAATAGGGGTCACCCTTTTGTTCCTTAGTTTTGGATCAAGCCAGTCGGATCCTTATTTGTAACTTCTTGTTTTCTGTTACATCATCCGTGACATTGCCAAAGCTGAAGGGGATTTACCGGGGCTTGCTTTCCTCGACACTGCCAAAAGGTGTCCAGCCTATTGTATTAAAGCTTCCCCACAACCTACAGGAGAAATGGGTCTCCCACGGGTCATGGTACAAACATACCTACAATGTGCCATTCCCTCCCTTCAGTGTGTTTGTTGACTTTGTAAGGCTAGAGGCCAATATTCATAATGACCCTAGCTTTGATCTATCACAATCTTGTGCCCCTCCCTATGACCACAGACCACACAAAGAATCAGTGGCAGTGCACAAAACTAACATTTCACCTGCAGATTCTTACAGGCATTACAGCTCTGCCAGCCGCAAAACAGTCAAAGATCCTGGTAAGCAGTGCCCTCTACACAAGAAGCCACACCCTCTTCTGAAGTGCAGAGCCTTTAGAGAAATGTCCTTAGGAGATCACAAAGCCTTCCTCAAGGAGAACCGCATTTGCTACAAGTGCTGCTCATCAACATCATATATTGCCAAAGACTGTCAGGTTAGTGTAATATGCACAGAATGCAAAAACTCAGATCACAACACGGCCCTACACCCTGGGCCTTTCCCATGGACTTCATCACAGAGTAACAGCACCAGAGAGCATGGCGGGGAGGAAAGTAATTCTGAAGCTAACTCACCAGCAGTTACTTCACAATGAACTGAAGTCTGTAAAGGACTCATAGGCGGCAGGTCCTGCTCAAAAATCACTCCTTATTTTCTAAAGACCTGTGCAGGTACTGTAGAAACAGCGGGGAGTAGAGCTAGTGGCTACCTAATTGAATCCATAGATGGTAAAACGTGTCTTTCCTTACCAACTATTGCTGAATGTAACCAAATCCCTGCTAATAGACACGAGATCCCTACACCAGAGGTAGCCATACATCACCCCCATTTACAGCGTATAGCCCATCTCTTACCAAAACTCGATCCTAACGCTCAGATAATCTTATTCCTAGGGAGAGATATCTTACAAGTTCATAAAACTAGAGAACAGATTAATGGCCCATATCATGCTCCTTATGCCCAAAGGAATGACCTAGGATGAGTCATAGTAGGCGATGTCTGCTTAGGAAGCATACACAAACCAACTTCCATTAATAGCATGCTTACAAGCACATTAGATAATGGAAGTCCCTCTATCTTCCAACTATGTAAAAGCAACTTCCTCATAAAGGAATTGCCACATAATACTCACCTACCTTGTTCCTTCATAGACTCTTTAGACCACGACATAGGTTGCTCAGTGTTTGAAAGGACCAAGGAGGACAATCAGATAGCAATGTTCCATGAAGACAGATTGTTTTCAGTGACCATGCAAAAGGAAATCACTAAGGATGAAACAAATAGTTGGATCGCACCCCTTCCCTTAAGGCCTCAAAGGCAACATTTGGCTAACAACAGAGAGCAAGTCTCTGTTTTGTTTTGTCTCTTTAAGACGTAGCTTCCACAAGAAGCCAGAAATGAAAGATCACTTCTTTACTTTCATGAGGAAAATATTTGAGAATGGTCATGCTGAGGTAGCTCTCACCCTTAAAAACTCGGAAGAATGTTGGTATTTACCCATATTCGGGGTTTACCACTCAAAGAAATCAGGTCAAATTAGAGTAGTGTTTGACTCTAGTGCAAAATATGAAGGCGTCTCCTTAAACTATGTCCTGCTCTCAGGTCCAGATCTTAACAACAGGCTCCTAGGAGTACTGCTTCGTTTTCGCAAAGACTCTGTTGCCTTCATGGCGGACATTCAGCAGATGTTTCAATACTTTCTCGTTAAAGAGGAACACAGAAACTTCTTAAGATTTCTTTGGTTTATTGACAATGACCCCACAAAAGATATCGCTGAGTACCGTATGCGGGTACATATCTTTGGTAACAATCCCTCCCCTGCAGTTGCAACTTATGGTCTCAGACACTCAGCTCAGGAAGGCGAACTTGACGGTGAAACGCGCGTCGGGGCACGGACTGTAGGTGTTGTGGTAGGTGTTGTGGTAGATACGTGGGTCAGTATGCTTTACTCTTTGCTTATTATATTATGTCTGAATGTAGCAGAGTGTGAGTTGATGTCTATATAGTCCAGAGTCTATAATTGGACTTTGTGACAATACATTGTGGACTGAATAATACTTCTGATAGGCACTGACTGTATCTTTTTTCGTATATATATATAGGCGCTTGCACTTTATCAATATGTACTGTAATTACCACACATCTGCAGTCTGCAGAGTGACATTTTAAGTGTTCTTAATGTCTGTG
This sequence comes from Bufo gargarizans, assembly GCF_014858855.1. Lineage (NCBI taxonomy): Eukaryota > Metazoa > Chordata > Amphibia > Anura > Bufonidae > Bufo > Bufo gargarizans. Next base: position 403,379,334 of record NC_058082.1, read on the forward strand.
AGGCCAGAAATGGTTGCAACTCTATATGTACTAATAAAAACTATTGATTTTGTATAAAGTCATGTTGTTGGAGTTGCAATTTGTGATTTAAATTACATCCACTATTGGTTGAACTAGGGTCAGACGTCAGACAATTCGTAGAAATAGACTTTTATGTAGATGACTGTCTAAAATCACTACCCACTGTTAAGGGTGCAATAAGTCTCCTTAAGAGAGCTCAAGAAATGCTTGCATGCTCAAACCTGAGACTCCACAAAATAGCCTCCAATAGTAAGAAGCTGACCACTCAAATGACCTACAGAGTTTAGACTTAGGGACTGACTCCCTTCCTATACAACATATACTTGGTCTCCTCTGGGATCTAAAATCAGATACGTTTACCTTCCATGTCAGCCAGGAAGAGAGGCCCTTTACCCGTAGAGGTGTCCTATCTGCCATAAACAGTCTTTATGATCCCTTGGGATTCACAGCCCCCGTTACAATCCAGGGCAAATCACTACTTAAAGACTTAACTCTGGAGACATTGGATTGGGATCACCCACTAACCCCTGAAAAAAGAAACATATGGATAGAGTGGAGAATCTCCCTAAAGACTATATCTAACTTCCATGTTCCATGTTCTTACGCTCCTGTGCCAGCCACAGAAGTAAAAACACAAAGACTTTGCGTATTCTCTGATGCGTCCATCAAAGCAATTGCCACTGTAGCTTATCTGAAAACGGTAGACAACAAAGGTCAGTGCCACACAGGGTTTGTCATGGGCAAAACAAAACTCGCACCACTTCTCGAACATACAATACCCAGGCTAGAGCTCTGTGCCGCTGTACTAGCCGTTGAACTAGCTGAATTAATTACATCAGAGATAAACCTAGAGATTCGAGACACCGAGTTTTATACTGACAGTAAAGTGGTCCTGGACTAAATTTACAACCAAACTAGGCTTTTTTATGTTTATGTTAACAACTGAGTGTTAAGAATTAGGAGGTCCACTTTCCCAAAACAATTGCACTTTGTACCTACTGACCATAACCCAGCAGACTTAGCAACCAGGTCAGTTGCTGCCAGTCACCTTAAGGACACAGTTTGGTTCACGGGTCCTGCTTTTCTATACAACTCAGAACATTCTTCTGCCTGTGACTCATATGAGCTGTTAGATGCAGCTTCTGATAAAGAAATCCGCCCCCAGGTATCTGTGCTACTTACTGTAAATTCATACAATCAGCTTGGTAACCACCGTTTTATCAGGTTTTCCACCTGGAAGTCACTTGCACGAGCTATCACCTGCTTAGCACACATAGAGTTCAAGATTCTGCAGGCTATCTTCTTACAAGTGGGCAAAGATAGACTCTCTCATGAATGCCTTACAACCTTTATGGCCGAAGTCTCAGCCATTATCAATGCCAGACCCTTGGCTCCGATATCAAATGACCCAAGAGGTCCAATACTGCTTACACCTGCCTCTCTACTTACCCAAAAGACTGGTATAGTGAGTGCTCTTTCCGGAGAGTTTGGCACCACAGATCTCTACAAACGCCAATGGAAACAAGTGCAAGGCCTTTCCGATACTTTCTGGAATAGGTGGAAGAAGCAATATCTTCCCACCTTACAGACAAGAACCAAATGGCACACAGTTAAGCCCAACCGGAAACCGGGTGACATTGTTCTTGTTAAAGACTCTCAGGCTCAAAGAAATCATTGGCCTTTGGGCCTCATTACTAAAGTGTTCCCAAGTGAAGATGGACATGTCCGTAAAGTTGAGGACTCTAATAGTGACATCGACTGATGTCAAGCGGGGAGTGTACTGTCTTCTCTTCACTAACTATTGCATAGTTTGTTAATGTGTGTGTTCATATGTGTGCCTTCAGCACCATCTAGTGACCTTTAGCTGTAAGTGCATCTTCTGCCTTGTTAAACTATGCATATTCATTAGGTCACCTGACTTCCTGCTCACAGTGCTTTCTGGGAAAGAGACAGGCACCTTCTTCCTTTTCCCTTCACCTCATGGAAGGAGCAGCTGCACATTGTGTGTCTCTTACTAAAGCATAGTCGGTAAGGGATTAACTAATGTTTTTGCATAAGTTTTGTGTACATTGTGCTGTATATTCAGTTCTTGTATGTTCATTTTCTTATAGCTTACCTTATCTACTGCCGGTTAATAAAAACCACAGACTACGGAAACAAGTCTCATCTTATTAACTAGTATAATGCTGATATCTGCCCGTTGAGCTGCATATAGACCCCGGGGGGTGCATGCTGTGAGAACAGGACAGTGATATATTCACAAACATATCAATCAACCTTGACATTAAAAGCATTTCTCAAGTGCATCACATGGCCTCCACTGGATTGAATTCTTCCCATAGTGCACCCGGGTGTCAGTTCTTCCCCAGGTACACAATGCGCATTCAACCAGCTATCCACATGATATAGAAGAAAATGTAATCACACCAGATGACTTTTTACAATTGCTCCATTATTCAGTTCTGATGCTCACTTGCCCATTATAGGCCCTTTTGGAGGGGTACATCGGTCAGCATGGGCCCTCTGACTTGTCTGTGGCTATGCAGTCCCATACACAGCAAGCTGCAATGCACTGTGTATTCTCCTGTCTCCTTTATGTCATTGACAGCATTAACTTTTTTAGCAATCTGTGGGATTGGACCAGATTAGCTAGCCTTTGCTTCCCATGGCCATCAATGAGACTCTGACACCCTAAATGCATTGCTGGTTCACTGGTTGTCTTTCCTTAGTCCACAATTGGTAGGCAGTGACATATATGCCACTAGGTTCTAGAGGTCAATTGCCCAGGGTGAAGCCTTGCAGGGGGTAGCTATCAGCAGACAGGTAAAAATTAATATATATGTTTTTTCTATCTGTTATTGCCCTGCCTACTGCCAGACATGCTAGTAAATAAGCATTGATCCAGGACAGGAGGGGGAAGAGTTCATCATATCTAACTGTCTATCGCATATGTATCACATAAAAAAATATTTAAAAAAGTATATAATTGGTATCACAGCAACCATTACAATACTAATATGGTTTTTATCACACAGGCAAACACTGTACAATAAAAAACAAAGCCAGAATTGCAGTTTTTTTTACCTGCCCCCCAAAATGGAATAAAAAGTGGTCAGAAAATCAGATCAGATGTACCCTAAAATTATACCAATGAAAACTACAGCTCGTCATGGTAAATTGCATTTTTTTTCTATTTCTAAACACCCCACCCTCCAAAAAAAAATATTATTAAAGAATACAACTTGTCCTGCATAGAAAAAACAAGCCCACATACAGGAATCTCTACAGAAAAATTATAATCAGTCATGGCTTTCAGAGCACAGCAAAAACAAACAAAAAATGTATGTGTCTTCAGGGACCAACGTAACTGTGCATAGGGCAGCATGAGCTGTGAATGCAGCCTTGTTCGTAATTTCTAGCCATGGTAACACCCCACAAGACCTGCCATTTTGAGTAATCACAATGTAGCTCTTTTCCAAATTGGCTGAGATCCTTACATTTGCCCATTTTTCTTGCTCCCAATGCATCAACTTCAAGAACTGACTGTTCACTTGCTGCCTAATATAACCTATCCCTTGATAGGTACCATTGTCACCATGCCAATCACCAGTGGTTTAAAGGAGTATTGTCATGGAGGATTTTTTGTGGGGTGAAATAGTTTTTATTACAGATTTGTGTTATTTAACAATACACAAAAACAACATCCTTGGGAGATTTCTGACAAATATTTTTTTTTTTATTTTGAAGTGGAGAAAATTAAAAATTAAAACCCTATTGTGCTCATTCTGAATTGAATTTCTCCATGTATTTCCATAAGACGACTGATATAAATGCATTAATAAATCTTCTCTTTACATAGTACACAATAAAACTGTCTGGTTGCTCCACCACTAGGGGGAGCCCAGTGCATTGGAATTTATACAGTTACCCTTCAGCTTAATGAAAGCTTTGCTGCTGTGAGAAGGACTATTGCCAAAATGCCAACACACCTTCCACACTTTGAGACAATTTGGCCAGCTCTCCTTAGTCTGGGAATTACAGGATGTTTACAAGAACCTCATTGTCAGCCAAAGGTTCAGCAGAACGACAGAAAGAAGTAGTATCTCAACCCATATCGTTGCTGCCATCCATATATTGCTATCAAGGAAGGATTGCCCTGGGTTATATGTCTTGGAATTGTGCCTTGATACTATTGGAAGAACTACTACTCCTATAATGCACTTTAGTAAAGAGAGACCTATTTAATTGTGCCAACTGGCCTGGTCACTGACTCCTACACCATTTGCCCTCCATAGCATCTTCATCTACACTCCTGACTTGAACCCTGTGAAAACATCTAACAACCTAACCCCTGTCACCATTAGGCACAAGCCCCAACATCAGGGTGTGCTCCATGGGAAAAAAAGGTGCGCCTTCCTGTCACTGCACAATCTTAGGCCTCATGCACATGACCGTATGTATTTTGTGGCCCGCAAAAAACATCTGTAAAAAATACAGATGACGTCTGTGTGCAATCCGTATTTTGAGGAACGGAACAGCTGGCCCCTAATGGAACAGTACTACCCTTGTCCGTTATACGGACAATAATAGGACATGTTCTATTTTTTTGAGGAATGGAAATACGGACATACGGAAACAGAATGCACACAGCGTACCTTCCGTTTTTTTTGTGGACCCATTGAAATTAATGGTTTCGTATATGGTCCGCAAACAAAAAGGGAACGGACACAGAAAGAAAACAAGTTTGTGTGCAGGAGGCCTTAGGGGGATATCGGTGTGAGGATTGCCCACTGTGATCCAGTCAGAGCCACTACCACCCCCATACTGTACTCCACACTAAACTCCTAGGCTGCTGTTGCACATTTTGTACTTATGTGTAATGCCTGAAGAGGAGAAAAGTGCGTCAGCATGGACTGCAGTATGTACAGAGAGAGAGAGCATGACAAGAGTGAGTATGACCAGCTTCAGTGCTGTGCACCCACAACTCTCTTCTTCATATCTCACATCTTCCAAAAGAGGAAATAGAGGTCAGAACTAACAGCACTGCATTGAGGGACAGAGAACCTTCCAGCTTTTGGCAGAGGGCACTGGCACAGCCAGCCCAGGGACCCCACAAAACTGAAATTTCCTGATGCACCTAAGGAGTCTATTTATTAAGACCAGCGTTTTAGACAGTGGTCTTAATAACCCCTACATCTGGCTGTGGATCTGCCAGTTATGAAGAGACACAGGCCTCTACATAACTTCGGCTTATCCAGTGCCGGTCTAAATGTAAGCCAGCTTCCTTACTGGCTTACATTTAGACCATTTTCTACACCCAACTAGAAAATGATGAATGAGACTGCCTTTTGATGGGTCAAAACTGGAAGTTAGAGAATTGAGTATCATGGTGGCTCAGTGGTTAGCACTCGTGATTTGTGCTTTACATGATTCAGGTCCTGGGTCCAAATCTGCCTGTGGGCCTTAACTGTATGAAGTTTGTACGCTCTTCCTGTGTTTATATGGGTTCCCTCCAAAACACCAAAAAATACATATTGACAGAGAGTCTCAATTGTGAGTAATGTCTACGTAGCATTGCAGAATATGCTGGTGCCTAAAAAGAAAGAAAAAAAAATAAAGAAAAATAAATTCATGTAGCTGTAATTTTACCTCAGTATCTACAGAAACCACAGCCCTGGTTGTCATGACACTAAATTTGCACATACATAAAAAACATGTAACAAATGCCTGAAGGATATCTATTTAACCATTAATGAATTCACGGGGGCAGAGTACTGAACCACACATTTAATTAAACAATTTGCATAAAAAACTCATTTGAAAATTTGGGGGAAAAAAGTTAATTTATTTAACATAGCCATTATGTATACTTTGTGTTTTACAGCTACATCATGGTCTCTGTTTTGTAACTGTTCCATGAAATCTGCACAGTGCCACAACTATAAAACTGGCATTTTCTCTCGTAACTCTCTGTGAAATCTATTAGCTAGTAAGTAGAGACTAAACAGATCTAAAATGTAAAAATGATTGATCGCTTAGATTTTCTCATTTATGGAATAAATTGACCCTGGCCCAAAACGGTCATAACACCTCTGCTCTAAAGATATACCAGTGTGTACATGCTACTAGGGACTCTTTCCATGTTCATACATAATTGTCCTCAACTACAAAACATGGAAAAACACCAGCTCAATAGTTAAATTATTTCCTCTTGTGTTGTACATTCCATATTATGCGGTTTAGATATTCTTGGTATATTGGTTGTTTCGTATTGGCTTTGTTACCAAGGTTTTGATGTGTCTGGTATTCTCTAGAGAGACTGCTAAACATTTTTACATTCCAGATCTTTAGTATAATGTCATTTAGATGTTTTTATTAGAGCCTTGGCTTTTACTTGTTGTGGTAATGTGAACAGTGCTGGAAGGTGTGTTGTCCCACTTCAAGTACCTCAGATGGGTGAGACAGATAAAATTTATAGAGTGGCAGTAGTCTCAGCAAAGCATAGATTTTACTTGGACTGGTGGCTAGGCTTGGTAGAGGGAGTTCCCAGTCCACACCCTTCCAGTACAGGTTTTCCTTTCTACCTGAGGTGATCACAGGTGAGGCCTGCTGTAATCAGGCTGGCATAAAACGTCTCAGAGTAGGTCAGTCTGAGGAGGGAGCGCTAGACTGTTTTGTGAAGCAGAGGCTCTGTGTGTGGTCTCAGTCAGGAGGACTGAGAGGCCACAAGGCTTTGAATAGCCTGAGGTTTGGAGGACCTAGCAACACCTAGAGAACAAGGGTTGCACGCCCAGCGTCTGGAGGACTACTGGGCCACACTCCCCCAAAAGGTCCTGGAGTTGACACAGCCTTGAGGCTGCAGTATTGATATTGGCTGAGGAAAGCTGCATATGTTGTCCATGTGTGAACTGAACTCTATGAGTGAGGTAGGGACGTATTGTGTTTAGATAGCGCCTAGACGGGCAGGAGTTTGTGTTTTATGTGTTGGCGGTGCGAGAACCTCACCCCACCCAGTGATGTATAACTGGACTATCCTTTATAAGAAGACTGTCAAAATAAATGCACAGTTTGGACATGAAAATCCGTTGTCTGGTGAGATATCTGTGAGTGTGACCCCCCCTGAAAAGAGACAATCCCTTACATTGTCCAGATAATGCCCCTTGAGCTCCACTATATAGGCTTTATCCATTACTATCTATAAAACAAAACCAGGGCCTAAATATATTAACTGAGATAATCTCCAAGCAAATGTTAGATTTATCGATGACAGGTGTTCATTGAGAAATAAGATCCATAGGTAATTTTTATTTGCAGATGCCTATGAACATGATTCTGCTTGGATGCATTTCCACACTCTATTCTGAAATGGTTGTGAGTAGTGTGGATGGACTAGAAAGATGTATGGGACGTAAGGGGTTGTTCTTCTGGGGATCTTGTAGATGTACCTGCAGAGGGAAACATACCTGCTCCCTGATGTCCAGGCTCCTTCGCTCCCTGTGGCTGCAGTAGAGCACAAATCCCTTGCTGTCAACATCCAGTTTGACGCTACTGAGCTGCTCCCCTTGTGTCCCGTTACCGAATGACCCGACACAAGGGGGGACAAGTCAACGAAAGACCATGAGTTCCATCTGCTAAAAATGGACAATTTTAAGGGAAGCATTGATGGTGTCCTTGTGTCGTAATTCAATTAGCAAGTCTAGTGTGACAATCTGACTACTGCAGTGCATGCTATGATTTTCTCTGTGCAGACTAACAGTACGGACAGAAAATCGAGCATGTGAATTGGCCCAATGACCATAAGTCGTCAGAGCTCTCAGTCTGTGTGCTGTTCCTTCTACACTCAGACAACACATGGATGTGAACATCACTAGCATGCCAGTATACTGTACTTTCAATAACTCTTTAGCTGACAGTTTTAGTGGTGGTGCAGGGTAGTTACAACTGCGCTGTCCCATTCAAGAGAAAGAGATGAGCAGTTGCACTTACACTGCACTGCTGCTACAATGTCAACAGCTTTCAGGTAAACATTGAAGAGGAAGCAATGCTCACATAAGAGTTGTGACTCCCTCAAACAGCTGATCATTGTGAATGCTGGAGTCAGACTCCCACCAATCTGAAGATAGGTAATCAGTATTGGAAAACTGGATGACCCCTTTAACTGAATGTTAAGTACACAATGCAAATCTATCTAATATACTGTATAAAGTTGAGTGTATGTGTGTATGTATGTATGTCCACTAAAGGAATCCGCTCCATCCCATTTACAATCACGGCACACAGGTACATCAGGTGTCCATGAAGGTTTTAGACCAGGTCCCAGCTCTCTAGGACGTACCATTCCTGAGATATACCCAAAAATGCATTAGCCAATAGAATCCTGTAGGTCTTTCTCCTTATATCCCAACTACCATACACACGGTCACATGACCCTTATCAGCCAATAGAAGCTCACAGGCCCTTAGGCCCCTTGCAGAGGAGCGTGTCCGGATTAGGTCCAGATGCGTTGCGTCTGCGATCAGGGAAAATCGTGCAAGTGCGTATGCAATTTCAGTCAGTTTTGACTGCGATTGCATTGCTCAGTTTTTTTTGCACGAGTGCAATGTGTTTTGCACGCGCGTGAGAAAAAACTGATTGTGGTACTTAGACCCGAACCCGGACTACTTCACTGAAGTTCGGGTTTGGGTTAAGTGTTTTGTAGATTTTATTTTCCCTTATAACATGGTTATAAGGGAAAATAATAGCATTCTTAATACAAAATGCTTACTGAAATGTGGCATGAGGGGTTAAAAAAAAAATAAAAAAATAACTCACATCATCCACTTGTTTGCACAGCTGGCATCTTCTTCTTTCTTCTTCTTTCAGGACCTGCCAAAGGACCTTTGATGATGTAATCGCGCTCACCACGTGGTGAGTGTGGTGGCGTCAGCGCAGGTCCTGCTGAAGGATCTACGTTATTTTTTTGTTGTTTGTATGTTTCTAACGAATCAAATATAACAGCTTTGCCATGCACTTACTGCATCTGTAGTTGCTCCTTTCCCAGATTTCACTGAGGGTCACATTGTCATGGTCTTACCTCCTTGCTGTTCTCCTTCGTTTGACATGTGCTGGCGGCCATCTTGGTTTCTGGGTTTCTTGTAGCCTCCCACCCTGCGGCTTCTCCTTCCCACTGGGAGGAGCTGGATGCCTAGCTCATATATATAGGAGGTCTGTGGCTTCAGTTCCTTGCTTGGTCCTCCTGTGTTCACATGCTTCTAAGACTGCTGCTGCTTCTGGTTCCTGATCCTGGCTTCGTCTGACTACCCTGCTGGTTCCTGATCCAGGCTTCGTCTGACTACCCTGCTGGTTCCTGATCCAGGCTTCGTCTGACTACCCTTCTGGTTCCTGACCTCTGGCTTCGCAAGACCCTGCTTCGGTTTAGCCATCCGTTTGGACTTTTTCCTTACAGCTTGATTTTCAATAAAGCCTTCTTATTTCCACTTATCTCTTGTTGTACGTCTGGTTCATGGTTCCATGACATTAGGACCAAGCCATGAATTCTGACGGTACAGGGCCATCCTCGCTACCTACGCTGGTTGCCAGACTTGATCAGCAGGATCACCTGTTGGGTCGGTTCGCTGTGGCGTTGCAAACCCTGCTTGAACGCACGGCTCATTTAGCTTCCGTTGCCGATGGGTCGGTTGTCGCTCCTGGGCCCGCTCCTACTGCCGCTCCGGTTGTTGCGCCAGAGTCTACCCCGACACCTGTTGCTGCGCCTGCGGTGTTTCGGGGTATGACCGGTTCTGCCCCCCTTCCACAGCGCTTTGGGGGAGAGCCAACTCAGTGCCGAGGTTTCCTTAACCAGGTGGGCATTTATTTCGAGTTGCTGCCACATGCCTTTCCTACTGAGAGATCAAAGGTGGGCTTCTTGATCTCGCTGCTCTCGGACAAGGCCTTGGCCTGGGCCAGCCCTTTATGGGAGAACAACAATCCGGTGGTTGCCGAGTTTTCCGGTTTTGTTGCTTCTCTTCGGAAGGTATTCGATGTGCCGGCTCGTGCTGCCTCTGCTGCGAAGCTCCTTATGTCCATCAGACAGGGTTCACGATCCGTAGCTGAATATGCCATTGAGTTTCGTACCCTGGCAGCAGAGGTGGGCTGGAATAATGAGGCTCTGGTCGCTGCTTTCTCTCATGGTCTCTCGGATGCCTTGAAGGATGAGGTTGCAGCTAAGGACCTACCAGTGGAGCTCGAGTCTCTTATTTCTTTCCTGATTTTGATTGACACCAGACTCAGGGAGAGACCTTCCTTTAAGGAAAGCCTGCAGAGGTCTTCTAACAGATTGGCGCCTACGTTTGCTGTCCCACCCGTGCCTCCCTCTCCTCCCACGCCTCCTGGGGATGACTTGTCTGGGGGTGAACCCATGCAGCTGGGGTTTGCTCGCCTGTCCGAGGGGGAGAGGGTACTCCGGAGACGCGAGGGCCGATGCATGTACTGTGGTCTCGGTGGGCATTTTCGGTTGGCATGCCCGAACCGTCCGGGAAACGCTCGCACCTGAGATCCTGTCGGGGGCAGATCTTGGGTGGAGTCTCCTCGTCCCCGGTTTCCCGTGTTGACAAACCACTGATTACTGTTGTCCTCTCCTGGGTCGGGGGCTCGGTGACGACCCAGGCGTTGGTGGACTCTGGTGCTGGTGGTTTGTTCATTGATAGTGTGTTCGCTGCCGCCAATTCCATTCCTCTGCAGCCTCGAGGTTCCCCACTGGCTCTTGAGGCGATAGACGGCAGACCCCTTCTGCCGCCACACGTGACTCAGGAGACCCTTCCAGTGGGGATGGCCATTGGTGCCGTTCACAGAGAGTCGGTCTGTCTCCAGGTTATTTCGTCTCCACACTACTCGGTGGTCTTGGGGTAACCCTGGGTCCAGAAGCATAATCCGACTTTCGATTGGAGATCGGCCGAGATCCTCTCGTGGTCACCGCAGTGTGGGGCTAGTTGCATCCATGGGCCTGTCAAGTTGCTGTGTACTTCCTCGGACTCTCTGTTGCCTCCTGAATACGAGGAGTACCGGGATGTATTCGATAAGGTGCGTGCGGTTGCCCTACCTCCGCACCGCCCATACGATTGTGCCATAGAGTTACAATCTGGTGCCGTTCCTCCTCGTGGCAAAGTCTATCCACTGTCGGTAGCGGAGAATGAGGCCATGGAGGAGTACGTGAGGGAGGCGCTTTCACGCGGACACATTCGCAAATCCTCGTCCCCGGCAGGGGCTGGATTTTTCTTTGTGAAAAAGAAGGGCGGTGAGTTGAGGCCTTGCATCGATTACAGGGGTCTCAATCGCATCACGATCAAGAACGCTTACCCGATACCCTTGATTTCCGAGCTGTTCGATCGCCTCAAAGGGGCCACGGTCTTTACCAAACTCGACCTGAGGGCGGCATATAACCTGGTAAGGATCAAGGCGGGCGATGAGTGGAAGACCGCGTTTAACACCTGGACCGGTCATTATGAATCCTTGGTTATGCCCTTTGGGTTGTGCAATGCGCCCGCAGTCTTCCAGGAATTCATCAACGATGTTTTCCGTGACCTGTTGCAGCAATGTGTGGTGGTCTATTTGGATGACATATTGGTATATTCTGAATCCATGGAGGCCCACATTCTGGATGTCAGACGAGTGTTGCAACGGTTATGAGAGAACAAGCTGTTCGGTAAGCTTGAGAAATGCGAATTTCACCGATCCCAGGTAACCTTCTTAGGTTACATCATTTCCGCTGAGGGGTTCTCCATGGATCCTGAGAAGGTTTCGGCTGTCTTACAGTGGCCCCAGCCCAATGGTCTCCGTGCCCTGCAGCGCTTTTTGGGCTTCGCCAATTATTATCGGAAGTTCATCAGGGACTTTTCCATGCTAGCCAAGCCTCTCACGGATCTGACCAGGAAGGGCAGTAATCCCCAGGTCTGGCCTCTCGAGGCCATCCGAGCTTTTGAGGCTCTAAAGTCCGCCTTTGTGTCGGCTCCGATTCTGTCGCATCCCAACCCTGGGTTGCCTTTTGTCCTCGAGGTGGACGCGTCTGAGACGGGAGTAGGCGTCCTTCTGTCTCAGCGTAGAACACCAGAGGGCCCTCTGCTTCCTTGTGGGTTTTACTCCCGGAAACTGTCTTCCGTGGAGTGCAACTATCAGATTGGTGACAGGGAGTTATTGGCCATCGTGCAGGCCCTTAAAGAATGGAGGCACTTGCTCGAGGGCTCAGTGGTTCCGGTTCTCATCCTGACGGACCACAAGAATCTGACCTACCTCTCTGAGGCCAAGAGATTGACACTACGTCAGGCCAGATGGGCTCTGTTCTTGTCACGTTTTAATTACGTGGTCTCCTACCTACCCGGTTCCAAGAACATCAGAGCGGATGCCTTATCACGGCAGTACTCCGAGCTGTCCGGGGAGGAGTCGATTCCGACTTCGGTCATACCTCCGAATCAGATCCTGGCCGCCATTCGCACCAGCCTGACCTCTCCCCTGGGTGAGCAGATTTTGGCGGCTCAATCTGGTGCTCCCTCTGGGAGACCCAACGGCAGGTGTTTTGTGCCTGAGGAGTTGCGCACTCGGTTGTTGCGAACCTACCATAACTCCAAGGCCGCGGGGCATCCTGGAAAGAATCAGCTGTCCTGGGCTGTTTCACGTCTGTTCTGGTGGCCTTCTCTACGTTCCGACATCGCCGCATATGTAGCGGCATGCTCCGTTTGTGCCCAGAGTAAGTCCCCTCGGCACCTTCCGTTGGGCCTTTTGCAACCCATAGCCACCGGGGAGCGTCCATGGTCACACCTGGGGATGGATTTCATTGTGGACCTCCCTGCATCCCGAGGCCATACGGTCATTCTCATGATTGTGGATCGGTTTTCCAAAATGTGCCACTGTGTTCCTCTCAAGAAGTTACCCTCTGCACAAGAGTTGGCCTCGATTTTTGCCAGGGAGGTCTTCTGGTTGCACGGTTTGCCCAAGGAGATTGTGTCGGATCGGGGGAGTCAGTTTGTGTCCAGGTTCTGGCGCGCCTTTTGCTCCCAGTTGGGGATTCATCTCTCTTTCTCCTCGGCCTACCACCCTCAGTCCAATGGGGCCGCAGAACGAGCCAATCAGGCCTTGGAGCAATTCCTTCGTTGCTATGTCTCCGATCACCAAGACAATTGGGTTGACCTCCTGCCTTGGGCTGAGTTTGCCAGGAACACGGCGGTGAACTCTTCCTCTGGGACGTCTCCCTTCATGGCCAATTATGGGTTCCAACCTGCCGTGTTACCGGAGGTATTCTCTCCCCAGGATATTCCGGCTGTGGAGGATCACCTTTCCGTCCTACGTGCTTCTTGGGTACAGATCCAGAGGTCCCTTGAGGTCTCTGCGCAGCGCCAGAGACTCCAGGCTGATCGCAGACGAGCGCCCGCTCCTTCCTACCAGGTCGGAGACCGCGTATGGTTGTCCACCCGCAACCTCAACCTTCGAGTGCCCACTCCCAAGCTGGCGCCTCGCTTTGTTGGTCCCTTCCGAGTGCTTCGCAGGGTAAACCCGGTAGCCTATGCCCTTGCGCTTCCTCCTGGCATGCGGATCTCCAACGTGTTTCATGTCTCCCTGTTGAAGCCACTGGTGTGTAATCGTTTCACTTCCTCGGTTCCTCGGCCTCGTCCGGTCCAAGTGGGCAATCGTGAGGAGTATGAGGTGAGCAATATCCTGGACTCACGCCTGGTCCGCGGTCGGGTGCAGTTTTTGGTCCATTGGCGTGGTTATGGTCCAGAGGAGCGTTCCTGGGTTCCCTCCGCAGATGTCCATGCTCCTGCCTTGCTCCGAGCCTTCCACGCACGCTTCCCTCAGAAACCGTTCTTTACTCCGCGGAGGAGGGGCCCTTGAGGGGGAGGTACTGTCATGGTCTTACCTTCTTGCTGTTCTCCTTCGTTTGACATGTGCTGGCGGCCATCTTGGTTTCTGGGTTTCTTGTAGCCTCCCACCCTGCGGCTTTTCCTTCCCACTGGGAGGAGCTGGATGCCTAGCTCATATATATAGGAGGTCTGTGGCTTCAGTTCCTTGCTTGGTCCTCCTGTGTTCACATGCTTCTAAGACTGCTGCTGCTTCTGGTTCCTGATCCTGGCTTCGTCTGACTACCCTGCTGGTTCCTGATCCAGGCTTCGTCTGACTACCCTGCTGGTTCCTGATCCAGGCTTCGTCTGACTACCCTTCTGGTTCCTGACCTCTGGCTTCGCAAGACCCTGCTTCGGTTTAGCCATCCGTTTGGACTTTTTCCTTACAGCTTGATTTTCAATAAAGCCTTCTTATTTCCACTTATCTCTTGTTGTACGTCTGGTTCATGGTTCCATGACACACATGACCTGTGATGTCAGTCTCTCTCCCTGCTCTGATGTTTTGTGCACAAGCCTGAGAGATCAGATAGATATGTGTCTGTACATGAGACGTCACTGTGCTGGCCACGCCCCCTTGCTCTGCTGTCTGCTGCGGCTTCTGTCTGCCCTGTGTCTCCCTCCCACTGTGTCTCCCTCCCACTTTGGGAAAGATTAACCCCTTCAGAAGCAAAAGGCTTTACTGAGTAGCTGCAGGCAGTGAGGAGACAAATGCTGGGCACAGGAGCTGACAGACTAGAGGAGTTTTGCACAAGAACAGGTAGGGAGAAGATCTTGTGTATATCAGCAGTGTCATTGTACAGCTGGCACTTGTAGTCCTATAATACAACATGCTGCTGAGTCTCCCAGCAAGCAGACATGTCAGTCAGGGCAGCACTTGTATTCACTCCCTCTGCAGAGCAGGGAAAGGGGCAGAGATTGTTGTTATTGCAGGTAAACAAAGGGCCAGAAGACAACCAGGGAAATGAGGAAATATATATTTTTTTACTTAAAACTTGCTTAGCTCAGTTATATATTGCTGCCCATCAGATTTACAGTGCTATATATATTTTTTTCCTAATTCGGAAAACCCCTTTACATGGCCCTCAAAATCAGCAAATTTGACCGTCATTAATGTTTATGGCTAGTTTAAGTAATTAATAAATATATCTGTGTAGATGGGAATTGTGATTTCATTCAATTTGTGTCAATCAATTTTGTCTTTCATTTAGGCTATGTTTACATCACGATCGTGACATCCATTGCTGGAAAAGCCCCTGACCAGGGTTGCCAACCGTGTGTCCATGAAAAAAACCTGATATGTCCATGATTTTTGAAGGCTGGTGGTACTTGACTAGATTATCTTGGTGGTAATTTCCATCATTTTACAGCTCACAGTAAATACTGGTAATTAGTAACAGTATATTGAGCTATAAACATGTACTATATTACTTATAATATCTATTATGCATTATGGCTTTCCAATTTGTCTGTAAAAAATGTTGGCTGTACGTGAGTTTGGGATAAGGTGTCCAGAAAAAAAGAAAAATTCTGGTTGGCAACCCTGCTCCGAACGTACATGACAGAGACATCTGTTTAACACACACATCACCTATGTTTTTTGTTTTTTTTTTTTAAGTCAACATAACATAACAATGGTAGTATGGATGCAAACTAAAAGCCTATGATAATTTGTCAGGAAATCGGGTGGCTTTTCTGGAGCTTTACCATATTTTCAGAACTTGCTAACAGAGATTTCCAGCACACATAAGTATAAAGCATAAACTGTTTAATATCCAAAAGGGCCAAATCTTATAGATGCAGACCAAACAATTGCTATGGGGCCCATACAAAGAAGGGACCATGAGCCATAAGGTAATGCCCTTCTACTGTCCTACAAGGAATACAATAGGGACGGGGGATGACAACAAGTGCTGAGCACTCCTGACCTCAGATGATGGAATGCAGTGGTAAACTAACCACTCACGTGAAGAAATATGTATAGTAAATAGAGATGAGTGAATCAATTGTTCATTAGACAAATAAGTTACAAATTTCCCAAAAATATTTATAATTTTGGCAAAACTAAAACTTGTGATTCGTCGCATACGAATCACTCAAAATTGCAGCCACCAAATGAAGATTAAGGCCTCATGCACACGACCGTTGTGTGCATCCGTGGCCGTTGTGCCGTTTTCCGTTTTTTTTGCGGACCCATTGACTTTCAATGGGTCCGTGGAAAAATCGGAAACTGCACCGTTTGGCAGCCGCATCCGTGATCCGTTTTTCCTGGCCGTGAAAAAAATATGACCTGTCCTATTTTTTTCACGGCCAACGGTTCACGGACCCATTCAAGTCAATGGGTCCGTGAAAATCACGGATGCACACAAGATTGTCATCCGTGTCCGTGATCCGTGTCCGTGATCCGTGTCCGTTTTTTCCTATCATTTCAATGGCAAACTTGACTTAGATTTTTTTTTCATTTTTCATGTCCGTGGATCCTCCAAAAAACAAGGAAGACCCACGGACGAAAAAACGGTCACGGATCACGGACCAACGGAACCCCGTTTTGCGGACAGTGAAAAAATACTGTCGTGTGCATGAGGCCTTAAAATGCAGAGAAGAAGCCATCTGCCACCAAAAAGGGATCATTTTAATTAATTTAAAATGTTTGCTTCTTTTTTTGTGGGACACATCAATTATTTAGAAAAACAAAAATGGTGAGAAACAAGAAGAAACATTTTGCTTAATTTCTCGTCATGTTCCATTTTAACAATAACATACTTTTTACAATATTTACAGCCTATAGGGAACATCTATTAAGACCAGAGTTTTAGACGCTGGTTTTAATAAGGCCCTGCGCTGGTGGTGGATCCGCCGGAGTTATGAAGAGGCGTTGGGCTCTACAAAACTTCGGTGGGTCCTCCACCACTTCTAAATGTCTTACGTTTAGACCATTTTCTACGCCTAAAACAGGCGTAGAAAATGGTAAACCTCTTTAACCACCTCAGCCCCCCTAGCTTAAACACCCTTAATGACCAGACCACTTTTTACAATTTTGCACTACACTATTTTCGCCGTTCATTGCTCGGTCATGCAACTTACCACCCAAATGAATTTTACCTCCTTCTCTTCTCACTAATAGAGCTTTCATTTGGTGGTATTTCATTGCTGCTGACATTTTTTGTTATTAATCGAAATTTAACAAAATTTTTTTTTTTAATATATAAATTTTTCTCTAAATTTATTGTTCTACATGTCTTTGATCAAAAAAAAGTTTGGGTAAAAAAAAATGGTTTGGGTAAAAGTTATAGCGTTTACAAACTATGATACAGAAATGTGAATTTCCGCTTTTTGAAGCAGCTCTGACTTTCTGAGCACCTGTCATGTTTCCTGAGGTTCTACAATGCCCAGACAGTAGAAAAAACCCACAGACGACCCCATTTCGGAAAGTAGACACCCTAAGGTATTCGCTGACGGGCATAGTGAGTTCATAGAACTTTTTATTTTTTGTCACAAGTTAGCGGAGAATGATGATTTTTTTTTCTTACAAAGTCTCATATTCCACTAACTTGTGACAAAAAATAAATACTTCCATGAACTCACTATGCCCATCACGAAATACCTTGGGGTGTCTTCTTTCCAAAATGGGGTCACTTGTGGGGTAGTTATGCTGCCCTGGCTTTTTAGGGGCCCTAATGCGTGAGAAGTAGTTTGAAATCAAAATGTGTAAAAAATGCCCTGTGAAATCATAAAGGTGCATCCCAAAGAGCACCTTTAGGATTTCACAGGGCTTTTTTTTTACACATTTTGATTTCAAACTACTTCTCACGCATTTGGGCCCCTAAAAAGCCAGGGCAGTATAACTACCCCACAACTGACCCCATTTTGGAAAGAAGACACCCCAAGGTATTCCGTGAGGGGCATGGCAAGTTCCTAGAATTTTTTATTTTTTGTCAAACGTAAGTGGAATATGAGACATTGTAAGAAAAAAAAAAAAAAAAAAAAAATCATCATTTTCCGCTAACTTGTGACAAAAAAATAAAAAATTCTAGGAACTCGCCATGCCCCTCACGGAATACCTTGGTGTGTCTTCTTTCCAAAATAGGCTCTCTTGTGGGGTAGTTATACTGCCCTGGCTTTTTAGGGGCCCTAATGCGTGAGAAGCAGTTTGAAATCAAAATGTGTAAAAAAAAAGCCCTGTGAAATCCTAAAGGTGCTCTTTGGAATGTGGGCCCCTTTGCCCACCTTGGCTGCAAAAAAGTGTCACACATGTGGTATCTCCGTACTCAGGAGAAGTTGGGCAATGTGTTTTGGGGTGTCATTTTACATATACCCATGCTGGGTGAGATAAATATCTCGGCAAGAGACAACTTTTCCCATTTTTTATACAAAGTTGGCATTTGACCAAGATATTTATCTCACCCAGCATGGGTATATGTAAAAAGACACCCCAAAACACATTGCCCAACTTCTCCTGAGTACGGCGATACCACATGTATGACACTTTTTTGCAGCCTACATGCGCAAAGGGGCCCAAATAGACATTTGGATTCCAGACTTCTTCTCACGCTTTAGGGCCTCTCTAAAATGCCAGGGCAGTATAAATACCCCACAAGTGACCCCATTTTGGAAAGAAGACACCCCAAGGTATTCATTGAGGGGCATGGCGAGTTCATAGAAGATTTTTTTGGGGGGCACAAGTTAGCGGAAATTGTTTTTTTTTTTGTTTTTTCGCACAAAGTCTTCCTTTCCGCTAACTTGGGACAAAAAGTTAAATCTTTCATGGACTCAATATGCCCCTCAGCGAATACCTTGGGGTGTCTTCTTTCTGAAATGGGGTCACATGTGGGGTATTTATACTGCCCTGGCATTTTAGGGGCCCTAAAGCATGAGAAGAAGTCTGGAATATATATGTCTAAAAAATTTTACATATTTGGATTCTGTGAGGGGTATGGTGAGTTCATGTGAGATTTTATTTTTTGACACAAGTTAGTGGAATATGAGACTTTGTAAGAAAAATAAATAAATCAATTTCCGCTAACTTGTGCCAAAAAAAGTGTCATACATGACCTTTCAGGGGAATCAGGGCACTTTTGATTTGGACTGATTCAGACAGAATCAAATCTAACAGCCAAATCAGACTTGAAATAAATTTTGGGAAATTACTCATCTCTAATGATAACATTGCATGAGCAAACCAGAGTTTTGTAGTCTTCATTATGGTAAGCGAAGGGCGGGGTAAAATGGGCGTTTTTACAGATGTATAGCGTGGCCGTTTTCAATATATGCTTTATTAACTCTTGCCCATTCACAGTATGCCATGCAAAACATTTGACATATTTTTTGTTGTTGCAATCATTGAAAAAGAAAAGTAACATGTACGTATTCGCTCTCTGTAGATGTCACGTATGTGTTTGCCTTCTTTAGATGTCACATACGTATTTGTTCTCTTTAGATGTCATGTACATATTTCCCCTTTTTAGATGTCACGCACATATTTGCCCTCTTTAGATGACTCGTACGTATTTGCCCTCTATAGATGTCACGCCCGTATTTAACCTCTTTAGATGTAACGTACGCATTTGCCCTCTTTAGATGTCGCATATTTATTTGCCCTCTTTAGATGTAACATACTTATTTGCCCTCTTTAGATGTCACGTATGTATTTAACATCTTTAGATGTAACGTACGTATTTGCCCTCTTTAGATGTCACGTACGTATTTGCCCTCTTTAGATGTCACATACGTATTTGCCCTCTTTAGATTTCACATACGTATTTGCCATCTTTAGATGTCACGCACGTATTTGCACTCTTTAGATGTCACGCACGTATTTGCCCTCTTTAGATGTAACGTACGTATTTGCCCTCTTTAGATTTCACATACGCATTTGCCCTCTTTAGATGACGCGTACGTATTTGCCCTCTTTAGATGTAGCGTACGTATTTGCCCTCTTTAGATGTCGCATACGTATTTGCCCTCTTTAGATGACGTGTGTGTATTTGCCCTCTTTAGATGACGCGTACATATTTGCCCTCTTTAGATGACGCGTACGTATTTGCCCTCTTTAGATGTCACGCACGTATTTACACTCTTTAGCTCTCACGTACGTATTTGCCCTCTTTAGATGACGCGTACGTATTTGCCCTCTTTAGATGTCACGCACGTATTTACACTCTTTAGCTCTCACGTACGTATTTGCCCTCTTTATATGCCAGGAATACAGAACTTATGACTGCAGCTTTTGTGGACTCTGCACCAGAATGCTGTCTAAACTGGCACCTGCCCATCACTAAATACATTCTTGTCTTCATTCAATTCTGATGGTTTTTATACAACAGATTACACACATTATATGGTAAGGAGATGAATTCCTGCACTGCACTCACTCATTTGAAATTGATCAAGTAAAATCAGTATTAGCAATTTATTAAAAATTTAGAACTTAGCCTTTGAGGTCAAGCATACACCAGGCAATGGAGTGACGGCAAGGACAACATTCCCCTGCAGTAAACTTAAAATAACAGTTCCAGACACAGAAAATACATTTCATAGGTTTCCAAAGATCACTGCCTTAAAGTACATATACAAGGCGGCATGGGGACAAGACAACTGTAATGAAAGCTACACGTGTAGCAGAGGGACATAGTTAATATCAAATATCAATGTCAGTGTCCTTACCTGAAATCGTAAGAAAGGACGGTTGAGTCCTAGCCTAGTATCGGCACAGACCTGGTACCTCTGCTAGCAAGAATCTGGGATTAGAGAGGAGGAGAGCTGTTTTTCTCCACTGAATGGTTACTAAGCAGCGTTACAGAGGAGGAGGAAGGAGACACATAACATACAGTACCTCCACTGGAGTCCCCGTCTCTTTATTTGTATGCAAAGGGCGATCAGCTGAGGAAGCCAAGGCATGTAGTGCAAGTCCACAGAGCTTCGGGATATGTCTCTGCTCCTTTTCTAGAGGAAATCTCCATCATTCGTATGTGTGACTCGCATATCATTTGTACCCACTCTGTGTACGTCTCATATCAGTGCCTGTCTCTTCTGTTGTGTATAGATAACGCATCGGAAAATTAGGAAATCATTTTAGTAAAAGTACAACACCTGTTATTATCAGCCATTATAGTACACTTTTCATTTTGGCATTAGGCTGCCCATACGCTTTAGTCTCTGTTCAGCTGTATAAGACGTATACATGTATACCTTTCACATATGCCATCGACCATTAGCCATAATGTTAAAAAAGCTGTATACCCTGGGTTCACTATATATACGGTGGATATAAAAAGTCTACAAACCCCTGTTAAAATGTCAGGTTTCTATGACGTAAAACAATGAGACAAAGATAAATCATTTCATGGAATTCTATCTGAATTTCAGGATAAATTTGATTCTCTAGAAGCCGAATTTCCTTGTGCTTTGTGTCAGTGAATCGATTTAACCTGAAATAGTATAAAAAACAAAAAAATTCAAACTTCCCTCCTCCATTTGCTTGCAACGGGCTTGGCCGAAATCCCGCGCGGCACAAAATTACATCACCACGCCGGCCGGCGTAATGACATCATATGTCACCATGCCAGCTGGAGTGATGAAGTAATCTCGCACCGCACAAGATTTCAGACGAGATCTTGAAGCAGTGGCCGGCCCGTCACGAGCAATGGATGCAGTAAGTTTGTTTTCATATTTTTTTTATTGTTAATTTTACACTTGGATGCCGCAATCATGTATAAACGCGGCATATGAGGGTACAATGACGGGGGCGGCACTATCACAGCTTCCTGTCATTGCACCCGCTACTTACACAAAAAATGCGCTTCGTGACAAAGTAATTCGTCACAAAGCTGATTTTTTTTGTGAAATTTCGGAGAATCAGCCGAATCGAATTTTTAAGAAATTCTCTCATATCTAGATATAATGTATAAACCCATAAATAACTATATACAACATCACAGTTATTATTAACGGACATCTGGCATCATATTTGTACCTATGAAACTGGCTGACCTGTTGCTATCTCTACAACTGCTGTGCCCTCTACCCTTTAACAGGGCCAGGCAGAAATGATGTTTTTCACTGCTTGGCCCTGTCAATAATAGGTGTAATGGCAATGCCCTCGTTGTTCCTAGAGGCTCATTTACATATATTAAAACATCCTTTTTCTCAGCAATGCTGCACATATGAAGATGGGACCAACACAGATGCCTTCAGCTTCCAAGCGCACATGTAACAGGACAGCCAGTTACATAGGTACAAATCTGACAGGTGCCCTTTAACATTTAAGACACTCTAAACTAGCAGTGATTTTAATGATTAACTCATTTATCATCCTCTACCTCTAAGGTTATCTCCACTGACACTTGGGGGGTATTTACAGTTAGTACTGGGAATACATAGAGCAGTGATGGCGAACCTATGGCACGGGTGCCAGAGTCGGCACTCAGAGCCATCTCTGTGGGCACCCGCGCCTTGGAAAAATCTATGGCGTACCAATATGCTTTAGACTTTTCCTGCCATTCATCAGCACAAGACGCACTATGAACAGCACAGGCAGCACACTGAATGTAGGCTATTAAGCTATTATAGCTAAATGATAAAGTACATGATAGATATACTATATTGGTATTCAGGTTAAATTGCCGTGTTGGCACTTTGCGATAAATAAGTAGGTATTTGGTTGCAGTTTGGGCACTCGGTCTCTAAAAGGTTCACCATCACTGACATAGAGGATCAGGGTCCATGCACTGAGTTGAGAAGAGATAGTCATACAGCCCCACACACGAGAAAGCCATGGAATTCTGTGAACATTTTTCTAACGCACATAGCCAGCTTTGAAAGGATAAAATGAAATACAATAGTAACAGAGAGGATGAAAACATTTTAGATGTTCTGTTTATTATCTAGAAACTAAGTTATTTAGCTTTTATTGCACTGCAAAGTATCATGGGAAGCCACGGCTTTCACCATTATAGACGCTGTGACTCATAGTGCAGGGTTTAGGAAAAATGATTTATACATCTGAGACACACAGCTCATTCTTAAATGTGTCTATCTATTGTATCTATCTACATATCTATCTGTTTCTATCTATTATCTATCTACTATCTATTATTTATCTACTGTATCTATTGTATGTAACTAAGATATCTATGTCTATCAGTCTATCTACTGTATCTATCTGTTGTATTGTATCTATTCTATCTAAATATCTATCTATCTATCTATTTATTATCTATCTACCTATTGTATGTATCTACCTATCTATCTGTTTCTATCTATTATCTATCTACTATCTATTATTTATCTACTGTATCTATTGTATGTAACTAAGATATCTATGTCTATCAGTCTATCTACCTATCTACCTATTGTATGTAACTAAGATATCTATGTCTATCAGTCTATCTACCTATCTACCTATTGTATGTATCTACCTATCTATCTGTTTCTATCTATTATCTATCTACTATCTATTATTTATCTACTGTATCTATCGTATGTAACTACGATATCTATGTCTATCAGTCTATCTACTGTATCTATCTGTTGTATTGTATCTATTCTATCTAAATATCTATCTATCTATCTATTTATTATCTATCTACCTATTGTATGTATGTATGTATGTATCTATCTATCTACTGTATCTATCGTATGTAACTGCGATATCTATCTCTATCAGCCTATCTGTCTGTTGTATTTAATCTATCTATCTATCTATCTATCTATCTATCTATCTATCCCCCCTGCAGAGAAAGCAGATGCTACTGTCAATTACAAGCAGGGACTCACAACAGCAGGCATTAGCACTGATTCTCCTGAGTTGAAGAGGACTACAAATCCCATGAGCACTTGACCCTCCCTGCAGCCAATAGTAGGGGGACCAGAGGGTAATGCTCAAGAAGTAAGTGCAGCTGCGGCCATTTTAGAGAGAGCAGCATGGCCAGGAAACAGATGTCAGCATTGCTTTAGGGAAGCCAGTACAACCCAGCCCAGAGAGCACCTGTGGATCTTGTGTGCGAGGAGAGAGTCCAGCTATAGCCTGCATTCCAGGAGAAGAATTGCTATGCATCCCAGGGGGATCCTATCACCAACTCCACAGCCATCCAAGTCTCTAAATGCTGCAGCCCCCAGATAGTTCCAAGACAGGACAATTGTAAGTGCACCAACATTAGCATAACAATGTTTCTGCATCTGGGTGCCAACGTTCAGACTGGTTTTATTGTTAGACAGGAGTTAACTAGTTTATTAGAGCTAGGCATGTATACGTGAGGTAGTCTGTCAATGATTGCCAAAAGTTCTGTAATTGCCTTATAATAACAGCTTTCATTAATGTCTTCTGTCCCTTTCCACTGCTCCCCTAACCCCTTCCCGACATGTGACGTACTGTTACATCATGGAAGTCAGTGACTTCCCGCATTTTGACATAAAAGTACGTCATGGTAATCGGGCGGGCACCTGAGAGGTGCGCGCCCAATCACTGCAGGGGTTTGGCAGTCCCTGGTAACCGTGGGCTCCTGCTGTATCTACCGGCATCGCTGTTTACAGTGGGTGAAGGAGCGCATCGAGTCCCCGTGCTGCTGTGGCAGAGACCTGATGCATTACAAGGCAGCATGACAAGGGTGCCGTGCAGAGGCTGCCCAATGCCTTGCACTGCATCGGGTCCTGCCTTCTACGGGTGCCCAGGAGATCCAGCCTCAGGCTAGGTCTCCTAGGGAACCTGTTAGGCCTCATGCACACTGACCGTTTTGGTCCACATCCGAGCCGCAGTTTTTGCGGCTTGGATGTAGACCCATTCACTTCAATTGGGCCGCAAAAGATGCGGACAGTACTCAGTGTGCTGTCCGCATCCGTTGCTCTGTTTCATGGTCCGCAAAAAAAATATGACCATGTGTTGTAAAGCATTGCAGAGGGGATCAGACCCCTAAAAGTTAAAGTCCCAGAGTGGGACAGAAATAAAATGTAAAAAAATAAAGTAAAATAAAGTATTTTTAATTAAAAAAAAATAAAGTTTCAAGTAAAAAAACGAAAAAAAACGCCCTTTCCCCAGATTTCATAATAAAAAACACACATATTTGGTATCGCCACGTCCATAACGACCGGCTATATAAATATATCACATGATCCACCCCATCCGATAAACACCATAAAAAATAAAATAAAAACTGTGTAAAGAAAGCCATTTTTGTCACCTTACATCACAAAAAGTGCAACACCAAGTGATCAAAAAGGCGTTTGTCAAACAAAATGGTACCAATAAAACCGTCATCTCATCCTGCAAAAAAGAAGACCCTACATAAAAAACTATAGCTCTCAGAACACAGAGACACTAAATCATTATTTTCTTTCAAATATGCTATTATTGTGTTAAAGTGAAATAAATTTTAAAAAGTATACATATTAGGTATCGCTGCATCTGTAGCAACCATCTCTATAAAAATATCACATGACCTAACCCCTCAGGTGAACACCATAAAAAAGAAAAAATGTAAAATAAACAGTGTCAAAAAATGCTATTTTTGTCACCTTACATCACAAAAAGTGCAACACCAAGCGATCAAAAAGGTGTATGCCCCGCAAAATAGCACCAATCAAAACGTCCCCTCATCCCACAAAAAATGAGACCCTACCTAAGACAATCGGTCAAAAAAAATAAAAAAGCTATCACTCTCAAACATTGGAGACACTAAAATATGATCATTTTTTGCTTCAAACTCAAGCTATTATTGTGCTAAAGTGAAAAAAAAAAACAACTATGGCTCTCAGACTATGGAGACACTAAAATATCACTTTTTTTTAAATGCTATTATTGTGTAAAACTTAAATAAATAAGAAAAAGTATACATATTAGGTATTGCCATGTCTGTAATGATCTTTTCTATACAAATATCATATGACCTAACCCATTAGGTGAACGCTGTAAAGATAAATAAATAAAAACTGTGCCAAAATTAACAGTGTAATAATGAATGATCAAAAAATCTTATTTACCCAAAAATTGTACAAAAAAAATGGCACCTTATCCTCTAGTTTCCAAAATGGGTCACTTTTGGGGAATTTCTACTGTAAGGGTGCATCAAGGGGGGCTTCAAATGAGACATGGCATCTAAAACCCAGTCAAGCAAAATCTGCCTTCCAAATACCAAAAGGCGTTCCTTTTCTGCTGCATCCTGCCGTGTGCCCTTACATCAGTTTACGAACACATGTGGGGAATTTCTGTAAACCGCAGAATCAGGGTAATAAATATTGAGTTTTGTTTGGCTGGTAACACTTGATGTGTTAAAGAAAAAAATGGATTAAAATGGGAAATCTGCTAAAAAAGTGAGATTTTGAAATTTCATCTCCATTTTACTTTAATTCTTGTGGAACACCTAAAGGGTTAACAAAGTTTGCTAAATCAGTTTTGAGTAACTTGAGGGGTGTAGTTTCTACAATGGGGTCATTTATGGGGGCTTTCTAGTATCTAAGCCCCACAAAGTGATTTCAGATCTGAAATGGTCCTTTAAAAATTGATTTTTCTTAAAAATTTCAAGATTTACTTCTAAACTTCTAAACCTTCTAATGTCCTAAAAAAAAAAAAAAATTACTTTTCCAAAATGATGCCAACATAAAGTAGACATATTGGGAATGTTAAGGGATAAATATTTTATGAGGTATCACTTTCAGTTTTAAAAGCAGAGAAATCGAAAAAAATGGTAAATTTGGGATTTTTTCATAAATAAAGGTAAAATATATTGACTCAAATTAGAATGGCTTGAATAAGTAAAAGTGTTCCAAAGTTGTTACTACATAAAGTGACAGATTTGCAAAAAATAGCAGAAGGGCGAAAACTGGCCGGGGGTAGAAGGGGTTAAAAGACCATTGCTATGGCTCTTCTGTCTCCCAACTTAATGTAAACAGAAGACAGAGGGGCACTCTTTCACAGTGCATGCCTGCATTAGGCTTCAGAGTGAGGAGGCATATCTTTCAATAATTCAATCTGTTTGGCTGGCAGGAAGCTTTTGGCTACAGCAAGTATGTATGGGAAGTAAGGGAAGGCAGTTATGGCCTCAGAGAACTGGCAGAGGAGCCGTCTTGAGAAGATCCTCATATTGTAGGATTCAAGACAGCCGTAACTAAGGGGAAAACTCAAGGAAAACTGTGGTATGTGTAGAAACTAAATATTGCTTTATGCCTAATGCTGCTGCAGCAGTAACATATGCTCAAATAGATTTTTTCATGAAAATATGACAGTTATCCTTTAAAGGAGAGTGTGTGGGCTCACCTTCACAGCTACAGCTAGCCGGCCCCTTCACCTGGGGTCTCCCTTAGACAATTGCAATTTGTGCTCTGTTGCTGTTACATTATCTTTATGTTCTTCACCATTGTTCACCTTTTCCATAATAAACCTGTTGACCAATGACCAGTTAACTCCTTCCTGGAGTTAGCGTGTACTGAGCTGGGCAGGGGTTTCTCAAGTTGACCCCTGGCATAAGAAGAACCCCCCCCCCCCCCCTGCTGTCTAAGCAATTTTGGGTGGAGGCACTGCACCATAGTAAGGTGAGAACCACTATACAACCCACCTACCGTGGGCTGCCCAAAGAGTTTGTTGGCATCACATCTCCATGTGTAAACAGGGGATTTGCTGTCCACAATTTGCAAAACTTATGAGGAGCCAGCGATCATTAGTGCTCCAGAACTCGGTTTGTGACTTTCATTTCAAATGCCACTGTGACTAGATTTAGTCTCAACTGTCGTTTTTACCCCACCCTCACCAGATTCTGAAAAAGGGATGGGGTGTGGCTATCACCCCTTACACATTCATCATCATTTCTGCCATGAAATCTACACTAGCTACGAGCTGATATATATTTCAGTCTTGTGCAGGGACTGCCAGAGGAGGCATTTCATTTTTGATGAAAGAGTGTTTGCTCATTCATCAGGTAATACTGTGATATACTGTATATATATATATATATATATATATATATACACACATACACAGTACAGACCAAAAGTTTGGACACACCTTCTCATTCAAAGAGTTTTCTTTATTTTCATAACTATGAAAATTGTAGATTCACAGTGAAGGCATCAAAACTATGAATTAACACATGTGGCATTATATACATAACAAAAAAGTGTGAAACAACTGAAACTGTCATATTCTAGGTTCTTCAAAGTAGCCACCTTTTGCTTTGATTACTGCTTTGCACACTCTTGGCATTCTCTTAATGAGCTTCAAGAGGTAGTCACCTGAAATGGTTTTCACTTCACAGGTGTGCCCTGTCAGGTTTAATAAGTGGGATTTCATGCCTTATAAATGGGGTTGGAACCATCAGTTGCGTTGTGGAGAAGTCAGGTGGATACACATCTGATAGTCCTACTGAATAGACTGTTAGAATTTGTATTATGGCAATAAAAAAGCAGCTAAGTAAAGAAAAACGAGTGGCCATCATTACTTTAAGAAATGAAGGTCAGTCAGTCCGAAAAATTGGGAAAACTTTGAAAGTGTCCCCAAGTGCAGTCACAAAAACCATCAAGCGCTACAAAGAAACTGGCTCACGTGCGGACCGCCCCAGGAAAGGAAGACCAAGAGTCACCTCTGCTGTGGAGGATAAGTTCATCGGAGTCACCAGCCTCAGAAATCGCAGGTTAACAGCAGCTCAGATTAGAGACCAGGTCAATGCCACACAGAGTTCTAGCAGCAGACACATCTCTAGAACAACTGTTAAGAGGAGACTGTGTGAATCAGGCCTTCATGGTAGAATATCTGCTAGGAAACCACTGCTAAGGACAGGCAACAAGCAGAAGAGACTTGTTTGGGCTAAAGAACACAAGGAATGGACATTAGACCAGTGGAAATCTGTGCTTTGGTCTGATGAGTCCAAATTTTAGATCTTTGGTTCCAACCACCGTCTTTGTGCAACGCAGAAAAGGTGAACGGATGGACTCTACATGCCTGGTTCCCAACGTGAAGCATGGAGAAGGAGGTGTGATGGTGTGGGAGTGCTTTGCTGGTGACACTGTTGGGGATTTATTCAAAATTGAAGGCATACTGAACCAGCATGGCTACCACAGCATCTTGCAGTGGCATGCTATTCCATCCGGTTTGCGTTTAGTTGGACCATCATTTATTTTTCAACAGGACAATGACCCCAAACACACCTAGAGGCTGTGTAAGGGCTATTTGACCATGAAGGAGAGTGATGGGGTGCTGCGCCAGATGACCTGGCCTCCAGAGTCACCGGACCTGAACCCAATCGAGATGGTTTGGGATGAGCTGGACCGCAGAGTGAAGGCAAAAGGGCCAACAAGTGCTAAGCATCTCTGGGAACTCCTTCAAGACTGTTGGAAGACCATTTCAGGTGACTACCTCTTGAACCTCATCAAGAGAATGCCAAGAGTGTGCAAAGCAGTAATTAAAGCAAAATGTGGCTACTTTGAAGAACCTAGAATATGACATATTTTCTGTTGTTTCACACTTTTTTGTTATGTATATAATTCCACATGTGTTAATTCATAGTTTTGATGCCTTCAGTGTGAATCTACAATTTTCATAGTCATGAAAATAAAGAAAACTCTTTGAATGAGAAGGTGTGTCCAAACTTTTTGGTCTGTACTAATATATATATATATATATATATATATATATATATATATATAATATTTCCATTAAGAATAGTGATATACGTCATATGGGGATTGACACATGGAACTTTTGCCAATAATCCAATCCTAGAAGAGATTTTTGCTTCCTATCATCATCAATTGCTGCTAATATTGCTGCTATCCATTAATTGCTATTTATTAACTGATATTGCTGCTATTTGCCAACTGCTATTATCTGCTGCTATATTGATATTGCTGCCAAAATATTTGCATTGCATTTAATATTTCCTTCTAGCTCATAGCCATTAATTGTTATCATATTGTTGTTATCTATTGTTTTATGCCTACATACTTTTATGGTATTTTAAAATAACTAATACGAAATCTGCTTTTCCATGAACCTATAATTTGAGTGCCTGCCCGCCATTACTTTATTCTAAACCTATTTATAATTGACGAGGGTGAGTCATATTGGGCAAGAGCACCTGTTTCCAGAAAACCAGTGGAGAGCCGCCTTTTCTGCTATATATATATATATATATATATATATATATATATATATATATATATATATATACACACACACACACTCTGTGTGTGTATACACACATATATATATATATATATATATATATACATACAGTATCTTACAAAAGTGAGTAAACCCTGTAGGGGATTAGCTCTTTTCCAGAGGTTGCAAACACACGCTTCTTCACAGACACCAGGATTTAGGGGCCAAACTGTGCTTTATTGTGGCACACGGCATAAAGAAAAACACACAAAGCCAAAATAAAATACCTTGCCCGTCTGGGCCCTATCTAAACACATAGGTTTCCCTGACTCACCTAAAGCGTAACACAGTTCACACCCGTGATGAGATGCGGCTTTCCCAGCCCAACCTTCAGCAGCCTCCAGGCTGCTTCCACACCAGTGTCTCTTGGGGGATAGTGGTCTCTCAGCATGTCCGCCCTCAGACCACACAGAGCCACTCCAGCCTTCTGTGTTCAAGTCCCCCAAAGTCCAGGCTATTGCATAGCCTCGTGGCCCCTCAGCCTGGCTTATCTGAGACCACACTGACAGAGCCTCACCAGGCCTCTGTCTGCACACTCTCCAGAGTGAGACACACCCAAGATCCAGTAGCAGGATTAAATAGGATCCCTGGACATGAGCATGCCCTAAGTCCCGGACTGGAACCTGGGGAAAACACTTCAATGTTCACATTGCTACAACCCCCTTGCATGTTTGTAAATATTTTATTAGATCTTTTCATGGGACAACACTGAAGATCTGACACTTTGATACAATGTAAAGCAGTCAGTGTACAGCTTGTATAACAGTGTAAATTTTGTGTAGCCTCAAAATAACTCAACACACAGCCATTAATGTCTAAACCATTGGCAACAAAAGTGAGTACACCCCTAAGTGAAAATGGACAAATTGTGCCCAAAGTGTCAATATTTTGTGTGGTGCAGCTCAGTTTCAGGGTGTTGGCAATCTTCTTATAGCCTAGGCCATCTTTATGTAGAGCAACAATTCTTTTTTCCGCTCTGAGAGTTCTTTGCCATGAGGTGCCATGTTGAAATTCCAGTGACCAGTATGAGAGATTACATCAAATTTAACACACTTGCTCCCCATTCACACCTGAGACCTTGTAACACTAACGAGTCACATGACATCGGGGAGGGAAAATGGCTAATTGGGGTGTACTCACTTTCGTTGCCAGCGGTTTAGACATTAATAGCTGTGTGTTGAGTTATTTTGAGGGCACACCAAATTTACACTGTTGCACAAGCTGTACACTGACTATTTTACATTGTATCAAAATGTCAGATCTTCAGTGTCGTCCAATGAAAAGATATAATAAAATATTTTCAAAAATGTGAAAGGTGTACTCACTTTTGTGAGATACTGTGTATGTATGTGTGTGTGTATATATATATATATATATATATATATACCTTAAATTGTACTTTATATTTGTGTGGGGAGGGAGGGGCCCAATACTGAGTTTTGCTATGGGGCCCCATGATTTCTATGTATGCCCCTGACTCCACCATTTGTGTGGCTGAACCTTCAACTTGCCTGCAATGAGCCCTTACCTCAAAGGAACACTTTGCAGATGAACTGTAAAACCTATTGTGCACAGATCTTATTGATTATATTCTTTAGTTGTGTGTATCAAATTTTTCCCAGGAAAAACTGTTACAGAAGCAAAGTGTGAACAACTTATTATTAAAACCTATGGGTTTGTCATGGAACTAGGTGTGAACATATTTTAGCCATATAACTTTGGTATTCTACCAGCAAAGCTCTATTAAATTAAAAGGAAACCCTGATAGAAATTGTGGTACTGTGATTAATTATGTAGATCTTTCAGATTCATATGACCCGAATCCGAACTTTTCAGTAACAGTTTGGGTTTGGTGTTCGGCAATTTAATGGCGCTTTTTGAAAGGCTGCAGAGCAGCCAATCAACAAGCATTTAACTCTGCGCCCTTAGAAGCCATCACAGCCATGGCTACTAATAGAATGGCTGTGATTGGCCAGTGCAGCATGTGACCCAGCCTCTATATAAGCTGGAGTCACGTAGCGCTGCATGTCACTCTGCTCTGATTAGTGTAGGGATAGGATGCTGCTGCTGTGACGGAGAGAATAGGACAGAATCTTTAATCTGAAGTGCACGTTATCTCAGCGATCTATCTAGGTTTTGTTTTGTGGGTGCAGTGCACAATCTTTTTACCCTGCCCTGAGCCCAGTGACACAGAAAAAAACTTTTAACCGTCTGTTAGTTATGTGGGCAGTGGCGGCCATTTTATGCAAGTTCAGTGCACCAGCACAGCATATGTGCATTTGTGATAGTCAAATAGAAGCTTGAAATACTCCAATTATATTCTGGGTTTAAAAAAAATCACCCATTTTTGGCAAGACCCTACATCTGTTGCCTTTGCAGCATTAGTCAGTGTGCAATTTAAGCTAGAAATACAGCCATCATTTTCTGGGTTTTTAAAAAACACCCTTTTTGGGCCAAATACAAAATTTTACAGCCCTTGCTGCATCTGTCAGTGTGAAATACAAGCGCTATATACTGCTGTCATATTCTGTTATTAAAAAAACACCCATTTAGGGCAAAATTCTAATTTTGCGGTGTTTGCTGCACCTGTCAAATACACGCGTTAGTACTGAAGCTCCACTGGACCATGGAAGTCAAGTGAACATGTGGACATAAGGCGCAAGATCGCAACCAGATGTTGAATGTCAGAAAGTTTATTGGAAGACAATGCGTTTCGGGGTTCTGCGGATCCCTTTTTCAATATGCTAGTAAAGAATAATAGTAATAATAAAATAAATGCTCACAAATAATTGAAATGAAAAGAAGGTGATGCATAAAAAATTCAAATAAATATAAAAATAAGCAAGATTAGAAAGTCAAAATGATATAATATTAAATAAATATATATATTGATAGTAAAATTACTTACAGTCTGAATATATCAATATAAGTGGACAATACTTAAATCAATAAATGTATGGCTAAATCAATAAATAAATGGATTGATACATAATTAAAAAAAAGCTTACAGATCAGAATATGAGTAAACGATTAAATAAATTAATACTTGTTACGGAAAATTTGTTAAAAAATAAAAGATAAAAATAATAATTAATTCAGTGATTAAAAACAATAAATATGCATTTCAATTGAAAAATATATATACTAATTTTAATATGAGTGTGGGAAGGATACAGATATGGTTACTTTCTAGATTATATACAGTCAGGTCCATAAATATTGGGACATTGACACAATTCTAACATTTTTGGCTCTATACACCACCAAAATGGATTTGAAATGAAATAAACAAGATGTGCTTCAACTACAGACTGTCAGCTTTAATTTGAGGGTATTTACATCTAAATCAGGTGAACGGTGTAGGAATTACAACAGTTTGCATATGTGCCTCCCACTTATTAAGGAACCAAAAGAGAGGGGACAGAAAAGTAATCACAAATCAAACTTTCACTTTTTATACTTGGTTGCAAATCCTTTGCAGTCAATTACAGCCTGAAGTCTGGAATGCATAGACCTCACCAGACGCTGGGTTTCATCCCTGGTGATGCTCTGCCAGGCCTCTACTGCAACTGTCTTCAGTTCCTGCTTGTTCTTGGAGCATTTTCCCTTCAGTTTTGTCTTCAGCAAGTGAAATGCATGCTCAATTGGATTCAGGTCAGGTGATTCACTTGGCCATTGCATAACATTCCACTTCTTTCCCTTAAAAAAACTCTGTGGTTGCTTTTGCAGTATGCTTTGGGTCATTGTCCATCTGCACTGTGAAGCTCCGTCCAATGAGTTCTGAAGCATTTGGCTGAATATGAACAGATAATATTGCCCAAAACACTTCAGAATTCATCCTGCTGCTTTTGTCAGCAGTCACATCATCAATAAATACAAGAGAACCAGTTCCATTGGCAGCCATACATGCCCACGTCATGACACTACCACCACCATGCTTCACTGATAAGGTGGTATGCTTAGGATCATGAGCAGTTACTTTCCTTCTCCATACACTTCTCTTCCTATCACTCTAGTACAAGTTGATCTTGGTCTCATCTGTCAATAGGATGTTGTTCCAGAACTGTGAAGGCTTTTTTAGATGTCGCTTTGCAAACTCTAATCTGGCCTTCCTGATTTTAAGGCTCACCAATGATTTACATCTTGTGGTGAACCCTCTGTAAGTCTTCTCTTGATTGTTGACTTTGACACACATACACCTACCTCCTGGAGAGTGTTCTTGATCTGGCCAACTGTTATGAAGGGTGTTTTCTTCACCAGGGAAACAATTCTTCGGTCATACACCACAGTTGTTTTCCGTGGTCTTTCGGGTCTTTTGGTGTTGCTGAGCTCACCGGTGTGTTCCTTTTTTTTAAGAATGTTCCAAACAGTTGTTTTGGCCACATCTAATGTTTTTGCTATCTGATGGGGTTGTTTTTTTTTTCAGCCTAATGATGGCTTGCTTCACTGATAGTGGACAGCTCTTTGGATCTCATCTTGAGCGCTGACAGCAACAGATTTCAAATGCAAATGGCACACTTAAAATGAACTCTGGACCTTTTATCTGCTCATTGTAATTGGGATAATGAGGGAATCAGACTCACCTGGCCATGGAACAGCTAAGAAGCCAATTGTCCCATTACTTTTGGTCCCTTAACAAGTGGGAGGCACATATGCAAACTGTTGTAATTCCTACACCGTTCACCTGATTTGGATGTAAATACCCTCAGAATTGTGTTGTTGTCCCAATATTTATGGACCTGACTATATATGTATATCCCTATATCTGAGAGGTGCAAGTGGGTATGCTAAACTAAATGGGGGGGGGGGGGTGTGATTAAATGAATAAATGAATAAGAGAGAACCAACCACTATAGGTGTAGAGGATCATTGATAAATGAAAGCTCATGCTGTGCACAGAAGCAAAATGGAACTAGATTACCAGTGAGGCTGCAGAGGGAAAAACCAAAAGCATGTCCGTACACTGCCGGCACGTTGGGCGTCTGCTTCACTATGCGCTCACAGTGTGCGCTAGTAGCAGAGATTTAAAGGTGCAGGATGGGCGGGACCCAGGAACGCTGGATGGATGGCGTCACTGGCCAGGTGGAGCTAATGGGATGCTGGCTGTAGCTCTCACTGAATGGAGCGGTACAGCTGGTAGCTGAAAAGGGGAATATGAGCAATATAACCGCAATGATGAGGAATACTTGGATATTTGCATGTGTAAATGGGAAAGGGATGAATAAGAAAAATACTGTATAATCCTCACAAGAGGGGGAATAGTGGATGTGTGAAGATGGGATCGATGAAACATAATAATGCTGAGTTGTAAAGACAGTATGTATATAAGTGGAAAAAAAAATGATATATAATAAATATAAAAATAGTATGAAAATGAATAATAATAATAATGATAATAATAATAAATAAATATAATAAAAAATAATTATATGTAAACAAATGAATGAAGACTATTATTGTATGTTGGCTGACATGGTAAAAACTAAGCCTAAGGGATATGATATGGACCAAGAGGGACTAGGGGTGAATAATTGGATGTACTATGAAGATGAAATAAAGTGCAGATACAATGTATTGTGAAAAAGTAAATGAATAAATGAACATGACTTCATAATGCTAGGGAAACAGAGATAATGAACTATTGGGATTGGTCAAGCAAATAGGCCTGGATGGCATAAAAGGGGTCCATTTAGTGCATTGGTCAAAAGCACTTGCTTTCCAGGCTCTCATTGAGACCACATGGTTTGAGTGTTCGTAATTTAAAAATCCAGAACATTTCTCTCCGTTGAAGTGCTCTAAATCTATCTGAACAACTATTGGAGATATATTCAATAGGTGCAATGGACATCCTAGTGGGATCTTTATTGTGGATAGTTGAAAAAATTTGCAATTCACTATGCTTTGGGTATCCTCGTAGAATATTCCAACAGTGTTTGTTCAGGCGTTCCCTGAAGGCCTGGATCGTGCGGCCAACGTATTGCAGTCCACAATCACATTCTAGAAGGTACACCACATATGACGAGGAGCAGTACACAAAGTCTTTTATGAGGAACTCTTCACCTGTGACATTGCTCCTGAAAGTCTTCATGCGGTGGGCGATATTGGTGCAGCATTTACACTGCATATGGCTGCATTTATAACTTCCCACAGGATCAGGAATCTAAATAGCCACAGTTGCGGTGGTGGTCTTCTTCCTTTTCAGTTTGCTTGGGGCTAATAAATTCTTTAGGGTTCTCACCCTCCTGAATGTGATACGCGGCCTGGACAGGATGGTCTCTTTAAGAAAAGGATCACTAGCTAAAATGA
This sequence comes from Bufo gargarizans, assembly GCF_014858855.1. Lineage (NCBI taxonomy): Eukaryota > Metazoa > Chordata > Amphibia > Anura > Bufonidae > Bufo > Bufo gargarizans. The sequence goes on from NC_058082.1 coordinate 403,415,670, forward strand.
GCCAATGTTTGGTTAAAATATTCCTTAAAACCTCATGAATGGAGTTATACGTAGTAATAAAAGCGGACTTGTATTTCTTCGGATCTACAGTTTTCTTTAGCTTATCTTTCGTCACTAAGGAGTCTTCTTGGCTTTGGCTATTTGCTTGCATAAAAGCACCATCAATAATCCTTCTAGGATATCTCTTATTTAAAAATCTGGATCGTAAATACAAGCGTTAGATACTGCTATCTTCTGTTATAAAAAAAAACCACCCATTTTTGGCAAGATCCTAAATTTGCGTAGACTGAGGAGAGCGTCAAATAAGGGACGTGGCCCCGGTCGTGGTGCTGCTGGTGGAGCTCCTGTTGCAGGGAGAGGACGTGGTCGATCTGTGCCATCTAGACGCACAAGTGAAACACCTTCCTCAGGTGCGACAGAACCTTCAGCGTTATTTGGTCGGGCCTAATGTGGCTCTACGAATGGTGAGGCCAGAACAAGTACAGGCAATAGTAGATTGGGTTGCTGACAGTGTCTCCAGTTCCTTCACATTGTCTCCCACCCAGTCTTCTGCTGAAAGATCAGAGTTAGCACCTGCAGCCGATGTCCATCAGTCTTTCACCTCACGCCCTTGCAAATCAGCCAAGCAGTCTGAGCCCCAAGTCATGCAGCAGTCTCTTCTGCTTTTTGATGACTCTGCTAGCAGGGTTTCACAGGGCCATCCACATAGCCCTGCCCCAGAAGTGGAAGAGATTGAATGCCCCGATGCCCAACCACTTATGTTTCAAGATGAGTACATGGGAGGACCACCTTTCTGCAGTTTGTCATGAGGAAGGATCTGTAATATGTGTTGATCCAAAACATGTTGATGAAATGAGCCTGATGTTTGGTTTTTAAGCACGTTTCCTAATAAAATACGCACTGCAAGGTGAAGCTGGACAATCTACTTTTTTCGCTATTTCTGCAGTGTGCAGACCGACAAGGAGGGCAGGGGTGAAGACTGGGTGGAAGATGATGTGAAGGACGATGAGGTCCTCGACCCAACATGGAGTCAAGGTCATGCGAGTGACCTGTGTAGTTCGGAGGAAGAGGCGGTGGTCGCACAGAGCCACCAACACAGCAGAAGAGGAAGCAGGGTGCAAAAGCGGAGCGGCCGTCCCCTAGACAGTACGCCTGCTCCTGCCCAATGCAGCAAGGGACCTGAGCACACCAAAGCCAGCTCAAAGGAGTTCCCTGGTGTGGCAGTTTTATTCTGAGAATGTGCTGAGAAGACACGAGTGGTTTGCATACTGTGCAATCAGAGCCTGAAGCGAGGCATAAACGTTCTCAACCTGAGCACAACCTGCATGACCAGGCAAAGCACGAGCTGCAGTGAAGTAGACACCTCCAAAACCAAGAAAAGTGTCTGGCTCCTCCTGCTTCATCTTTTGCTGCAGTCTCGGCCTCTTCATCCATCTGTGGAGTGACAGTGGCACCTGCCACCCCGCAAACAGAGGATCTGCCAGCAACACCATCACCTGGGTCACCAAGCATCTCCACAATGTCCCACAGAAGCATTCAGCTCTCCATCTCCCAAACACTAGAGCGGAAAAAGGAAGTACCCCTCTATGCACACACGATCACTGGTCCTGAATGCCAGCATTTCAAAATGACTGTCTTTTGAAATGCTGTCATTCAGTCTGGTGGAGATGGAGAGTTTTAAAAGCCTTATGGAGGTGGCTGTCCCACAGCCGCCATTACTTTTCCAGGTGAGCCATCCCTTCCCTGCACAATCAAATGGGGGACAAAATCAGGTGTACACTGCGCAACGCCATCTGTGACAAGGTCCACCTAACTACGGATACGTGGACCAGTAAGCACGGTCAGGAATGTTATATCTCCCTAAGAGCACACTGGGTAAATGCAGTGGCGGCTGGGTTTGAGGCGGATAGCAGTTTGGTGCATGTCCTTCCACCACAGAGGATTGCAGGGCGCTTCAGTTTGTCTCCTGTTGCTTCCTCCTCCTACTCTGCTTCCTCATCCTTTACCACCTCCTCATCCGGTCTGCGTAACACCTTTACCACCAACTTCAGTACAGCCAGGGGTAAACAACATCAGGCAGTTTTAAAACTTATCTGTTTGGGGGACAATCACCACACTGCGCAGGAGCTGTGGACAGGCATGGAACAACAGACCGATGAGTGGTTGGTGCCAGTGAACCTCAAGCCCGGCCTGGTCATGTGTGATGATGGGCAAAATCTTGTAGCAGCTCTAGGGACTAGCCAGTTTGATGCACATCCCTTGCCTGGCGCATGTGATGAATTTGGTGGTGCAGAGGTTCCTTAAAAATTACCCTGATATGTCAAAGCTGCTGCAGAAAGTGCGGGCCGTCTGTGCGTGCTTTCGCTGTTCTCACCCTGCTGCTGCTTGCCTGTCAGTGCTGCAGCGTAACTTCGGCCTTCCCGCTCACCGCCTCATATGCGACGTGTCCACAAGGTGGAACTCCACCTTGCACATGCTGGCCAGACTGGCGATAGTGGAGTTTCAGCTGCAGCATGTACGGGTGAGTCGCTCTGCGGAACAGCACCACTTCACCACCAATGAGTGGGCCTCCATGCGAGACCTGTGTTCCTTGTTGCGCTGTTTTGAGTACTCCACCAACATGGCAAGTGCCAATAACGTTGTTCTCAGCGTTACTATCCCACTTCTATGCCTCCTCAAAAAAACGCTTCTGGCGATGAAGGAAGAGGATGTGGCATAGGAGGAGGAGGAAGAGGAATCATTTCATAGGGTTTATGGCCAGTCATTCACAAGTGGCTCCGAGGAGGGTTCCTGCACCCACAAACCCAAGCTACACAATTGTCCAGGAACGACACAGTTCTGGAGGATGATGAGGTGGAGGATGAGGTGGAGGAGATGGAGGAGGAGGAACTGTGTTCACAGCAGGGTGGCACCCAAACCAGCTCATAGCCATCACTGGTGCATGGCTGGGGGGATACAGAGGACACAGACGATACACCTCCCACAGAGGACAGCTTTTTGTTGCCTCTGGGCAGCCTGGCACACATGAGCGATTACATGCTGCAGTGTCTCTGCAATGAACTCCGAGTTGCCCACATTCTAACTTGTGCTGATTACTGGGTGGCCACGCTGCTGGATCCACATTACAAGGACAACGTACCGTCCTTAATTCCGTCACTGGAGCGTGATCGTAAGATCCGCGAGTACAAGCGCACGCTGGTAGACGCGATGCTGGTGGCATTCCCACCTGACAGTGGGGGACACAGTGGAAGCACAAGGCGAAGGCAGAGGAGGAGGAAGAGGTTGCCAACGCAGCTGGGGCACCACCAGCACCTCAGAAGGCAGGGTTAGCATGGCCGAAATGTGGAAAAGCTTTGTCAGCACGCCAGAACAACCAGCACCACCAGCTCATATGGAATCTTAGCAGGAGGCAGCATTTCAGCTACATGGTGGAGCAGTATGTGTGTAACTTCTGGGGCTGCAAATTGAGCACATGGCATGTGCTTGCCTTTTATGCCTTGGAGATGCTGGCCTGCGCTGCAGCCAGTGTATTATCTGATTGTGTGTTTAGCGTTATCACAGACAAGTGCAGCCTCCAGTCCACAGCCAATGCGGACAAGCTCACGTTCATTAAAATGAACCAGGCATGGATCCCACAGGACTTGTCCGTACCTTTTGCAGAATAGACATGTATACCGGCCTTACCCAGCCTTTGTTATACTTCAGCGCAATTGCTCATTGTTGTATTTTCGATATTTTCCACTCTTTTGGGGTGTACCCTAATTTAAAATGAAAAAATTAAAACCAGTGTTGGCTACCTCGTCCTCCTCCACCGCCGCTTCCACCTACACTGCTACGTCCAACACCTCCTCTACCTGCTACTCCATATGGACCTCCACCTCATACATTAAGATTTTTTTTTTTTATTTGTACGTATTTTATTTTATGTAATTTCACTAATTTGTCTGTTACATTTTCTGGTGAACTTCATAAATTTTTGGCTGTGATATACCCCTGCTCTACCTAGTAGACAGGTAAACAAATTTCACTAATTTGTCTGTTACATTTTTGGGTGAAATTCACCAATTTTTTGCTGTGATATACCCCTGCTCTACCTAGTACACAGGTAAACAAATTTTACTAATTTGTCTGTTACATTTTCGGGTGAAATTCACCAATTATTGGCTGTGATATACCCCTGCTCTACCTAGTTGACAGGTAAACAAATTTCACTAATTTGTCTGTTACATTGTCGGGTGAAATTCACCAATTTTTGGTTGTGATATACCACTGCTCTACCTAGTTGACAGGTTAATACATTTCACAAATTTTTCTGTTACATTCTTGGGTGACATTTTACCATTTTTGCTGTGAATAAGCCCCTGCTTTGCATAGGTGACAGGGACTGAAAAAAAAAAAAAAGATCTGTTCCATTGGTGGGTGACATTAACCCATTTCTGGCAATAAAAAACCCCTGCTCTGCGTAGGTGAGAGGGACTTAAATTTCTAAAATTCGTCTTTAATTGGCCCTTTCATTCGATCTTTCTGCTTTAATAACTTGTCCCACATTTCCGCTTGATCACATTGCAGCCATTGACCTCCCTTTGATGTGGTCTCCCTTTCTCACGCTCCCTCTCCGGAGTGGAGCCCTGATTCGCCGCTAACCGTGATCAACATGGTAGGCACAGAAAAGAACATTGAAAGTTGATAGCAAAGGTATTCAAATGGATTGTGGACGTCACAGGGACGTGCGATCAGGCAGAAGTTATCTAGAGTTAACAAAGCGGCATCAGGGCTCTCCTGTCTAACGTTTCCAAATCCAAAATACCCCAGTGACATTCCCTGTAATTTTTTATTAATCATTCCAATAACAGGGCATCTTAAGAGTCCAGTATGGTTATTTATCATCACTACCTTCCGAGTCGGGAGTGGGTAATTGCCGTGCGCCCCCCTCCTTTCATTCGATCCTTCCACTTTGATAACTTCTCCCAGATTTCCACTCAATCATTGGATCGTGGCCATCATGGGGACTTGCGACATAGTGGAGCAGTATGTGTGCACACGCCTACACGTACAGACTGATGGGTCTGCCCCCTTCATCTTCTGGGTCTACAAATTGGGCATATGGCCTGAGCTTGCACTTTACGCCTTGGAGGTGCTTGCCTGCCCTGCAGCCAGTGTATTGTCTGAACGTTTGTTTAGCACTGCAGGAGGGGGTTATCACAGGTTATATTTCCCAATGTTTTGGGGTGTACCTTAATTTAAATTAAAAATAAATTAAAAATAAACCCAAAAAGCTGTGAAAGGCTACCTCCTCATCCTCCACCGCCGCTTCCACCTACACCACCACATCCACCCCCTCCTCAACCTCCTATTCCATATGGACCTTGTCCTCCTTTTTTTACGTTATTTTAAGTCATTTCCCTATCCACATTTGTTTGCAGAGCACTTGCCATGCCATTTGCAGCCCTCGAGCCCTTTCCATTACTTTTTTACATCCATTTTAGTGCTCCAAAATTCGGGTCCCCATTGACTTCAATGGGGTTCGGGGTCAAGTTCGGGTCAATTTCGGGTCCCGAACTTGAACTTTTTTGTGAAGTTCGGCTGAACCCGTCGAACCCGAACATTCAGGTGTCCACTCAACTCTACCTATGACTCTATGACCTAGTTTCTTCATGGCAGCAAGGTGGTTCTGGCGCTGTGCTATGACAATAATACAGAAGGCGTCTTTCTCTCATTGCTGGGATTGGAGATGACTCCAGCATTTTAACACCTTAGATGCAGCAGCAGGGAGGGAGCTTCCTCTGTTCTATGATTGACACCCCTCATTTGCGTTATTGGGGTGCTGATCACAGTTCTCTGTATGGCAGTGAGAGGCTTCTGTTCTGCCATGGCACAGCTGCTGCTCCGTTATAGGAGCAGATGAACAAGAATAACAGACGTGTACATGAGCCTAACAGATCCCACTGACTATAATGAGATTTGTTAGGTTTCCGTTCTGGAAAATGTTCTTTCCTCTCTGCTGTTTTTGAAGAACTCTGTGATGGAGGCCCCGAATGGAGCCTTAGATGCAGCAGTGAACATAGCCTAACAAAATATACCTACTACAATTTTATTGTTTTAACAAGCAATCATACAAACAACTTTGTTCTGCTATTTTTATCTTATTTTACACATTATGATTACCTGGCGTGGCCTACAGATCTGCTCTGGTGATCCATCAAGAAACCTGACCCATTGGGGGACATGTATCAAAACTGGTGCAAAATAAAACTGACTTAGTTGCCCCTAGCAACCAATCAGATGGATCTTTTCAGTTTCCAAAGGAACCCTGAAAAATAATAGATTATAACTGATTGGCGGCTATGGGCAACTAAGTCAGTTTTCATTGGCACCAGTCTTGATAAATCTCTCCCTTATCTGAACTTATCTGCAGGCGTCCTGCTCGACTGTGGTCTCATACAACCCCCTTGTTTTCAGAGGTATCTCCTTCATCTTCTAAGTGAGGAAACTCCTACCTCTGGAGAACCAGACCTCATCAATATCAGATTGGTGGGGGTCCAACATCTGGCAACAGCTGTTTCAGACAGCCGAAGTGCTGGAAACTATACAATATATGAACTAGAAGGCTCTATAGCCTGTGTAGTTTCTGTCCCGGCAAGACTAATACACAGTAGGGATGAGATAACCCGGACCGTACTGTTTGGGTTCATACCGAACATTACGGTGTCCAGCAACCCAAACCCGGACATTGGTGTCAAAGTCTGTGTTCGTTGTTCAGATTTTAAATAAAGCTTGTTGAAAGGCTGTATACGAGGCCTGTAGTCAGTTAGGTTTTCTGTTTGTGTCAGGCCACAAGTATTGTTAACTGCTCATAACAAGGACTTCCTGTTTAAAGTGCTAGTCCATACCGGAGTGCTGAGAAGCATCACAACGAATTTAAGCCAAGCTGGTGTTTATTAAGGAGAAACACTAAAGGTACGTGGTATTTGATCAGTTGTTGAGAGGGAATACTATAGCATGTAATAAGATTGTAAGCTGTTGTGCTGTACTGCAAGCTAGCCCGCAGCACGCACCCAAATAATTTTTCCTGATTCTAGGGCAGGCATCCGCAAACTGCGGCCCTCCAACTGTTGTAAAACTACAACTCCCACAATGCCCTGCTGTAGGCTGATACCTGTAGGCTGTTCGGGCATGCTGGGAGTTGTCGTTTTGCAACAGCTGGAGGGCTGCAGTTTGAGGATGCCTGTTCTAGGGTAATAACAGGTAAGGCATGGAGCGTCTATTTGAGGCCACCAGTAGGTAAATTCACTACTTTTACCTCCAACATCCACCACGCTGTACAGCACAAGGGTCTCAGCTTTCTGGCTGGGTGCATGTAAATTTATTTGTGTGTAACCTGTGGCTGCATTCATGACCACGTTTAAGTAAAATATGGTTTTGGCAGAACTGGTACGGGAGTTGGTTTCCTCATTCGTGACTTCACTGTATCCTGGGGAGCCCAGCATACTGAATCCTGGCTTACAGCAGTATGCACAGGTGAGTCGCTCAGAGGAACAGCACCACTTCACCACCAACAAGTGGGCCATATTGCACTGTTTCGAGTACTCCACCAACATGGCCAGCACCGATGACATCGTCCTCAGCGTTACTATCCCACGTCTATGTCTCCATGAAAAAACGCTTCAGGCTTTGAACGATGTGGCACAGGAGGAAGAGGAGGAGGAGGAGTAGGGATCATTCCCGCAGTTATCAGGCCAGTCGTCCACAGATGACTCGGAGGGTGGGTTCCTGCCAGGGCGCAGTTTAAGAAGATTAGGAGGATGATGAAGAGGAGGAGAATCCGCGTTCACAGCAGGGTGGCACCCAAATCAGCTCATGGGCATCAATGGAGCATGGCTGGGGGATACAGAGGACAAATACAATACACCTCCCATCAAGATAAGCTTGTCGTTGCTTCTGGGCAGCCTGGCAGACATTAGCAAGTAGATGCTGCAGTGTGTGCCCAACGACCACCAAGTTGCCATCATTGTTACTGATTACTGGGTGGCCACCTTGATGGATCCCTGCTACAAGGACCACATGTTGTCCTTACTTTCATCACTGGAGTGTGATTGGAAGATGCACGAGTACAAGTGCTTGCTGGTAGATGTGCTACTGATGGCGTTCGCACCTGACAGTGGGGGCTAAGTGGAAGCACGAGGCAGAGGAGGAAGTCTCCAATGCAGTTGGGGCACCACCAGCACCTCAGAGGTGGAAAAACTTTGTCAGCACGCCACAACATCTATCACCACCATCTGATAAGGACCATCTAAGCAAGTGGCAGTATTTCAGCAACATGGTGGAACGGTATAAGTGCACATGTCTGCACTTACTGACTGAAGGGTCTGCCCCATTTAACTTCTGGGTCTCCAAATTGGGCACATGGCCTGAGATTGCCCTTTATGTTTTGGAGGTACTGGCCTGTCCTGCGGCACGTTTTGTGGCATGTATTGTCCAAATGTGTGTTTAGCACAGCAGGGGGTGTGATCATGGAGCCAACAGCCAACAGCCAACGTGGACAAGCTCACTTTCATTAAAATGAACCAGGCATGGATCCCACGGGACTTGTCTGTACCTTGGGCAGATTAGAGACATATACCGGCTGCACCAAGCCATTGTTATACTCCAGCAGCAGTCTGAGCGTTCTCTTTGCCTTTTTCCAATGTTTTGGGGCTGCCACAAACCCAAAAACAAATGTAAGAAAAAAAATTAAAATAAAAATAAAAAAGCGAAACTGCCTCCTCTGCCTCTTCCACCTACACCGCCACATCCGCCTCCACCTCCACTTGGACCTACACATCCTGGCTCAAGATTATTATTTCTTATAATTGGCAGAGTAAAGAAGTATACCGACCACATCTCAAAAAATGGCTAAAGGTCACACACAGAATTAATAGACCAATGGAAAAAAAACACACCTTCTAACCATTTCTAGAACTTTTTTTCTGCCATTTTTCAGCCCCAAAGTTCAGGTCCCCATTGACTTCAATGGGATTCGGTGTTCAGTGTCAAGTTCAGGACCCAAAATAAACTTTGAAACAAAGTTCATCCCAACCCGTCGAACCCAAACATCCATGGGTCCGCTCATCCCTAATACATAGTGTACAGAGCTATCTGCTTTCAGCTCGGTATATTGTATAGTTTCCGATGTCATGGCTACCTGAAGCAGATGATCAGTGGAGGTGTCTGGTGTCAGACCCTGACCAATGTGATATTGATGACTTGTTCTGAAGATAGGCCATCAATATCTGTAGCTGGATAACCTCATTAATGTTGACTCTAATTTCAGGAAGTGGGTTCAATTGTTATATGAGTCCCTACCAGGCAGGTTTAACCTTGTCCTGATATTTCTGATATCACTTTAGGTAGTGGGTGTTCCCTTCCCCCTCCTCTTTGCGTTGCCTATTGAACCTATAGTGATATTCATTTGTCAGTGTCCCTCTATTACGGGTATCACTAGCTGTTCTTTGGATGAAAAAATGTCATTATATGTAGATGATACTTTGGTGTACCTAGCTGATGATGGTCTTCCCTGGCTTCCCTACTTCTCTCATTGACAGATTTGGTTCATTCTAAGGAATACATGTGAATTATTCCAAATCTGTTAGCTTCCCCCTTTTTTCAGATTACCATTTGAGGAATCCACTGCTGGTTCCTTTGCCATCAGTGAATCAGTTTAAAAATCTAGGGGTTGTAATTTCCCTGAATATGAAGCACTTTGTTGATCCACTTGCAGCAGTCATTAACGGCAGCTCAAAGTGTTGGATAATCTGCCATTTTCACTTGTTGGTAGAATAAATATTTTTAAATTGGTTTGGCTACCCAAATTTCTGCACTTTCTTGTTTCCTCAGTATTTGTTCCTAAAGTCTATTCTGCTTTTTTGAAGACCTGTTATGATCTTTCGCTTCCAAGTCATTTCTGGCTTTGACTTAAAAAACACCCACACAATCCTATGTTTTGTTGATCTACAGTGGGGAAAATAAGTATTTGATATACTGGCGATTTTGCAAGTTTTCCCACCTACAAAGAACGGAGAAGTCTTTTTAATTTTATTGTGGGTATACTTCAACTGTGAGAAACAGAATCTTAAAACAAAAAAAGAAAAAGAAAATTACATTGTATTTTTGAATAATTAATTTACATTTTAATGCATAAAATAAGTATATGATCACCTACCAACCAGCAAGAATTCTGGCTCTCACAGACCTGTTAGTTTTTCTTCAAGACGCCCTCCTACTCTGCACTCATTACCTGTATTAATTGCACATGTTTGAACTTGTTACCTGCATAAAAGACACCTGTGCACACACTCAATTAATCACACACCAACCTCTCCACCATGGCCAAGACCAAAGAGCTGTCTAAGGACACCAGGGACAAAATTGTACATCTGTATAAGGCTGAGATGGGCTAAAGGACAATAGGCAAGCAGCTTGGTGAGAAGGCAACAACTGGTGGCTCAATTATTAGAAAATGGAAGAAACACAAGATGACTGTCAATCTTCCTTGGTCTGAGGCGGCATGCAAGATCTCGCCTCGTGGGGTAAGGATGATTTTCAGAAAGGTCAGGACTCAGCCCAGAACTACATGGGGGGGGACCTGAAGTAACTGGGATCACAGTCTCAAAGATTACTGTTAGTAACACACTACACCATCATGACATAAAATTTTGTAGGGCACACAAGGTCCCGAACTCACGCCAGCACATGTCCAGGCCTGTTTGAAGTTCACCAATGACCATCTAAATGATCCAGAGGAGGCATGGGAGAAGATGATGTGGTCAGATGAGACCAAAATATAACTTTTTGGTATCAACTCCACTTGCCATATTTGGAGGAAGAAGGATGACTATAACCCCAAGAACACCGTCCCAACCGTGAAGCATGGGGGTGGAAACATCATACTTTAGGGGTACTTTTCTGCAAAGAGGACAGGATGATGGCACCGTATTGAAGGGAGGATGTATGGGGCCATGTATCGCAAGATTTTGGCCAACAACTTCTTTCCCTCAGTAAGAGCATTGAAGATGGGTCGTGGCTGGTTCTTCCAGCATGACAATGACCCAAAACACACAGCCAGGGCAACTAAGGAGTGGCTTCGTAAGAAGCATTTCAAGGTCTTGGAGTGGCCTAGCCAGTCTCCACACCTGAACCCAATTGAAAATCGTTGGAGGGAGCTAAAACGCAATGTAGCCTAGCAAAAGCCCGGAAACCTGAAAGATCTGGAGAAGATCTGTATGGTGTAGTGTGTGCAAACTTGGTCAAGAACTACAGGAAACGTCTGACCTGTGCAATTGCAAACAAAGATTTCTGTACCAAATATTAAGTTCTGTTTTTCTATTGCATCAAATACTTATTTCATGCTATTATTTGAAAATTATACAATGTGATTTTCAGGACTTTTTTTAAGATTTTGTCTCTCACAGTTGTAGTACGATAAAAAATTACAGACCTCTCCATTCTTTATAGGTGGGAAAACTTACAAAATCGCCAGTGTATCAAATACTTATTTTCCCCACTGTATGCTTCCTGGTGCATTGATATTGTCAAGAGCATTGCAGCGACTGCAATAGGGAGGGCTCTGGTGGGTTCATGTGAAAGTCTACTAAATTACTATGTCTATATGTCTTTCTTGATTTTGTTGCCCTTAAAGAATCACTCCCATCGTGTTTTTTTCTCTCTAAACCTAAAGCTATCTCTACAAGCATGTCAAAAAAGTTCTTACTGTTACTTAATCGCTGCTACAAGTCTCTTTTCGTGTTTTCATGTGCTGATCTGCCATCTTTATCTTTTCTCTCTACTTGCTATATTCATTAAAATGGCTGCTACTGTGTGAAAACTGATTCCCATGATGCTGTAGTATTGTCCAAAAGTCACAGAATACTGCTATCCTAAGGGGGGGAGTGTGAATGTGGGTGGGCGTTTCCTCCATAATGCTTTTTCCACCCACTGATCCACCTTCTGGTAGTCTGTATTCTCATCCACCTGACAGGACTTTATGATGTCACTCGGTCATGTTAGCCTCTGTTTTCAGACTGTCAAAGATCAAAACACTTATTTATTTAAATTAATTATGTTTAACTTCCTAATATAAAGGGGCTTATAGGATCCCCAACATAGATCTATGCATTTGCTGGTTGTTTCCTTTTTCTGTTAAGTGTAACCTATGTGACTTGATCTGGTTGCATGACCATGTGATGTCAGAAGGTCCTTGTAGCTTAGTGATTCTAAGCAGTATATGCTGGTGTGGAAGAGGAGGAGTTGGGGGCTGGAGTGGGAGGAGCTGGAGAGGGGCAGAGATACAGCAGATGATGATCTTCCTTCAGTCTCTGCTCAGTGGCGTCTCTAGCTTTCAAATTTTGGGGGGGGGGGGGCACACTGGGGGCCAGGACAAAAGTAGGGGGGCAGCTATAACAACGATACATTTACACAAGTATGCTTAGAAATGCTGCAATACTTTACCCAATATCTAAAACCGCAATAGGGAAGAAAAAACCCAATCACTCAGATTTCAACATGTCCTAGCTGCCTGGGTATCTGTGGATGACACTTATGGAGGGGGATCTGTGGATGACACATACCGTTTATAGCATCTTATGCTATGTGTCATCCACAGATCCACCCCATATCAGTGTCATATCGGGATCCCTCTCCCTATAAGGCCCCATTCACACATCCGAAATTTGCGTAACGGAATTGCGGACCCATTCATTTCTATAGGGCAGCACAACGTGCTGCCGGATACGGAAATGCGGACCCGCACTTCCGGGTCCGCAATTCCGTTCCCTAAAAAAAATGCGGACCCGCACATTGCCGCTGTTACGGACGTCTGAATGGAGCCTAACAGTGTCATCCACAGAGTGGCACAGATCCCCCCCCATAACTGTGTCATTTACAGATCCCCCTCCCTATAACAGTGTCATCTTTAGATCCCCCCCCCCGTAAAAGTGTCATGACATCCAAAGACCCCCGATCCCCCTCCCTATAACACTATAAGAGTATCATCCACAGATCCCTCCCCCCCATAACAGTGTAATGACTCATGCCATCCACAGACCACAGATCACCCTCCCCACCGCTCACATTTGAACATGATTTCTCTAAACACTGTAATCATCCAGGCTGCACTGACAGTAACTTTAAAGGGGTTCTGCACTTTCATTTAACTGAGATGATCTATACTCTGGATAGATCATCAGCTTCTGATCGGCGGGGGTCAGACACCCGGATACCCCCGCCGATCAGAAGTATGAAAAGGCACCGGCGCTCGAGCAGCACCGCGGCCTTCTCACTGTTTACCGCCGGCCCACTGACTGACATCACGACTAGTATCAACTAGCCTGAGCGCGGCTAAGCTCTGTTCACTTGAATGGAGCTTAGCCGCGCCCACGCTAGTTGATACTAGCCGTAACTCGTGACATCACTAGGCCGGCGGTAAACAGTGAGAAGGCCGCTCTACTGGAGCGCCGGTGCCTTCTCAAGCAGCTGATTGGCGGGGGACCCGGGTGTCTGACCCCCGCCGATCAGAAGCTGATGATCTATCCAGAGTATAGATCATCAGTTAAATTAAAGTGCAGAACACCTTTAACTTTTAAATCAGGAAGATTCTGGGGCAGCCGCTAGCCAGCTCTCCTCTCAGACTCAGTCAGAGTCAGATCTAATCTCTCTAGTTAAAATAGAAAGAGACTTAGTCAGTCCACTCAGTCACTACTTGTAAGTTGTACCTTATTAATATTAAGTTAACCTGCTACACACCATCACCACTAGGTCAGGCTCAGTCCAGTCTGTTCGGTATCGGTAGGTTAGGGTAGGGCAGGGCCACGCCACACACTGTCTGTTCTCTAGTCTGGGCCTGGCTGGCTTAAAGGGCTTCTGTCACCCCACTAAAGTCATATATTTTTTTTTGCCAACTTAAATTCCTTATAATGCGATATATCAATATATAGTGCTCTTACTCATTTTAGTTGGGTAGTTTCTTAAAAAAACTGACTTTTATAATATGTAAATGAGCTATCTACCAGCAAGTAGGGCGGCTACTTGCTGGTAGCAGCCGCATCCTCCTTTCATAAAGAAGCCCCCTCCTCATGTTGATTGACAGGGCCAGCGAACGCGCTCGTCCTCTGGCTGGCCCTGCCAGCGTTCAAAATCTGGCGCCTGCGCCGTACCAGTCTTCAGTCGGCGCAGGCGCACTGAGAGGAGGACGCTCGCTCGGCCGCTCCTTCCTCAGTGCGCCTGCGTCGGGTGTAGATGTGACGTCATCGGCGCAGGCGCATTGAGGATGGAGCGGCCGAGCGAGCGTCCTCCTCTCAGTGCGCCTGCGCCAACTGAAGACCGGTACGGCGCAGGCGCCAGATTTTGAACGCAGACAGGGCCAGCCAGAGGATGAGCGCCTTCGCTGGCCCTGTCAATCAACATGAGGAGGGGGCGTCTTTATGAAAGGAGGATGCGGCTGCTACCAGTAAGTAGCCGCCCTACTTGCTGGTAGAGAGCTCATTTACATATTATAAAAGTCTGTTTTTTGAAGAAACTACCCAACCAAAAGGAGTATGAGCATTATATATTGATATATTGCATTATAAGGAATTTAAGTTGCCAAAAAAATAAAATAAAGACTTTAGTGGGGTGACAGGTGACAGAAGCCCTTTAAGCAGCTGCTGCCAGTAGTTGAATGAATCAGAATCGGCTAATCTCGACTAGTGGCACGCTGATTTATGCACAGCACTGCCACTGAGTCTGACTGAGTCTGACTCAACTGGTCAGGTCCTGGGGGCGGGGCCGGGGCGGAGCCAGGGACGCAGCGGCGGTGGGTGGAGACTAGAGAGTGAGACCGCAACGGCACCGAGTCCGAGACTCAGTCAGATCATCAGATGTGAAGAAGATGTCCAGTAGGGCTGCCTAGTGCCTACACAGTGCCCCTCTGGCCCCCCCTGGCGACGCCACTGTCTCTGCTTGTAGTTTCTATCTGCACAGGAAGGGTAGAAACTGACTTCCTGGGGAACATAGAAGTAAAAGGACAGAATGGTTAGTCCTATCTAAGTCACATGATGCAGTAACTGAAAATGAAGATGTGAATTTCTGTATAAACTAACCATCTAAAAGTGTAACTATATTAGTAAAGGAGGTTTAATATCTATTTGAAGTACAAGTCTGAAAAAACATTGGAGTGGTTCATTAAGAAGAGTAGCTAGTAGCTAAGAGTGTGGATAATTGTACATAAGCTACTTACGCTCCTGGAGCTCGCTTTTGGACTAATTTGCACAATTCTACTCTCTCGAGGGAGCCTCTTATAGATAGAACTTGGGGTTAAGCTTTTGGCGCACCTGTTCTCTGCAGACTGTAGTGGAGATTTATCATCTCCGTGCTCTGGATTTCGTAAAAAGTTGCAAACTTTGTGTTTGTGATTTTTTTAGATGTCATTGTGACAAAATAACATTGCAATTAAAGTTTTTATGCTGCTCTTGCCACTTTCTGAAAGGGGATGTGGAGAAGAAGGGAGCAAGAAATTTACTTTGATTTTTGCCAGTTTTCTGGCGCAAATGACAGAAGACAGCTGCCGTAGATTTCTGTTTGGGAGCACTGACTACTGGAGGATGCCTCTAACATAAGACGACTTGTGCTCCTTGTCATATATTTGGTTCAGAAAGCACTGGTTTTGGTAAATCTCCCCCTGTGTTTTATTCCTTTGATGAGATGAAAGATAGGGTACTTTCACACTTGCGTTGTTTGATTCCGGCAGGCAGTTCCGTTGCCTGAACTGCCTGCCTGATCAGGCAAACTGTATGCAAACACATGTAATTTTTTCAGACTGATCAGGCATTTTTCAGACTAATCAGGATCCTGATCAGTGAGAAAAAATGCTTGATCAGTCAGAAAAATGCATTGCAAAACCGGATCCGTTTTTCCGGTGTCATCCGGCAAAACTATTTTTTTTCCCATTTTTAGGGTACTTTTACACTAGCGTTTTTTCTTTTCTGGCTCTGAGTTCCATCAAAAGGGCGCAATACCAGAAAATAACTGATTAGTTTTATCCCCATGCATTCTGAACGGAGAGCATTCCGTTCAGGATGCATCAGGATGTCTTTAGTTCAGTCTTTTTGACTGATTAAGTTTTATCTCCGGCCAAAAAAACTGAAGATGTGCCTACATGCCATAGGAATATATCAAAATGCCGGATCCGTCCTTCCAGATCCGTTTTGCCGGATGACACCAGCATTTCAATGCATTTGTAAGACGGATCAGGATCTTGGTTAGTCTTACAAATGCCATCAGTTGGCATACGTTTTTCCGGATACAGCAGGTAGTTCCGTCAATGGAACTGCTTGCCGGATCACTCTGCCGCAAGTGTGAAAATAGCCTTTAAGGTCTGCGCATGCGCAGACCGGAATACAGGATCCGTCAATGCAACAACATTCCTACGAAAAAAATGCATTCAGGCAAGTGTTCAGTTTTTTTGGCCAGAGATAAAACTGCAGCATGCTGCAGTATTATCTCCGTCCTGAAAAGTCAAAAAGACTGAACTGAAGAAATCCTGATGCATCCTGAACGGATTGCTCTCCATTCAGAATGCATGGGGATAAAACTGATCAGTTATTTCCCGGTATAGAGCCCCTAAGATGGAACTCTATGCCGGAAAAGAAAAACACTAGTGTGAAAGTATCCTTAGTATGAAGCCTGTCCCAGCAGGCTGCATCTCTCTGGCGCAGCCTGCTGGTGAATGTCAGTATAGCATAAAATATATTGCACTATAGAAATCGTGCAATGTATTTTAGAACCAATCGAAAGATTGCCTATTATAGTCCCCTTGTGGGACTATTAAGTGGTTAAAAAAGTTTGAAAAATTATTAAATAAACAAAAATACAAGTAAAAAAAAATTACACCTTTTCAATGGAAAAATAAATTAAAAAATAAAATCTTAACTTATTTGTTATTGCTGCATCCATAGACCCATACTACCATGTGGTGAACGTCGCAATAAAAAAGCCCAAATTTCAGCTTTTTGCTTATTTGCCACCAAAGAAGACATAATAAAAACCCCAAAAAGTTTTTTATGTACCCCAAAATGATACCAATGAAAACTAAAAGTCGTCATCTAAAAATAAATCCCTCACTTAGCCCTGTAGAAAGGAAAAAAAAAAGTTGTATGTGTCTTGTGATGCAGTAATGTGAAAACATTTTCTTTTTTTTTTTTAAACAAAAAGGGTTTTTATTGTGCAAAAGTAGTAAAAACGTAAAAAAAAAAAAAAAATTGTTTTCATGTTATTTATGGCGAAAAATGAACGCCGTAAAATTTATAACATATAAACTCAGTGGCAGTATTGCTATTTTTTTTCTCTATTTTCCCCTCAGAGTGAATAAAAGTTAGGGCTCATGCACTCGACTGTATGTATTTTGCGGTCTGCAAAAAATGGATCGGCAAAAAATGCGGATGACATCCGTGTGCATTCCGTATTTTGCGGAACGGAACAGCTGGCCCCTACTAGAACAGTACTATCCTTGTCCGTAATACAGACAATAATAGGACACTATTTTTTTGCAGAACGGAAATACAGACATACGGAAATGGAATGCACATGGAGTAACTTCAGTTTTTTTGCGGACCCATTGAAATGAATGGTTCTACTGTCCACAAAAAAAAAAACGCAACGGACACAGAAAGAAAATACGTTTTCACCAAAACTACAACTTGGAAATACATAGATAGAAAAATATAAAAGTTATAGCACTTAGAAGACTACAGCTCCCAGCATGTCCAGGCTAATATTATGTAATATCAGAATAACTTACAAGGAGGAGGTATAAAAGGAGAGGACTACAACTCCCAGCATGTCAGGCTGTTATGTGATATCAGAAGACATTACAGAGAAGGGGTTCAAAAGAAGGTGACTACAGCTCCCATCACGTCCAGGCTGATATTATGTGATATCAGAGGAACTTACAGGGAGGTGGTATAAGAAGAAAGGACTACAACTCCCAGCACGTTCAAGCTGTTATTATGTGATATCAGAGGACATTACAGGGAGGGGTTATAAGAGGAGAGAACTACAACTCCTAGCATGCCCAGGACTTTATTATAGAATATCAAAGAACAATTTAGAGGGAATATAAGAGAGAGGATTACAACTCCCAGCATGTCCAAGCCATTATTATGAGATATCAGAGGACAAATCAGAGAGGGAGTATAGAAGGAGAGGACTACAACTCCCAGCATGTCCAGGATGCTATTATAGGATATCAATGTTTTTAGGTCCCTGAAACAGGGCATGTCCGGGAAAAAGAGGACATATGGTCACCAAATTATTATGCTTTTTGTTTATTATACACATCATGGAGTATTTTTTCGTAATTGACTGGATTTTTATTCCTGTCTAGTTTTATGGTTTTAGTAATATAATTCTTGGCATCCCATTTATTTGCTTATTTGTCCTGTAATCCAGGGTACTGCACTTATGCTGTGCTTTGCTTGTTATGTCGCCTGTGTTAGGAAAGTAATATGATCCTACTGCTTTCTCCGTGATGATGTGGCGAATGAATCACCACTGTAAATTACAAGCTACAGATTAAGCACTCAGCTGGCTCGTTGGTCTAGGGGTATGATTCTCGCTTTGGGTGCGAGAGGTCCCGGGTTCAAATCCCGGACGAGCCCATGACTTTTTAAATCCATATCTACAGTACATATTTATTGCAAACTGTTCTATATTGAGAAAAGTACATGAAAATCCTATGAACCACCTGAAAAAAGCATGGCTTAATGGTCTAAGAAAGTGATTAACACTTACTTGTGCTAGCGATTAAAATTCTGCATATCATATTGCATGTCTAATGATAACATAGGAACTCCTGTAATACATTGGTGTCTGAAAAATATACTGATGTAGCATTCCTCATCTTGGCACTTATTAAGCTAAATACAAAATGGCAAGAAACCTTTGCATGGCTTTTTTGATGTGGTATCACAGTTAAGTTAGAAACTGCTCCATCAATAAATGTGATGATGGTCATTCATTGATTCTACAGGTAGAATACCTTCTTATTTCTGAACCACTAAACAAGAGCTGTTTTCAAAAATGTGCACATAGGTTTGGGTTTAAATGGGTTGTCTCAGTTCAGCAAATGGCATCTATCATGTAGACAAAGTTAATAGGCACTTATTAATGTAATAATATTACTAAGGTATTCATTTTCCATCACATTATGTACTGGTCATAAACAGGGAATACCACCACCCTGCAATCCAGCAGCAGTGGCCATTTTTGCTGGCGCTTTTCTGATGGAAAAATGAATTAAGCCAGTGAAGAAGGTAATCTCTTAGTCGAAACAGCAGCATAATAAGGGGTATTTCTACCCCTTTGAACTCATAGAACAAATTGAATATTTAATGAGATAAATTAAAAGGCCCTAAAAAGGGCCTCTTCCCTAGCTACACTGTGTTCATTGTAAAGCACAACAAACAATAGGGTGGGGAATTTGTGCTGCTGTTAGTACTAAGGGAAAACAGATTAAAGTTAGAAATCAACGCTTCCCTTACATCCTAAGAAGTAATGCAATATGAGAAATTAGCAATCGGAGCCCACATAGGGAAGGTCTTCTTGAAAACCTAGAATCCAACCTATAATGTTAATTTAAGGTTGAGCAAGTACTTGAGGCTGCAGCATTACATATTTGCTCCAAAGGACGCTGACTTCTTTCAGCCCAAGATGTAGAAACTGTCCTAGTGGAATCTGCACAAACAAATTTAGGCGGATCTAAATCTATGCTAATCTAATTTCCTCTTTAATCCATCTGCCAAGGTTAGGACTAGAGTTGTTGCGAACATAAAATTTTCCGTTCGAGAACGGCGAACGCGAATTTCTGCAAGTGTTCGCGAACGGGCGAACCGCCATTGACTTCAACCCACAGGGACTCTTTCTAGCCACAGTAGTGATGGAAAAGTTGTTTCAAGGGGACTAACACCTGGACTGTGGCATGCCGGAGGGGGATCCATGGCAAAACTCCCATGGAAAATTACATAGTTGACGCAGAGTTGGATTTTAATCCATAAAGGGCATAAATCACCTAACAATCCTACATTTTTTTGAACAACGTGGTTTAAAACATCCAGTGTGTGTATACGATCAGGTATGATGTTGTATTGATCAGGTGGTGTAAGGGTTACGCCCGCTTCACAGACATTGACAGACCAAACTCCCCTTTTAATGCACCGCAAACAGTCCATTTTACTGTCACACCCGATATGAGTGGTATTTTCTGTAGTACTATTCTCATCAGTTTAATCCCTGTTACGTCCCCTATCCGGGGACGTATGTCGAATTGATTAATCATTGTCGAATTAACAACATCCTGAAATAATTTTGTTCTGAGCTCTGTACTTGCTTTGTATTGGAATTGATGGGGATTTTTTTAATTGTCTGCATTATTTCTAATAAACTATTAAGAGACTTTATTATGATTTTTTTATTTTATGTAGTAAAAACCCATACAACTTAAAAAAATAAAATAAAAAAATAATGTTTTTTCCATGAAAAATTATCCAGCCGATCGCTTTTAGTCTGATCATAATGAAGCAACGGCCTTATCTGGGGTGTGGCAACATTGCCAACACACTCATAGAGGTGATGATCGCTTCATTGTGATACGCAAGCCCCTTCACCACAACAAGGTACCGATCACAAAGGGGAATTGACACATGTATGTGCCTTTTTTTTGTTTTGTTTTTGCAGCCACAGTGCAGCACTAGAGGCCATAAAAATTAGGCATGTACACATGCCTGAAAAATTAGGTATTGTTGCAGCCGCTGCTGTAGCAGCAGCCGGAAAAATTTATGTTTTCCAGGCAGAAAGATGACTAAAACATTGTGGCTTGAACCCTAGTTGGTGGCGGAGAATTCACGAAAGTCATCCGGCATGCAGACATTAAATACAGCAGTGTGGGGACCATTTTGAGGCCAAAGCATGTCATCAGGCCTTTTGTTAGTCAAACGTATCCCCTACTGTCAGTCGCTTCGGGATCCATGCCTCATTAATCTTAATGAAGGTGAGGTAATCAAATCTTTTTGCTTATACCGGGGGTCTAATAGCGTGGCCACCCAGTACAGGTCGTTCTCCTTCATCCTTTTTATCCGACGGTCCCTCAACAGACATGACAGCATGAAAGACCAAGGTTGGATGCTGAGCTACTCATTTCCCGGTCCTCCTCCTAACTGTCATTGACGGTTTGTTCCTCCCCCCAGCCACGTACAACACCACGGGTCCCAGATAGGTAACAACAACGAGCACCCTGGGATGCTTGCTGTGGTTGGTATTCCTCCTCCTCAAAGCCACATCCCTCCTCTGACTCCTCTTCCTCATACTCCTCTTGCAGCGTTGCCGCAGGTCCAGCAAGAGATGATGACAAGGCTGTTTCTGGTGGTGATGGTGACCACAACTCTTCCTCTTCCTCTTCCTGCTCATCTACAGCCTGATCCAGCACTCTTTGCAGGGCACGCTCCAGGAAGAAAACAAATGGGATGATGTCGCTGATGGTGCCTTTGGTGCGACTGACTAGGTTTGTCACCTCCTCAAAAGGACGCATGAGCCTACAGGCATTGCGCATGAACGTCCAGTAACGTGGCAAAAAAAATTCCAGCTCCGCAGAGGCTGTCCTAGCACTCCAGTCACACAAATACTCGTTGGAGCAGGAGGTCGAACATTAGGAGTGTTGAATTCCAAGGTGGTGGGCTGTCGCAAATCAAGCGCCTCACTGGCATGTTGTTTTGGCGCTGAATGTCTGAAAAGTGCGCCATGGCCGTGTAGGAACGCCTGAAATGGCCACACACCTTCCTGGCCTGCTTGAGGACGTCCTGTAAGCCTGGGTACTTAGACACAAAGCGTTGTATGATGAGATTCAACACATGTGCCATGCGCGGCACATGTGACAACTTGCCCAAATTCAATGCCGCCAACAAATTGCTTCCATTGTCACACACCACTTTGCCGATCTCCAGTTGATGCGGGGTCAGCCACTGATCCACCTGTGCGTTCAGGTCGGACAGGAGTGCTGGTCCGGTGTGGCTCTCTGCTTTCAGGCAAGTATACCCCAAGACAGCGTGACACTGTCGTATCCGGGATGTGGAATAGCCCCTGGGGATCTGGGGGGATTCAGTTGATGCGCAGCCAGACGCCGCAGCAGCAGAGGACTCAGCTGAGGAGGTTATGGAAGAGGATGGAGTAGGAGGAGTAGAGGAGGTGGCAGTAGGCCTGCCTACAAGTTGTGGCGGTGTCACCAACTCCGCTGCAGAGCCACGCATTCCATGCTTGGCAGCCGTCAGCAGGTTGACCCAATGCGCAGTGTAGGTGATATACCTGCCCTGACCGTGCTTTGCAGACCAGGTATCAGTGGTCAGATGTACCCTTGCCCCAACACTATATGACAGAGATGCCATGACTTCATTTTCAATCACTGAGTACAGGTTTGGGATTGCCTTTTTTGAAAAAAAAATTCACCCGGGTACCTTCCACTGTGGTGTCCCAATAGCGACAATTTTTTTGAAGGCCTCAGACTACACCAGCTGGTATGGTAAAAGCTGGCGGGCTAAGGCTGAGTTCACACGGGCGAGATTTCCGCGCGGGTGCAATGCGGTAGGTGAACGTATTGCACCCGCACTGAATCCGGCACCATTCATTTCAATGGGGCTGTGTACATGAGCGTTTTTTTTCACGCATCCCTTCTGCAATGCTTTAAAATTGCAGCATGTTCTATATTCTGCTTTTGTAACGCAGGACAGGCCCCATAGAAGTGAATGGGGCTGCGTGAAAAACGCATTGCATCCGCAAGCAAGTGCGGGTGCGATACGTTTTTCACTCATGGTTGCTAAGATATGTTGTTTGTAAACCTTCAGTTTTTTATCACGCGCGTGAAAAATGCATCAAAACGCATTGCACTCGCCCGGAAAAAAATAAACAACTAAACGCAATTGCAGCCAAAACTGACTGAACTTGCTTGCAAAATGGTGCAAGTTTCACTGAACGCATCCTGAGCCAATCCATCACGCCCGTGTGAACCCAGCCCAAGAGTTCCGTCAAGCCAGGTGTCAGACGCCGGGCAAGGGGGTGACTCTGTGACATTGGCTTCTTACGCTCAAACATTTTCTTTACAGACACCTGACTGTGGGCAGATGAGATGGAACTGCTGAAGGTGAGAGGCAGAGTGGCGAGTGGTTGAGAGGGGGCAAGGAAAACAGCAGTGGTTGACGTGGCTGAAGATGCTGGACCAGGAGGAGGATGGTGGCTTTTAGCTTGTGTGCTGCTTCTACTCATCATCATGTGTTGATCCCATAGTGCGATCATGTGCCTTCGCAAAGCAGTTGTACCTAGGTGGGTGTTGGATTTCCCACGACTCAGTTTCTTTTGGCAAAGGTTGCAAATGGCATCGCTGTTGTCAGAGGCAGACACACAAAAAAAATGCCACACTGCTGAGCTTTGCAATGACGGCATTCTGGTGGTGGCAACAGCATGCGTTGATTGGCATGCTGTCTACATGCTTTATGACTGTGCCACTAGCTCCTTGCGACGACCTCCCCCTGCTTCCAACTCGTCTCCTCCTTCTCTCTGTCTCCCCATCTGAACTTTCCCCCTCTTCGTCTTCTCTTCGAGCAGGCACCCACTTGGCATCCACGGACACATCGTCATCATCAACCACTTCACTTGTATCTGACACCTCAGCAAAGGAAGCAGCAGTGGGTACAACATCATTATCACACCGTACGTCCATGTGTGTAATGCTGCCTGACTGAGACATATCCCTGTTATCTACATCCCCTGGCAATAATGGTTGCGCATCACTAATTTCATACAACTTATGTGTAAATAACTCCTCTGAGGGATCAAGTGAAGCGGCTGTGGTGGCTGTGGTGGTGGTGGCGGCGGGCAGGAGAGTGGTGACCAAAGCTGAGCTGGAGGAGGATGGTGCGTCAAGGTTCTTAGCGGAATCTGTTGAAGATTGGGTGTCCTGTGTCAGCCAGTCAACTATTTTCTCAGAATTTTTGGGGTTCAGGGTACATGGCCTCTGAACACTGGGCATTATTCCAGGGCCAGTGAAAATCACAGCACCACGACCATGACGGCCCCTGCGGGGTGGCCTGCCTCTGCCTGACATTTTTTTTTAGATAAGTGGTTTATGCGTGCAAGGTACTGTGCCCCTCTATATAAGTTGTGGGCAGTGGACACAGTACAGTTTGTGTGGGCCTGACACACACGGGCTTGCAATTCGCAAAAATGATATATCACAGAAAATGTTTTAATATAATTTTTTTTATCTGCAAGGTATTTGAGTGAATGACACCCTGTAACGGTATGAGTGGAGGCCTAGCCAGTGGCCAGTATGCAGTCTGTGTTGGCCTGACACACACACAGGCTTGCAAATGTGATTATATCACATAAAAATTTTAAATATATATTTTTTTTATCTGCAAGGTATTTGAGTGAATGACACCCTGTAATGGTATGAGTGGAGGCCTAGCCAGTGGCCACAATACAGTATGTGTGGGCCTGACACACACACCGGCTTGCAAATGTGATTATATCACAGAAAAATTTTAAATAATTTTTTTTTTTATCTGCAAGGTATTTGAGTGAATGACACCCTGTAACGGCATGAGTGGAGGCCTAGCCACTAGCCAGTGGTCACAATACAGTCTGTGTGGGCCTGACACACACGGGCTTGCAAATGTGATTATGTCACAGAAAAATATTACTCTGCAACCAGCACTCTGCCCTGCCTTTATGCTGGATGTTGAATAAGGCATTGGTGTACATTTTGGCCAAAGCGTAATAAGCCACTCACCACGTCAAGGTCGCCTTTGTGTGGCTGTCATGGCCCATAAAAGGTAGGAACTAGTGTTAGGGACCACTCATTAAGGCAACCTTGACGTGGTGAGTGGCTTATTACGCTTTGGCCAAAATGTACACCAATGCCTTATTCAACATCCAGCATAAAGGCAGGGCAGAGTGCTGGTTGCAGAGTGTGATTGCATTTTGTGTTTTTGCGTTTGTATCTGTATTTTGCTATAGCAATCTGCACCTGCTAGGGGTTGTGCGGGCTGAATCCCCCATATTTCTTCTTTACAGAAAAATATTAAATAGAATTTTTTTTTTATCTGCAAGGTATTTTCTGTCACACCCTGTATGAATGGTGTGCAATGTGTTGTCTGTGACTGAGCCTGCAGCCTCTCACACACGGGCAGCCAGGCAACTGCAATATATATATATATATATATATAAAATTAAAAAAAGCACACTGATGTACCAGCCCTGAAAAGGGCTTTTTGGGGTGCTGTCAGGACGCTGTCCTTACAGCAGATGAGTCTGTGGACACAGAACAATGCCCTAGCTTACGCTTTCCCTATTGAATCAGCAGCAGCAGCACTCTCCCTCCTCTCACTGTGAATGAAGCTTCCGAATGAATCTAAAATGGATGCTGTCCAGGAGGTGGGAGGGTCTGGGAGGGAGAGTCTGCTGCTGATTGGCTGGAATGTGTCTGCTGACTGTGAGGTACAGGGTCAAAGTTTACTCAATGATGATGTATAGGGGGCGGATCGAACATCGCATATGTTCGCCCACAGCGGCGAACAAGCAATGTTTGCCGGGAACTATTCGCCGGCGAACTATTCGGGACATCACTAGTTAGGACTAGAAGCTTTAAACCCCTAATTCTTCCCATCGAACAAAATAAGTAGATTTTCTGCTCCATGAAACTCTGAGGTTCTGGATAGATAAATTCTCAGAGCTCTGGAAACATCCAAAAGCTTGAGGCATGAGTCTTCATTCTTTTCAGAAAGAACAGGAAAAGAACTGGTTCATTCAAAGAAAGAGCCTGGAGCTCTTCAATTCTCTTAGCCAAGATTATAGCTGAAAGAAAGGTACTTTTTATGGAAATTAATTTGAAATCAACTTCCTCTAATGACTCAAAAAAAGCAATACATAAACATCCAGGACCACCCACGAGTCCCACTGATATATTGGTTTTAATACGTTTGACTTAGGCCTCTTTCACACTACAGTATGTCCATTTCAGTGTTTTGCGGTCCGTTTTTCACGGATCCGTTGTTCCGTTTTTTTTGCTTCCGTTGTGGTTCTGTTTCCGTTCCGTTGTTCCGTTCCGTTTTCCCGTATGGCATATACAGTATACAGTAATTACATAGAAAAAATTGGGCTGGGCATAACATTTTCAATAGATGGTTCAGAAAAAACGGAACGGAAACGGAAGACATACGGATGCATTTCTGTATGTGTTCCGGTTTTTTTGCAGACCCATTGACTTGAATGGAGCCACGGACTGTGATTTGCGGCCAAACATAGGACATGTTCTATCTTTCAACGGAACGGAAAAAACGGAAATACGGAAACGGAATGCATACGGAACACATTCCGTTTTTTTTGCGGAACCATTGAAATGAATGGTTCCGTATACGGACCGTATACGGAACGAAAAAAACGGATTGCAAAACGGAAAAAAAAAAGTGTGAAAGAGGCCTTATTCTGGTTGCTCCTCTGAGGAATCTTTTACTTCAGTGTTTCCCAACCAGTGTGCCTTTAGCTGGTGCCAAAGGCTGTCCGGGCATGCTGGGAGTTGTAGTTTTGCAACAGCTGAAGGCACACTGGTTGGGAAACACTGCTTTACTTAAAGCCTCTCAAAATAAGGAACTTCCTATAAAGGCTTACATGGCCGCTGTCTGGACTCTTAAAATAGATACACTCAACCACTTTTCTAAACCATCTTATAGGAAACCCAATATGGACTCTATCGGTGGTTCAGATATATTGACATTGTTACCTGACCACCAATTCATGAAGATGCTCTTTATTCTGGAATAAAAAAATCTATGTGGATTAAGCTATAGACTAAGCCAGTGATGGCAAACCTATGGCACGGGTGCCAGAGACGGCACTCAGAGCCCTTTATGTGGGCACCCACGCCCTGGAAAAAGTCTATGGCATAGCAATATGCTTTAGACTTTTCCTGCCATTCATCATCCCCAGGAGACACTATAAACAGCACAGGCAGCACATTAAAGGTAGGCTATTAATCTATTATAGATAAATGATAAAGGACATGAAAGATATATTATATTGGTATTTAGGTTAAATTGCAGTGTCGGCACTTTGCGATAAATAAGTGGGTATTTGGTTGCAGTTTTGGGCACTCGGTCTCTAAAAGGTTCACCATCACTGGACTAAGCTATGGTGTTTAAGATGGCATCAGGAAGCCCTCTTGATTGTAGTAGGGGCTGGTCAACCTTCAGACTGTCAGATTAAATCTGCTTTGGTCCGAGCATAGCTGTATGCCCTGAGACACCAGGTTGTCAAGCAGGGGAAGTCTCCAATAGCTGCCTCAATTCATCTAAATGAGCTGGGAAAACCACAAACTCCTTGGCCAAAATGGTATGATGGCTATTACCGTGGCCTGGTCTACTTTTGGCCTACCCCATCTCTGAGTGATCAGATGAAATATTCAAGGACCACTCCCTTGAGACTGAGTAACCCTGACTCAGGCGATCTGCCACCACATTGAAGGATCCTCAAATGTATACAGCAGAGAGATGGGTCAAGGTTTCATGTGCCACAGAGCTTAAAGGACTGCTTCTGAAGCTGCTCACATTAGACCTAACATCTTCACGAGAGTGTTTATAGATACTTTCTCTGGTCTGGAAAGGAATCTCGCTCCAGCTGTTATTTTTACCTGTCTCTTCAAAGATAGGGAGAGATTCATCCTTCAGGAATTCAGAACAAAGCCTGGGGACTGTTCAGAGGAGCTTGGTGGAGTGTCTGATTTGTCCCGATTGACACTCCTTCCTAAACATTGAATGAGGCTGACAGTCTGCTCCAGGTGATTCATTAGTAATTCCTCTGATGGCTCCTTGATCAACCAATAATTCTAAATAAGGAACCACCAAGATTCCCTCAATTCTCAGCACAACTTCCACCACCGACACCACCTTTGTGAAGACATAGGAAGCTGAGAAAATTAAAAAGGACAGAGCCAAGAAATGGAAAATCCTTAACTTTCCTTGGATCTGTACTGCAATTCTCTAGAACCTTTTGTGTGGGAAAAAGACAGGAATATGAAGTTACGCATCTTTTAGATCGATTGTAGCCATGAGATCTCCTTGTTTGATTTTAGTGATCACAAACCTAATAGTTTCCATGCAAAATTTTATTTTCCTGAGAATTTTGTTGAGATGTCTCAGGCCTATTATAAAAAAAAAAATTGATGGCATAACCCTCTCTTATGATCCTGAAAACCCACTTCTGGAATTTCATGCTCTAGACTTATCTCTTGAGTAGAGTTGAGCGAACACCTGGATGTTCGGGTTCGAGAAGTTCGGCCGAACATCCCGGAAATGTTCGGGTTCGGGATCCGAACCCGATCCGAACTTCGTCCCGAACCCGAACCCCATTGAAGTCAATGGGGACCCGAACTTTTCGGCACTAAAACGGCTGTAAAACAGCCCAGGAAAGGGCTAGAGGGCTGCAAAAGGCAGCAACATGTAGGTAAATCCCCTGCAAACAAATGTGGATAGGGAAATTAATTAAAATAAAAATTAAATAAATAAAAATTAACCAAAATCAATTGGAGAGAGGTTCCATAGCAGAGAATCTGGCTTCCCGTCACCCACCACTGGAACAGTCCATTCTCAGATATTTAGGCCCCGGCACCCAGGCAGAGGAGAGAGGTCCCGTAACAGACAATCTGGCTTCATGTCAGCAGAGAATCAGTCTTCATGTCATAGCAGAGAATCAGGCTTCACGTCACCCACCACTGTAAGAGTCCATTTTCATAAATTTAGGCCCAGCACCCAGGCAGAGGAGAGAGGTCCCGTAACAGAGGATCTGGCTTCATGTCAGCAGAGAATCAGTCTGCATGTCATAGCAGAGAATCAGGCTTCACGTCAGCCACCACTGCAACAGTCCATTGTCATAAATTTAGGCCCAGCACCCAGGCAGAGGAGAGAGGTCCCGTAACAGAGGATCTGGCTTCATGTCAGCAGAGAATCAGTCTGCATGTCATAGCAGAGAATCAGGCTTCACGTCAGCCACCACTGCAACAGTCCATTGTCATAAATTTAGGCCCAGCACCCAGGCAGAGGAGAGAGGTCCCGTAACAGAGGATCTGGCTTCATGTCAGCAGAGAATCAGTCTGCATGTCATAGCAGAGAATCAGGCTTCACGTCAGCCACCACTGCAACAGTCCATTGTCATAAATTTAGGCCCAGCACCCAGGCAGAGGAGAGAGGTCCCGTAACAGACAATCTGGCTTCATGTCAGCAGAGAATCAGTCTGCATGTCATAGCAGAGAATGAGGCTTCACGTCACCCACCACTGCAACAGTCCATTGGCATATATTTAGGCCTAGCACACAGGCAGAGCAGAGAGGTCCCGTAACAGACAATCTGGCTTCATGTCAGCAGAGAATCAGTCTGCATGTCATAGCAGAGAATGAGGCTTCACGTCACCCACCACTGCAACAGTCCATTGGCATATATTTAGGCCTAGCACACAGGCAGAGCAGAGAGGTCCCGTAACAGACAATCTGGCTTCATGTCAGCAGAGAATCAGTCTGCATGTCATAGCAGAGAATGAGGCTTCACGTCACCCACCACTGCAACAGTCCATTGGCATATATTTAGGCCTAGCACACAGGCAGAGCAGAGAGGTCCCGTAACAGACGATCTGGCTTCATGTCAGCAGAGAATCAGTCTGCATGTCATAGCAGAGAATGAGGCTTCACGTCACCCACCACTGCAACAGTCCATTGGCATATATTTAGGCCTAGCACACAGGCAGAGCAGAGAGGTCCCGTAACAGACAATCTGGCTTCATGACAGCAGAGAATCAGTCTGCATGTCATAGCAGAGAATGAGGCTTCACGTCACCCACCATGTCCGACCATGTCCACGACCATGTCCACGTCCGCGTCCCTTACTAGATGTTTTTCTCATTGTTATGGTTCACCACAACAACAAATATATTATTTGGCCCAATGTATTGTATTCAAATTCAGCGGGATATAAATTTGAGGCCTAGTATTTAGGCGCTGGGTGACCGGTATGGATTTAGTGACAGAATTAGACTTGGAAATGCACAGAAGCGTGTGTGTGTGAAGTTATTCTGAATGACCCAATGTGCACCTTGAATATTATATACCCTTTTAGGGATAGATTTCAAATAGCTCTGATATAGCAGAAACCACTAAATTATGAAATTGCTAAATTGGGAATTGTATTTCAACCCAGAACAAAAAATGTGCTTTGACGGACACTAAATAACTTTCCCAGCCACAACAGGACAGCGGTAACGAGAGATTTAGCAGGATATAAATTTGAGGCCTAGTATTTAGGCGCTGGGTGACAGGTATGGGTTTAGTGACAGAATTAGACTTGGAAATACACAGTAGCGGGTGTGTGTGAAGTTATTCTGAATGACCCAATGTGCACCTTGAATATTATATACCCTTTTAGGGATAGATTTCAAATAGCTCTGATATAGCAGAAACCACTAAATTATGAAATTGCTAAATTGGGAATTGTATTTCAACCCAGAACAAGAAATGTGCTTGAACGGACACTAAATAACTCGCCCAGCTACAGCACTAGGGACAGATTTAGCGGGATATAAATTTGAGGCCTAGTATTTAGGCGCTGGGTGACAGGTATGGGTTTAGTGCCAGAATTAGACTTGGAAATACACAGTAGCGGGTGTGTGTGAAGTTATTCTGAATGACCCAATGTGCACCTTGAATATTATATACCCTTTTAGGGATAGATTTCAAATAGCTCTGATATAGCAGAAACCACTAAATTATGAAATTGCTAAATTGGGAATTGTATTTCAACCCAGAACAAGAAATGTGCTTGAACGGACACTAAATAACTCGCCCAGCTACAGCACTAGGGACAGATTTAGCGGGATATAAATTTGAGGCCTAGTATTTAGGCGCTGGGTGACAGGTATGGGTTTAGTGCCAGAATTAGACTTGGAAATACACAGTAGCGGGTGTGTGTGAAGTTATTCTGAATGACCCAATGTGCACCTTGAATATTATATACCCTTTTAGGGATAGATTTCAAATAGCTCTGATATAGCAGAAACCACTAAATTATGAAATTGCTAAATTGGGAATTGTATTTCAACCCAGAACAAGAAATGTGCTTGAACGGACACTAAATAACTCGCCCAGCTACAGCACTAGGGACAGATTTAGCGGGATATAAATTTGAGGCCTAGTATTTAGGCGCTGGGTGACAGGTATGGGTTTAGTGCCAGAATTAGACTTGGAAATACACAGTAGCGGGTGTGTGTGAAGTTATTCTGAATGACCCAATGTGCACCTTGAATATTATATACCCTTTTAGGGATAGATTTCAAATAGCTCTGATATAGCAGAAACCACTAAATTATGAAATTGCTAAATTGGGAATTGTATTTCAACCCAGAACAAGAAATGTGCTTGAACGGACACTAAATAACTCGCCCAGCTACAGCACTAAGGACAGATTTAGCGGGATATAAATTTGAGGCCTAGTATTTAGGCGCTGGGTGACCGGTATGGATTTAGTGACAGAATTAGACTGGGATATGGCCAAAAAATAAACAGACTATTGCTGGTTAAATGCACTTGGTGTGACAGCTTCACCCTGATGTAGGCTTTAGCCAAAAAACAACCACACCATTGAGGGTTAAATGCACTTGGTGACAGGCGCAGCTTGCCCCTGATTTAGTATATGGCCAAAAAATGAACAGACTATTGCTGGTTAAATGCACTTGGTGTGACAGCTTCACCCTGATGTAGGCTTTAGCCAAAAAACAACCACACCATTGAGGGTTAAATGCACTTGGTGACAGGCGCAGCTTGCCCCTGATTTTGTATATGGCCAAAAAATGAACAGACTATTGCTGGTTAAATGCACTTGGTGTGACAGCTTCACCCTGATGTAGGCTTTAGCCAAAAAACAACCACACCATTGAGGGTTAAATGCACTTGGTCGCAGCTTGTGCTGGCGCACCACAAGACACAAAATGGCCGCCGATCACCCCAGAAAAATGTGACTGACAAACGGTCTGGGCAGCCTAAAAACAGTGAGCAATTGAGGATCAGCAGCTCAATGATCCACAGCTGCAGATCGATCAGTTAATCAAGTCCTTTGGAGGAGTTAATCTGCCTAATCTCGCCCTACTGTCGCAGCCGCAACCTCTCCCTACGCTAATCAGAGCAGAGTGACGGGCGGCGCTATGTGACTCCAGCTTAAATAGAGGCTGGGTCACATGGTGCTCTGGCCAATCACAGCCATGCCAATAGTAGGCATGGCTGTGATGGCCTCTTGGGGCAAGTAGTATGACGCTTGTTGATTGGCTGCTTTGCAGCCTTTCAAAAAGCGCCAAGAAAGCGTCACAAAAGCGCGAAGAAAGCGACGAACACCGAACCCGAACCCGGACTTTTACGAAAATGTCCGGGTTCGGGTCCGTGTCACGGACACCCCAAAATTCGGTACGAACCCGAACTATACAGTTCGAGTTCGCTCATCCCTACTCTTGAGCCCTAGTTTGTTGAAGCCTCTAGAACCTCAAAATAGTTTATACCTGCACTGAAAGGATGTGGCAGTGTCTTCCCTTCCAGAGACTCTCCATAATCTTATTTGTTTCTGAGCCAAACAATTTCCCTGGTTCAAAGGAAAGGTAACATACAGTACTCTAACTCATACTTAGAAGTGTTCTCCATGACCCAGGGCTTGAGCCACAATGACCCACAGTAGACAAATCAATAGACTTAGCTGTTAGCTTGACCTGCTGGAAGGAAGAATCACAGTATCACACAGAAAGTGACAGGCTAGATACAAATATTAGAAACCTATTAGTAGTCAAAGTCATGGAACAAGAAGCTATGGCTGCAGAGTAACACTTCCGCAGAGAGGCATCAGAACGCCTATCCATAGCATAATGTAAATTAGCAACATCATCCACCAGAACTACAGTGCATTTTGACAACTTAGCCATAGCCATGATCATGGATCCAGAGATCTCCCCATTTATTGCTCTGCAGCTCAAGGGGAGTGACCTTTCTGCTGCAGCGCTCTTCCTATCACAGTTGAGGAGACAGTTGAAAGATGAAACTGAGCATGTGCGGCCATCTCAGTGAGCCAAAGAAAGAATAAAAAGAACAAAGAGCAGATAGTGCTATACAGATCCATTTTAGTGAAATACTCATTGACTAGACAAAATGTTTAATTACATGCAATTACAAAAATATTTAGATCCAGGTGCTGGTTTGAAAACTGTAAAATATATTTTGTGGGAGAAACCCTTCAATTTGTCTTATTTCTTAGACCCATCAATATATTCTGACCATTGTCTAATCTACCACATAATTTTCTGCACTAGCCTCAGCTTGTATTCCTAATTGAAATACTCGCCCACCCCTCTCCCCAATTGCTTCATTCTGGAGAAAAAGTACATTTAATCCATATGCAAATGAGTAGTTAAGTGCACTAAGGATGGGTCCATCCTTGTTCCTCCTGCTTCCTCTACTAGCCTCCCTCTCCTTCTTGATTGACAGGTCCATGTGAGATGACTATGCAAAAACCTGGTCCTGTCAATCAAGAAGGAGCGTGAGGGTCTGGAAGTAAGAGGAGCGAGTATGAACATAGATGCTTAGGCTCTCCCTTGCTAGACATAACTGCTCATTTCTATATACATTAAGGGTAGTATTACACACAGCTTTTGAAGCAGTTTTTGATGTATTTTTTTATTTTTTTTAGCCAAAGCTAGAAGTATATCCTGCAGAAAGGAGAAATATAAGTCACTCCTTTATATTTCCCATTCCAATCCAAAGGTGTTAAACGGGTTGTCTGAGATGGTTAAAGAAGAACTCCAGCAAAACATGTCTCTCTGACCTATTAGAAAGGAATATGATGTAATCTGTAGTGAATGTAATCTTCTTACCAGTGTCTGTATTTGTGAACTAACCCCTCCCTTCTTGGCTATGTCATGTGACCAGCAATCAGACTTATGTGTGGACAGGAAGTCAGTTTCTCTATGTATTTGTCACAAACCAGCAGGTGTGAACCCACCATGCCACGCGTCCTACCTTCTCTAAGGGCATTGTCTAAGTGAACTTCTCGTTCTTCACAGTACCCCTGATGGTGGGGATAGGCTTTCCCGAGAGGAACACCAGGTCGCTACCTCTTGAAGAGGATTGGCACACGAGGTAGCTGGTCTAGGAGGATCAGGAGGTATCTGAGCAAGGTACCAGAGGTACAGACATAGTCAGCAGGCCGAGTCATAACCAGGATCAACAGTGCAAGACCGAAGGATGAGGCAGAGGCAAAGACAAACAAGCAATAGGTCAGGGCAGGCGGCACAGGTACAGGTCAGGCAGTCCAGTTCGGCAACAGAAGAGTCAAGGCAAGCAGGCTGGGATCAAACGGGTAGCGGAGTCAAGGAACACAAACACTGGTCAGGTACACAGAAACACAAGCAGATAAATCAGCAACCTTTGCAGGACACAAGGACCTTGACACTCAGGCATCTGGGAAGGGGTCTGAGCCACTTATATACATGCAGGAGGGCTAGGATTGGTCAGCAAGGTCACATGATCTAATCCATGAAACACAGGAAGTGACGCAGGCCGGCCCTGAAATAGTTGCTGCAGGGAAGAAGCAGCAAGCATGCTTTCGCCAGGGCTCAAAGGAAACTGTGGAGTGAATCCCAGAACAAACAGTACCTGCAAGAACAGAACCCAGGACTGGAGCGGTGAATGGGGAAGCACAGGCAGCAGATCACCGCTGTTACAGTACCCCCTTTTCCCCACTTACGCCCCACTTCTTGCAGCCATGACTAGACAAAAACCTCTTTACCAAGTTCGGAGCATGAATATTTTCCTCTGGTTCCCAAGACCTCTCCTCAGGACCAAAGCATTTCCAGTCCACAAGATAGTATAGTTCTTGATGTCCAGGATGTCTTTGACCTCAAATACCTTGTCAGAATCTCCAGATACTAAAGTCAGAGTAGAGGGAGCCGTAGAGAATTGATTAAGAACTACTGGACACATGAAAGGCATTAGGAATCTGCAGAGAGAGAGGCAGATGTAACTTACAGTTGCAAGAAAAAGTATGTGAACCCTTTGGAATGATATGGATTTCTGCACAAATTGGTCATAAAATGTGATCTGATCTTCACCTAAGTCACAAAAATAGACAATCACAGTCTGCTTAAACAAATAACACACAAAGAATTAAATGTTACCATGTTTTTATTAAAAACACACCATGTAAATATTCACAGTGCAGATGGAAAAAGTATGACCGACTGAGACAGAGCATCTGCCTTAATGTTCTTCTCGGCCGGGTGAAAGTGAAGCTCAAATCAAAACGGGAGAAGACGAGTGCCCTTCTGGCTTGGCAAGGGTTCAGAGGATGGGCCGCCTGCAGATATGTAAGGTTCTTGTGGTTGGTAAAGATTATCACCGGATACTGGGCTCCCACCAATAGATAACGCCACTCCTCCAAAGCTAATTTTATGGCCAGAAGCTCTCTATCCTATATAGTAATTCCTCTCTGCAGGGGAGAAAAGCTTGGAGAAAAATCCACATGTAAATATCTTTCTCTTGGAACCTTTCTGTAAAAAACAGCACCGGCTCCTATGGAGGAGGCGTCCACTTCTAAAAAGTATTGGCAGGATACATTGGGATGACGCAGAACAGATGCAGAAGCAAAGGACCTCTTCAATTGGACAAAAGTGGCTTTAGCCTCAGGAGTCCAGACTTTGACATTTACCCCATTCTTAGTAAGAGCGGAGATTGTAGATGTAAGAGATGAAAAATGCAGGATGAACTGACGATAGAAAATGAGCAAATCCAAGGAAGCGATGTATGGCACGAAGACCCTGTGGGCGGGGCCAGTCCATTACCCCATTCAATTTTTCAGGATCCATCTGCAACCCAGCATTCAAGATGATCTATATGAGGAACGGTACGGTGGATTTTTCAAAGACGTATTTCTTGAGTTTTGCATAAAGTCAATTCTTTCATAACTGCTGAAAAATGTAATGTACATGCCTCCGGTGAGTGGTTAGATCTGGAGAATAGATCAGTATGTTGTCCATGCAGACATAGAGCAGGTCCCGGAAGAGATAGTTTACCAACTCCTGGAATACCCCGGGAGCATTACACAGACCGAAGAGCATAACGAGATACTCCTAGGACCGTCACGAGTGTTGACAGCAGTCTTCCACTCATCGCCCTTTTGAATGCGGATAAGGTTGTATGCACTACGTAGGTCTAATTTAGTGAAGACCTTAGCTCCTCGGATCCTGTCAAAGAGTTCAGAGATTAGCGTAAGAAGGTATTGATTCTTGACTAAGACCTTACTCAGACCTCGATAGTCGATACAGGGCCATAAGGATCCATCTTTCTTCTGTACAAAGAAGAACCCAACACCGGCTGGCGAAGTAGATTTCCAGATAAACCCCCTCTCGAGATTCTCTTTGATGTAATCAGACATTGCTTAGGTCTCAGGAAGCGAGAGTAGGTAGATTCGACCACGAGAAGGAGTGGCAACAGGCAGAAGGTCAATCGGACAATCATATGGACCGTGAGGAGGCAGGGTTTGGCCTCTTTCTTATTTCATCTCTGAATGCAGAACCACTATTTGCAAGGGTCATAGTAACAGAAATTACAGGTTCCGGAATTGGCAGTCCATTTATGGAAGCTACTGATAGAGGCCTTTCCAGACTGATGGTAGGGAGCCGGTACTGATGGACCAGAGCTTTCTGAATGAAGTTACAGGCTGACTAAGAGTCCAAGAATGCAAGCAGATACAGTGTGACTCCGTTTTGAGAGAGAGTCACCAGAACTGAAAGTTTCAAAGAGGTATTCTCCTTGTCTAAGATCACCTCTCCAACTGATCCTAGACATTGATCTTTCCTGGCTTCTGTGGACAATTACGCACAAAGTAGGCCTTGCCTCCACAATACAGACAGGGGTTCTCTGCTTTGTGGCGTAAATGTTCCTGGTGAGACAATCAAAGGAGCTCTATTTGCATGGGCTCTTCAGATGGGATGGACACTTCAGGAAGAACTGTCCTTTGGAAGGATGGAGCCAAGCGGGGTGGTCTTTTGGTGCATGTGACCTCATTTAGAACGTATCCTGAAACACATATCTATCCTTGTGGCCAAGGAGAACAGGTCATTCAGAGTAGATGGACGGTCACAACCAGCTAATTCATCCTTAATCCGGTCAGAAAGGCCCTACAAGAACACTACCAGTTGAGCCTCATTGTTCCATGCAAGTTCAGCAGCCAGGGTATGAAAGTGGATGGCGTACTGACCCACAGACAAGGAACCCTGTCGTAGACGCAGCAGAGCTGATGCAGCAGAGGACGTGCGGCCGGGCTCTTCAAAGACCAGCCAGAAGGTAGCCAGGAAAGACTGCAGATTAGTGGTCTCTGGACCTCCTTGTTCCCAAATAGGATTTGCCCAAGCAAGGGCCTCATCAGACAACAGGGACACAATAAAAGCAACCTTGACCCGCTCAGTGGGAAACTTCTACCCATGCAACTCAAAGTGGACCAGGCACTGGTTCAGGAAGCCATGACAGGTTTTTGGATCTCCACCATAGTGTAATGGCAGAGGGAGTTGCACACCAGCGGCACACAAATCCGGATTCACCGGTATGGGTATTGCAGGGGTATCAGCGACTTGCAACCCTGCAGTAGCTGGAGAAGAGATGGCATCTAGACGAGCAGCGACATTTTGCATGAACTTCATCATGACATTGTGACGTTCACTTTGACGCCTCACTTCATGTAGCAATTCCTGAACGACAGGCTTGGGGTGACCAGTGGGGTCCTTAAAGGATAACTGTCATATATTTTTTATTTGCTAGTTTATTAGAGCTAGGCATATACCTGAGTTAGTCTGTCAATGGTTGCCAAAAGATCTGTAATCACCTTATAATAACAGCTTTCATTAATGTCTCCTATCCCTTTCCACTTCTCCCTTAAAAGACCATTGCTATGGCTCATCTGTCTCTGGCCAGGAAGACAGAGGGGCAGTCCTTTACACTGCATGCCTTCAATAGGCTTCAGAGTGAGGAGGCGTGTCTCTCAGTAATCCAATTTGATTGGCTGGCAGGAAGCTGCTGGCTACAGCAAGTTTGTTTGTGACCTGAGGAAATGCAGTTTTGACCTCAGAGAACTGCCAGAGGAGCCATCTTGAAAAGATCCTCATAATGTAGGATTAAAAACAGCTGTAACCAAGGGGAAAACTCAAGGAAAACAGTGGTAAGTGAAGAAACTAAATATTGCATTATGCATAATGCTGCTGCAGCAGTAACATATGCTAAAATAGATTTTTTGATGATAATATGACAGTTATCCTTTAAGGAAGTGCTGCAGGGAAGAAGCAGCAAGCATGCTTTGGCCAGGGCTCAAAGGAAACTGTGGAGCAGATCCCAGAACAAACAGTACTGCAAGGAAAGAGCCCAGGACTGCAGCAGTGAATGGGGAAGCTGAACACGCGCCCAGCAGGAGAACAGCGGCGCACAGCAGCCGCTGTTACAGTATTCCTATGGTAGCCTCAATATCAGTCTCAGAGGAATGAAGAGAAGTAACTGACGTCCTGCCCTGTGTCAGTTGGAGATAAGACAGTTGGTCACATGACATAGCAAAAAATTAGACGGGAGGGAATAGCTCACAAATACAGACACTGATGAGAAGAATACATTCACTACAGATTACATCATTAACCTTTCTAACAGGTCAGAGAATAACACATTTTTGTGGGAGTTCTAATTTCAAAATCTTTGACAAGCCCTAAATGTCACGTAGTGATGTGGGAGGGAACACCACACTGACAACAGGAGGGAAGGGAAAAGGAACTAGCCCTCAAAGCTAGGGAAAGGGAGACGGACATCACCTATGGAAACCCTAATCCTAGCCCTGACTTTTATTCGTATGAACGGACCTTGATAGCAGGAATGTTCATACACTGGAACCTAAGACCCTGGAAACCCCGAATTGCCCTATAGTAGTGTCTGGGCTTGAGGCGGCCTGATCCTTCCAATCTGAAAGAACCAGCGTCTCCCTGAGGCCTAGTAACAAAAGACAAAAGGAAACAACATAATATAAAAGGGAAGTAACACTTAAATTTAGAAGTAAATGGATGAGCAGGAACTCAGAAGAGGAACACACACCAGCACTTCCAATACCAAACTAAACCTATCAACCGCATAGCATGTTGGGTGAAGCCAAACTAAATAGAGGAGTTGGAATGACCACTAAGCTACACCTGAGACAAGAGGTATGGTCATTTATTACCAGCAACAATACTGAAAACAAGTGAAACCAAAGAGGCTGTCAGATCACATCACGTGCAGCCAGGCTCTTAGATCTTCTGACACCTGTCACGTTAGAGACCATGACAGTAAAATGGTTTAAAATAAAAATATATGTTATAGTCAGCCCTTTCTCTAGCATCCTTCTCAATGGTACTGGCACAGTTCTCCTGCTGCTATTTGCTTACCACTGCAGCCAATCACTGTCTTCAGCAGTCTACCACTAAGGACAGTGATTGGATGCAGTAGTCATATGCCATATCAAGGCATATCAAAATGATGTTTCTTGTAAATTGGAAAGTCAGACCAGGGCCACAGAGAAACAGGTGAGTGTAACAGATTTCTTTATTTTAAACAATTTTATGGCTTGTACGAGATTTTTTATTATCTCAGACAACCCCTTTAATAGAGAATATCCTGGTGACAGATTCTCTTTAACATATGCTTTCAACTTAGATGTTTTAACTCTTTTTTTTTTTAACTCCACTTTTCTATGGAGATATGTTCCAGGTCCCATAGTTCTTATTTTCATGATAAAGTTATAAACAGGGACAGTGAAAGCCTCTCATGTGTTACAAAAGAGGGGTTTATACACCTTGGGAATTGTGTTCCTGATTTATTAAGGCCTTGTTCACATTTCCGTGTCATTGTCACGTTTTTGAAAAAAAAAAAAAAGCGTATGTGTTTCATCTGTGAAGATGTCCGTGAAGGATCCGTTGTTGGTCTGTGTGTCCGTTTTTACTATCCATGTGTCATCCGTAACTCACTGACGTTGCTCATCTGAAACTGAATTTCCAAAGTTTCTGCTATTAGTCTTCAGTGAAAAACGGACGCGACACAGCCACAACACGGATGTGTGTCAGTGATTTTAACAGACCCATAGACTTCAATAGGCGTGCTTGGTCCTCATCACGGATCAAAGTAGTGCATGTCCCCGTGATTTTTTTACTGACCCACCGTCAGTAAAAAAAAATACTGAAATGTGAACAAAGACTTTTAAATCAATGGCTACGTGTGCTGTCCACAGAAAATGCAGACAGCACCCACCAGTGAAAAACTGAAATGTGAATGAGGCCTAAGACTGCAGTAATGGCCCTGCTAAAATGCATTAAAGCACATATAATTATGTTTCTTAGAGACATCAAATCTGTTTCTAGTCATACGTAGCAAAGTGTAAAAAAAGTGCAGAATGACATTAGAATGACTTTCTTCCTTAAATATGTACCCTACAATATATTGGCATTGGCAATCTTTGACTCAAATT
Organism: Bufo gargarizans; assembly: GCF_014858855.1. Lineage (NCBI taxonomy): Eukaryota > Metazoa > Chordata > Amphibia > Anura > Bufonidae > Bufo > Bufo gargarizans. The sequence continues at coordinate 403,456,313 of NC_058082.1, forward strand.
AAAAATGTACAAATATATTCAGAAAAAAATGACCATTGAAGAGACATTTTATCCATCAAGCATATGATATCCAGCTACTCTCAGTATCCAGCACAGACTATGAATGTAATATGACACAACTGCCTATGTGGCACTTATAGCTGCTTCCTGAAGCACATTACAAACCTTACTGCATAACAGCATCAAGTGGGCTCCTGACAACCAGAAAATGATGAGACCCATCTTTATTAGTACAGATACACACAAATCTGAGAAGCGAGTTCAATTAGATCAAAGCATAGCATTGTGGATGTGCGATCCAGTTCTGTTTTTCTCCCCTTGATATATGCATGTTTAATCTTTCTTCTTTATTACTGGTATCAGCACTCCTCCCATTCGGCACAGGTGGTTTTAATCACAGTAGTTCGTATATAAGTGGTAATTGACCTGTAGTACCTGATAACAATGGACATGTTGTGTTAGACAACTGTTCACATGGGGCAGTACTGCGTGGAGGCCTTTGTTTTTGTGGTGCTGTGCTGGTGGGTTGGTGGGACCCAGTGCTATGGGTGGCATTGTCAGACAGCAGGGTTGCTGTTTGACTCCTGGGTCCTGCCGCCTACTAGCGCAGTGCCAGTTTGTCACCGCAGTGTGCTGCGCCTTTTTTGTCAGAGTAGGTGCCACACAAAGAGGCGACCTTGGCATGGTGAGTGGGCTTATGCCTTTTGATCAAAATTTACACTAATGCCTCTTGTGCAGCATGCAGTGTAGGAGGCTGTACACTTCAACATGGCGCTGAGAAGCAAGTTCAATTAGATCTAATAGATCTAATAGATCTGATAGCATTGTGGATGTGCGATCCAGTTCTGTTTTTCTCCCCTTGATATATGTTAGGTAGAGGTGTTTTGGTAACAACACTTTTCTGATTATAGTAACAGAGTATATAAGGCAAAAAAAAAAGACATTCAGTACATCCAGTTCGGCCTGTCATCCTGCAAGTTGATCCAGAGGAAGGCAAAAAAAAGACTGTGAGGTAGAAGCCAATTTTCCCCACTTTAGGGGAATAAAAATTCCTTCCCGACTCCAATCAGGCAATCAGAATAACTCCCTGGATCAACGACCCCTCTCTAGTAGCTATAGCCTGTAATATTATTACGCTCCAGAAATACGTCCAGGCCCCTCTTGAATTCCTTTATTGCACTCACCATCACCACCTCCTCAGGCAGAGAGTTCCATAGTCTCACTGCTCTTACTGTAAAGAATCCTTTTCTATGTTTGTGTACAAACCTTCTTTCCTCCAGACGCAGAGGATGTCCTCTCGTCACAGTCACAGTCCTGGGGATAAATAGATGATGGGATAGATCTCTGTACTGACCCCTGATATAGTTATACATATTAATTAGATCTCCCCTCAGTTATCTTTTTTCTAAAGTGAATAACTCTAATTTTGATAATCTTTCAGGGTACTATAGTTGGCCTATTACAGTTATTACTTTAGTTGCCCTCCTCTGGACCCTCTCCAGCTCTGCTATGTCTGCTTTGTTCACTGGAGCCCAGAACTGTACACAGTACTCCATGTGTGGTCTGACTAATGATTTGTAAAGTGGTAGGACTATGTTCTCATCACGGGCATCTATGCCCCTTTTGATGCAACCCATTATCTTATTGGCCTTGGCAGCAGCTGCCTGACACTGTTTTTTGCAGCTTAGTTTGCTGTTTATTAAAATGCCTAGATCTTTTTCCATGTCAGTGTTACCGAGTGTTTTACCATTTAATAAGTACGGGTGACTTGCATTATTCCTTCCCATGTGCATAACTTTACATTTGTCAGTGTTAAACCTCATCTACCACTTATCTGCCCAAGCCTCCAGTCTATCCAGATCCCTCTGTAGTAGTATACTGTCCTCATCAGTGTAAATTACTTTACACAGTTTAGTGTCATCTGCGAAAATTGATACTTTACTATGCAAGCCTTCTACAAGATCATTAATAAATATACTGACCCCTGAGGTACCCCACTAGTGACAGTGACCCAATCTGAGTATTTACCATTAATAACCACCCTCTGTTTTCTATCATTGAGCCAGTTACTTACCCACTTACAGACGTTTTCTCCCAGTCCGAGCATTCTCATTTTATATACTAACCTTTTATGTGGTACAGTGTCAAATGCTTTGGAGAAGTCCAGATATACGACATCCATTGATTCGCCGCTGTCAAGTCTAGAACTTACCTCCTCATAGAAACTGATTAAATTTGTTTGACATGACCGATCCCTCACGAAGCCATGCTGATATGGCGTTATTTGCTTATTTCCGTTGAGATGCTCTAACATAGCATCTCTCAGAAAAGCTTCAAACAGTTTATCCACAACAGATGTTAAACTTACCGGCCTATAGTTTCCAGGCTCTGTTTTTGGACCCTTTTTGAATATTGACACCACATTTGTTATGCGCCAAAAATATCAGTAATAAGGGTCTGGCTATGACATTACTTAATTCCCTTAGGATACGGGGGTGTCGATTTGTTATTAAGTCCCTGTTGTACTTCTTCCTGGTCAGACAGGACACTTTTAATGGAGAATGTATTTTTACATTCAGCATGTCATCTGACAGTTTATTTTCCTCAGTGAATACATTGGAGAGAAAAAATATTTAACAGCTTTACGTTCTCCTCCTCGCTCTCTGCGACTCCCCCCTCATTACTCTTTGAAGGGCCGGCATCTTCAGATTTATACTTTTTAACATTTATATAATTGAAAAACATTTTAGGGTTAGTTTTAGGGCTGTTTCACACGAGCGAGTCCATTGCGAGAATCACGCTCCATGTGTGAGTGTGATCCTCCGCTCTGGACTTGCAGGAGCGCACGGCATTATCATGATTTATAATGCTATGTGCCTCTGCATGGCCATTTTTCCACAGAATCATAGTGACATAAAGCTGTCAGTATGATTCTGTAGAAATAAGGTCAAGCAGAGGCACATAGCATTATAAATCATGATAATGCCGTTCGCTCCTGCAAGTCCAGAGCAGAGGAACACTCTCACACACGGAGCGCGATTTCCGCAATGGACTCGCTCGTGTGAAACAGCCCTTACTCTCTTTGGCAATTAATCTCTCGGTCTCTAGGTCTCTTTTATTTGTTTTTTACATGTTCTATTTTTTTCCTTATAGTTTTTCAGTGCTTCCGTGCTACCCTCCTGTTTTAGTGATATAGAATTGCTTTTAGCCACTAACTGTCTAGCCATACATGCATTACCATCCTTCTGAGTGCAAACTGGGCTGTTCTCAGTATCCATTGCCATTTCTAAACTTATACCCTTGCATCATCACCCAAGTTGGTAATTTTGCTTGGTAGTACAGAAACCGGAAGGAACTACTTTTTTGGGGAATCCTTTCTACTCTCCTTGGCTAACTCAATCCAGCTAACTATGAACTAATCCTTCTACTTGCTCAGTGGATATAATGATACCTTAAGGAACCAGTTGCTTCATTCTGGAGAAAAAGTACTTTTATCCATATGCAAATGAGCAGTTAAGTGCACTAAGGATTAGTCCATCCTTGTTCCTCCTGCTTCCTCTACTAGCTTCCTTCTCCTTCTTGATTAGCAGGGCCATGTGAGATGACTATGCCAAAAACTGGCCCTGTCAAGAAGGAGAGTGAGGTTCTGGCAGAAGAAGTAGGAGGAGCAAGAATGAACACATTCGCTTGGGCCCTCTCTTCCTAGACTTAAAGGGATTCTGTCACCTCCCCTAAGCCAAAAAACGATTTTAAAGCAGCCATGAAGCACAGCTTACCTGGATTAGGCTGTGCTCTTTTATCTTGTAATCCGTCCAGCAGTTACTGCAAAAAACAACTTTTATTGATATGCAAATGTGTCCTGAAGGTGCCCAGAGGGGCGTTTTGTTCTTCTTAGAGAGCCCAGTACCGCCCCTCTTACAGTGCCTAGCCCGCCTTCCTTGTACTGTCTAACCGCCGCCTCCAGCCTGCCACAGCCTCTCCTCCCTCTCCTCCCCCTCCCTCACGCCGAACGAACTCTCGCACAGGCGCAGTACCCACTGAGGGCTGCGCCTGTGCGATCAGCAGGAGACTGAGGGAGACTGAGGGCAGGAGCTTCATCCTCGTCACTGGGCATGCGCCGAGCCCAGTGACGTCCGATGCTCGCTCTTCCCTCAGTCAGCAGGGAAGAGCGAGCATCGGACGTCACTGGGCTCGGCGCATGCCCAGTGACGAGGATGAAGCTCCTGCCCTCAGTCTCCTGCTGATCGCACAGGCGCAGCCCTCAGTGGGTACTGCGCCTGTGCGAGAGTTCGTTCGGCATGAGGGAGGGGGAGGAGAGGCTGTGGCAGGCTGGGGGCGGCGGTTAGACAGTACAAGGAAGGCGGGCTAGGCACTGTAAGAGGGGCGGTACTGGGCTCTCTAAGAAGAACAAAACGCCCCTCTGGGCACCTTCAGGACACATTTGCATATCAATAAAAGTCGTTTTTTGGAGTAACTGCTGGACGGATTACAAGATAAAAGAGCACAGCCTAATCCAGGTAAGCTGTGCTTCATGGCTGCTTTAAAATCGTTTTTTGGCTTAGGGGAGGTGACAGAATCCCTTTAACTTCTTATTTGAATATGCACAGCTTAGAATGACTTTTTTCCTTAAATATATGCACCTACAATATATTGGCATGGGCAATTTTTGACTCAAAATAGAAATGTACAAATGTATTCATAAAAAAAATGAACATAGAAGAAACATTTTATCCATCAAGCATATGATATCCAGCTACTCTCAGTATCCAGCACAGACTATGAATGCAATATGATACAACTGCCTATGTGTCATGGCGGGGAGTGGGGGAAACCCCCCACTGTGCGGTGTCAAAGGATAAAAGGGGATCAGCCTGGCCAAAAGGAGTAATAAGAGAGCAGGTTACCTCCTACAACATCCCTAATCCTCTCCCTGACTCCTCACCGCATGAGTGGACCCCGATGGTAGGACGACTCATACTCAGGATTCCTAGAGACCTTAAATCGCCCTGGTAATCTCTCACCAAGGAGCAGGGAAGAGACGACCTGTTCATCCCAGTCATAGAGGAACAGGAGTCTCTATCTGAGGCCAGGCTGCAAGGAGAGGGGAACACAAACAGCATATGGAGATAGCAGGTAAGTGAAACCAATAACACACTTACCTGCCACAGACACACTGACTGGAACCCGTGCACAAGTGCTTGTGTCCACACTAAAATTAAAGGACACAGTACACACCACAAACCACACAAGGACCCAAAAGACCATAGCTGCAATAAACATAAGACAGGGGAATGTCTAGCAAACATGACACCAAACACCATCAGACATGTAACACCAAACTAGACATACAAACACCCTGAACTTAACCCACTCCATACAAATAGGGACAGGAAGGAAAGGAGACACTGGGATAACATTGATGACCACAAAGGTGGCCCTCACTGGACAGATGGTACAACCAAACAAGAAACTTAACTCCAGCACACACCAAGGCTGGAGTAGAACTGACTCCTGACCTAAAGCCACAGGTATAGGAAGCACAAGTAACCACACCCAGCAAGGTAGTTAACCCTTACATCACCAGACAGGGGAAGGAAGCCACTAAAAGGGGAAGTGCACACACAAGCATACTAAACCACGTAAACCACCTGCAGCAGCATGCGTGGCAACCATGTCACGGCAATCACCCAGAAGGCCAAGACACTGCCACCACATGCTCTCACAGCAACACGTTGCCATGGGCAACCTCAAGTGTGGCAACAGTGTCACAGGGTACACCATAGGTTGTGACACTATGTGGCACATCTTTATTAGTACAGATACACACAAATCTAGATGTACGAGAATTGTCATAAATTTTTCGAGGTCATCTTTTGTGCCATCCTAGAAAATTAAAATGTCGTCTATATAATGACCCCAAAATGTGATTGTGACAAACTTCCCTCTTTTGAGGTTGCCACGAGTGCTTGGAGAGGACTACTTGCCAGCCTCTTACCATGTGATTATGGTCCCATGTTGTATGCACCGGTTTTATGCAATAGCGGCATAGTTATATAAGTTCATGTAAGTTTCTGTCTTTGGAATTGTATTGTATGTTATGTGAGGGTACCCAGATAGCTAATTTTAGTGTATTCGTGTAGTCTGAGTTCCATTTACCTAATAATATGCACTCAGACTTCACTTTAATGGGTCCAGGATCCGGGATATGACTGCTACAGAGTGCTTCCGTGGTGCTTCTGGCTGTGCCTCCGCACCGCAAAAAGTAGCGCATGCTGAAGTGAATGGGTCCATGATGCGGGCTGCCGTGTGCAGCCCGCATCATGGACCCATTCACTTCAATGGGTCCAGGATCCGGGATATGAGTGCTACAGAGTGCTTCCGTGGTGCTTCTAGCTGTGCCTCCGCAACGCAAAATAGTAGTGCATGCGCTGTTCAGCTTCTGTGGATGATGCACTGTTATGTATCTGTGGATGGCGCACTGTTCAGCTTCTGTGGATGACGCACTGTTTGTATCTGTGGATGACGCACTGTTCAGCTTCTGTGGATGACGCACTGTTCAGTATCTGTGGATGACGCACTGTTATGTATCTGTGGATGACGCACTGTTCAGCTTCTGTGGATGACGCACTGTTATGTATCTGTGGATGATGCACTGTTCAGCTTCTGTGGATGATGCACTGTTATGTATCTGTGGATGACGCACTGTTATGTATCTGTGGATGACACACTGTTATGTATCTGTGGATGACGCACTGTTCAGCTTCTGCGGATGACGCACTCTTATGTATCTGTGGATGATGCACTGTTATGTATCTGTGGATGACGCACTGTTATGTATCTGTGGATGACGCACTGTTATGTATCTGTGGAGGACGCACTGTTCAGCTTCTGTGGATGACGCACTGTTATGTATCTGTGGATGATGCACTGTTATGTATCTGTGGATGATGCACTGTTATGTATCTGTGGATGACGCACTGCTATGTATCTGTGGATGACGCACTGTTATGTATCTGTGGATGACGCACTGTTATGTATCTGTGGATGACGCACTGTTCAGCTTCTGTGGATGACGCACTGTTATGTATCTGTGGATGACGCACTGTTCAGCTTCTGTGGATGATGCACTGTTATGTATCTGTGGATGACGCACTGTTATGTATCTGTGGATGATGCACTGTTATGTATCTGTGGATGACGCACTGTTGTGTATCTGTGGATGACACACTGTTATGTATCTGTGGATGATGCACTATTATGTATCTGTGGATGACGCACTGTTATGTATCTGTGGATGACGCACTGTTCAGCTTCTGTGGATGATGCACTGTTATATATCTGTGGATGACGCACTGTTATGTATTTGTGGATGACGCACTGTTATGTATCTGTGGATGACGCACTGTTCAGCTTCTGTGGATGACGCACTGTTATGTATCTGTGGATGACGCACTGTTCAGCTTCTGTGGATTACCCACTGTTATGTATCTTTGGATGATGCACTGTTCAGCTTCTGTGGATGACGCACTGTTCAGCTTCTGTGGATGACGCACTGTTATGTATCTGTGGATGACGCACTGTTCAGCTTCTGTGGATGACGCACTGTTATGTATCTGTGGATGATGCACTGTTATGTATCTGTGGATGATGCACTGTTCAGCTTCTGTGGATGATGCACTGTTATGTATCTGTGGATGATGCACTGTTATGTATCTGTGGATGACGCACTGTTATGTATCTGTGGATGATGCACTGTTATGTATCTGTGGATGATGCACTGTTATGTATCTGTGGATGAAGCACTGTTATGTATCTGTGGATGACGCACTGTTATGTATCTGTGGATGACGCACTGTTCAGCTTCTGTGGATGACCCACTGTTATGTATCTGTGGATGACGCACTGTTAAGCTTCTGTGGATGACGCACTGTTATGTATCTGTGGATGACGCACTGTTATGTATCTGTGGATGACGCACTGTTCAGCTTCTGTGGATGACCCACTGTTATGTATCTGTGGATGACGCACTGTTCAGCTTCTGTGGATGACCCACTGTTATGTATCTGTGGATGACGCACTGTTAAGCTTCTGTGGATGACGCACTGTTATGTATCTGTGGATGACGCACTGTTCAGCTTCTGTGGATGACGCACTGTTATGTATCTGTGGATGATGCACTGTTATGTATCTGTGGATGATGCACTGTTATGTATCTGTGGATGACGCACTGTTATGTATCTGTGGATGATGCACTGTTATGTATCTGTGGATGACGCACTGTTATGTATCTGTGGATGACGCACTGTTATGTATCTGTGGATGACGCACTGTTCAGCTTCTGTGGATGACGCACTGTTATGTATCTGTGGATGACGCACTGTTCAGCTTCTGTGGATGACGCACTGTTAAGCTTCTGTGGATGACGCACTGTTATGTATCTGTGGATGACGCCCTGTTATGTATCTGTGGATGATGCACTGTTATGTATCTGTGGATGATGCACTGTTATGTATCTGTGGATGATGCACTGTTATGTATCTGTGGATGACGCACTGTTATGTATCTGTGGATGACGCACTGTTCAGCTTCTGTGGATGACCCACTGTTATGTATCTGTGGATGACGCACTGTTAAGCTTCTGTGGATGACGCACTGTTATGTATCTGTGGATGACGCACTGTTAAGCTTCTGTGGATGACGCACTGTTATGTATCTGTGGATGACGCCCTGTTATGTATCTGTGGATGACGCACTGTTATGTATCTGTGGAGGACGCACTGTTATGTATCTGTGGATGACGCACTGTTATGTATCTGTGGATGACGCACTGTTATGTATCTGTGGAGGACGCACTGTTATGTATCTGTGGATGACGCACTGTTATGTATCTGTGGATGACTCACTGTAAAGCTTCTGTGGATGACACACTGTTATGTATCTGTGGAGGACGCACTGTTATGTATCTGTGGAGGACGCACTGTTATGTTTCTGTGGATGACTCACTGTAAAGCTTCTGTGGATGATGCACTGTTATGTATCTGTGGAGGACGCACTGTTAAGTTTCTGTGGATGACTCACTGTAAAGCTTCTGTGGATGATGCACTGATATGGGGGATCTGTGGATGGCGCTGTTATGTGAAGGATCTGTGGAGGACGCTGTTATGTGAAGGATCTGTGGATGACGCTGTTATGTGAAGGATCTGTGGATGACGCTGTTATGTGAAGGATCTGTGGATGACGCTGTTATGTGAAGGATCTGTGGATGGCGCTGTTATGTGAAGGATCTGTGGATGACGCTGTTATGTGGGGGATCTGTGGAGGACGCTGTTATGTGAGGGATCTGTGGATGACGCTGTTATGTTAAGGATCTGTGGATGATGCTGTTATGTGGGGGATCTGTGGATGACGCTGTTATGTGGGGGATCTGTGGAGGACGCTGTTATGTGAGGGATCTGTGGAGGACGCTGTTATGTGAGGGATCTGTGGAGGACGCTGTTATGTGAAGGATCTGTGGAGGACGCTGTTATGTGAAGGATCTGTGGATGACGCTGTTATGTGAAGGATCTGTGGATGACGCTGTTATGTGAAGGATCTGTGGATGACGCTCTTATGTGAAGGATCTGTGGATGACGCTGTTATGTGAAGGATCTGTGGAGGACGGTGTTATGTGAAGGATCTGTGGATGACGCTGTTATGTGAAGGATCTGTGGAGGACGCTGTTATGTGAGGGATCTTTGGAGGACGCTGTTATGTGAAGGATCTGTGGAGGACGCTGTTATGTGAAGGATCTGTGGATGACGCTGTTATGTGGGGGATCTGTGGATGGCACTGTTATGTGGGGGATCTGTGGAGGACGCTGTTATGTGAGGGATCTGTGGATGATGCTGTTATGTGAAGGATCTGTGGATGATGCTGTTATGTGGGGGATCTGTGGATGGCACCGTTATGTATCTGTGGATGATGCACTGTTATGTATCTGTGGATGATGCACTGTTATGTATCTGTGGATGACGCACTGCTATGTATCTGTGGATGACGCACTGTTATGTATCTGTGGATGACGCACTGTTATGTATCTGTGGATGACGCACTGTTCAGCTTCTGTGGATGACGCACTGTTATGTATCTGTGGATGACGCACTGTTCAGCTTCTGTGGATGATGCACTGTTATGTATCTGTGGATGACGCACTGTTATGTATCTGTGGATGATGCACTGTTATGTATCTGTGGATGACGCACTGTTATGTATCTGTGGATGACGCACTGTTATGTATCTGTGGATGATGCACTGTTATGTATCTGTGGATGACGCACTGTTATGTATCTGTGGATGACGCACTGTTCAGCTTCTGTGGATGATGCACTGTTATATATCTGTGGATGACGCACTGTTATGTATCTGTGGATGACGCACTGTTCAGCTTCTGTGGATGACGCACTGTTATGTATCTGTGGATGATGCACTGTTCAGCTTCTGTGGATGATGCACTGTTATATATCTGTGGATGACGCACTGTTATGTATTTGTGGATGACGCACTGTTATGTATCTGTGGATGACGCACTGTTCAGCTTCTGTGGATGACGCACTGTTATGTATCTGTGGATGACGCACTGTTCAGCTTCTGTGGATTACCCACTGTTATGTATCTGTGGATGATGCACTGTTCAGCTTCTGTGGATGACGCACTGTTCAGCTTCTGTGGATGACGCACTGTTATGTATCTGTGGATGACGCACTGTTCAGCTTCTGTGGATGACGCACTGTTATGTATCTGTGGATGATGCACTGTTATGTATCTGTGGATGATGCACTGTTCAGCTTCTGTGGATGATGCACTGTTATGTATCTGTGGATGATGCACTGTTATGTATCTGTGGATGACGCACTGTTATGTATCTGTGGATGATGCACTGTTATGTATCTGTGGATGATGCACTGTTATGTATCTGTGGATGAAGCACTGTTATGTATCTGTGGATGACGCACTGTTATGTATCTGTGGATGACGCACTGTTCAGCTTCTGTGGATGACCCACTGTTATGTATCTGTGGATGACGCACTGTTCAGCTTCTGTGGATGACCCACTGTTATGTATCTGTGGATGACGCACTGTTAAGCTTCTGTGGATGACGCACTGTTATGTATCTGTGGATGACGCACTGTTCAGCTTCTGTGGATGACGCACTGTTATGTATCTGTGGATGATGCACTGTTATGTATCTGTGGATGATGCACTGTTATGTATCTGTGGATGACGCACTGTTATGTATCTGTGGATGATGCACTGTTATGTATCTGTGGATGACGCACTGTTATGTATCTGTGGATGACGCACTGTTATGTATCTGTGGATGACGCACTGTTCAGCTTCTGTGGATGACCCACTGTTATGTATCTGTGGATGACGCACTGTTAAGCTTCTGTGGATGACGCACTGTTATGTATCTGTGGATGACGCCCTGTTATGTATCTGTGGATGACGCACTGTTATGTATCTGTGGATGACGCACTGTTATGTATCTGTGGATGACGCACTGTTATGTATCTGTGGATGACGCACTGTTATGTATCTGTGGATGACGCACTGTTCAGCTTCTGTGGATGACGCACTGTTATGTATCTGTGGATGATGCACTGTTATGTATCTGTGGATGATGCACTGTTATGTATCTGTGGATGATGCACTGTTATGTATCTGTGGATGACGCACTGTTATGTATCTGTGGATGACGCACTGTTCAGCTTCTGTGGATGACCCACTGTTATGTATCTGTGGATGACGCACTGTTAAGCTTCTGTGGATGACGCACTGTTATGTATCTGTGGATGACGCACTGTTAAGCTTCTGTGGATGACGCACTGTTATGTATCTGTGGATGACGCCCTGTTATGTATCTGTGGATGACGCACTGTTATGTATCTGTGGAGGACGCACTGTTATGTATCTGTGGATGACGCACTGTTATGTATCTGTGGATGACGCACTGTTATGTATCTGTGGAGGACGCACTGTTATGTATCTGTGGATGACTCACTGTAAAGCTTCTGTGGATGACGCACTGTTATGTATCTGTGGATGACGCACTGTTATGTATCTGTGGAGGACGCACTGTTAAGTTTCTGTGGATGACTCACTGTAAAGCTTCTGTGGATGATGCACTGTTATGTATCTGTGGAGGACGCACTGTTAAGTTTCTGTGGATGACTCACTGTAAAGCTTCTGTGGATGATGCACTGATATGGGGGATCTGTGGATGGCGCTGTTATGTGAAGGATCTGTGGAGGACGCTGTTATGTGAAGGATCTGTGGATGACGCTGTTATGTGAAGGATCTGTGGATGACGCTGTTATGTGAAGGATCTGTGGATGACGCTGTTATGTGAAGGATCTGTGGATGGCGCTGTTATGTGAAGGATCTGTGGATGACGCTGTTATGTGGGGGATCTGTGGAGGACGCTGTTATGTGAGGGATCTGTGGATGACGCTGTTATGTTAAGGATCTGTGGATGATGCTGTTATGTGGGGGATCTGTGGATGACGCTGTTATGTGGGGGATCTGTGGAGGACGCTGTTATGTGAGGGATCTGTGGAGGACGCTGTTATGTGAGGGATCTGTGGAGGACGCTGTTATGTGAAGGATCTGTGGAGGACGCTGTTATGTGAAGGATCTGTGGATGACGCTGTTATGTGAAGGATCTGTGGATGACGCTGTTATGTGAAGGATCTGTGGATGACGCTCTTATGTGAAGGATCTGTGGATGACGCTGTTATGTGAAGGATCTGTGGAGGACGGTGTTATGTGAAGGATCTGTGGATGACGCTGTTATGTGAAGGATCTGTGGAGGACGCTGTTATGTGAGGGATCTTTGGAGGACGCTGTTATGTGAAGGATCTGTGGAGGACGCTGTTATGTGAAGGATCTGTGGATGACGCTGTTATGTGGGGGATCTGTGGATGGCACTGTTATGTGGGGGATCTGTGGAGGACGCTGTTATGTGAGGGATCTGTGGATGATGCTGTTATGTGAAGGATCTGTGGATGATGCTGTTATGTGGGGGATCTGTGGATGGCACCGTTATGTGGGGGATCTGTGGAGGACGCTGTTACGTGAGGGATCTGTGGATGACGCTGTTATGTGGGGGATCTGTGGATGACGTTGTTATGTGGGGGATCTGTGGAGGACGCTGTTATGTGAGGGATCTGTGTAGGACGCTGTTATGTGAGGGATCTGTGTAGGACGCTGTTATGTGAGGGATCTGTGGAGGACGCTGTTATGTGAGGGATCTGTGTAGGACGCTGTTATGTGAAGGATCTGTGGATGATGCTGTTATAGGCAGGGCCAGGGATGTGTGCTATGACACATAGGGCCATGAGGGGGGCCAGCATAAGACACACATATAGCATCTTATGCTGGTCCCCTCATGGTCCTATGTGTCCCCTCATGTGTCCTAAACCGCGCACATACAGTAACTGGCTTTGTGTGTAAATTTTTTTTACTACTGTCTGAACTCTGAAACAAGCTCTCTCCTATTGACAAAATGGCCAAAATGGCCAGCCTCTGTACTCACTGTCACTATGAATGCACTGCAGCGAGCGGGCCGGTGTTCTGCCACTTTTCTATACCCGGAAAAAAGTCTATACCCGGAAGTGATGTAGCTGCACCGGAAGCCGCTCGCTGCAGTGCATTCATAGTGACAGTGAGTACAGAGGCTGGACCTGTTATCAATAGGAGAGAGCTTGTTTCTTCTTGAGTTCAGACAGTAGTAAACATACTTCACACATAAAGCCAGCTATGTGCCCCTTCATATAAAATTTTCGGGTCCGCAAAATCGCAATGCGATTATTCACAATGCGATTATTCGCAATGCGTTTATTGCGCACCAAAGAGCCGCATAGAAGTGTCTAAAGAGCCGCTTGTGGCTCGCGAGCCGCACTTTGCCGACCACTGGTCTAGGTTCTTCAAAGTAGACACCTTTTACTTTGATTACTGCTTTGCACACTCTTGGCATTCTCTTGATGAGCTTCAAGAGGTAGTCACCTGAAATGGTTTTCACTTCACAGGTGTGCCCTGTCAGGTTTAATAAGTGGCATTTCTTGCCTTATAAATGGGGTTGGGACCATCAGTTGCGTTGTGGAGAAGTCAGGTGGATACACAGCTGATAGTCCTACTGAATAGACTGTTAGAATTTGTATTATGGCAAGAAAAAAGCAGCTAAGTAAAGAAAAACGAGTGGCCATCATTACTTTAAGAAATGAAGGTCAGTCAGTCCGAAAAATTGGGAAAACTTTGAAAGTGTCCCCAAGTGCAGTCACAAAAACCATCAAGCGCTACAAAGAAACTGGTTCACATGCGGACCGCCCCAGGAAAGGAAGACCAAGAGTCATCTCTGCTGCGGAGGATAAGTTCATCCGAGGTCAATGCCACACAGAGTTCTAGCAGCAGACACATCTCTAGAACAACTGTTAAGAGGAGACTGTGTGAATCAGGCCTTCATGGTAGAATATCTACTAGGAAACCACTGCTAAGGACAGGCAACAAGCAGAAGAGACTTGTTTGGGCTGAAGAACACAAGGAATGGACATTAGACCAGTGGAAATCTGTGCTTTGGTGAGTCCAAATTTTAGATCTTTGGTTCCAACCACCGTGTCTTTGTGCGACGCAGAAAAGGTGAACGGATGGACTCTACATGCCTGGTTCCCACCGTGAAGCATGGAGGAGGAGGTGTGATGGTGTGGGGGTGCTTTGCTGGTGACACTGTTGGGGATTTATTCAAAATTGAAGAAATACTGAACCAGCATGGCTACCACAGCATCTTGCAGCGGCATGCTATTCCATCCGGTTTGCGTTTAGTTGGACCATCATTTATTTTTCAACAGGACAATGACCCAAACACACCTCCAGGCTGTGTAAGGGCTATTTGACCATGAAGGAGAGTGATGGGATGCTGCACCAGATGACCTGGCCTCCACAGTCACTGGACCTGAACCCAATTGAGATGGTTTGGGGTGAGCTGGACCGCAGAGTGAAAGCAAAAGGGCCAACAAGTGCTAAGCATCTCTGGGAACTCCTTCAAGACCATTTCAGGTGACTACCTCTTGAAGCTCATCAAGAGAATGCCAAGAGTGTGCAAAGCAGTAATCAAAGCAAAAGGTGGCTACTTTGAATAACCTAAAATATGACATATTTTCAGTTGTTTCACACTTTTCTGTTATGTATATAATTCCACATGTGTTAATTCATAGTTTTGATGCCTTCAGTGTGAATCTACAATTTTCATAGTCATGAAAATAAATAAAACTCTTTGAATGAGAAGGTGTGTCTAAACTTTTGGTCTGTACTGTAGATGTGCCAAGACAATTGTCCGAACAAAATTCACTCCAACCAATGATCTGTCGTACTTGCCAATCTATAATTGGGTTATGTTTAGTCAACCACTGTAAACCTAAGACTATAGGAGCTGACAAGTCCTTCATGACAAAATAAGACATGATCTCAACATGTGAATCACCCATCCTTAACTGAATACCATGAGCAATATGAGAGAGACTCCTTTGAGAAGGAAGGGAAGAATCAATTGTGAAAACCGGGATCTCTCTTTCTAAAGTGCAAATACTTAGACCCAGATTTTAAAGAAAATGAAAATCAATATGTTTAACCCAGCACCACAGTCAATGAATACTTCAACAAAAATGTTTCTTGAGTCTAGCGCCACCATAGCTGGAAGGAGAAAACTAGTATTACAGGGAGCTTGCACACCTGCTTGCTCCACCACCATATTCACACTACCAAGAGTCAGGGATGTTTTTTTTTTTTCTTTAAGTAAACCTCTTTGTGATACTTTCTCATCAACATGCGGTTTAACAAAAGGACAAGCAAAAATAAAATGACCACTTTTCCCACAGTAATAACATAGTTTATACAACCTCCTAAAGTTCCTACTACCAGAACGAATAGACACCTGACCCAGCTGCATGGGTTCCTCCCCTACCCCAGAGTTACATGTCATATCACCCTGGTGAGCAGGTGAGATGAAAACCACTCACAGAAGGGATTCCTTGCACGGAGGGAACCTTACACCTCTCTCTAATATGTCTATCTAACCGTACTGCCAAAGACATAGCATTCTCCAATGTATCCGGGTACTCATGTCAGGGGTTATCTTTCAATCTCTCAGATAACCCCTGACAAAACTGGCTACGTAACGTGGGGTCATTCCACTCTGACTCAGAAGCCCATCTCCTAAACTCAACGCAACGCAGTAATAATTTTAATAAATTACGCAATTTAGATTCCACCATCGAGACCCGATCTGGATCATCATAAATTAATCCCAAGGCTTTAAAAAATTATTCTACCGACCGGAGGGCCAGAGAACCGGACGGCAGAGAAAAGACCCAGGATTGCGTGTCCCCTTTAAGCAGGGATATGATTATCCCTAGCCTCTGACTCTCATCACCTCACCAGACGAAGATGGACGCAGCCGAAAACAGCTTGCATGACTCTTTAAAGCGGATAAAGTCATCCACACCCCCTGCAAATCTATCAGGGAGAGCGACTTTAGGCTCCCCATACATTTGACTTCCTCCTATTGCACCTGATGCCAGAGCATTCTGACACCGTGTGACCGAATTACGCAGATCAGCAACCTCTAGGAATAATCCCTGCATGCGATCAACTAGTGCATCAATCGACTCCATCTCAAAACAGTTGAGAAATGGCAGTCAAAGTATTGGCGGGTTATAATGTCACGCTGGACAGGATACAAGTTACACAGAATACAACCAAACAAGTGTCTAGGCAAGAAGCTGGGGATAAAGGTCACCTCCTGACAAATCCCTACCAGCTCTCCCTAGACTTCTATGCTTACGTTCAGACCCTGAAGGTGGGAATGAATGTGTCCCCGTGCCTAGGCTGAAGATACCCTAAAATCCCTAAGATGGTGAAAGGGGGAAAGAGGCAGCCTGCTCCCTCAGGACCTGGAGGGGGCAGGCGTCTCTCTAACAGCCTAGACAGACAATCACAAGAAAAACCAAACCAACTTTTCTTGTTAGTGAGCAGGAACAGCAAATCCTTCCTTCCTCTCAGCAAGACAGAAGCTATAACCCGCACAGGAAACTGGGAGTGGGCGTAATTTAAACTCATACCAACGACTCCACCCAGTGCACCTGAAGGGAGGCGGATACAGCTCAACTTCCAAAACAAAAGGCTACACACATGCTGTTAACCTGGCAGACCTCCGCACATAACCTGAGCAGAGCATGACACTATCAGTGTTTATAAAAAAAAAATGTATAAACAATTTTATGGATTTTAACCACTTGGCGCCGCGCTAACGCCGAAAGGCGTCATTGCGGCGGCTCTCCCAGGCTACGCTAACGCCAATTGGCGTCATCTCGCGTGAGCCGAGATTTCCTGTGAACGCGCGCACGCAGGCGCGCGCGCTCACAGGAACGGAAGGTAAGCGAATGGATCTCCAGCCTGCCAGCGGCGATCGCTCGCTGGCAGGCTGGAGATGTGATTTTTTTAACCCCCTAACAGGTATATTAGACGCTGTTTTGATAACAGCGTCTAATATACCTGCTACCTGGTCCTCTGGTGGTCCCTTTTGTTAGGATCGACCACCAGAGGACTCAGGTAGGTCAGTAAAGTAGCACCAAACACCACTACACTACACTACACCCCCCTGTCACTTATTAACCCTTTATAAACCACTGATCAGCCCATATAGACTCCCTGATCACCCCCCTGTCATTGATCACCCCCCTGTCATTGATCACCCCCCTGTAAGGCTCCATTCAGAGGTCCGTATGATTTTTACGGATCCACGGATACATGGATCGGATCCGCAAAACGCATACGGACGTCTGAATGGAGCCTTACAGGGGGGTGATCAATGACAAGGGGGTGATCACGCATATAGATTTCCTGATCACTTCCCTGTCATTGATCACCCCCCTGTCATTGATCACCCCCCTGTAAGGCTCCATTCAGACGTCCGTATGATTTTTACGGATCCACTGATACATGGATCGGATCCGCAAAACACATGCGGACGTCTGAATGGAGCCTTACAGGGGGGTGATCAATGACAGAGGAGTGATCACCAATATAGACTCCCTGATCACCTCCGTCATTGATCACCCCCCTGTAAGGCTCCATTCAGACGTCCGTATGATTTTTACGGATCCACGGATACATGGATCGGATCCGCAAAACACATACGGACGTCTGAATGGAGCCTTACAGGGGGGGAATCAATGACAGGCGGGTGATCACCCATATACACTCCCTGATCACCCCCTGTCATTGATCACCCCACTGTAAGGCTCCATTCAGATGTCCGTATGTGTTTTACGGATCCACGCATCTATGAATCGGATCCGCAAAACACATACGGACGTCTGAATGGAGCCTTACAGAGGGGTGATCAGTGACAGGGGGGTGATCACCCCATATAGACTTCCTGATCACCCCCCTGTCATTGATCACCCCCCTGTCATTGATCACCCCCCTGTAAGGCTCCATTCAGACGTCTGCATGTGTTTTACGGATCCACGCATCCATAGATCAGATCCGTAAAACGCATACGGACGTCTGAATGGAGCCTTACAGGGGGGTGATCAGGGAGTCTATATGGGATGATCAATCCCGTGTAAGGCTCCATTCAGACGTCTGCATGTGTTTTACGGATTCACGCATCCATGGATCGGATCCGCAAAACGCATACGGACGTCTGAATGGAGCCTTACAGGGGGGTGATCAGTGACAGGGGGGTGATCACCTCATATACACTCCCTGATCACCCCCTGTCATTGATCACCCCCCTGTCATTGATCACCCCCCTGTAAGGCTCCATTCAGACGTCTGCATGTGTTTTACGGATCCACGCATCCATGGATCGGATCCGCAAAACGCATACGGACGTCTGAATGTGTTTTACGGATTCACGCATCCATGGATCGGATCCGCAAAACGCATACGGACGTCTGAATGGAGCCTTACAGGGGGGTGATCAGTGACAGGGGGGTGATCACCTCATATACACTCCCTGATCACCCCCTGTCATTGATCACCCCCATGTAAGGCTCCATTCAGACGTCCGTATGTGTTTTGCGGTCCCGATCTATGTATCCGTGGATCCGTAAAAAACATATGGACGTCTGAATGGAGCCTTACAGGGGGGTGATCAATGACAGAGGGGTGATCAGTGACAGGGGGGTGATCACCCCATATACACTCCCTGATCACCCCCCTGTCATTGATCGCCCCCCTGTAAGGCTCCATTCAGACATTTTTTTGGCCCAAGTTAGCGGAAATATATATATTTTTTTGTTTGTTTTTTCTTACTAAGTCTCATATTCCACTAACTTGTGTCAAAAAATAAAATCTCACATGGACGCACCATACCCCTCACGGAATCCAAATGCGTAAAATTTTTTAGACATTTATATTCCAGACTTCTTCTCACTCTTTAGGGCCCCTAAAAAGCCAGGGCAGTATAAATACCCCACATGTGACCCCATTTCGGAAAGAAGACACCCCAAGGTATTCCGTGAGGGGCATATTGAGTCCATAAAAGATTGACATTTTTGTCCCAAGTTAGCGGAAAGGGAGACTTTGTGAGAAAAAAAAATAATAATTTCCGCTAACTTGTGCCCAAAAAAAAAATTTAGATGAACTCGCCATACCCCTCATTGAATACCTTGGGGTGTCTTCTTTCCAAAATGGGGTCACATGTGGGGTATTTATACTGCCCTGGCATTTTAGGGGCCTGAAACCGTGAGAAGAAGTCTGGGATCCAAATGTCTAAAAATGCCCCCCTAAAAGGAATTTGGGCCCCTTTGCGCATCTAGGCTGCAAAAAAGTGTCACACATCTGGTATCGCCGTACTCAGGAGAAGTTGGGGAATGTGTTTTGGGGTGTCATTTTACATATACCCATGCTGGGTGAGAGAAATATTTTGGTCAAATGCCAACTTTGTATAAAAAAATGGGAAAAGTTGTCTTTTGCCAAGATATTTCTCTCACCCAGCATGGTTATATGTAAAATGACACCCCAAAACACATTCCCCAACTTCTCCTGAGTACGGCGATACCAGATGTGTGACACTTTTTTGCCGCCAAGGTGGGCAAAGGGGCGCATATTCCAAAGTGCACCTTTCGGATTTCACAGGTCATTTTTTACACATTTTGATTTCAAACTACTTACCACACATTAGGGCCCCTAGAATGCCAGGGCAGTATAACTACGCCACAAGTGACCCCATTTTGGAAAGAAGACACCCCAAGGTATTCCGTGAGGGGCATGGCGAGTTCCTATAATTTTTTATTTTTTGTCACAAGTTAGCGGAAAATGATGATTTTTTATTTTTTATTTTTTTTTCTTACAAAGTCTCATATTCCACTAACTTGTGACAAAAAATTAAAAATTCCAGGAACTCGCCATGCCTCTCACGGAATACCTTGGGGTGTCTTCTTTCCAAAATGGGGTCACTTGTGGGGTAGTTATACTGCCCTGGCAATTTAGGGGCCCTAATGTGTGCGAAGTAGTTTGAAATCAAAATCTGTAAAAAATGGCCGGTGAAATCCTAAAGGTGCATTTTGGAATATGTGCCCCTTTGCCCACCTAGGCTGCAAAAAAGTGTGACACATCTGGTATCGCCGTACTCAGGAGAAGTTGGGCAATGTGTTTTGGGGTGTCATTTTACATATACCCATGCTGGGTGAGATCAATATCTTGGTCAAATGCCAACTTTGTATAAAAAAATGGGAAAAGTTGTCTTTTGCCAAGATATTTCTCTCACCCAGCATGGTTATATGTAAAATGACACCCCAAAACACATTCCCCAACTTCTCCTGAGTACGGCGATACCAGATGTGTGTCACTTTTTTGCCGCCTAGGTGGGCAAAGGGGCACACATTCCAAAGTGCACCTTTCGGATTTCACAGGCCATTTTTTACACATTTTGATTGCAAAGTACTTCTCACACATTTGGGCCCCTAAATTGCCAGGGCAGTATAACTACCCCACAAGTGACCCCATTTTGGAAAGAAGACACCCCAAGGTATTTCGTGATGGGCATAGTGAGTTCATGGAAGTTTTTATTTTTTGTCACAAGTTAGTGGAATATGAGACTTTGTAAGAAAAAAATAAAATAAAAATAAATCATCATTTTCCGCTAACTTGTGACAAAAAATAAAAAGTTCTATGAACTCACTATGCCCATCAGTGAATACCTTAGGGTGTCTACTTTCCGAAATGGGGTCATTTGTGGGGGGTTTCTACTGTCTGGGCATTGTAGAACCTCAGGAAACATGACAGGTGCTCAGAAAGTCAGAGCTGCTTCAAAAAGCGGAAATTCACATTTTTGTACCATAGTTTGTAAACGCTATAACTTTTACCCAAACCATTTTTTTTTTACCCAAACATTTTTTTTAAATCAAAGACATGTAGAACAATAAATTTTGCAAAAAATGTATATATGGATGTCGTTTTTTTTGCAAAATTTTACAACTGAAAGTGAAAAATGTCATTTTTTTGCAAAAAAATCGTTAAATTTTGATTAATAACAAAAAAAGTAAAAATGTCAGCAGCAATGAAATACCACCAAATGAAAGCTCTATTAGTGAGAAGAAAAGGAGGTAAAATTAATTTGGGTGGTAAGTTGCATGACCGAGCAATAAACCGCTAAAGTTGTGGAGTGCCGATTTGTAAAAAAGGGCCTGGTCACTAGGGGGGTATAAACCTGTTAAACAATAAAGCATTTTCTAAAGGATGAAGTTACAATAGATTGAGCATCCAATATCCCCTGACACAGCAGGGTAAAAGTTAATCTCAAACAGGTGTCAAAATATGCAAATACAGAGGGTATGCAGAGAGTACACTATGCAATTGATTATGCGAAGATCAAACATCAAATAGGATAAAGAACAAAGAGGGGGGGGGGGACAAGTTCTCTTATGGATAAGGAAGTAAGATGAGGGGGGAAACATGGGAGACCCATTAGCTAAGATAAATTTCTGTAATTTTTCCATGCGGGCTAAGTAGAGAGAAATTTCCTTCTGGTCCCTAGTTCCCAGTTAGTAAGCTCCTCAAGACGGTAAATTTGGTCTACTCTGTTTCTCCATTGTTCAATGGAGGGAGTTTCAGCAGATCACCACTTAGTGGGGATCAAGAGGCGGGCTGCTGATAGCAGGTAGGATAGTAGAGTTTTTTGATTGCCAGTATTTGTTATGCCAAAGGACAAGAGGGCAATTTCAGGGGTGCAGGGGGAAATTGATTTGCAAATGTTATTGCTTATTTGAAAAATTTGTTTCCACCACGTAGATATTGGAAGGCAATTCCACCAGATGTGTAGAAAAGTGCCTTTTTCCGAGCCACATCTCCAGCACGTATCGGGAACGTCGGGGTACAGGAGAGCTATCTTATCAGGAGTCTTGTACCACCCAGACAAAATTTTATATATGCTCTCCTGCACCAGGACGCATCTTGAGAGTTTGTGTGGAATGTTGAGAAGTGTATTAATTTCTTTGTCAGAGAATTGTCTGTCTAGGTCAGGGATCAGCAACCTTCGGCACTGCAGCTGTTGTGAAACTACAGTTCCCAGCATGCTCCATTCATTTCTATGAGAGTTCTTAGAAGAGCAGAGCAAGTATGGATGCTGGGAGTTGTAGTTTCACAACAGCTGGAGTGCCGGAGGTTGCCTACCCCTGGTCTAGGTCTTTCTCTCATATAAGCCAACAAAGGCAGGTTTTACCTTTGTGGGGGGGAGGTTCAGTTTTTTTTTATAGAGAAGGGAGATCAGTTTGGGTAGCAGGCATTGGTTAATAGGTTCTCAAGCCAATTAGGGGAGTTCGTGTTGGATATGGACCTAGCTCATAGGATTAACTCAGCTCTAAGGAATTTAAGAGTGAGGAAATTAGTGGAAGGGACGTTTAAGGAGGAGGCTAGCTCTAATTCAGAGAGAACACAACCATCTTTGTCGAGGAGGTCTGTCATAAGGGTGGAGGATGTCTTAAGCTCTGGAGGGGCTGAAGATCTATTCTTCACAGGGGCTAGGGAGTACAGATCTTTGATTTGTAAGAGAGGGGAGAGAGGCAATAGAACACTGTGGTTAGAGGAAAACCAATTCCATACCCTAATGGTGGAGAGTATCAGGGGGTTAGACACAGGGGGTAGGGCCACTAGGGGTTTATCTGACAACAAGAGAGACCTGAGGGGGAAATTAAAGTTAGCGTTCTCAATTGGGAGCCACAGTTTGTGGGGAGGAATGCGGATCCAATCAATTACTCTACAAATTGGATGGCTTTCACATACAACTCAGGGTCAGGTAGACCTATACCTCCCAGGTGTTTAGGTTTGGTAAGAGTGGAAAAGGAAAGTCTGGACTTTTTTCCTTGCCACAGGAATTGACATATAAGGCTATTTAGTTTTTTGAAAAATGAGCGGGAAATCATGATAGGCAATACTTGGAGGAGATAAGTAAGCCTAGGGATGATTAAAGACATTACCATATTTTTTCTGCCAAACCAAGAAAGATAATGTCCCTCCAGTGAGTCCAATTGAGCGGTGATGGATTTTAGGAGGGGAGTGTAATTCAGGGGGAATAAGTCAGGAAGGTGAGAGTTTATTTTAATACCCAAATATGTTAGGTGTTGATCAGTCCAATTGAATGGGGAGTTTGCCTGAAGTGCTTTGATGCAAGACGGGGATAGGCCCATATGCAGGATTTGTGATTTTTGTGGGTTAATTTTGAAGTTGGATAGGGAGTAAAATTTGTTAAGTAAAGAGAGTATCTTGGGCATGGATGTAAGGGAGTTGGTGGTAAGAATTAGGAGGTCATTAGCAAAAGCAGCTAGTTTAAATTCTAGGGACCCAATTTTTAAACCTTGGATGGTGCTCTCCTGTCTAAGGGCTTGCATGAGGGTTTCCATGACTAGGACAAAGATGAGAGGGGACAACCTTGACGAGTTCCATTCTTAATAAAAAAAATTGGAAGAGGTAAGGTTGTTCACTAGGACCGAGGCGGAAGCATTATTGTACATTGCAAAAATAGTGTGTATATATGGGGCAGGGAAGTTGAATTTGAGTAGAGTGAATTTAATTTAAGACCAATCTATGCGGTCAAAAGCGTCGGTGCCCAGGAGAATCAGTGGCAGCTTTTTATGTGAGGTGTACTAAAGAGCGTCTAGAATTTTGGTTGTATTATCTTTGCCTTCCCGTCCTTTAACAAAACCCACCTGATCAGGATGAATCAGGTTCGGGAGGAGGGATTGGATTCTAGATGCAAGCATCTTCGCTAGGAGTTTTAGGTCAATATTTAGGAGGGATATGGGGAGGTAATTAGCACATAGGGTGGGATTTTTGCCCTCTCTGGGTATGATAGTAATCATCGCATTTGTCATGTCTGTAGAAAGGGGGCAATTTTGTAGGGCCAGGTTACATACACGTAGCAGATAGGGAAGTAATGTGGCTTGGAAGGTGGAGTAATAGATAATTGAGAGCCCGTCAGGACTGGGGCATTTACCTTTTGGAGTGTTTTTGAGAGCTAAGATGAGTTCAGCAATAGTAAAAGGTTTTGACAAGTCTTCGCATTGGGAAGGGGTTAAGGATGGCAGGTTTAGGGTATCTAAAAAGGATTTGGTGAGTGGGTTTGCATCCATGTTGGGTTGGGTGGTAAGCAGTAGAGGTAAGTTATAAAGGTCTTTGTAGAAGAGGCAAAATTGTTCAGCAATGGCCTAAGGTTAATAAAGCTGATGACCTTGGGGGGATTTAATTGAGGTTACATATCTGGCGTTTTTTTAAACGTTTAATGCGGTTCATCATACATTTTGAGGCCTTATTGCCATGGGCGTAGAATTTATGTTGGGAGGAAAGGTAATATTTGCCTGTTTTTTTTTTCAGTAGGTTTTTTAGCTCGGATCTAGAGTTGAGAGGTCAGATAGGTGTTGAGTATCAAGGGATTGTTTATGTAACACTTCTAGGGCATGTATACTGTCTAGTAAGGACAAAAGTTGTTTGTCTGCTTTTTTTTTTTATGGAGCATTTACTGATTAAGTGACCTTGGATAAATGCTTTATGGGCATCCCATAGCACTTGTGGGTAAATGTCAAAGGTGTCATTAGTTTTAAAATATTGTTCTAGGAGAGAGGAGAAATGGTTTATATAGCCATCATCACTCAATATGGACTCATTAAAGGGATTCTGTCACCAAATTTGAGGTTATAGAGCTGCGGACATGCACGGCTAGATCGCCGCTAGCATGTCCGCAATATACCTGTCCTATAGGGCTGTGTGCTTTTATTTTCTTTAAAAAAGGATTTTAGAGATATGTCAATTAGTCTTGTAAGGTGCCCAAGGGGTTGTACGAACCTTCATAGGCGGTGCTGGGCTCCTTCACAGGGGGGCACGGCTGGGCACCAGGAAGGTTCGTACAGCCCCTTGGGCACCTTACAAGACTAATTGACATATCTCTAAAACCCTTTTTTAAAGAAAATAAAAGCACACAGCCCTATAGGACAGGTATATTGCGGACATGCTAGCGGCGATCTAGCCGTGCATGTCCGCATCTCTATAGCCTAAAACTTGGTGACAGAATCCCTTTAAGTCTCCAAGTGGGGGACTTACCAGTCTCAGGTTGGGATCGGAAGGTGCAGAAAATCGGAGAGTGGTCCGAGATGGTAATGTTTCCAATCTTAGGGTCTGAGGTTTGATGCAGAAAGTCATTGGGTACGAAGATATAGTCAATTCTACTATATGAGTGACCTAGAGCTGAGTAAAAAGTATAGTTAATAGCAGAAAGGTTCATACATCTCCATATACCAACCAGACCCATTGCATGTAATTTAGATTTAATTTTTTTCAGACGTTTAACTGATATCAGGGATTTTTGGGAGGACGTGTCTACTAGAGGGTGTAGAGCAATATTAAGGTCACCTGCTAAGATTAATGTACCTTCCCTGACGGACTCCACCAAAGATAGGACAGCGAGAAGCCACGGGACCTGATCAGAGTTAGGAGAGTAGACATTCACAAGAGTAAACATCTTATCGCCAATAAGACCCTTCAGGATGATATATCTTCCCTCTGGGTCTGAAATGTGGGTGGAATATTGGAAAGGGACGTTTTTTAGAAAGCCAATACTGACTCCCCTCGAGGTCGTACCATCTGAACCGCAATGAAACCACTCCGGAAATCTGGAGTGGGAGAGGTCTGGGAACTTACCCTGTTTATAGTGGGTTTCCTGAAGAAAAATTACAGAGCAGCTCTCTTTCCATAGAAGAGAGAGGATTTGGGATTTTTTAGAGGGAGAGCTAAGTCCCTTCACATTGAAGGATGTAAGTTTGAAATCTGTCATGAGGGATTATATGGGAAGTGACGGGAGGTTTGAGCGTTGTTTTGTGTGTCCCATCTAAAGGAGAGAATGTAGGAATAATAGGCGGCCCCGAGGAGAATCAGATCCTTGTATGTCACAATCATATAGTCATAGACATAGTACCATAATACTCTCTGAGTGTAAAATAACAAAGAAAAAATATAACAGAAAATAAACCAATAACAAAACCAGGGTCGCGTTGAGGCAACCAACAATGAGGACATTAGTAAGAAGCTCTTATGCCTCTATTAAGAGGGGGGAAGAAGGGTATCAACCCAATTAGAAAGACCAGCTGTGGGTTGATAGACAGTGTAGAAGCGAGACCAGTATTAGGGGGGAAAGGGGGAAGGGAGGGGGGTTTAGGAGGGATGAAGTAGGGGGTAGGTGGAAGGAAAGAGAGGCATGGTTAAGGGAGTTTAGGGGAGGGGGAAAAAAGGAGTAGGTTTGGTCAGCGGTAGGTATTATTTATTACAAACAAGTGGTATCATAAGGTATTATGAGGTGGACCAGGCGATCCTCTTGGGGGTCAAGAGGCTTTATTCCAACATGCATATCCTGCAATTTAGACAATACCTCTTTTGTGTCCTTTAGATAGGACGTAAGACTCGGGACAAATGGGGATATCACTTGATTTACATAGTTGCTGATACCTTCGCACAAATTCTGATTACAAGACACTATTGGTCTGCCAGGAATTGGATGACGTTTTTTATGTACTTTTGGAATAGCATAAAAAGTCGCTATCACTGGTTTGGGTCTAAATAAAACTCTATATTCTTCCTTTGTTATTAATTCTTCCCTTTTTGCTATTTGTAATATTTCTTTCAGTTCTTGTGTATATTTCACAGTGGGGTTATTTGGTAACGGTCTATATTGTGAGGCAGTGACAGGAGTCATCTATGAGGGGAGATATTTGTCACCCCGAATGTTGCAGGAAGCATTCTAAAGCAGCTTGCTTACCAGGAATGTGCCACCAAGGTGCCCGGCCTTGGTGGAGTAAATGCCCTAGTCCAGGTGTCCACTAAGTTAGCTGGTGGATACAGAAAATAGATAGTGTAGCTGGTTAAGCTAGTTCAGGACGGGCTTTTACTCGGAACAGACAATGTTGGGTGGGTGCCTGTTCCCCAGGTTCCAGTCCAGGACTTGAGGCATGCTCATGTTCAGGGATCCTATTTAATCCTACTGCTGGATCTTAGGTGTGTCTCAGTCTGGAGGAAAGGCATACTGGATGGCTTTTGTTGAACATTTTGGTGTCCCTGCCTTTGTACGCAAGCAGCGTTTTGGTGTCCACCTCCAGAGCGGAATGGAGGCGGAACAGAGGCAAACTGATGCATTCTGAGCAGATCCTTATCCATTCAGAATGCATTGGGGCTAAACTGATCCGTTTTGGGCCGCTTGTGAGAGCACTGAAACGGATCTCATATGTGGACCCAGAAACACCAGTGTGAAAGTAGCCTAATACACATCCGTGACATATACAGTACTCCATCCGAAAACTGTTTCTTTAGCGTAAATTTAAATAATCAGGGGCCAATCCTCATCTACTGTCTCTGTAGTGTATGCATGTATTGCACATTCGTGACATATACAGTACTCCATCCGAAAACTGTTTCTTTAGGGTAAATTTAAATAATCTGGGCCTAATCTAGTGTCCATAGTGTGTTGTTTTCTGTGACATATACAGTACGCCATCCGAAAACTGTTACTTTAGGGCAAATTCCAATAATCTGGGCCTAATCTAGTGTCCATAGTGTGTGGCTTTCTGTGACGTATACAGTACGCCATCCGAAAACTGTTTCTTTAGGGCAAATTTAACTAATCTAGGCCTAATATAGTGTCCATATTATTTGGGTTTCTGTGACATATACTGCCCTGCATCCGAAAACGGTGACTTTAGCGGACTGTAAAACAATCTGCGCCACATCTAGTGACAAAACCAATAATATGAAGAAGGCAAGCACAAAGGGACGGGGAAGTGGACAGTGCCCCCCACAAAAAAAAAACCAAAAAACATCCACCGTACCCAGCTTCATGTCCAACTTAGCTGGGTGGCGCAGGACAACACTGTCCAAGTCAGACCAGTGTGAACAGTTGATTGGTTGGATTGCTGAAGATAATGCTTCCAGTCGGTTAAGCACCACCCGCTCTTCCACCAAGTCCAGTCTCTGTAGCCAAGTGTCTGGTCAACCGAATCCTCACTCTGATCATCCTTCCTCCCACCATGGAGAGGCTTGCCAAACAAGTGATCCCACACTCGGATATTCTGAGAAGCTCTTTCCAGCACCACTATTACATTTAGCCCTGTGCCCAGCACACTTGAAGAGGGACCTGAGATATTGTGCCCTAATTCACAACCTCTTGAGCCTTCACAGGCTAAGTGGTTCAGTGGTTTATCAAAACCTACCCCAATTTGCCAGAGCTACTAGTGAAGGCACGCCTTGTGTGTGCCCATTTTCGCAAGTCATCCACGGCTTTAGCCGGTCTGTCAACGCAGCAGCAGCACTTGCGGCTTCCAGCTCACCGACTGTTGTGCGACGCGAGCATGCGCTGGAACTCTACATTCCACTTGTTGGCCAGGCTTTGTGAGCAGCAGAGGGCAGTTATGGAATACCAGCTGCAACATGGTTGTTACCTTTCGAGTCAACTGACACTATTCACAAGTGAGGAGTGGGCATTGATGTCAGACCTCTGTAAAGTTTAAAAAAACTATGATGAATCCACACAGATGGTTAGTAGTGTTAATGCCATTATCAGCATAACCATCCCACTGCTGTGTATACTCAAACGATCAGGTTGACTAATATTTTTATAGGGTCAGCTGAACAGCATGCACTCGCATATAATGTTTTAGAGCATCAGCTCACCTGCAGGCACTCACATATAATGTTTAACAGCGTCTGCTTACCTGCAGGTACTAGCATATAATGTTTTAGAGGGTCAGCTCAGAGTCAGCAGCAGGCCCTCGCATATAATGTTTTACAGGGTCAGCTCACCAGCAGGCCCTCGCCCCTAATGGTTTAGATGGTCAGCTCAGCAGCAGGCCCTCTCATATAATCTTTTACAGGGTCAGCTCAACTGCAGGCCCTCGCTTATAATGTTTTACAGAGTCAGCTCACCTTCAGGCCCACGCATATAATGTTTTACAGGGTCAGCTCACCTACAGGCCCTTGCATATAATATTTTACAGGGTCAGCTCACCTGCTGGCCCTTGCATTTAATGTTTTACAGGGTCAGCTCACCTGCAGGCCCTATAATGTTTTAAAGGGCCAGTTCACCTGCAGGCCCTTGCATATAATGTTTTACAGGGCCAGCTGTACTGCAGGCCCTCACATTTAATGTTTTACAGGGTCAGCTCAACTGCAGGCCCTCGCATATAATGTTTTACAGGGTCAGGTCACCTGCAGGCCCTCACCTAAAATCTTTTCCAAGGTCAGCTCAACTGCAGGTCCTCGCATATAATGTTTTACAGGGTTAGCTCACCTGCAGGCCCTCACCTAAAATCTTTTACAGGGTCAGCTCATTTTCCGATGACGACAGCAAAGTCTTGCCTGTTGGTACTCTGACACTCATGGCTGACTTCATGTTAGGCTGCCTTTCCCGTGACCCGCGCGTTATATGCATTTTAGACAACACGGATTACTGGTTGTTCACCCTTCCCGACCCTCGCTACAAAGAGAACTTCTCATCTCTCATTCCTCTGGTGGAGAGGTCAAGCAAAACGGTGCTATACCAGAAGGTCCTTGTTGAAAATTTGCTCCAAAGTTGATAGGGCAGACATCCAAATGGATCGTCGCCGTCATAGGGACGTGCAATTGCCTAGAAGTTATCTAGAGTCAACAAAGCAGCAGCAGGCCCTCACTTACAAGTCCAGTCTCAGTAGTCAAGAGTCTGGTCAATATAATCCTCACCATGATGGCACACTGGGTGAATGTTGTGGAGGCCGGGAGCAAGTTGGCTGCTGGCACCAGATTAGACCTCCAATAGATCCTTGTTAATGGAAAGTGTACTCATGCCAATAACAGGGTCGCTTAGGAGTTCTGTATTGTTATTTATCATCACTACCTCCCCGAGTCGGAAGTGGGTAATTGCTGCGCGCCTGCTGGCTTCCTTGGAATCTTGTGCTTTTATAACTTGACCCACCCTCTCTGGGTTGTTCACAATTAGAAAAAAAAAGTGGCAAGGCAACAACAGCCAATCAGATTTCAGCTATTGACCTCCCTTGGATGTGGTATCCCTTTTTCAAGCTCCCTCTCCAGTATCGAACCCTGATTCCCCGTTACCCGTGATCACAATGGTAGACGCAGAAAAGAACATCGAAAGTTGATAGGTCAGACATTTAAATGGATCGTCGCCGTACATGCAATCGCCCAGAGGATATCTAGAGTCACCAATGCGGCAGCAGGCCCTCGCCCCTAAGGTTTTAGATGGTCAGATCAGCAGGCCCTTGCTCCAAATGTTTTTGAGGGTCACCAGCAGGCCATTAATCATAATTTTTCAAGGGTGTGTATGATGCCCTCCTTTATGTGTAATAACGGGTGTATTGGAGTGCCGGTTCCTTGTAATTTTTGGCAGCCCTTTCACTTAGTGCATAGGCTTTGAGTGTAGGAGTCCCACTACAATTGTACGACAATGTGAATGAGGCCCTCCTTTATGTGATATACAGGTTGTAATTTTTGGGAGCACTTGCACTTTATATAAAGTAAATATACAGGAAAGAATGTTTCCTAACAATTTTCCCTCTGAAATCGATTTTATCTTCGGTTTGGTATGTATTATTGTAAGTCTGTAAAAGTGGTGTACTACTCGGACAACGTTGTTCCAAGCAGCGGCCTGGGAGTCCAAGACATCCAGACATCCTCCCCATGCTGTTCCTGATCTATTTCGGTGGTGTTTCTGTCACTTTCTGTCCTTTTCCAATAGACCAGGAAACCTCCCCTCTTCAGAGCAGGGGGTGCCTGGTTGTCTCCCATTGACTTCCATTATACTCGGGTGCTCGGCCGAGCACACGCATATAGCAATGTGTTCGGGCCGAACACCCGAATACTTTGGTGCTCGATCATCACTAGTAAGAAGTTTAAATCTGGTGACATGCTCAGGACTAGGTAAGATAACGCAAGATTAGGGAGGATAGTAGGTGATACGTGGAGATTCCTAAGGGTGGAGCATCTGATACACTTGGCCCAATGGCTAAGCAGATGACAATTAAATGTAATGTAATTGATCACATAATTGGTATAGAGATATGATGCAACCGTGGGGGTCTATAAAAGATCCATGCCACGCCCACCAATGCATAGACTGTCCGATCCCCTGAAGACGCCAGGTTAGCTGGCGAAATATGTCGGGGACAGTCATTGAGAGTGTTTTTAGAGCAGCCGTGTTGCCTATAGATATCAAGTGTATTCAGCCTAAAACAAGTGTATTCAGCATAATAATGGAGTGTATTTGTCATCAAGTATATTCAGTCGAAACACAAGTGTATTCAGCATAAGAATAGGGGGAGTCTGGAGCGAGCGCGCAGCTTCCAGTCCCTTATTGATACCTAGCTTCATGTCCCAGTTTGCAGGGCGGCGCAGGACACCACTCTCGAAGTCAGACCAGTGCGAGAAGGTGCTCGGTTGGATTGCAGCAGAAAAAGCTGACAGTCGGTTAAGTACCACCCTGTCTTCCACAAAGTCCAGGCTCAGTAGCCAAGAGTCTGCTTGTAACGGTCAGCAGAGGAAGAGACCGTAGAGCAGGACTCAAGTACAGTGCAGCAGACAAGGAGGCTGAAGTAGAAACCGGCTTTATTAAAAGAGAACTCTAACTGCCGGAGAAGCAGATTTACAATATGAACAGCTTGGGAATTCACAATAATGATAATGGAAAGTTGCATAAAGAACACAAATGAATCACAAACACAAGTACAGACAATAGCAGGCTACTCTCTTCTAGGTAGTCCTATCTGTCCCCGCTACCCGGGGTGCACCTCTACGGTGCACTAAACTAAATCCTATTCCACTATGCCCTAGCTCAGGTTAGCATCAGTGCACTCACAGTTCGGTGTCCGCACATGCAGGCAGGTACAGTCTGGGTCCCGATCTGGTTGCTTGCTTGCTTGCTTGCTTCAGCATGGCTCAGCTCTGGCCTCTCTTTGTAGTCTCTGTAACTCTGGTTAGAGATAATCAGCAGCTCTGGACGTGTAATCAGGCAGGGCCTGGAATTCACTCACAGTTCCTCTGGTAAGTGCCTCACACTACAGCAGACAGCACACAGATACTGTGTCACAGCAGGCAGGGAGAAATTGCTCTAATCTTCCCTGTGGATCTCCCTCTCAGTGCACAGCGTCCTTCTTCCTGTGTACTCAGACACCTTCAGCCCAGGCTCTCTGCTCAGCCCGGGAAAAACACTTAACTCCTTGTCCTCTGGAAACAAC
Organism: Bufo gargarizans; assembly: GCF_014858855.1. NCBI lineage: Eukaryota > Metazoa > Chordata > Amphibia > Anura > Bufonidae > Bufo > Bufo gargarizans. Next base: position 403,489,109 of record NC_058082.1, read on the forward strand.
TCCTCTCACTGTCCTACTCAGCCACAGTGGCCTCTGGTGGCTGGAGGGAAACATGACAGTCTGCTATATATATATGTGTTGGAAATGTTGCTGGATGATCAGGGCTGCCTCTTACATGCCTCCCCACTTAAAGGTGGCCGTCCTCGGCCTTGTTATATAGTCCATAGAAATAATGGTTAATGTAACTTTTTATACAGCAGTACAACATTGTCCACAATACATACAGGTGGACCAAATGAACTCATCAGCAGCGTACCTGTTTGGTGGAACCCCTGCAGTAAGCCTACTGGATCTCCGGAGGTCCTGGCTATCTGTTACGACCTGACTCTCTCCACTAGGAACTGCCAGTCTGGATTCACCCACCACAATAGGAGGCTTCGGGTGTGTCCGAGGGCCCCTCTCCATTACGGGCTGGCAATGGTTCTGTGACAGTGCCTTCATCACCTGTAACCTGGGAGGCTTCTTCAGTGTTGGGAGCAGTCCACCAGTCTTCACCATAATCTCCATCAGAGATAACAAGTTCTGAGTATGGGGCAGGAGGAGGTGTCCTCTGAACAGGTGCGGGATCTTTGGACCGGCATGGCCGTAACATATTCCTATGTAGAGTCCGTGAAGCAAATTCCTCATTCTCAACCTGCACTTCGTAGACCGGACCATTAGGGTACACTCTCTTGATCACTTTATACAGCTGTACTTCCCAACGCTCACTCAACTTGCCTCTGGGACGTTTCTCTCGTACCAGTACCCGATCCCCAGGCTGCAATGGAACCTCCTGAACTGGAGGACGGTCTGTATGAGCTCTCTCCTGTAACCGCTGACCTGCCAACCGGCGAATGGTCTGGAGACGCCGACGGTGTTCTTTCACCCATGAGGTGGTTGATCGCTCTATTAGGTCTTCTGGCTGTTCTAGGTTTAATTCCACGATCTCTCGACCAGCCCCTACCGAACAGTAACATGTATGGGGTGTAACCGGTAGTGGTGTGGACACGATTATTGTAAGCCCAAACTAATTCTGGCAGGTAGTTGTCAAGGAACCATGAACCAGACGTACAACAAGAGATACGTGGAAATAAGAAGGCTTTATTGCAAATCAAGCTGTAAGCAAAAGTCCAAACGGATGACTAAACCGGAGCAGGGTCTTGCGAAGCCAGAGGTCAGGAACCAGAAGGGTAGTCAGACGAAGCCAGGATCAGGAACCAGAAGGGTAGTCAGACGAAGCCAGGATCAGGAACCAGCGGGGTAGTCAGACGAGGCCAGGATCAGGAACCAGAAGCAGCAGCAGTCTTAGAAGCATGTGCACACAGGAGGACCAAGCAAGGAACTGAAGCCACAGACCTCCTATATATATGAGCTAGGCATCCAGCTCCTCCCAGTGGGAAGGAGAAGCCGCAGGGTGGGAGGCTACAAGAAACCCAGAAACCAAGATGGCCGCCAGCACATGTCAAACGAAGGAGACAGCAAGAAGGTAAGACCATGACAGTACCTCCCCCTCAAGGGCCCCTCCTCCGCGGAGTAAGGAACGGTTTCTGAGGGAAGCGTGCGTGGAAGGCTCGGAGCAAGGCAGGAGCATGGACATCTGCGGAGGGAACCCAGGAACGCTCCTCTGGACCATAACCACGCCAATGGACCAAAAACTGCAACCGACCGCGGACCAGGCGTGAGTCCAGGATATTGCTCACCTCATACTCCTCACGATTGCCCACTTGGACCGGACGAGGCCGAGGAACCGAGGAAGTGAAACGATTACACACCAATGGCTTCAACAGGGAGACATGAATCACGTTGGAGATCCGCATGCCAGGAGGAAGCGCAAGGGCATAGGCTACCGGGTTTACCCTGCGAAGCACTCGGAAGGGACCAACAAAGCGAGGCGCCAGCTTGGGAGTGGGCACTCGAAGGTTGAGGTTGCGGGTGGACAACCATACACGGTCTCCGACCTGGTAGGAGGGAGCGGGCGCTCGTCTGCGATCAGCCTGGAGTCTCTGGCGCTGCGCAGAGACCTCAAGGGACCTCTGGATCTGTACCCAAGAAGCACGTAGGACGGAAAGGTGATCCTCCACAGCCGGAATATCCTGGGGAGAGAATACCTCCGGTAACACGGCAGGTTGGAACCCATAATTGGCCATGAAGGGAGACGTCCCAGAGGAAGAGTTCACCGCCGTGTTCCTGGCAAACTCAGCCCAAGGCAGGAGGTCAACCCAATTGTCTTGGTGATCGGAGACATAGCAACGAAGGAATTGCTCCAAGGCCTGATTGGATCGTTCTGCGGCCCCATTGGACTGAGGGTGGTAGGCCGAGGAGAAAGAGAGATGAATCCCCAACTGGGAGCAAAAGGCGCGCCAGAACCTGGACACAAACTGACTCCCCCGATCCGACACAATCTCCTTGGGCAAACCGTGCAACCGGAAGACCTCCCTGGCGAAAATCGTGGCCAACTCTTGTGCAGAGGGTAACTTCTTGAGAGGAACACAGTGGCACATTTTGGAAAACCGATCCACAATCATGAGAATGACCGTATGGCCTCGGGATGCAGGGAGGTCCACAATGAAATCCATCCCCAGGTGTGACCATGGGCGCTCCCCGGTGGCTATGGGTTGCAAAAGGCCCAACGGAAGGTGCCGAGGGGACTTACTCTGGGCACAAACGGAGCATGCCGCTACATATGCGGCGATGTCGGAACGTAGAGAAGGCCACCAGAACAGACGTGAAACAGCCCAGGACAGCTGATTCTTTCCAGGATGCCCCGCGGCCTTGGAGTTATGGTAGGTTCGCAACAACCGAGTGCGCAACTCCTCAGGCACAAAACATCTGCCGTTGGGTCTCCCAGAGGGAGCACCAGATTGAGCCGCCAAAATCTGCTCACCCAGGGGAGAGGTCAGGCTGGTGCGAATGGCGGCCAGGATCTGATTCGGAGGTATGACCGAAGTCGGAATCGACTCCTCCCCGGACAGCTCGGAGTACTGCCGTGATAAGGCATCCGCTCTGATGTTCTTGGAACCGGGTAGGTAGGAGACCACGTAATTAAAACGTGACAAGAACAGAGCCCATCTGGCCTGACGTGGTGTCAATCTCTTGGCCTCAGAAAGGTAGGTCAGATTATTGTGGTCCGTCAGGATGAGAACCGGAACCACCGAACCCTCGAGCAAGTGCCTCCATTCTTTAAGGGCCTGCACGATGGCCAATAACTCCCTGTCACCAATCTGATAGTTGCACTCCGCGGAAGACAGTTTCCGGGAGTAAAACCCACAAGGAAGCAGAGGACCCTCTGGTGTTCTACGCTGAGACAGAAGGGCGCCTACTCCCGTCTCAGACGCGTCCACCTCGAGGACAAAGGGCAACCCAGGGTTGGGATGCGACAGAATCGGAGCCGACACAAAGGCGGACTTTAGAGCCTCAAAAGCTTGGATGGCCTCGAGCGGCCAGACCTGGAAATTACTGCCCTTCCTGGTCAGATCCGTGAGAGGCTTGGCTAGCATAGAAAAGTCCCTGATGAACTTCCGATAATAATTGGCGAAGCCCAAAAAGCGCTGCAGGGCACGAAGACCACTGGGCTGGGGCCACTGTAAGACAGCCGAAACCTTCTCAGGATCCATGGAGAACCCCTCAGCGGAAATGATGTAACCTAAGAAGGTTACCTGGGATCGGTGAAATTCGCATTTCTCAAGCTTACCGAACAGCCTGTTCTCTCGTAACCGTTGCAACACTCGTCTGACATCCATAATGTGGGCCTCCATGGATTCAGAATATACCAAGATGTCATCCAAATAGACCACCACACACTGCTGCAACAGGTCACGGAAAACATCGTTGATGAATTCCTGGAAGACTGCGGGCGCATTGCACAACCCAAAGGGCATAACCAAGGATTCATAATGACCGGTCCTGGTGTTAAACGCGGTCTTCCACTCATCGCCCGCCTTGATCCTTACCAGGTTATATGCCGCCCTCAGGTCGAGTTTGGTAAAGACCGTGGCCCCTTTGAGGCGATCGAACAGCTCGGAAATCAAGGGTATCGGGTAAGCGTTCTTGATCGTGATGCGATTGAGACCCCTGTAATCGATGCAAGGCCTCAACTCACCGCCCTTCTTTTTCACAAAGAAAAATCCAGCCCCTGCCGGGGACGAGGATTTGCGGATGTGTCCGCGTGAAAGCGCCTCCCTCACGTACTCCTCCATGGCCTCATTCTCCGCTACCGACAGTGGATAGACCTTGCCACGAGGAGGAACGGCACCAGATTGTAACTCTATGGCACAATCGTATGGGCGGTGCGGAGGTAGGGCAACCGCGCGCACCTTATCGAATACATCCCGGTACTCTTCGTATTCAGGAGGCAACAGAGAGTCCGAGGAAGTACACAGCAACTTGACAGGCCCATGGATGCAACTAGCCCCACACTGCGGTGACCACGAGAGGATCTCGGCCGATCTCCAATCGAAAGTCGGATTATGCTTCTGGAGCCAGGGGTACCCCAAGACCACCGAGTAGTGTGGAGACGAAATAACCTGGAGACAGACCGACTCTCTGTGAACGGCACCAATGGCTATCCCCACTGGAAGGGTCTCATGAGTCACGTGTGGCGGCAGAAGGGGTCTGCCGTCTATCGCCTCAAGAGCCAGTGGGGAACCTCGAGGCTGCAGAGGAATGGAATTGGCGGCAGCGAACACACTATCAATGAACAAACCACCAGCACCAGAGTCCACCAACGCCTGGGTCGTCACCGAGCCCCCGACCCAGGAGAGGACAACAGTGATCAGTGGTTTGTCAACACGGGAAACCGGGGACGAGGAGACTCCACCCAAGATCTGCCCCCGACAGGATCTCAGGTGCGAGCGTTTCCCGGACGGTTCGGACATGCCAACCGAAAATGCCCACCGAGACCACAGTACATGCATCGGCCCTCGCGTCTCCGGAGTACCCTCTCCCCCTCGGACAGGCGAGCCAACCCCAGCTGCATGGGTTCACCCCCAGACAAGTCATCCCCAGGAGGCGTGGGAGGAGAGGGAGGCACGGGTGGGACAGCAAACGTAGGCGCCAATCTGTTAGAAGACCTCCGCAGGCTCTCCTTAAAGGAAGGTCTCTCCCTGAGTCTGGTGTCAATCAAAATCAGGAAAGAAATAAGAGACTCGAGCTCCACTGGTAGGTCCTTAGCTGCAACCTCATCCTTCAAGGCATCCGAGAGACCATGAGAGAAAGCAGCGACCAGAGCCTCATTATTCCAGCCCACCTCTGCTGCCAGGGTACGAAACTCAATGGCGTATTCAGCTACGGATCGTGAACCCTGTCTGATGGACATAAGGAGCTTCGCAGCAGAGGCAGCACGAGCCGGCACATCGAATACCTTCCGAAGAGAAGTAACAAAACCGGAAAACTCGGCAACCACCGGATTGTTGTTCTCCCATAAAGGGCTGGCCCAGGCCAAGGCCTTGTCCGAGAGCAGCGAGATCAAGAAGCCCACCTTTGATCTCTCAGTAGGAAAGGCATGTGGCAGCAACTCGAAATAAATGCCCACCTGGTTAAGGAAACCTCGGCACTGAGTTGGCTCTCCCCCAAAGCGCTGTGGAAGGGGGGCAGAACCGGTCATACCCCGAGACACCGCAGGCGCAGCAACAGGTGTCGGGGTAGACTCTGGCGCAACAACCGGAGCGGCAGTAGGAGCGGGCCCAGGAGCGACAACCGACCCATCGGCAACGGAAGCGAAATGAGCCGTGCGTTCAAGCAGGGTTTGCAACGCCACAGCGAACCGACCCAACAGGTGATCCTGCTGATCAAGTCTGGCAACCAGCGTAGGTAGCGAGGATGGCCCTGTACCGTCAGAATTCATGGCTTGGTCCTAATGTCAAGGAACCATGAACCAGACGTACAACAAGAGATACGTGGAAATAAGAAGGCTTTATTGCAAATCAAGCTGTAAGCAAAAGTCCAAACGGATGACTAAACCGGAGCAGGGTCTTGCGAAGCCAGAGGTCAGGAACCAGAAGGGTAGTCAGACGAAGCCAGGATCAGGAACCAGAAGGGTAGTCAGACGAAGCCAGGATCAGGAACCAGCGGGGTAGTCAGACGAGGCCAGGATCAGGAACCAGAAGCAGCAGCAGTCTTAGAAGCATGTGCACACAGGAGGACCAAGCAAGGAACTGAAGCCACAGACCTCCTATATATATATGAGCTAGGCATCCAGCTCCTCCCAGTGGGAAGGAGAAGCCGCAGGGTGGGAGGCTACAAGAAACCCAGAAACCAAGATGGCCGCCAGCACATGTCAAACGAAGGAGACAGCAAGAAGGTAAGACCATGACAGTAGTCAGGCCAGTGTGCCCTCTTGTCTTCCTCTAGAGTCCTCAGCATTTGCAGCAATGTGCGGTTAAAGCGCTCACAGGCTCCGTTTCCTTGGGGATGATAAGGAGTTGTCCTGGATTTTTCAATGCCGTACAGTCGATGTAGCTCTTCCATCACTTTTCCTTGAAAGCACGCCCCTTGATCTGAATGGATCCGCTTTGGACACCCATAGACCCGAATGAAGTCTTGACAAATGGCTCGTGCAGCGGACTCGGCCGTCTGGTCCCGAGTTGGGGTGACTACTGCAAACTTGGAGAAGTGGTCGATCATGACCAGGCAATACTGTGGACCTCTTGACGATTGTCCCACAAGAAGATAGTCTATCATCAACACTTCCAGCGGTTCTGTGGTCTGGATGGACTGTAGGGGTGCTCTCTGTTCTGTACTCTTCGTGAGTTCACACACTCGACACTGTCGGCAAACTTCTTCAACTGTGGCCTCCAGTCGCGGACAATACACATAACGCTGCAGCCACTGGTATGTCTTGACTGGCTGGAAGTGAGCTCCAAACTCATGAGCCTCTTTGGCTATCTCCCGTGCCCTTCTTCTGGGTATCACTACCTGCCACCTCGCCTCTAGGTCGGCAGGCTGTTGCCACTTGCGGAACAAAACAGCTCCATGCACTTCCAGTCTGTCCCATTGATGTAGAACGGACTTCATCTCGGCATCCAGATCAGTCCTTTCTTCTTTGTTGGGTTTCCTGCACTGGGTTACCCAGCTTTTCATTTGCTGCAGTCCAATGTCTTCATCTTGCAATCTGCCCCATTCTTCATTAGTTCTCCCCAATGCTTTGGGTAGCTTACAGGCCTCCCCACTTGTCTGGGCCGCGACTGTTGGGGGAGCGAGCTTGCGGAAGTCAGGAGTTTCATCTTCTTCCTTTTGTTCATCCATATCCCCTATTGGAGTTTCAAAAGTAACCCTCGAGAGACCATCAGCAATAGTGTTCTCTGTAGCGGAGCGGTAGCGAATTGAGAAGTCATACTTTGCGAGGCGAGCCGCCCAGCGTTGCTCCAGGGCTCCCAACTTGGCCGTACCCAGATGGGCCAGGGGATTGTTATCCGTCCGTACGAAGATCTTAGCTCCTGTCAGATATCCTGCAAATTTCTCCGTCATAGCCCACACCAGGGCAAGGAGTTCCAGCCGGAAGGAACTGTAGTTATGGGGGTTTCGCTCTGTATCTCGCAAGGATCTACTGGCATAAGCGATCACTCTCTCATGTCCATCCTGTACCTGCGACAGGACTGCCCCAAGTCCGTAGAGGCTGCCATCAGTAGCTAAGATGAATGGTTTATCAAAATCGGCATAAGCCAAGATGGGGGCCGATGTCAGGGCTTCTTTCAGGGCCTGGAAGGCCTCTTCCTGTTTCTGTCCCCAGGGGATACTTTGGCCCTTGGGTTGCCCAGCCGTTCCTCTCAACAACTCATTCAGAGGGCCCGCTATTTTTGCGTAGTCTTTGATGAACCGCCGGTAGTACCCAGTCAGTCCCAGGAAGGCCTTCAACTCACGCAGTGTTCTCGGCACTAGCCATTGTCGTATTGCAGCCACTTTGTCTTGGGACGGTAGCACTCCATCTTGGGACACCCTATGGCCCAGGTACTCGATCTCCCTCTTGAAGAGATGACACTTCTTTGGCTTTACCTTCAGGCCATGGGATCGCAGTCGCTCGAGTACCTGCCCTAGCCGATTCAAGTGTTCTTGAAAAGTATACGATGATATCGTCTAGGTATATCAGAGTGGCTTCAAAATTCAGGTCTCCCAGGCATCCCTCCATCAGCCGCTGGAAGGTTCCAGAGGCATTAGTCAGTCCGAATGGCATCCTGTTGAATTCAAATAACCCCATGGGGAGTATGAATGCTGTCTTTGCCTTGTCCTGCTCAGCCACTGGTACTTGCCAGTACCCACTTGCTAGATCCAGGGTGGAGAAGTATTTGGCTCGTCCTAGAGCCGTCAGAGACTCCTCGATGCGTGGCAGAGGATATGAGTCTCGCGCAGTGCAAGCATTCAACCGCCGGTAATCCAAACAAAATCGAATAGTGCCGTCCTTCTTCTTGACAAGCACCACTGGGGCTGCCCAAGGGCTCTGGCTTCCCCGCACCACTCCGGAATCTATCATCTGTTTCAATAGCGTCTTCACTTCCTGGTACAACTTGGGCGGAATCTGTCGATATCTCTCCCGAATTGGTGGAGTGTCCCCCGTCGGTATATCATGTGTGATAGCATTCGTGCAGCCAAAGTCATCGGCGTGGCGGGCAAACGCAGCCTGATTCTCCCACAGCATGGTTTCAACTGCTCGCTGTTGGTCTAAACTGAGAGCCTTAACATCTATCTCCATTTGACCCAAGATGGTTCCCCCATTCCATTCTGGGGTCGGCGCCTCTTCTGCACTGGCAGTAACTGCCAGGGTCCAACCAGCATCCCCTACCGGAGCTAGAGTCACTTCTCTCTGACTCAGGATTTCTCCCTGATGTAGGTACACACGAGCCAGTTCCACCCCTGGCGTCAAGGGAACTTCTAGATATCCCACATTCACAGCTCTTATGGGTACTCGTCCATTCTGGACCACTCCCAGTGTCCGGGCCACCAGGACGTCCTGACCCAGCTCTCCTAGGCCTGTTGGTTCAACGAACACCTCCATGCCTTCAAGATTACGGAAAGTTCCCACGGGTAACGTCAGCACGGTCTCCCGACCAGGGGGAAGGGTGAAGGTAGCCTTTCCTGGCGCTCGGATCGTTCCCACCGCCTGGTGTGCTGGTACACTTTTCTGTGTTCCACAAAAACGGATTAGCCTTTGAAATGCTTTCTGGGTAGGTTTGTGCGGGGTGGCTTGTTTCCAGTAACCCGGCCCCCGTTTGGTGAACATGATCTGATCCAATTCTCGCAGGATATTCATGCCCATTATCACCGGCACATCTTCTTTGAACGTTTCGGGGACCAACAAGATACCTTTCCGCCCCACTTCCTGTCCACATAGCCGTACATTCATCCACACGACCCCTGTGACAGGAATCTGCTGTTGGTTAGCCGCTGTAACCCGGACCAGTGTCTCTCGTTCTGGCTTGGCCAGCGCTTGAAAGTAACGGTAGAAGAATGACTCGGGCATAGTTGTCATCTGAGACCCAGTATCCACTAAGCAGTCGACAGGAACACCTTCGAACTCAGCTCGTATAGTGGGGCACCCTGCGACCAGGTGTTCGGAGCTTTGCTGGGTAACTTGGCTCTCCACCTCCCCTGCAGTACGCCCCACTACTGCAGGGGTCGGTAGTTTAACGGCGGCTCTTGGCGTCCAGCTGGATTATTCCGACACTCTCTGGCGAAATGTCCTAGATCTCCACACCGCCAACACTGTGCCCCTTGACGGCCCACTTTTTGCCTGCGAGTGGGAGGTGCCCTCAGAGCTTGGCTGGATGGCCCCACTGAAGGGTAATGAGGGGCTTGATGGTATGGTAAACTAGCATAAGGGCATTCGGGTGTAGGAACCCACGGAGTCGCCTGATAGATTTGTTGTCGGGCTGGATAGGCAGCCTCAGTAGTATGGCGCGACTCTATCCGTTTCTCCAGGTGTGTCAACTTTTCGTGCATGGCACTCAGGGAGCTCTGCAAGTCTTGTACCACTCTGACCAGGGCTTCCTCATTTCTTGTAACCCCGGGGGGTGTAACGGTCTGGGTCCGTATTACTCCAGAAGCATAGCCGTCTTCTTTGTTTCGCGTCACGGCCTCTGCCAAAATTTGTCGAAAGGTTAGGGTAGGGTCTACTCTGACTCGTTCCCGCAGAGCCTGTTTCAGGGGATTGCTGTAGAGCCCCAGAATAAATTGTTCCCGCAGTATCCGGTCTATGGGTCCCATGCCAGTAACCCCATCTGCCTCTTTTTTTTGTACCTCGGCCAACACTTCCTGTAGGGCTGTAGCGTACTGAGAGACACCTTCGTCTTCCCGTTGAATCCGGTAAAAAAACTTCGCCCGCAGGTGCCCTGCACTGGCTGTTTCCCCATATATTTCTTCCAGGAATCTCACCATCTCTTGCAATGTATTGCGCGTGGCTTCTGGTTGTAGGAGAACATTTCTTCGGGCCTCACCCTCGAGAGCGGCCAAAGCAATTTCTACTTGTAGTTCTGGGCTGACATTGTAAATCCTAACAGCACTCTGTAACCTTGTCACCCAGTCTGACAGTGTCATGTTCTGGCCATCAAATTTGGGTAGCAAGTTGAACAACGTGCCAATAGGAAGGGCCCTTGCAAGGGTTCCACCATTGCCTGAGGTACTCACATTAACATCATGCACATTGCCTTCAGCCGCCTCCATCTCTGTGACTGTACCCTGCTCGCAGCGCCACTTGTAACGGTCAGCAGAGGAAGAGACCGTAGAGCAGGACTCAAGTACAGTGCAGCAGACAAGGAGGCTGAAGTAGAAACCGGCTTTATTAAAAGAGAACTCTAACTGCCGGAGAAGCAGATTTACAATATGAACAGCTTGGGAATTCACAATAATGATAATGGAAATTTGCATAAAGAACACAAATGAATCACAAACACAAGTACAGACAATAGCAGGCTACTCTCTTCTAGGTAGTCCTATCTGTCCCCGCTACCCGGGGTGCACCTCTACGGTGCACTAAACTAAATCCTATTCCACTATGCCCTAGCTCAGGTTAGCATCAGTGCACTCACAGTTCGGTGTCCGCACATGCAGGCAGGTACAGTCTGGGTCCCGATCTGGTTGCTTGCTTGCTTGCTTCAGCGTGGCTCAGCTCTGGCCTCTCTTTGTAGTCTCTGTAACTCTGGTTAGAGATAATCAGCAGCTCTGGACGTGTAATCAGGCAGGGCCTGGAATTCACTCACAGTTCCTCTGGTAAGTGCCTCACACTACAGCAGACAGCACACAGATACTGTGTCACAGCAGGCAGGGAGAAATCGCTCTAATCTTCCCTGTGGATCTCCCTCTCAGTGCACAGCGTCCTTCTTCCTGTGTACTCAGACACCTTCAGCCCAGGCTCTCTGCTCAGCCCGGGAAAAACACTTAACTCCTTGTCCTCTGGAAACAACTCCTCTCACTGTCCTACTCAGCCACAGTGGCCTCTGGTGGCTGAGGGAAACATGACAGTCTGCTATATATATATGTGTTGGAAATGTTGCTGGATGATCAGGGCTGCCTCTTACATGCTCAACAGAATCCTCACCCTGATCCTCCTTCCTCCCACCATGGAGAGTCAGATAGTGAACTCAGTATAAATTGATCCATTAACAGAAAATAGGCAACACAACTGATAGTTTTAAAGGGGTAGACTTAATGGTCAGAAATAATGATTCAGCTGTAATAAAAGTTTTGTTTTATGGGAGTGAAAGGCATATGTCAAGATAAGGCAAAAACTGTTTTAGGACTATAGGCAAATTATGACATCTCCTTTGTACCGTGGGCACAGCCTAAAAATATCTGTGACATCTAGTGTACTTTTTCCGTAGATGGTGTCCGCTGTGGACAATTACATTACCTGCGCTACATCTCCTGTATAACTTTTGCACATCCTAAAAATATCTGTGACATCCAGGGTACTATTTCCATAGATGCTGCGGACAGTGACATTATCTGCGCTACATCTCCTGTATAACATTTCTGCATCCCAAATATCAGTGACATTGACTGTCATTTTTTCTTAGCCGCTGTTGACAGCAGCGCTATTACCTGTCGTACCTCTCCTGTATAACGCTTCCGCATCCCAAATATCTGTGACATTGACTGTACTGAATTTGTGCATACACTTAAAAAAACTGTGCTACTGTACGTGTGACATACTCGCAAGCATATATACCATTTAATATGATGAAGGCGAGCTGTAAGGGACGGGGAAGTGGCCGTACTGCTGATGGAGCACTCAGAGGCTGTGGCCCTAGGCACGGTGAAACTGTGCCTGCTGGCAGAACACAAAAAATACACTCATCCACGATACCTAGCTTCACGTCCCAGTTTGCAGGGCGGCGCAGGACACCACTCTCGAAGTCAGACCAGTGCGAGAAGGTGGTCAGTTGAATTGCAGCAGATAATGCTTCCAGTCAGTTAGGCACCATCCTGTCTTCCACAAAGTCCAGGCTCAGTAGTCAAGAGTCTGGTCAACAGAATCCTCGCCCTGATCCTCCTTCCTCCCACCATGGAGAGTCTTTGCAAACAAGTGATCCCACACTCGGATATTCCGCAGAGCTCATTTCATCGCCATTCCTTAATTTGGACCTCTCGCCAATCCCGCTTGAAGAGGGACATTTGGAGATCTTGTGCCCTGATTCCCAAACTCTGAGTATCCATAGTCAGAAGAAGATGGCGGTGGGAACGGCAATTAGTGTTTCACAAGGTGATAATGAGACACAGTTGCCAATAAATGACTTGCAATTAGTGTCTCAAGAGGTTGATGATGAGGTTGAGAGACAGTTGTCAATAAGTGAGGTTGTTGTTATGTCAACAAGTCAGGAGGATTACCAGACTTAGGAAGTGGAAAAGGAGGTGGTGGATGATGACTGACCCAACCTAGGAAGGTGGTAAGCTGGTTGAGGACAGCAGAACAGAGGGGGAGGGATCCGCAGCACCGCAACAGGCTGGAAGAGGCAGTGGGGTGGCAATAGGGAGAAGGTGGGGCAAACCAAACTGTTCCCCGGAACACCCCCTTGTGGAAATCTCCCTTGCCACAGTATGGCTCTTTTTGATGAAAGTGCGGACAATAAAAGAATTGTCATTTGCAACCTGTGCCGTACCAAAATGAGCAGAGGCGTGAACACTAGCAACCTCACCACCACCAGCATGATCCGCCACATGGCAACAAAGCACCCTAATAGGTGGGCCGAACGCCTAGGTATACAATCAGTGTCTCGGGTCACACCACTGCTTCCTCTTCCTCTGTGTTACACGCTGGCCAATCCCCTGTCCAAGACGCAGGCCCAGATGTTTCCTACCCTGCTCCTTGACTTTTGCAAGCACCATCAGCTAGCACATCCACTTCTGTGTCCCAGTGCAGCATACAGAGGCCCATATAACAGGCCTTTGAACGAAAGTGAAAATACCCAGCCACCCACCCACAGGCCATAGTATTAAATGTGCATATTTCCAAATTGCTGGCCCGGAAATGTTGCTATTTAGACTTCTGGGTACTGAGGCTTCCCGCAGGCTGATGGTGGCGGCCATACCGCGTTACTCAGTCCCAAGCAGCCACTATTTTGCCTGGGGTGCCGTCCCTGCCTTACACAAGCATGTGTCCCATAACATCACCCATGCCCTGACCAACGCAGTTATTGGGAAGGTCCACTTAACTTTCTGACACATGGACAAGTGCTTGTGGCCAGGGATGCTACATTTCTCTGACAGCACACTGGATGAACGCTGTGGAGGCCGGGAGCGAGTCTTACTCTGGGATCGCACAGGTGCTACTGTTTTGGATCTGATCAATGGTCAGTAAAGTTGATGTGCTGGTCCAAATTATAGAAGTAGGTTTACAAGCCTGGAGAGAAATGACACTGACCACTCAGGTGAGAGTCAAAGCATATCTCTGGTTTATTGCACAACAGCAGACAGTCTATATGTTAACAGGAAATGTAGAACAGGAAAATGTGGGGGAGGCAGTGTGGCTTATGTCTTAACTATGTGCTATAAGCTATGTATTTTCTGTCACATCTGTGTGCAAGAGGAGGTTCACCTCTTCCCCCCCCCCCCTTTCAGGTGGGTGAAGCTGTTACTTTCTGTTTCTTTGAAGCTGCCTGCTTGAGCTGAACGGAAACCGTCTTGAGGCACATAATAAAGCAGAAAGTAAGCTCCTTGCTATAGACGTTGGCTGGGTACCTCACTGCCATTTTAACTACAGTATAGTTCTCAACAAGCAAGTATCTATTTTGTATCAATAGTCCATAATACTACCGACGCTAAGGATTGCAGGCCCTACTTCCATCAGGATTTCTGCCACCACCTACATTAGTGGCTGCAACCTCCCCTTCTCCTCCTCCACATCCACCTCTGAATTGTCATCTTGCAGCACCAGTCATCCATCAGTCAGTAGCTGGAAGCAGTGTAGCTCTGCAGTGGGGAAGCGGCAACAGGCCGTGCTGAAACTTATTTGCTTAGTTGACAAACAGCACACCGCCGCAGAGCTGTGGAAGGGTATAAAGGACCAGACTAAGCTGTGGCTCTAGTCACTTAACCCTTCAACCAGGCATGGTTGTGTCTGATAATGACTGTAACTTGGTGGTGGCTTTGGAGCTCGGCAAGCTCACACACATACCATGCCTAGCCCACGTGTTAAACTTAGTGGTTCAGTTTCTCAAAACCTACTCCAATTTGCCTGAGCTACTGGTGAAGGTACGCCGTGCGTGTGCCCAATTCCGAAATTCATCTACAGCTTCCGCTGGTCTGGCAACGCTGCAGCAGCGCTTGCAATTGCCAGCTCACCGATTATTGTGCAACGGAAGCACGTGCTGGAACTTCACGTTCCACATGTTGGCCAGGCTTTGTGAACAGCAGAGGGCAGTAGTGGAATATGAGCTGCAACATTGTCATCACCTTTCAAGTCAGCTTCCACACTTCACAAGCGACAAGTGGGCATGGATGTCTGACTTCTGTGAGGTTTTATGCAACTTTGAAGAATCAACACAGATGGTGAGCGACGATGCCGCTATTATCAGCGTAACCATCCCACTTCTGTGTCTACTGAAACGCTCGCTGCTCACAATGAAGATGGATGCTGCATGTGGAAGAGGTGGAAATGGGGGAAGACAGTACACAGGGTGATAGCCAGACCACCGTCATTTCGTGCGAATTGGATGATGATGAGGAGTAGCAGGAGACGGTTGCCTCCGATACAGAGGGTAGTACCCATAGCAGGTTTATTCCATCTGTTCAGCGTGGATGGGCAGAACAGGAGGAAGAGGATGAGGAGATTGAGAGTCATCCTCCTGATGAGGACAGCGAAGTCTTGTCTGTTGGGACTCTGGCACACATGGCTGACTTTATGTTATGCTGCCATTACTGTGACCCTTGCGTTGTACGCATTTTGGCCAAGACCGATTACTGGTTGGTCACCCTTCTCGACCCCCGCTACAAAGAGAACTTCTCATCTCTCATTCCTGTGGTGGAGAGGACTAGCAAAATGGTGCAATACCAGAAGGTCTTTGTGGAAAAATTGCTCCAAAAATTTCCAGCTGACAACGCTGGCGGCAGAGTACGTAGTTCCTTGTTCAACCGAGGAGGGGAGGGGAGAAGAACACAGAGTAGTTCCAACAGAGGCAGGGCAACACTCTCCAAGGCCTGTGATGGTTTCATGACACCCCGCCAGCACTCTCACCCTGATGCGTGACCTACTGTCACAAGGATCCTCAATGATTTCTCTGTGCCTTACAACTATTGGGTGGCCAAGCTGGACATGTGGCACGAAGTGGTGCTCTACTCCTTGGAGGTACTGGCCCACCCTGCTGCCAGCGTTTTGTCAGAGCAGGTATTTAGTGCTGCTGGGGGCAAAATAACTGATATGCGCATCCGCCTGTCAACTGAAAATGCTGACCAGTTGACTAGTATCAAAATGAACAAGGCCTAGATTGCCCCTGACTTCTCTATTCCACCAGAGGAAAGACCCTAAGCATAAAGGCACTTTAAATGTGTCTTTTATGGTATATTGAATACAATGTATTACCATGTAGGGGTGGCCTTGCGGTTTTCCCAGCAGTTGCTTTTATGGGTCAAACTTTGCTCATTCGCGGTTCGCCGAACATGCAGCAATGTCCGCCGACGCCATATTCTTTTACATTGTGAGGAACTTTGACCCATGACACATCCATCAGGTGGTACAGGGCAGCTAATTGAGATGTTTCAGCATATGGACATACCCCCTACCTTATTAATCGACCTGATTGGGGTGCCATTTCACATTCAGTCTTTTGCCAGTGTAGGGACAGGTTGGATAGTGCAGCATTTGTTTGCAGTTTAGCTGCGTTTCCTCAGCTACAGATAGAGACAAACGCCATTGGAACATATCATTTCTACTGGTGTGATATACCAGTTGACCCCCCAATTTTTTTTATTGAAGCAGGGGTATTATATACCAATAATATACTTTCTATATGGTGCATTTGGGTAGTGTAGCATTTGTTTGCGGTTTAGCTGCGTTACCCCAGCTACAGATAGAGACAAATGCCATTGGAACAAATAATTTCTACTGGTGTGATATACCAGTGGCCCCCCAAAAAAACTGATTGAAGCAGGGGTGTTATATACCAATTATATACTTTCTATATAGTGTATTTAGGTAGTGCAGCATTTGTTTGCAGTTTAGCTGCGTTACCTCTGCTACAGATAGTGACAAACTCCATTAGAACAAATAATATCTACTGGTTTGTAATACCAGTTTCCCCCCGAAAAAACTGATTGAAGCAGGGGTGTTATATAACAATAATATACTTTCTATATAGTGCATTTGGGTAGTGCAGCATTTGTTTGCGGTTTTGCTGCGTTACCTCAGCTACAGATAGGGACAAACGACATTGGAACAAATAATTTCTACTGGTGTGATATACCAGTTGCCCCCCTCAAAAAATGATTGAAGAAGGGGTGTGATATACCTTCTTTCACAAATACTGCTCTTCTATAGGGACTTTTGTCACAGGGTAATTTTGAAAATGACAGGCAGAGGAAGAGGCAGGCCATTCCACAGGGGTGGTAGGGATCGGGCAGGTGCACCAGGCCCGAGCCTAAGTGGAAAGTTGCAGAAGGTGCGTTCTATTACGTCAAAGCACGCACCAGACTTGTTTGAGTGGCTCAATCAACCTTCCGCCTTTGCACACTCCTCATCCTCTCTATCTGCACCCTCTTCACTCTCTGCTGTGTGCACCCCCAAATACACCCCCACCACCATATCCCCTCCGCTCGAGTCAGAGGAATTATTTTCCCATCCATTACAAGACCTTACCGAAATGCAGCCATTCTTGGCATTGGATCAGGAAGAGGAGCTAGCAACGGCTGCCACCCAGCGGTCTGACAACAGTACCCAGATCAGCCCAAGGAGGGTGGTCCCCGCTGTTGCTGCCTACTCCAAGATCTCTAATGTCAGTGGTGGTGAAGGGGACGATGATGATGTGTCTATGGACGTCACGTGGGTGCCCACAAGAGAGGAAGATGAGGGTAGTTCAGAGGGAGAGATGGAGCAGCAGATAGGGAGGAGAAGCATGCAGAACTTACAGTGCACAGGAGGCAAAAAGCAGACTGCTAATGTATCTGGAACGAGCCATCCACTATGCACAGTCACATCTTACTCTCCCAGGATGCCGGCACAGTGTGGTCGCTTTTTAACGTGTCTGCTGCTGACAATAGTGTTGCCATCTGTCAATACATAAGTCGCAGTAAGCCCAACACTAACCATAGGGACAACCGCCTTAAGAAGACATCTGGCCTCTCATCACCAAGCCTAGTGGGAGCAACACCGTCAAAACCCACAAAGACACACTCCTGGTGCTCCACGTCCTGCCTTTTCTCTTTCCCCTTCTCCTCTCTCCTCCCATTTGTCCTCCACTTCACCTTTCATCGTTCCATCATTGCGTTCATCTGGCAAAAGGCAGGCTTCCGTTGCCCAAATGTTCGAGCGAAAAAAGATTACACCGGATAACCCTCTTGCCCAAGGGCTGACCGTCGGCTTGTCGGAACTACTAGCCCGCCAACTACCGCCATATAAATTGGTGGACTCGGAGGCCTTTAGAAAATTTGTGGCAATTTGCACACCGCAATGAAAGGTACCCAGAAGGAAATATTTCTCCCAGAAGGGCACCCCGGAGCTATATGGCCATGTACAGCGGCAAGTGAATATATCTCTGGGAAACAGTGTTGGTGCCAAGATACATCTGACCACAGACACATGGTCTAGCAAACACGGGCAGGGAAGGTACATAACTTTTACTGCCCACTGGGTGAACCTTCTGACGGCCGTCAAGCATGCAACCCGTGTCACCCGTGTGGATTTGGTGTTAACGCCACGGATTGCATGCAGGCCTGCCTCTTCATCTCCTCCTCCTACTCCATCCTCCGTTTCCTCCTCGACTGACTCCTCCTTTTCCACTGCTACTGCATCTTCCGCTGCGCCCCCCAAGCTCCCAAGAATCTATTTGACGTGCCAGGGGAGACGTTGCCATACTGTGCTGTGGCTGTTGTGCCAGGAAGCCAAGAGCCACACTGGTCCTGCACTTCTTTCAGCTTTGCGGTCACAGACTGATTAGTGGCTATGGCTAACCCTGCTCAATTTGACAGTTGGTAAAGTAGTGTGCGACAACGGTGCCAATCTGCTGAGCGCGCTGAAACAGGGCAAAATGACACATGTGCCGTGCATGGCACACGTCCTGAACTTAGTCATTCAGCGATTTGTTGCCAAATACCCGGGGTCCAGGACATCTTGTGTCGAGGTTAGGAAAATCTCTGGCCATTTTAGAAGATCTTACACGGCCATAGCTCGCCTTGCTGACGTTCAGCGGCCAGACCACCTGCCCGTCAGACGTTTGATTTGTGACTGCCCGACGCGCTGGAACTTCATCTTGTATATGCTCCAGCAGAAACGTGCAGTTAACAATTACCTGTCACTACCAGAGCTTTGAGACGTTCTCACAGCTCTGTGTCTCCACCCCTGTGATGATGTCACTTAGAGTTTGGAGGTGTTCTCACTGTTCTGTCTCTCCGCCCCTGTGATGAGGTCTTTACTCCCAGCTGTTTCTCCTGCGTTTGATTTCCCTGCCTTTAAATCACCCCTCCTCCTATTGCAAGGCGTGGATTATATTTCTCTTTTTAGTTGTAGCTCTGCCTTGAGTATCTTCACTTGTTTAGCTATTAGTTCTCTGGACCTGTGTTCTGTTGCTGCAAGCACTCCGGATATTGCCAGCGGCCCTTGGATCCGTCTTCTCTGCGGCTGCAGCTCCATCAGCTAAGTGTGCAGATATTGTTGTGTACCTGGTGAGTTTCTGACTGGATCTGAGGTGGCCACGGTTCTCTCCATATTCTGAGCAGGGCATCGGTGGCCGTGCCCCTTCCACTATTGTAGGGGTTACAGGGCTCATCAGTCTTAGGCACGCGGGCATGCCTCGTTCCACCATATGGATCCGGGCATGGGCTTTAGCAGCATAGGGAGAGTGTTGAGGGTCTGACAGGGGTCACCCGTTCTCTTCCCTAGTTTGGGTCCGGTCAGTAGCTCTTGTTACTGTGTATGCTCTTGTTACCCTTGTTACCCTTACACTGCAGTAATGTCCCTAATAAAATACAGAATAATGTTTCTTAGAGACATCAAATCTGTTTCTAGTCATAGCAAAGTATAAAAAAGAACTGCAAACTTTAGTGCAGAATGACATTAGAATGACTTTTTTCCTTAAATATGTACCCCTATAAATTAACATGGGCAATCTTTGACTCAAAATAAAAATGTACAAATGTATTCAGAAAAAAAAAAATAACAGAGAAGAGACATTTTATCCATCAAGCATATGATATCCAGCTACTCTCAGTATCCAGCACAGACTATGAATGTAATATGATACAACTGCCTATGTGGCACTTATAGCTGCTTCCTGAAGCACATTACAAACCTTACTGCATAACAGCATCAAGTGGGCTCCTGACAACCAGAAAATGATGAGACCCATCTTTATTAATACAAATACATACAAATCTAGATGTATAACCAAAATATTAGGTGCACTGTGTGCAATGATTCAGTGTTTGCTATATGGCTACATTCACACAGGTCAGATGTGCTGCAGAAAATTTCGGCAGGTAATATGACAGAATCTACTGTGAAATCCATAGAAGCAAATCACTACCAACATTGTTTAGATTTTGCTATAGATTTCCTGTTGCAGGTTAAAAAACAGTATGCCCACCTACCAATTGGCTCCTATAGTAATGTTTTTGTGGTTTCCTACCAGTCTCATTTTCCCGGCCTCCAGTAATGACATGTCCCCTCATTGGATTGTATGCAGCAGTCATATGTCATCATCACTGGACACCAGGAGACACAACCTGGCAGAGGACTATGGAAACATCTAGGCAGAAGTGCCAGGGGATTGGTAGTTGAAATATATACAGTGCTGCCCATAATTATTCATACCCCTGGCAAATTTTGACTTTAAGTTACTTTTATTCAACCAGCAAGTAATTTTTTGACGGGAAATGACATAGCTGTCTCCCAAAAGATAATTAGACAATGTACAAGACGCATTATTGTGGAAAAAAAACATTTCTCAGCTTTTATTTACATTTGAGCAAAAAGTGTCCTGTCCAAAATTATTCATACCCTTCACAAACTGTCACAGTCTGTGGGAAAATCAAAAGTTCTATACCATTCCAAATAGTCCAAGCTGTTCTAAAGCATCCTAATTACCCTGATTAATTGGGAACAGCTGTTTTAATCAACTCAACAGGTGAAAGACAGCAGCTCTCTGCAGTTGGTTTGTGAACAGTCATGGCTAAGGCAAAGGAGCTCAGTGAGGACCTGCTGCTGCGCATTGTGGCTGCTCACAAGTCAGGAAAGGACTACAAGGTAATTTCTAAATGTTTTCAAGTTCCAGTGGCTACAGTGCAAAGTATTATTAAAAAATACAAGATGTTCCGTACTGTGGAAAATCTCAGAGGACGTGGTCGGAAGCCAAAAGTGACACCTGTGCTGGCCAGGAGGATTGTTAGAGAGGTGAAAAAGAATCCAAGGATCACCACCAAGGCCATCCTGGTGAATCTGGGCTCTGCTGGTGGCAATGTCTCAAGGCAGACAATCCAACAGACACTGCACACTGCTGGGTTCCACGAATGCAGACCAAGGAGGACGCCACTTCTCCAGATAAGGCACACAAAAGCTCGCTTGGCCTTTGTAAAAGCTCATCTGGACATAGAAGAAGACTTCTGGTCTTCTGTGTTATGGTCAGATGAAACAAAAATTGAATTATTTGGTCACAATAATGTTTCCTTCATTTGGCATAAAAAAGGAGAAGCCTTCAACCCAAAGAACACCATGCCCACTGTCAAACATGGTGGTGGGAACCTAATGCTTTGGGGGTGTTTTTCAGCCAATGGACCAGGGAACCTAATCACAGTAAATGGCACTATGAAAAAGAGCAATACATGAGGATTCTCAATGATAACATCAGGCAGCCTGCAGAGAAACTTGGCCTTGGGCACCAGTAGACATTTCACCATGACAATGACCCAAAACACACAGCAAAAGTGGTGAAGAAATGGTTAGCAGACAACAACATTAATGTTTTGGAGTGGCCCAGCCAGAGTCCAGCCTTGAATCCAATTGAGAATCTGTGGAGGGAGCTAAAGATCAGGGTGATGGCAAGAAGACCCTCCAACCTGAAAGATTTGGAGCTCATTGCTAAAGATGAATGGGCAAAAATACCTGTGGAGACATGCATAAAGCTGGTCTGCAATAATAAAAAGTGTTTGATTGCTATAATAACCTATAAAGGCTTTTCTATTGATTATTGAGAAGGGTATGAATAATTTTGGACTGGACACTTTTTGCTCAAATGTAAATAAAAGCTGAGATTTTTTTTTCCCACAATAATGCCTCTTGTACATCGTCTTATTATCTTTTGGGAGACACCTATGTCATTTCTCATAAAAAAATTACTTGCTGGTTGAATAAAAGTAACTTAAAGTCAAAATATGCCAGGGGTATAAATCATTATGGGCAGCACTGTATATATAACAAAAAAACAGCATCACTAGTCAGAGTTGATACAGTGGGTGCAATCCCTCCAGACCGTAGGTTATTGAGCCTGTATACATCCAAAAGTCATAGAATGAGACAGCACTTCAATCGGTGAACAAAGTGGACCACTTTATTCACCCCACTTGCAACGTTTCAGCCCAACACAATGAGGCCTCTCTCAAGCAATGTGACATGTGCACACAAACAAAGTATAAATAGGCTAGTGGGAGGTATCAAATTAATGATCAATAATGTGCTCAATTGTGTACAATGAATACATTTTGGCAGTGGAGCTGCCAGAGGGTCATATGAGGGCCATATGAAATGGGTATCTCACCCAGAGGAGCCTCTAGGAGCCAGGACCCTCTGACCCTGTGTGGGGTAAGCACTGTGTTGTGTTTTAGGGAGCTGGGTGGTAGACCCAGATCCCGATAGAGAGGGAGAAATACTGTGTAGTCAGTGGCCAGTCAGTGGCACTTACTGCATCTGTAGTTTCTCCTTTCTCAGATTTCACTGAGGGTCACATGACCTATGATGTCCGCTTCTCTCTCTGCTCTGATAATGTTTTGTGCACAAGCCTGAGAGATTAGATATTGGTCTGTACAGACATCACTGTGGCCACACACCCCTTCACTGCCTTCTGTTGCTGTCTGCTGCCTCCCTGGATTCTTAACCCCTTCGGTGGCACAGACTCAGGGCTAAAGGCTTTACTGAGTAGCTGCAGGCAGTGAGGAGACAAATGCTGTGCATCGGAGCTGACAGAGTAGTTCTGCAGAGCATTGAACAAGAACAGGTGGGGGGGGGGGAGCCTGTGTGTATTAGCAGTGTCATTGTACAGCTGGGACTTGTAGTCCTACATGTACAACATACTGCTGAGTCTCCCAGCAGGCAGACATGTCACTTGGGGCAACACTTGTATTCACTCTCTTTGCAGAGCAGGGGGAGAGGCAGAAATTGTTGTTATTGCAGGTAAACAAAAGACCAGGGAAATGAGGAAATAGATATTTTTATTTTTTTTTTGCAGAAAACTTGCTTAGCTTAGTTATATATTGCTGACCATCAGATTTACAGTGCTATATATTTTTTTTCATAACTTGGACAACCCCTTTAACTTAATCAAGAAATAAAGCAAGTAGAAAATATTCAGGTAAAAAACGAAATCTAAACTTAGTTTCAAGATAGATTTTTATCACAACAATAAACCCATTGTATTAGCAATGGATATTTTTTAAAAAATAATTTCATTATTACCATTATTTTTAATTACCACCTTGACGAAGATTCATATTTTTATATTACCAGTTACTTTAATTATTTATACGAGTTTACAGTAAAATTTGATGGTACTGTTTTATTCTCATTCTTCAGTACAGTGAGGATGGAAAACTATGAATGTGACATTACCTCAGCTTACAACTACATCTAGAGACAGATGTGAACAGCTGGCTCGTTGGTCTAGGGGTATGATTCTCGCTTAGGGTGCGAGAGGTCCCGGGTTCAAATCCCGGACGAGCCCTACTTTTGAATTATACTGTACTGTCCCAGGTAAGTGTTTACATGATTAAGGCTACATTCACACAGGTCGGATGTGTTGCAAAAAATTTGATGAAGTCCCAGGGGGGGTCTACTCCATCTGAGACAAGTCAACAGGAGTCTGAAGAGGAGTCAGAGGAGGATGGGGCGGAGGAGGAGCAAGAACGTTTCTGGGCTGGGGGGAGAAGACCGAGGACGACATTATCCTGGTTAAAGAGCAGGAGCCAGGCCACTCCACCGCTTCCAGTTTAGTGCAAATGGGGGCCTTCATGCTTAAGTGTTTGAAGAGGGACCCCCGGATAAAAAGCTTAAAGGCCAAGGTCCAGTACTGGGTGGCAACGTACTTAGACCCCCGTTACAAACACAAAATGGCGGACATGTTACTACAGGCTACTACATACTACACACATGTTACTACATAATTTTTAATTTGATAGATCAGCCGCAGGCACTCGCCCCTAATGTTTTAGCTGGTCAGATCAGCAGTAGACCCTTGCTCCTAATGTTTTTGAGGGTCACCAGCAGGCCATCAATCATAATTTTTCAAGGGTGTGTATGATGCCCTCCTTTATATGTAATAAAGGGTGCATTGGAGTGCCGCTTCCTTGTGATTTTTGGCAGCCCTTTCACTTCGTGCATAGGCGTTATGAGTGTTTTTGGCAGCACTTGCACTTGCACATGAAATATACATAATTTTTCCTCTAAAATCAATTTGATCTTCGGTTTGGTGCATATAATTGTCAGTCTGTAAAAGTGGCGTACTACTCGAACAACATCGTTCCCAGCAGCGAACTGGTAGTCTAAGATGCATCCAGACATCCTCCCCATGCTGTTCCCGAACCATTTCAATGGTGTTTTCATCAATTTATGACCTTTTCATGTGAACCAGACACCCTCCCCTCTTCAGAGCAGGGGGTGCCTGGTTTAATGCTCGGGTTCACCCATTGACTTCCATTGTGCTTGGGTGCTCGGTAGAACGGGGGGACACTGAAAGACTCTCATTTGTTACAAAAGTTATTTATAGCTATGCTATCTTTAATATTCTTAAAAAAAATTTAAAGCCTCTCATTTGTTTTTGTTTTTTTTAGGGGGGGGGGGGGGTGTATACACCTTGGGAATCGTGTTCCTGATTTACTAAGACTGCAGTAATGTCCCTAATAAAATACAGAATAATGTTTCTTAGAGACATCAAATCTGTTTTTCTAGTCATAGCAAAGTATAAAAAAGAACTGCAAACTTTAGTGCAGAATGACATTAGAATGACTTTTTTCCTAAATTTATAGGGGTACATATTTAACATGGGCAATCATTGACTCAAAATAAAAATGTACAAATGTATTCAGAAAAAAAAAATAACAGAGAAGAGACATTTTATCCATCAAGCATATGATATCCAGCTACTCTCAGTATCCAGCACAGACTATGAATGTAATATGATACAACTGCCTATGTGGCACTTATAGCTGCTTCCTGAAGCACATTACAAACCTTACTGCATAACAGCATCAAGTGGGCTCCTGACAACCAGAAAATGATGAGACCCATCTTTATTAATACAGATACATTGCTGACCATCAGATTTACAGTGCTATATATTTTTTTTTCATAACTCGGACAACCCCTTTAACTTAATTAAAAAATAAAGCAAGTAGAAAATATTCAGGTAAAAAACTAAATCTAAACAATAAACCCATTGTATTAGCAATGGATATTTTTAAAATAATAATTTCATTATTACCATTATTTTTAATTACCACCTTGACGAAGATTCATATTTTTATATTACCAGTTACTTTAATCATTTATATGAGTTTACAGTAAAATTTGATGGTACTGTTTTATTCTCATTCTTCAGTACAGTGAGGATGGAAAACTATGAATGTGACATTACCTAGAGACAGATGTGAACAGCTGGCTCGTTGGTCTAGGGGTATGATTCTCGCTTAGGGTGCGAGAGGTCCCGGGTTCAAATCCCGGACGAGCCCTACTTTTGAATTATACTGTACTGTCCCAGGTAAGTGTTTACATGATTAAAGGGGTTGTCCGTGTTCAGAGCTGAACCCGGACATCCCTCCATTTTCACCCAGGCAGCCCCCCTGACATGAGCATCGGAGTAGTTCATGCTCCGATGCTCTCCTTTGCCCTGCGCTAAATTGCGCAGGGCAAAGGCATTTTTAGGAGTTCCGGTGACGTACAGGGGCTCTCCATGGGGCTGACAGGAACCCCGGTGACGTCACCGGCACTGATGGGCGGGATTTAGCTCTGCCCTAGCCAGTAAAATGGCTAGGGCAGAGCTAAAGCCCGCCCCTCAGAGCCGGTGACGTCACCGAACACACCGCTGGTCGGAAGTTACCGCCCGGCAGTGTGTTATTGAAAACAAAAGAGCCCGTGCCCTGCGCGATTTAGCGCAGGACACGGGAGCGCATCGGAGCATGAGATGCTCCGATGCTAGGCTCAGGGATGCTGCCGGGGTGAAAATAAGAGTATGTCCGGGTCCTCATCCTCATTCTCATTCTTCAATGTGACATTACCTCAGCTTACAACTACATCTGGAAACACATGAGAACAGCTGACTCGTTGGTCTTAGGGATATGATTCTTGCTTATGGTGCGAGAGGTCCCGGGTTCAAATCCTGCATGAGCCGCTACTTTTGAATTATACTGTACTGTCCCAGGTAAGTTTTTACATGATTAAGGCTACATTTACACGAATGTATATTGTTTCCGTGTCCATTCTGTTTTTATTTTTTGTGGATAGGATGCGGACCCATTCATTTCAATGGGTCCGCAAAAAATGAGGACAGCACACCGTGTCCTCTCCGCATCAGTATGTCCGTTCCGTAGCCCGCAAAAAAATAGAGCATGTCTGATTCTTGTCCGTTTTGCTGACAAGGATAGGCATTGTTACAATGGATCTGCAAAAAACGGATGCAATACGGATGCAAAAAGGACTTCATCTGTACTTTTTGCGGATCAGTGTTTTTGCGGACCGCAAAATACATACGGTCATGTGAATGTAGCCTAACAATTCTCATTGTTTAAACAGTCACTGTACTTTCACACATGTTCTTTTTTTTATTTTATTTTTTTGCAGGGCTACAAAACGGACATTGCAGATAGCACACGGTGTGATGACCACATTTTTTGCAGACCCATTGAAATTAATGGGTCTGCATCCTATTCGCAAAAAAAAGAATCGGAACGGACACGGAAATAAAATACGTTTGTGTGAATGTAGCCTTAATCATGTAAACACTTACTTGGGACAGTACAGTATAATTCAAAAGGAGGGAACATCCAGGATTTGAACTTGGGACCTCTCACACTCTAGGTGAGAAACATACCCCTAGACCACTAATCATCAAACTACAGCTCCCCAGCTGTTGTAAAACTACAAATCTCATCTTGTCCTGCTGAAGGCTGATAGCTGTAGGCAGACTGAGCCTACTGGGAGTTGTAGTTTTATAACAGCTGGAGAGTCGCAACTTGCCCATCCATGCCCTACACCAACAAGCCACCTGTTCACATCTGTTTCCAGATATAGTTGTAAGCTGAGCTGCGGTTCAAAAAATTGCCTGCATTAACCTGAAAAAAAAGCTGTAAAGTCATGGCCATAGCATACCTCCTAACTTTCTTAACGAACAAAGAGGGACACATAGTGCAACGTAGAATGCGTGCCGTGGCAAAAAAAAGTCTGCACTATGCCATGCCCCTAACTCCGCCCAAAACATAACTATGCACCCAATTCCAACAAGTTCCCTTAATGCCCCCACATAGTAGTTATTCCCTCTTCATGCCACCGCACAATTTTTATGCCCACATTGTGCCCCCTCACAGAATTATGCCCAGCTTTCCCCCCAATAATATGCCTAGCTGTGCCCCAGTAATATTCCCAGTTATGTGCCCCAGTAATATTACCAGTTATGTGTCCCCAGTAATATTCCCAGTTATGTGCCCCCAGTGATATTCCCAGTTATGTGCCCCCAGTAATATTCCCAGTTCTGTGTCCCCAGTAATATTCCCAGTTATGTGCCCCCAGTGATATTCCCAGTTATGTGCCCCCAGTAATATGCCCAGCTCTGCCCCCAGTAATATTCCCAGTTCTGTGCCCCCAGTAGTATTCCCAGTTATGTGCCCCCAGTAATATGCCCATCTGTGCCCCCAGTTATATTCCCAGTTATGTGCCCTAGTAGCATGCCCTGTTATGTGCCCCAGTAGCATGCCCTGTTATGTGCCCCCAGTAAAATGATCTGTTATGTGCCCCCAGTAAAATGCCCTGTTATGCACCCCTCACAGAAAGTGAAAAAAATAAACACCACATACTTACCTTGTTCCTAGCAGCAGCAGCAGGACATCATCTGCTCTGGTTTGTAGAGGAGGCGGAGCTGAGGCCGTCTCTCTTCTTCATCATTACAGGCAACTGTCTCTGTTTCCTATGAAAGCAGGGACATCTGCCAGAAAGCGGGACATACCTCCCCTGCACCGAGATAGTGGGACAGCCACTGTAATCCAGGACTGTCCCGACAGATCCAGGACGGTTAGGAGGTATGCACTAGGGGTCTCACTAACACCTAATTTACAGTCCACTGCCTGTTGTCAGGCAAAATCTGTCCTTAGTAACAGAGACACAGAAGATGGCTCATAGGAAATGGGGACGTGTCAGAGCTAGCTGACAGGGTGAGCCTGATAAAAATATCTGCTCTACGCAGCTTTTGAACATTTTAAGAGCCTCCTGTGTGTCTGTAAGTGTGATTTCCCCTAATACATTTACAGTTGTACAGTGGTATTCTGGTTATAACAAGCTATTCCCTAACAGGATAGGGGATAACTATCTGACTGCTAGGAGTCCTATCGCTGGGACCCCCACTGATCATGAGAATGGGGGACCTGTACCCTGTGGAGCCCCTTGCAATCGAAAGTCAGAAAAGCAAGCTCAGCTACTGTATGTCTGGCACTCCCATAAAAATGAATGGAGCAGCGGCTCGCATTTCCGACCACCTGCTCTATCCATTGCGGTAGGAATTCACAGGGTCCCCATTCTTGTGATCATGGGGGTACTGGAGGTAGGACTACCACAAGTATGATAGTTATCTTTTATCCCGGTAGGGGATAAGTTGTTATAACTGGAATGCCCATTTAAGGTTATTCTGTTAACTGCTTTTAATTCAAGTTATGCCAGAGAACCTTATCCCAGCACAGTGATTATGAGAAACTTCATATATAAATATACAATATTTGTGTAAGCCCTGTGTCAGTGATGATGTGGCACGTAAAAAAAAAATTCTGGAAACAGCTGTGCAGAGCTGGCTCGTTGGTCTAGGGGTATGATTCTCGCTTTGGGTGCGAGAGGTCCCGGGTTCAAATCCCGGACGAGCCCATGACTTTTTACATCCATATCTACAGTACATATTTATTGTGAACCTCAGGTACTGGTCTATATTGAGCATACTGCATGACAACATCACAATCCTATGAACCACCTGAAAAAAAAAGAAATATTTGCAAATGGATTAATGGTCTAAGAAAGTGATTAACACTTGTTTGTGCTAGCGATTCAAATTCTGCACATCATATCACGTCTCTACTGATAACATAGGAACTCCTGTAATACAAATATACTGATGTAGCATTCCTCATCTGGGCCCTTGTTCAGCTAGATACAAAATGGCAAGAAACATTTGCATGGCTTTTTTGACGTGATATCACAGTCAAGTTAGAAACTGCTCTGGGTTTAAATCCCAGACGAGCCCTCCTTTTCCTATTTCTTAGGCCTCATGCACACGACCGTATGTATTTTGCTGTCCGCAAAAAATATGGATGACGTCCGTGTGCATTCCGTATTTTGCGGAACGGAACAGCTGGCCCTTAATAGAACAGTACTATTCTTGTCCGTAAGCCGGATAATAATGGGACATGTTCTATTTTGTTGCGGAATGGAAATACGAACATACAGAAACGGAATGCACATGAAGTACCTTCCTTTTGTTTGTGGACCCATTGAAATGAATGGTTCCGTATACGGTCCGCAAAAAAATGGAATGGACACAGAAAGAAAATACATTTGTGTGCACGAGGCCTTAATCGGACTATTATATATTTTCCATATACTAATTCATTGGAGCTTTGCTTGAAAAATAATGGGGTCTTTTATCAAACTGGTGTAAAGTAGAACATGCTTGGTTGCCCATAGCAACCAATTAAATTCCACTTTTCATATTCCAAAGGAACAGTCAAAAATTAAAGGTGGAATCTGATTGGTTGCTATGGGCAACTAATAGGGTGGCCAGACGTCCGGTTTTCTAAATCCCTGTCCTACGACCAGCACAGGGCCTGGACGGACACTGGGATGTCCACCCTTCATTAGCTCACTCTCAGACAGAAGCATTGTGCTGTCTGAGCGTGAGCTGCAACAACTGACTGAGGCTTCTCTCACCCCCCAGTCAGTCACTAGAGCTGCAGACATGGCTCCCTGTGGCTGACTGAGGGGGAGAGAAGCACCCCGGCTCACCTTCCCCACAGAAATTTCTTCCCTCTCCTCCCCCCCGTTTTTTCCGGTGGTGATGGGGCGTGGCTTCACAGCAATAAGGAGGCGTGGCTTCACATAGATGATGGGCGTGTCATCACAGATGTGGGCGGGGTGTATCAGTTTGGGGGCGTGGTCACTGAGGTCTGGCTTTCTTGGGTGAAGCCAGTGGCCACCCTAGCAACTAAGCCAGTTGTACTTTACAAGTAGGGAAACCCTGAATCATAAATCAGAGAGGGTATACCCGCGCTGGTGAGATAATAGGAATGGTCAGTAAAAAAAAAAGTGTTAATAAACGATGTTAGTCAGTCCGTTTGATGGTGCTCATAAATTGTCCATAGATGTTTTCTTTATTTACCTGTCCGGACAGGGGGTAGTAGGTGGATTGTAGGTGGAAATACCTTCTTTCCTCCTCCGCTTGGCTGCAGTGCAGGTCCGGGCTGTAAATTACTTCTTGCTCTAACCTTCAAGCGTGGTGTCGCTCCGGCCGGCAGCAGACGCTCGCGCGAAGGGAGCTACAGGTCTGTTGCTAGGTAACTTTGCAATGAGCAGGACACTGGGTCAGTGGGGTTGCTATGCAGTGGGTCAGTATATAGGTGTAATAGTTTGTGACGCCAATTGCAGCTTGCGCAGGTACTATAGCAGGGCCCTTTTAGATGTAATAGCTCATATACCAGGTGAGGAATGCCAGAGGGGGATAATGTCTCTGTGTAGTGTCAACGGTGTCTCCTACCTTGGTACGGCTGGACTCCTGAATTCTGGCCCACTTGCAATAAATGTGAGTGTGGTTAGCAGGAGTTTTGATGGAATAATTGAGATCCAGACGGATAATAAAGTCCAACTTGAGTTTACTGAATGGCAGCTTTGATCCATACAAGGTACAGCATAAGTCTTGGGTCCCAGCAGATTTTGGCAGTATGTGGCAGGAATTTATCTATTCTGCTTCTGGTACATACGCCTAGTAGAATCTGGCAGGTATCTATCTTCTGCTCTGTCTTTTAGTCTGCCTAGTTTGGGCCTGACTAGCTGAGGAGGTACTTCTTCTCCTGGTCTTGGGATCTGTACTCGCAGGACTGCTCGCAGGGTATGGTGGTGTCTTCCTGGAGATCTATTGTTCTGTGGAGGCTGCTTCTCTGGTCGTCCAGCTGAGGTAGATGACTCAGGCTGGGAAGATGGATCCTTAGCCTCAGCCGAGGTTGGATCCAGGGTTGGGATCCCTGTTTCTGGGAGCTCCTACTAACACAACCTACCCCAGTGGGGTGGCTGGTACACACTGACTAAACTTTACTTCCTCCTCATGAGGTAGGAAGTGGGAATATTCCACTCCTCCTCAGAAAGGGGGGAGCTAACCTGGAATGGACTATTCCAGGCTAGAAACACTAACTATAATCTGCTACATGCTGCTGCCACCTGCTGGTGTACATGGAAATTACAGCAATATCATAAAACAGACATAGACAATATATATGAGGAACAATGCAAAGCAAGATTTTACAAGATAATAATAAATATACACTTAACATCATGTAGCTGGGTGACAGTAGTTTTAGTGACATACTTCAGCTAGTGACATCACAGCCCTTGCTACGGATGCTGTAGAGGGACAAAAAGAGCCACCAACGCGTTTCTGAGCCTAACGAGCTCCTTCGTCAGGGATAGTGTCTCCTCACTAACTTTAGGTATTTATAGGCATCAAGTTTCTATTGTAACACCTGTTTGTTAGGTCAATCTACTTTGTGTGATCTTCTTTTGGATTTTAACCCCTGCATGTCAGGTTCCTAAGGGAGGGGATGAAGTTATTTCAATTAAGCTTCATGAGGATACTGTTATGCATAGTTTGTTAAGCACCCATGGTCAACTTTTTTTATTTATTAATTTGGAAATATTATGTGTGCTTCATTGCTGTTTTTTCATATATTAATCCTGAAAAGCAAATAGTTCAATTTCCCAGTTTAGACCATTTGGTGCAAGTCTGAAGATCCATTTTGTTTCACTGTGGGACATTTGTTTGATATAGTCGCCCCCCCCCCCCCTTTTGTTCATGACCACTTTCTCTATCCCTTTAAAACGGGATCCTTAAAATTTTCCTGCGTAAGTAGTGGCGTGACAGAGGGTGGCCATCAATTTTTTTATTTATATTTCGGATATGTTCCTTAATTCTGGTTTTCAGCTCCCGCATTGTCCTTCCTACATAAATTTTTGGGGCATGGGCAGATAATACGGTATATGACTCCCTTTGTGTTGCAGTAACATGCTGATTGATTTTAAAAAACGCGCCTTTATTTCCAATAGTGGGTTTTTGGTATGCTGTCCGTTTTTTTTTACAATTTACACACATTTTACATGGGAAGAAGCCTTTCTTGAAGACATCCTTAATGATTGTCTTATTATTATTAGGTTTTACTGTAGGGGCTATGAGGTTTGATAAATTAGGGGCACACCTGAATATAAAGGTGGGGTAAGTGGGAATTTTGTCACCAATCATTTTATCCTGCTTTAGGATATCCCAATGTTTCTTTATAATCCCTTTAAAGGTTCGGTAACCCTCACTGTATCTAGTGATTATAGGGACCTTAAAGGATAACTGTCACATTTAGACCCTAATTTCAATTTTCATATATGTAGTTGCTAATAACATGATATTCCAGAATCAGTTACTATTAGACTGACTTACCCCATATTTAATAAGATTCAGCCCTTAGCAACCAGTCTGCATAAAACTGCAAGTTCACTATTCAGTTAAGATGGCCGTCACTGCCCTCACGCTGAGGCTAATCCCGCCTGCCCTCACTAGCCAGTAACAATAGCCCCCCAAAAGTGTCAGTAACCAGAGCCCTCCCCCCTAAAGGGTTAATCTCCTGCAGCACAGAGGGGTCCTCTTACCACATGTTGCTTTCATGTATACACTGAGCAGATGGCAGATCTCCTTCCCTGGTCTGCGCTGCTTCGGCACTGCATTGTCCCAGTCTGCTGAGTGAGGGAGCGTCTGCCAAGTGCAGGGACATGGAGAAGTGCACACAGCCCAGGCACTGTTATCAGCTGCTGGGGAGGAGCTGGCTTTAACCATTTACTCACAGTCCCCGGCTGTCAGTAATCTGACCTTGCACACGTGCTTCTGGTCCTCTGTCTTTCAACACAGAGGACAGACCTGCATAGCAACCTGATTTTAAGCACAGGTAAATGTAGGCAGTACAGGGAACAAAACTGTGGAATTAAGGGGTAATTGAATACACAGTGAAAAGTTTAAATAGGGCCACCAAGGAGATATTAATCACCACAATCCAATACTCCCCCCCAAAAAAATATATGACAGTTATACTTTGATGGTATCAGAGTTCCCCGTGTCAGCTGCCCTGTTAGTATATGCTCCTTTCTCCTTTTTGTCATTTTTGTCTATTAACAGTGTGTTCTGATCTACCCCCATGATCACTTGTTCAACAACGGGTTCCAGTTGTTCAATCTGATATCCTTTCTCTGTAAATTTTTGGTTTAGCAGATCCATTTCTTCAATAAAATTTGTTACCTGGGCTCTGATGTACTGGCTCCGCGGAATGTTTGTCAGCCATGTTGATAGGCGGCAACTGTCCAGAGGGATGAAACTGTTGGAGTCTGTGGGTTTATGGAATGTTTTTGTCTGTATCTGTCCATTTTCTATAAATATGATTAGATCCAGGAAATTAATTTGTTGTTTATCCCAACCAGAGGTAAAATGAAGATAAAAGTCATTTTTATTCATTTCATCTAAATACTCAATCAGCAGTGTTTCCCCTCCTTTCCATATAAAAACAATGTCATCAATAAAACGCTTCCAGAGGACCAGACTCCCACCGAT
The DNA here is from genome assembly GCF_014858855.1 of Bufo gargarizans. Lineage (NCBI taxonomy): Eukaryota > Metazoa > Chordata > Amphibia > Anura > Bufonidae > Bufo > Bufo gargarizans. The sequence goes on from NC_058082.1 coordinate 403,523,020, forward strand.
CCCTAGCTGCGGGTGTATGATTAGCTCCTCCCACAGGCCCATATAGAGGTTAGCGAAGCTCGGTGCGAATCTGGTCCCCATCGCGGTCCCCCACGTCTGTAGGAAAAAGTCATTTCCGTATTTAAAATAGTTATGTGTCAGAATAAAAGTGATACAATCCCCAATAAAATTGTTCTACAGACATCTTTGTATCTTTCCTTATAAAATGTTCCGTAGAGTGAAATAACTTTAACCCCTTAGGGACTTAGGATGTACCAGTACGCCACATTTGCCGAGTCCTTTAGGACTCAGGTCGTACTGGTGCGTCCTAAATTTAAAACGCGATTGCGGCATGGTGGGGGTTAATCGGAACAGAATGTCCGCTGAAATCATTCAGCGGGCATCCTGTCACAACGCCGGGGGGTCATGTGACCCCCCCCCCCCCCGCATCGGCGATCGCAGCAAACCGCAGGTCAATTCAGACCTGCGGTTTGCTGCGTTTCCGGTCCATTCGGCTCTCCGGTGACCCGATGAACCGGAAAAGGACGGTGATCAGTGGTGTGATTACACACCACCGATCACAGTCTGAGCATTTGGGAGAGGCGGTGCTGGCCGTGGTGCTGATTGGTCCTGGAGAGAGGCGGAAGATTCAAACGCCAGGCACTCCTCTCTCCCCTCCTCTTCCTGCTGCTGCACCTACACCATCCAGCACCGTCCTCACCAGCTGCTGCTATCCCCCCCGTCGGCACCCATCACCCTCCAGGTAGGTTAGGGTCAGTGAGGGAGAGGCACCATTAGGCAGGCATAGAAGGGAAAAGTTAGTTAGAAAAAATAAATAAAAAAACACTTGATCTGATTTATTGTTTCTGGTGGTTGGGGTCCACAGCACTTAGATGTGAGACCCTAGACCCACCCCTGCCACTTGCCCCCCCCCCTTTCTCTCCCTTGTGGCCAAATTTGCGCAGGCCTACGTACCTGGAAGGGAGGTCGCGGTTGATGAGTCTCTCGTTGCGTTCAAGAGGAGACTCAGTTTCCGCCAATACATTCCCACTAAGCGGGCGAGGTATGGCATGAAAATGTACAAAATTTGTGAGAGTACCTCAGGGTACACTTACAAATTTCGTGTGTATGAGGGGTGAGATTCCCATATTGAACCCCCAGAATGTCCCCCCACTCCGGGTGTTAGCGGAAAACTCGTGTGGGACCTTACGCACCCACTGCTAGATAAGGGTTACCACCTATACGTGGATAACTTTTATACTAGTATCCCCTTGTTCAGGTCCCTTGTCGCCAGATCCACGTCCGCTTGTGGGACCGTGCGGAAAAATCTACGCGGCCTCCCTACCTACCCCCTCCAGGTACCTATCCCCAGGGGGTGTCATATGCACCCCATATTAGTGCCAATAAAACCGCCATCTCATCCCACAAAAAATGAGCTCCTACATTAGATAGTCGCCCAAAAAAAAAAAAAATAATAATAATTTAGCTCCCAGGGTATGGAGATACTAAAATAATTTTTTTTGTTCCTAAAATGATAATATAGTGAAAAATCTAAATACATTTTAAAATGTAGACCTATTAGGTATCGCTGCGTCCATAAGAATCTGCCCTATAAAAATAACATTTGACCAAAACCCTCGGATGAACATTGTTAAAAATATAAAATAAAAACGGTGCCAAAATACCAATTTTTTGGCAAAAAATCTTTTTTTTCCGGTAATAAAGCAAGGGTTAACAGCCAAACAAAACTAAATATTTGTTGCCCTGATTCTGTAGTTTGCAGAAACACCCCATATGTGGTCGTAAATGTCTATATAGCCACACCTACCAGTAATGGATGAATCTTGTCTGGTGGCTCCAAACCTACTGAATGGGTCCAACCAGACGTGACTCAAAAAAAGGGACACACTATAATAGGCGCCACTCCCAAGAGTACGAAGAAGATAGGTGTGGTAAAGAATACCCACCTTACACCAGATAATGGTGATAATACAAAGTGATCTCCTGAGAGGAGATTGGTGATTCTAAAGGTTAAAGTACTCACTTCACAGGGGGGGTAGTCACAGGATAAAGCTCAAGACACCCGTGACCAACTGCCCCCCTAGCCAGGATCGCATGTCAGATGGTATCAATTGATGGCCGCCAAACGATAAGGCTTCTGATCAAATGCAGTTTATTGCAGTAAAACAATACAAGATATCCCAACGCGTTTCGGAGGTCTCACAACCCTCCTTCTTCAGGGGTATTGAGAAAAGAGTAGTAGATAAAAATAAAAAAGAAACATATATATATATATGAAAATAAAATAAATAATAATAGGCACATATTCTATTACGCACATATTCTGATACATAAACAATAAAAAAAAAATAAAAAAATTGGTGTCCAGACAGGACAGGTGTAAAAATAACTATACTAAGAAATGTGGTTCCATTTAGAAATCAAACTATTAGGTGTTAAACTTATAGACAGCACCATATATAGAAGCAAACATTTCTTCCTCATCAAATTCTAGTTTAGAACAGACCAACAATCCAACTAAAAATAATTGGTATTATAGACACTATACTGAGAAATCTAAAATTTACCTTCAGGGGTCCTTTAACAGAGGTCTCCAGTGCTTAAGGAGGAGATAGTCCCACTGTGTGTACTTCCCCTTTAATGGACGCTTAAATAGAATACACAAGCACATGGGGGTGGTGTCCCAGGGAAAGAAGGCCCGAAACCGGAAGTGGAAATTTCTCCCATGTCGGATCTACCAATGGTTGTAATAGGCCTGGGGACCGACTCCCCCCTGTATAATGCTAAATTATCTTGACCAGATGTCATAACCTTATCCTATATTCCGGCTATAATCAGAGGCCTAAAATCAGCCGAATCGCAATGCGTTCCAGGGTGGAACGCACATCCACTTCCGGTAAGCGGCCTGTGATGTAACTTCCTGTGCGTTCCACAGTGGAACGCACAGCGCTCTCCGGCGCTTCCAGCGAGAACCTCAGTGCGTTCCACAGTGGAGCGCACCGCTTCCATCAGCGGGGATACCATTAACATCCAGCCCTCCACTATGGAGCGGACAGTCCAGGAGGACATCGCAAGAGTCTTTAAGGCAAATATTAGATTATATATGAGACATGTCAGTATTAGAAATAAGAAATAAATATAGAGGGCAATTAGTATGTGGGATAAAAATAAAAAATGGGCTCATAAGGGATCATCTATTCAGTACACCTTTATACCTAATGAGTAGATTCTTTCTATATAATATAAAATATATGAATATATATATATATATATATATTATAAAAGAAAATATGAAGTTATAAATACAGGAAAAAATATATATTTGGTATAATAACATATAAAAATAGATAGGAATATAGAAACTAATAGGATGTTCCTAGGATAAAATAAGATTCCATAACACTTATATCTAAAAGATCAGAAATTAACATATTCCAGGCACTCATTAAGACCAAATGGTGCTAGGGTGTTCAGGTGGAATATCCAGTACATTTCCTTCTTACACAGTATTTGGAAACAGTGTGTGACCTGTTCAATTGGTGTCACACGCAAGCATGCTGGGTCGCCATCATGTATTTTAGCGTAATGTCTCCAGACATTACGCTAAAATACATGATGGCGACCCAGCATGCTTCTTTCCCTGGGACACCACCCCCATGTGCTTGTGTATTCTATTTAAGCGTCCATTAAAGGGGAAGTACACACAGTGGGACTATCTCCTCCTTAAGCACTGGAGACCTCTGTTAAAGGACCCCTGAAGGTAAATTTTAGATTTCTCAGTATAGTGTCTATAATACCAATTATTTTTAGTTGGATTGTTGGTCTGTTCTAAACTAGAATTTGATGAGGAAGAAATGTTTGCTTCTATATATGGTGCTGTCTATAAGTTTAACACCTAATAGTTTGATTTCTAAATGGAACCACATTTCTTAGTATAGTTATTTTTACACCTGTCCTGTCTGGACACCAATTTTTTTAATTTTTTTTTATTGTTTATGTATCAGAATATGTGCGTAATAGAATATGTGCCTATTATTATTTATTTTTATTTTCATATATATATATATGTTTCTTTTTTATTTTTATCTACTACTCTTTTCTCAATACCCCTGAAGAAGGAGGGTTGTGAGACCTCCGAAACGCGTTGGGATATCTTGTATTGTTTTACTGCAATAAACTGCATTTGATCAGAAGCCTTATCGTTTGGCGGCCATCAATTGATACCATCTGACATGCGATCCTGGCTAGGGGGGCAGTTGGTCACGGGTGTCTTGAGCTTTATCCTGTGACTACCCCCCCTGTGAAGTGAGTACTTTAACCTTTAGAATCACCAATCTCCTCTCAGGAGATCACTTTGTATTATCACCATTATCTGGTGTAAGGTGGGTATTCTTTACCACACCTATCTTCTTCGTACTCTTGGGAGTGGCGCCTATTATAGTGTGTCCCTTTTTTTGAGTCACGTCTGGTTGGACCCATTCAGTAGGTTTGGAGCCACCAGACAAGATTCATCCATTACTGGTATGTGTCTGTTGGGATTGAAATTTTTTTTCATTTCCCTTTAACACTTGTGCTGCCTTCCCTAAAAGAATTACCGAACGGCACGTAGACGGTGGTGCCATCTTATTTTACTTCATTCACACTAACATCTTCTCCATCCCTCTGGCGCCTGTTCCCCAGGGTGTTTAACCCTGGTGGAATTACTCAACCTCTTTTTTCTCTTCTCCTATTATATAGCCACACGGCAGGGCATAGAACGAAGGGAACGCCATATGGTTTCTGGAAGGCAGATTTTGATGGACTGGTTTATTTAAACCATGTCCCATTAGAAGCCCCCTGATGTAGCCTAGACTAGAAACTCCAAAAAAGTGACCCCATCTAAGAAACAACACCCCTCAAGGTATTCAAAAGTTACTTTACAAACTTTGTTAACCCTTTAGATGTTCCACAAAATTTAATAGCGAATGTAGAGATAATTTTAGAATTTAAAAATGTTGTTACCTTGCCTCAAAAAAGTGTAATATGGAGCAACCAATCATATTTACCCTAAAATAGTCCCAAAAGAACAACCACCTTATCCCGTAGTTTCCTAGATGGGGTCACTTATATGGAGTTTCTATTCTAGGGGTGCATCAGGGGGGCTTGAAAGGGTACATGGTGTAAATAAACCAGTACAGGATAATCTGCCTTCCAAAAACCATATGGCGTTCCCCTTCTTCTATGTCCTGCCGTTAAGCCAAACAGTAGTTTACGACCACATATGGAGTGTTTCTGCAAGCTTCAGAATCAGGGAAACCCATATTGAGTTTTGTTTGGCTGTTAACCCATTTTTTCAAATAATAAACTAAGGGTTAAAATGGAAAATTTAAAAAGAAATAGAAATTCCAAAATTGTTTCTCCATCTGCCATTAACTCTTGTGGAACACCTAAAGGGGTAACAAAGTTTGTAAACCCAGTTTTGAATACCTTGAGGGGTGTACTTTCTTAGATGGAGTCTTTTTAAAAAAAAATTCTATTCTAGGGGTGCAACGGGGGGCTTGAAATGGGACATGGTATAAACAAAACCAGTCCTGCAAAATCTGCCTTCCAAAACCCATATGGTGTTCCCCTCCTTCTATGTGCTCCCGTTTGGCCAAACATAGTTTAGGACCACATATGGGTTGTTTTTGCAAACTACAGAATCAGGTCAACCCATATTGAGTTTTGTTTGGCAGTTAATCCTTACTTTATTACTGGAAAAAATGGGTTAAAATGGAAAATTTTCCAAAAAATAGAAATTCCAAAACTGTTTCTCCATCTGCCATTAACTCTTGTAGAACATTTAAAGGGTTAACAAATTTTGTAAACCCAGTTTTGAATACCTTGAGGGGTGTACTTTCTTTGATGGAGTCACTTTTTTGGAATTTCTATTCTAGGGGTGCAACGGGGGACTTGAAATGGGACATGGTATAAACAAAACCAGTCCAGCAAAATCTGCCTTGCAAAAATATGGACAATAATTAAATTATTCAAACAAAAAGAGGTGATCCAGGACGGAGATTACAAATCACCCAGGACTTCAGGTGATCAATTAGCGACCTATAAGAGTAAGCAAGGTATGGCGAAATAGATGACCACTGATGAAGGAGTGAGCATACACTTCGAAACGCGTATGGTTTCGATTCCCATATCGCAGGACCTACTCTCAACCTTTTATGGATAAAAGATCTGACAAATAGAAGCGCTTCTTTTCTACGAACTTTTACACCACCCCTGATATCCAAGACTCGACCGTACAGCCGGAAACCAATTTGCCTGAACATGCGGGACACTAAGCTGACACCTCCAGGACCATGCAGGGTATCGTACTTGGATGGCGAACTATCACGGCTGGAGCCATCTACAGGAGGGAGGTAAAACAGGTCGGATACTAACCGCTCCGCGGGACGCCACGTAGTAGCGGGGGTATAGACTGACAACCAGTCACTATCGATTTTTATCATCCGAAAAAGTTATTTTCTAGCACCTCAGTATCTATTTATCAACTCAAGGAATTCTCTCAAAGTATCTTATACTGACTCGAACAACTGCTCTTTTGAAACAATACTATGCTTTTGATGTCTGTTTTTAAAGAAGTGGAATAAAGAAGCCTTTTATTGTGAAGAGCTGGAATTCGTTTTCTTTTTTCATTTTGCTCCAGACTGAGTCCAGGTCTGTACATCCGTGCTCTGCTTGGTGTGAGGTGAGAGCTGCAGCAATCTCTACATTTGTCTACCTTGTCTACTATAGCTGTATGAACTGTGAATTTGTCTGCTAAATATCGAGTGAGAGGCCCATTCAATTCCCATCCATAGGCCTCAGGAATTGGGACTACAATTCATGTTGGTGTGCATTTTTTATTGCAATTTCATTCATTCGATTTTACCAATGCGATTTTTTTATATGCAATTTTATACATAATATTATTGTATGAACCATTACTTATGCATTACCTATTTTTTACTCTGCAAATAAATTGATTTCTCTACATACACTAACGCATGGTGTCAAAGGTTGGAGTGCCAGTCACTACACTCTATATTCAACTTTTTAATTTTTATTCCTATGGAGTTGTGTGACGGCTTGATTTTTCTGGCGACTTGTATTTTTCATTGATATCATTTTGGAGTAAATGGCGCTTTTTAATCGCTTGTTATTAAGTTTTTTCGGTGGCAACTAAGAATAAATTAGCGATTCTGTCTTTTTTTATATGGCGTTCACCGTAGGGGAATATTTACATTATATTTATGTAGTCCGAGTCGTTACAGACGCGGCAATACCAAAGATTTATTTTTTGCGTATTTTCAATGGAAAGAAAAGCGTAATTTTTCTTAATGTGATTTTTTTATTGAATACTGTTTTTTTACCACTTAATAGTCCCACAAGAGGACTATAACAGACAGTTTTTTGATTGCTTTTAAATGCCAGAGAGGCGCAGCCTGCTGGAAGTTACTGAAGGCTGGTCTGGGGCCTACATCAGACACGAGGCAGCCTTCACACACACATCAGTACCCCGTGATCGCATTTGCAGGGTGCCGATGGGAGACAGAGGGAGTCCACTCTCTCTGTCAGCACATTACATGTGGCGGGCACCATTGCCCGCCGCATGTAAAGTGTTAAACAGCCCGGATCGGCACTCTTGCCGGTCTGGGCTGTAGAGCAGGGCCGCGGCTCTCATCTGAGAGCCGGGGCCCCAATCCCAGCTGCATGGGGGACCCTGTGCAGCGTTTAGACTGGGCCGCCGTAAAAAAGCAGCGGCCCAGCCTAAGGCTCCTAAGTGACCACCGTATAAACACGTGTGGGTGGTCACTAAGGGGTTAATAGCATTGGGTCAACATTGCTAACATGGATAATACAACGCAGTGTTGGTGGTGAATTGCTTTTTTACTCTAGGCCTGAAATAACACTTGCTTAACTATGAAATTATTGGATGATTAACATGTATGAAAACACAGAAAACTTTTTACACTAAGCCTTGTTCAGCTATGTAATACTACATTTCTACTGCACTCCAGGGAGCAATGACCTGAGAGAGTACACCAAGACACACTTCATCAAGGCCACTACCACTCTCATCCTCTGCATTGGCTTCTCCGGGGTTTGCTGCAAATGCATGAACGCTGGGTAAAAGCAGTTCTTGGAGGGTGTATTTACTCTGTAACTTGGGCTAACATTTCAGTCTCAGTTACAGAGAAGGTGAGTAATAATATAATAAAAAATATTGTAATGTTAAAATAGCTCCCAAAGGTCTTGCATGACCTTATGGGACAATATGTAATAAAAACATAATTATAGAAAGAAAGCAAAATGTAAACAAAAGTTTAAAAAAATGCATTATAGCTTCTAGTACTGCCCTTGCCAACTGTAAACTGTATATCCCCAGCAGTCCCATAGCGAGTGAATAGAGCAGCAGTGCGCATGCTCAACCTGTGTCTCCATTAGTTTGGGGGAATAGGACCCCTTTTCTCATGACTTAACACCTAACCTGTGCATAGGGATAATTTTGTAAAAGCTCTTTTTCCTTAAAAAAAAACAACAACAAAAAAAAACATTTTCCCAGGTATGAAAATATAAAATAAAACACAAATTACATAAAAATAAAGCCTCATGCATCACAAAAAAATATGCTAAATTTTTGGGCATAACTTAATTAAAAAAAGTTATTGCTTTAAAACTTGCATGTGCATAAAAGAAAACGGGGCACATACTAACTAAAGGTACTTTTACACGGATCAATATATAATGCAGTTAACAGAAATGAACCCAGACGTTCCCAATAATTGCCTGATCGTCAGCGGAGATGAGGGATGCCTTTACAGGCAGTTTTCACCTCCACTGTATGTGGAGAAGCGATATATAAATTGATCACTTGTCCCCATACAAAATCATTGTTTCAGGGCAGCAGATCGATGTTTATACCGAACAACTGGCTGCACAAAAATAATGATTTTACGAGAAGAGCATCCGGTGAACGAAGGCACCTTTTACACAAGCCAAATGCTTATCCCTTGTAATTGCCCTGATTATCGGTCTGTGTAAAAGGATCTTTAGCCTATAGATAAAGTAAAATTAGGAAGGCAGTCTAGATGTGTACCAAATTTATCATAGTGGCTCAGACAGGATGATAAATTTGATGCACAAATAGTCTCTTTTGTCTAACACTACACTATTGGTTGTCTTACTTTGAGACAGAATTTTACCCCAAAAGTAAGACACAATTTTGGCACACAGTGGCTCATCATAGGCTATGGCCCCTTTCCAGTCAAGATGCACCTCTTTCACTTTAGCTATGCTACTATTTTAGACTGGATGCAGAAACCTTCTGTAAGCTTAGATGTTCTGAATTGTGCCAAATAGCTCCACTTTATGGTGAACTTTTCATCAAAATCTAGATAGACTTGCAGCAACCAAGTGAGCAGTAGTAGTGGATGGGGTGAAGTGCAGATAGAAGTTGTAGTACTCACACTTTCTGCCCTACCCATGCTCCCTAAGACTGTAGTGTAGTGCGGTATAATGATGAGGCCAGGTGTTAGTGTAACACGTCCACTGTACTTTCCTGAGGCAGCTCAATAGATGGTTCACACATGCACTGTACACATTCAAAGCAGTCTTTGTAGCAGGCATGTGCTAGTTCCCAATGTTGTGTGTCTGAGTTTATGCAACCTGCACAATCTTCTCAAATCAGCCGTATGACATGCAAGCTTTTTCTCTCTCCCAATAACTTGGGAGAGCTCCACTCACAAAGGTAGCACTACAATGCCCAGCTCTATTCAGCTTATTCAATAAGGATTTCTGAAATTTCCACTGAGGAGGCAGATTAGAACAGATGGCCAGTCTCTTAAGTGTGACAGGGTATCCGAGACATCCCTCCCTGATCACCATGCAGTAAAGTCCAGAGGAAGCATATATGTGTTACCTTTCAGTGGCTTGTATTTCTCTGCAGTCTCCCTTGTAAATGGCTGTGGTAACTTCTGTTAAGTTCTTTCTTAAAGAAGTTCTCCAGGAATTAAGAAAATGAAAATACTTAAATATTACTTTATTACAATTATACCTTTCATTAGTTATAATGTCTTATTTTGTCTGGGGAGCAATCATTAGGAAAAATAAAATGGCCACCATCCTATTAGTAAACACAAGTTACTTCACAATACTGAAGTAAAGAGCTGCCTCATCCTCCTCTCCTACTTGACAGGGATTATGATCTTGAATGCAGTTTAACCACTTCAACCCCGCTGGCTGAAACCCCCTTCATGACCAGAGCACTTTTTACACTTCTGCACTACACTATTTTCACCGTTTATTGCTCGGTCATGCAACTTACCACCCAAATGAATTTTACCTCCTTTTCTTCTCACTAATAGAGCTTTCATTTGGTGGTATTTCATTGCTGCTGACATTTTTACTTTTTTTGTTATTAATTGAAATTTAACGTTTTTTTTGCAAAAAAAATTACTTTTTTCACTTTCAGCTGTAAAATTTTGCAAAAAAAACGACATCCATATATAAATTTTTCGCTAAATTTATTGTTCTACATGTCTTTGATTAAAAAAAAAATGTTTGGGCAAAAAAAAAAAAATGGTTTGGGTAAAAGTTCTAGCGTTTACAAACTATGGTACAAAAATGTGAATTTCCGCTTTTTGAAGCAGCTCTGACTTTCTGAGCACTTGTCATGTTTCCTGAGGTTCTACAATGCCCAGACAGTACAAACACCCCACAAATGAACCCATTTCGGAAAGTAGACACCCTAAGGTATTCGCTGATGGGCATAGTGAGTTCATAGAACTTTTTATTTTTTGTCACAAGTTAGCGGAAAATGATGATTTTATTTTTATTTTATTTTTTTCTTACAAAGTCTTATATTCCAATAACTTGCGACAAAAAATAAAAAATTCTAGGAACTCGCCATGCCCCTCACGGAATACCTTGGGGTGTCTTCTTTCCAAAATGGGGTCACTTGTGGCGTAGTTATACTGCCCTGGCAATTTAGGGGCCCAAATGTGTGAGAAGAACTTTGCAATCAAAATGTGTAAAAAATGGCCTGCGAAATCCGAAAGGTGCTCTTTGGAATATGTGCCCCTTTGTCCACCTAGGCTGCAATAAAGTGTCACACATCTGGTATTGCCGTACTCAGGAGAAGTTGGGGAATGTGTTTTGGGGTGTCATTTTACATATACCCATGCTGGGTGAGAGAAATATCTTGGCAAAAGACAACTTTTCCAATTTTTTTATACAAAGTAGGCATTTGACCAAGATATTTCTCTCACCCAGCATGGGTATATGTAAAATGACACCCCAAAACACATTCCCCAACTTCTCCTGAGTACGGTGATACCGGATGTGTCACACTTTTTTGCAGCCAAGGTGGGCAAAGGGGCACATATTCCAAAGTGCACCTTTCGGATTTCGCAGGCCATTTTTTACACATTTTGATTGCAAAGTTCTTCTCACACATTTGGGCCCCTAAATTGCCAGGGCAGTATAACTACCCCACAAGTGACCCCATTTTGGAAAGAAGACACCCCAAGGTATTCCGTGAGGGGCATGGTGAGTTCCTAGAATTTTTTATTTTTTGTCGCAAGTTAGTGGAATATGAGACTTTGTAAGGAAAAAAGAAAAAAAAAGAGAAATCATCATTTTCCGCTAACTTGTGACAAAAAATAAAAAAATCGAGGAACTCGCCGTGCCCATCACGGAATATCTTGGGGTGTCTTCTTTCCAAAATGGGGTCACTTGTGGGGTAGTTATACTGCCCTGGCAATTTAGGGGCCCAAATGTGTGAGAAGTACTTTGCAATCAAAATGTGTAAAAAATGGCCTGCGAAATCCGAAAGGTGCACTTTGGAATGTGTGCCCCTTTGCCCACCTTGGCTGCAAAAAAGTGTCACACATCTGGTATCGCCAAACTCAGGAGAAGTTGGGGAATGTGTTTTGGGGTGTCATTTTACATATAACCATGCTGGGTGAGAGAAATATCTTGGCAAAAGACAACTTTTCCAATTTTTTTTATACAAAGTTGGCATTTGACCAAGATATTTCTCTCACCCAGCATGGGTATATGTAAACCCCAAAACACATTCCCCAACTTCTCCTGAGTACGGCGATACCAGATGTGTCACACTTTTTTGCAGCCTAGATGCACAAAGGTGCCCAAATTCCTTTTAGGAGGGCATTTTTAGACATTTGGATCCCAGACTTCTTCTCACGCTTTAGGGCCCCTAACATGCCAGGGCAATATAAATACCCCACATGTGACCCCATTTTGGAAAGAAGACACCCCAAGGTATTCCGTGAGGGGGCTGGCGAGTTCCTAGAATTTTTTTTTTTTTGGCACAAGTTAGCGGAAATTGATTTTTTTTGTATTTTCTCACAAAGTCTCCCTTTCCGCTAACTTGGGACAAAAATGTCAATCTTTCATGGACTCAATATGCCCCTCACGGAATACCTTGGGGTGTCTTCTTTCCGAAATGGGGTCACATGTGGGGTATTTATACTGCCCTGGCTTTTTAGGGGCCCTAAAGCGTGAGAACAAGTCTGGAATATAAATGTCTAAAAATGTTTACGCATTTGGATTCCGTGAGGGGTATGGTGAGTTCATGTGAGATTTTATTTTTTGACACAAGTTAGTGGAATATGAGACTTAGTAAGAAAAAACAAAAACAAAAACAAACAAAAAATTTCCGCTAACTTGTGCCCAAAAAAATGTCTGAATGGAGCCTTACAGGGGGTGATCAATGACAGGGGGGTGATCAGGGAGTCTATATGGGGTGATCACCCCCCTGTCATTGATCACCCTCCTGTCATTGATCACCCCTCTGTGGCTCCATTCAGACGTCTGTATGATTTTTTACGGATCTACGGATACATGGATCGGATCCGCAAAACACATGCGGACGTCTGAATGGAGCCTTACAGGGGGGGTGATCAATGACAGAGGGGTGATCACCCATATAGACTCCCTGATCACCCCCCTGTAAGGCTCCATTCAGACGTCCGTATGATTTTTTACGGATCCACGGATACATGGATCGGATCCGCAAAACACATGCGGATGCCTAAATGGAGCCTTACAGGGGGGGTGATCAATGACAGAGGGGTGATCACCCATATAGACTCCGTGATCACCCCCTGTAAGGCTCCATTCAGACGTCCGTATGATTTTTTACGGATCCACGGATACATGGATCGGATCCGCAAAACACATGCGGATGTCTGAATGGACCCTTACAGGGGGGGTGATCAATGACAGAGGGGTGATCACCCATATAGACTCCCTGATCACCCCCCTGTAAGGCTCCATTCAGACGTCCGTATGATTTTTTACGGATCCACGGATACATGGATCGGATCCGCAAAACACATGCGGACGTCTGAATGGAGCCTTACAGGGGGGGTGATCAATGACAGAGGGGTGATCACCCATATAGACTACCTGATCACCCCCCTGTAAGGCTCCATTCAGACGTCCGTATGATTTTTTACGGATCCACGGATACATGGATCGGATCCGCAAAACACATGCGGACATCTGAATGGAGCCTTACAGGGGGGGTGATCAATGACAGAGGGGTGATCACCCATATAGACTCCCTGATCACCCCCCTGTAAGGCTCCATTCAGACGTCCGTATGATTTTTTACGGATCCACGAATACATGGATCGGATCCGCAAAACACATGCGGACGTCTGAATGGAGCCTTACAGGGGGGGTGATCAATGACAGAGGGGTGATCACCCATATAGACTCCCTGATAACCCCCCTGTAAGGCTCCATTCAGACGTCCGTATGATTTTTTACGGATCCACGGATACATGGATCGGATCCGCAAAACACATGCGGACGTCTGAATGGAGCCTTACAGGGGGGTGATCAATGACAGGGGGGTGATCAGGGAGTCTATATGGGGTGATCAACCCCCTGTCATTGATCACCCCCCTGTAAGGCTCCATTCAGACGTCCGCATGTGTTTTGCGGATCCGATCCATGTATCAGTGGATCCGTAAAAATCATGCGGACGTCTGAATGGAGCCTTACAGGGGGGTGATCAATGACAGAGGGGTGATCAATGACAGGGAAGTGATCAGGAAGTCTATATGCGTGATCACCCACTTGTCATTGATCACCCCCCTGTAAGGCTCCATTCAGACGTCCATATGCGTTTTGCGGATCCGATCCATGTATCCGTGGATCCGTAAAAATCATACGGACGTCTGAATGGATCCTTACAGGGGGGTGATCAATGACAGGGGGGTGATCAATGACAGGGGGGTGATTAGGGAGTCTATATGGGGTGATCAGTGGTTCATAAAGGGTTAATAAGTGACAGGGGGGGGGTGTAGTGTAGTGTGGTGTTTGGTGCTACTTTACACCGCTACCTGTGTCCTCTGGTGGTCGATCCTAACAAAAGGGACCACCAGAGGACCAGGTAGCAGGTATATTAGACGCTGTTATCAAAACAGCGTCTAATATACCTGTTAGGGGTTAAAAAAATCAGATCTCCAGCCTGCCAGCGAGCGATCGCTGCTGGCAGGCTGGAGATCCACTCGCTTACCTTCCGTTCCTGTGAGCGCGCGCGCCTGTGTGCGCGCGTTCACAGGAAATCTTGCGTCTCGCGAGATGACGCATATATGCGTGACTGTGCGCAGGGCTGCCGCCTCCGGAACGCACATCTGCGTTAGGCGGTCCGGAGGCGGTTAAAATGATCTTCAGCTGAATCTCTGTAGTAATAGAGTTCATGAGGAGACATGAACTACAGAGAAGAGGGTGGAGGTGTAGATAATGAGAAGCAGCACTTGTAGGTAGTCTCCATTACCGTAGTCTGTCCTGTCCGTCCTCTCTGTAATTCATGTCTCATCATGAGCTCCAGTCTCACAGATTCATAATCTCTGACAAGCAGAGCAGAGAGGAGGATGAGACAGCTTCTTAGCTCAGTGTTGTGTAGTAATTTTTCCTCCTATGTCATTAGGACAGGTTTTGTTTTTGTACTAATAGGATCACAGCCATTTTATTTCTCCTATTGATTGCTACCCAGACAAAATGAGCCAATATAACTATTGAACGGTATTTGGGAACATATTTATGCTAAAGTGATATTTAACTATTTTATTAATTTAATTCCCGTAGATCCTCTCTAAGTGCTTTCTTTTTCTCAGAGGGCGGTTCATTTTGCTAGATACACTTATCTCCCAAGGCAGGCATTCCCTGGTCGGTACTGCTGTGGCTCTCTATCTCACACAGCTCATGGAGATACAAGTCCAGTGGCGTAACTATCCAGGAAGCAGGGGAAGCTGCTGCTTCGGGGTCCGGGCTGACAAGGGGCCCAGCCGCACAGGAGCAGTGTCTCAAACAACTTAACATACAGTTTTAGTTCCAGGCTGGGCCCAGCCCCTTCACATACTCTGCGTTGATGGTCACATTGGGGGCCTGTGCCTGGCCTGTTGTCCATCATCCGTTCATTAAAAGAGGGCCACCCACTTCACCCCACCCCCATAGATTGATATCTTACTGGCACTGACAGATAGTACCTGCAAAGTGCATAGCGCCGCCAGCTAGAAAAATGTATAAGCCGGCAGGCACAGCGCGCTATGCTAATTAAGCCTGTCCACCAAGTTCCTCACCTAAAGAAGGAGGCAGCGACAGACGGGAGAAGCAGCGCGGTAGGCAAAAGGAGCAGCGCAGCAACGCATATCACTCGGCTTTTCAGGTATGTGCGCTCTGCCTGTGCTCCCCTGGCTCTTACCTGCGCCCCCCCTCCCCCCTCCCCCCTGCCCTTGCCTGCAGCCAAGTTCTGGGCATGAGGAGGGAGGGCAGTGGGCACGCAGGGCAGGGTGGAGTAGAAGAGACTTCGGAGTCCTGGACTCTGTGTGAGACTACGAGAGTAGAGGAAAGCAGGCCAGGTACAGCAGATTGCAGGCAGTGTAGCTGCCACAGCCACTCCAGCCTCCTGTATTATATGCATCTCTGCTATAGTACAGAGCAGAAGGCTGGCAATAGAAGTAGTGGGCAGAGGATGGGATGTCTACCTGCCAGGTAGCCATCCCAGTCTCTGCCCACTACTTTTTGTGCCAGCCTTCTGTAATAAAGCATGCGATACATGGCAGCCTCCCCTCTCTGCTCGCTGTTCTGCCATCTACTATTGCTTATTTTGGCACTTTTATATATGCACATGGTCCTGGGCTGGCATCAGGTCTGCACTTATATGTGTAGTGTCCCACTAGGTAAATGTAGGCACTACACAAGGGTCAATTGGACCACGTTGTCCTCCTACTCCTAAGGGACAGTGGCAGTATATTTAACCGTCCATTTTAATGTATTTTCTATATGCTTTTATGTGTATTGTTCCCCTGTGATATGTGCAGCAGGCCTATTGGGGTGTAGTGTAGCACCCTAGACACTAGAGGGAGATAGGGAGCCCCTAGTATAAATGTTCCGGCCCAGACAGGGAGGAGTTAGTCTGTAGTCAGGAGTCTGTGAAGACAGAAGTGAGAAGGCACCAGCCAGAGATATGCTGAGGGCCTCCTCCTGAAATGCAGTTAGACAGTCCAGGCTTCTAGTTGCCACCAGGAGGCTAGTGAAGGATCCTTGTCTGCCTGAGGATAAAGAGCCAGAGTTAGCTCAGAAGAGTCACCCCATGAGAAGAGTGTGCCTCCTGGGAGAAACCTGCAGTTCCCACAAGCCAAGCAGAGCCAGTGTTTCCAGCTAGAAACAAGTAAGCTGAAGGGCAGAAGAATCATTAATTTAAAGCAAGGATAAATGCGGGAGGAAGATTTCTACCAAGGGTAAAGCCAGTATTAGGGCATCCGGGACTTGGGATAAAACCAGACAGGAGTTCTAAGGAACAGTGTACACTATTTCTGAGGAGAAGGTACAGCCTGATCTGAGTGTGTTGTTGTTTACCCTCTGAGTATCTTGCAAGGAACAGTATACCTGCCATTATTGTGAAAGCCTGCTTGTGAAGGGAACCTGCTATATGGAACTGTATTGACAACTAACTGTACAAAGTTGAACTGTTACTAGAAAAGAAAAGTTTGGTTCACCACAACCTGTGTTCCTTACTTATCACAACTATAAATCGGTGTGCCACCGTCACAGGCACTGGCATCACGAACCTTAAAGGGACCTTGCCCTAGGCACATTAAACACCTGCAACATCCAGGGTACCTCATCCACCATCAGGCCTGGTCCCAAAATACAGAGTGTGCCCCAGAGGACTCCTGTGCCAGCCTCTCCTTCACTGCTGTACGCCTGCCCAGGGTTTTCCTACAGAACTGTGAGTAACCCTCGCTTGCCCATAAACCGTGACCTCACAATCGCAATACCCTGCAGGTCTGGCGTACTGCATATGTGCCATAGAAGGCTGGCAGAGATTGGGATGAAAGTTCAAATCACCCCATTCACAATGTTTTATATAAAGATAAATAAATAAAAAACGGAACCGTCGCTAGGCAAAGAACCTCTTGGACTGGCTAGAACTGGCAATAGCCACATCAGGTAAGTTCTGTAAGAGAAAACACAAACACCGGGGAGGGGGCGGGGACAATACCACAGTAACCGACCACAACATTAAAACCAGCTAGCGTCAGCACAAAGTGTAGTGACTGTGTTCCCATGTGTCCCCCAAGCTAGCCGCTCTGGGAGGCCCCTTTCATTCTCTGGATGTCAGATGCACAATAACTAGGTAGCCTCAGTAGCAAGCAGGGTGCAGCTAGCCACACCTGGTTATTGTAGTTACGGAATTGGCTGGATGATTGACTCCCTGCATAAAGTATAGTACACAAACCCTTTTGCAGGGGGCTTCCAGGACACTGTACACTCATATTAGTAAATGTGAGCTTGTTTTTTTAGTAAATGTGTCTGGTTGTAACAGCAGCAGTCCATGGCTGCTGGCATCCCTCTTGGCTGCTGTAGTACTTACCTCTCCCACTGTGCTGCGGTCCATGTCACAACCAATCTGTCCCCAGCCTATTATAGTGGTTCCTTGGGGTATATATGGCATCTTTGGAAGGGTGCCTGAGAAATGACTGTCCTAGCTTGTTTAGTTCCTGTGAGGACATTCCGCTGCTGTGTGTATTAACCTCCCATGTCCTGACCCCTGCCTGATTACTATATTGACCCTGTGCTGACTGTCCAGATCTTTTGCCTGTTTTACCGCTTTGTATGAACTCTGCCTGTCTTTACTGTGACTTATACTCTGACCACATCTCTGTCTGTCCACTTCTCTGGGTCTGCAGCCACTTAATGGAGACTATTCCTAGATGTAGCAGCCTGGTGCTCCCCGGAGTTATTCCAAATCCTTGTATTGAGGTTAAAGGGTGAATACAAGGGGATCATTTAGACAACACCCTTAGGAGTAGCCCTAAGCCAACTCTGTTCAGTGGTCCAGTAGGCCTACAACTGCTGCATTACAATGGTCCTGAGTAAGGGAATGGCCAGGTCTTGAACTGCATTGCAACTACTGAAAACCCACAGCATAAATTGGCAGCTGTGGATTTGAAAACCCACAGAGCAAATCACTTTGCCGTATGAGTTCTCTGCAGTGTGTGGATGAGATTTCTGAAATCTTATCCACTTAGGTGTACTGTAAAGCGGTGGTTTTGCCATGCTAATTCCACAGCAGAAAATCTGAATTTATACAATGTGTAACCATAGGGTTAATTGTTGATAAAAGGGTTAATTTAATGTTGCTGAGTTAAAGGTTGTTAATGTGTTGTTAAAGCACTTATTGTGTATACCAAATGGCAATGTATGGGCAATATATAGTTAACACTGGCAGACCTGACGTAGCCTTCCTCCTGGTTCGTTAGTGAAGTCTTAGCAGTGCAGAGCTACAGATAATACCTACATGTGCAAGCTCCTGCAGACTAGGCCCAAGTCCAGGGAACCTTTCTCTCTCAGACTACAGCTGCCAGGGAAAATACTTTATCATTAGAGAAAAAATTACCTGAAAAAATGAGATCAGCCATCTTAGAAGGACCACAACTATCAAAGCCATGCAAGATAACGTAGTAAGGTATCATTCATTTGCGTCCCACCACCCCAGACCGTAGACCAGAAGATGTTAGGGCCTGCATTGTGAATGCCGGCGAATGCGACATAGGCGATTATACCACTTGGGGGACATGATGCTAAAGGGGCACTTTGGGGGACATTACGCAAGAGGGGGGCGAGCACTATGATGGACATTACTGAGGGGCAATGTGGGGGATATTACTGAGAAGAGGGAGGGGCACTGTACATTACTACTGTAGGGCTGTGAGGGGGGCATTACAACTGGGGGGAACTGTGGGGTCATTACTCTTATGGGGGCACTGTGGGGGATATTGCTATTGGGTGGC
Organism: Bufo gargarizans; assembly: GCF_014858855.1. NCBI lineage: Eukaryota > Metazoa > Chordata > Amphibia > Anura > Bufonidae > Bufo > Bufo gargarizans. Next base: position 403,542,369 of record NC_058082.1, read on the forward strand.
ACTGTGAGGGACATTACTACTGCTGTTGGGCAGCACTGTGGGGGACATTGCTACTGGAGGCGCACTGTGAGGGACATTAGTGCTGGGGTGGACATTACTAATGAAGGGGCACTGTGGGGAACATTGCTACTGGAGGCACACTGTGGGGGACATAACTAGCAGCATTATTGGGGCCCTCGAGGGAAATTAATGCTGGGGACAGAATAAGGGGCATTACTGGAAGCACTGGGGACTTCTAATAGTGAGGCTCTATAGGAGGCATCACCGGCTCATTTTATAATATGACGGCACTATATGGGGCATTACTGGATGCATTTTAATATTGGGGCATAATAGCGTGATTTTTCATTTTTTTTTTACAGGGGCATTACTACTGTGGGCACTATAATTGTATTTTACTGGGGGTAAAATAAGGGATATTAATGCTGGAGGCACTGTAGGGGCATTTCTATTACAGGGGCATATTACAGGACAATTTTTTTGGGACATTATACAGGCATTATTGTTGGGAGCACAATGTAGGGTTTAATTATTATTGGGGGCATTTTCGCAGACATTATTATTATTACTGGGCAGCATTCTAGTTGGCATTATAGAAAAATAAATAAAGTAAAGTCTCTGTTAGATATACTTGTCTTCTCTAGCGCTGCAAATCCGGAGACAATGTGGGAAAAGTCAAATAAGTAAATTTTTGGAAAAGGATTGCGCTGCAGGAGAAAATTCTTTTGTATAAAAATAAAAATATATAATAAAAAGTTCCTTTGGTAGATCTTCAATCAACGTGGTCACAAGCCAACCTCACAACTTAACACTGGTATGGAAATCTGTTCTGAAATGAAAAAGCGCACTATGGTGTAGCAAGTTCCACAAACTTAGCGCCCCTGCGAATAGATTATACTCACAGGGTATCTTGCGAGTAAATGCGTATATGAATGGATGGTATCTTCAATAGTACTAGGATGTCCCTTATGAGAGGCTGGAAGGAATCTGTGCAATATTCACAGGCAGCTGGGCGGGTGGAGCAGGCAAGGATCAAGATACTCAAGTAGGAATTTCCAAATATCGATCCGACGGATGGAATGCTTCTGCACCTAGATGGTACTAGACCTCAGCTTCTCAGAAGGACTGGTTAGTGGAACGGATGCGCACCAAAGAGTCGGATAAAAATTATTTAATGAGAAATAAAATTACAGCTAAAACCACAAGACTAAAGTCTCTGAAATGCCCGACCCGGGTTTCGCCGTGATGCTTCGTCTGGGGCGTTGATTGGTGATTGGATTCCACAGAGTTTAAATTAGCAGGAGACCTCCCTTCTACCACGTCATGACATCCTTCACAGGAGTGCAAGGCAAGACCAATTATACATAAGCAGACACACATGAACAAAAAATATATGTATATAAAATCCACATAAAAACATAAATAGATAAAAAAATTAAAAATTATTATATATGGGGCAAGGTGCTAAAGGAAGATGTGTTAAAAAAGACAGGCATTAACGTCACATTCTACATTCAACCCTTGGGGTTGGATAGTTCCTAAAAGGAACATCCATTCAACTTCTTTTTTATTTATTAAGGAGATGAAGTCCCCTCCACGAGTAGGTGTGCGCACAAGTTCTAATCCAAAAAAGCGCAGACCTCTAGGGTTTTTATTATGACAAATTTTAAAATGTAACGAGACACTATGGGTCTCGAGACCCTTTTTAATATTACGTACGTGCTCCTGCACTCGAGTTTTTAGGCTTCGTGTAGTCCTGCCGACATATTGGAGGCCACAATGGCACTCCAAAAGATAAATTACGCCAACACTATTGCAAGAGAATTGGCCCCTTATTTTCAAGGCAGTGTCTTTCATCTTATTGGTTTTGATGGTCTCCACAAACCTTTCTCGGTCTTTTTGGATGCGGTTTTTGCAGGGCAAGCAAAAACCGCACCAAGTGAACCTGCCTTTATGTGCATTGATGCGTTTTTTACTAGTTGCGAGATTAGCACTACGGACCAGTTTATTAGTCAAATTGTCGGCTCTAGTGAAGACTACAGGAGGCTTAGTTGGTAAATCTTTACTGAGTACAGGATCGTTTTGAAGGATATGCCAATTTTTACTGATCATATTTTTTATACAGCCCACCTTGCTGTTATAGCGAGTCAAAAAGGTATATCTAAAATCCTTCTTCTGTTCATTTTTATTCTTACTTGACTGAAAAGTGACATCAGTGTGTTTCCGTTCTACCTCCTCTTTACAATGATCCAACAATTCTATCTCATAACCCTTTTCCAGGAATCTGTTTTTGATCAATTGTCCTTGTTCTCTAAAGTCTTCTAACTTACTGCAATTTTTTGAGATACGTTGAAATTGGTTTTTAGGGATATTTTTTAGCCATGATGGATGATGGCAACTATTCATCTCAATGTATGTATTTACATCAACCGTTTTGAAGAAGGTCTTAGTTTTTAATCTCCCCTCTTCCACAAATATAACCAAATCTAGGAAGTCCACAGAAACCGCACTGATGTGACTAGTAAATTTTAAATTAAAATCATTTATGTTAATGCCTGCTATGAAGGTATCTAGACCCTCCCTCTCACCTAGCCAGATGAGAAGGCAGTCGTCTATATATCTTCGCCACACTAAAAGTTGTCCCTTACCTAACTCTTTTTTGAGAATTGGATCAATATTCTCCCTCTCCCACATAGTCATAAAAAGATTAGCGAGGCTCGGGGCGAATTTCGCCCCCATCGCCACGCCAGAATGTTGAAGATAAAAATTATCTTTGTAAAGAAAATAATTGTGAGTCAGACAGAAGGTTACACAATCCAGAATAAAGGTTTTCTGGTCCAACCCCATATTCAGATCGGTCTCTAACGCTTCCTGAACCCCCCCTAATACCCAAATTTTGGGGAATACAGGTATATAGGGAAGAAACATCCACCGTAGCTAGCCATAGAGATCCATGGATTTCTCCCATGTCGTTGATTAAATCAATGACACTAGTAGAATTCTTGAGATAGGAGGGGGCCACTGTCACATATTTCTGCAAGAAGAAATCGATATATTCGGAGACTCTACTGTTCAGGGAATTAATCCCTGAAACAATAGGTCTCCCTGGTGGATTAATCGGATCTTTGTGGATCTTCGGCAGAAAATATATGACAGGGGTGACAGGGCATTTTAGACAAAGGTAATCAAATTCTTTTTTGTTTAGCACCTCCTTCTCCAGGCCCTTTTTTAGAATAATTTCCAATTGTCCCTTGTAGGCAACAAGTGGGTTATTCTTTAAAATTAAATAGGTATCTCTATCCAAAAGCAGCCTATCCATTTCCATAGTGTATTGTTCGACATCCATTATAACAACTCCTCCCCCCTTGTCGGCTGGTTTTATTACTATCCTGTCATTTTTCTCCAATTGCCTAAGTGCCTCCTTTTCCCCTTTGGAGAGATTCTGTTGTTTAGGGTTATGATCAATCTTGTCTAATTCGTTTAGGAGGCTCCTTTTAAAGGCGTCAATGCATTCATTATTTTTATTTTTTGGACAGAAATTGGATCTATTTCGGAGGTCAGTGTGTGAGACCCCCGTGGTGGTTATAGTATCAGCCGGCAGGGATGGCTGTGTGTTCAAATAATATTTGGCTATATTTAGTTTTCTGATATATCTATGAATATCAAGAAATAAGTTGAATTTATTTATGCCGCTACTTGGTGCAAATTTTAATCCTTTTTGTAGGACCAACTTTTCTTCTTTGGATAGCACATGTTTGCTTAGGTTAAAGATACCTATCAATTCCCCTTGCTTTTTTTCCCCCCCGGGGTTGGATTTTCGTCCCCCACCTCTATGTCCTCGGTGTAGCCTCTTTTTTGGGGTGTTCTTACTGTCTCTATCATTATTCTTTCCTGGGGGTCTCTCTGTACCCCCCGTATCCCTTGATGGGGAAAATTCTGACTAAGGTTATTCTCATGTGTATCTGTTGTTATCAACAATTTTTCTTTACCATCCTTCATCCCTATCTGTTCATGTGTCATCTGCTTTACAACATGGTTCCCCCCAGCAACCCTGGGAAGGATGTCCGTGTCTGTTTTAGTAGTGTCTCCTCCACTTTTCTTTTTAATATTTTTTATTAAAGGACTCTTACAGTTATTCAATCTGAGTTGTTCCCTAGTAGGGTATGTCGGGCCATACCCAGATTTAGATGGATGATATTGTTCTCCATAATTATATGGGCGCTGTCTATATTTTTTATTATTATAGTGATTACCATAATGATAATACGGTGTATAATGGTCTCTATACCCATTGGGGGCATAGTATGGGTAATCTCCATGGCCTTTAAGGTTCTGGCCCTGACCCTGATGTTGTCCATCAAATCTTCTTTTACTGTAATGGTCCCTATCTTCATAGAATTGTGGTAAATGCTGTGAACTAATCTTAAAGTTATCCGTCCCTGTCTGTTCTCTATTCATTCTCTGTGTAACAGGTATATCCATACCCCTATCCTTTACTCCATTGTGATCCACATTGATTTGTGTTTTCCATTTATATACTCTATTTTTCTGGTAGTCCTCGCAGACCTTAAGGAACTTTTTACACTTTTTAGTCTTGACTTCTTTTTCTATTTTCATGATGTTCGTTTGGCATTGTTTAGATAATTTTAAATATTCAGTAGTTTCCCTATGTGGTGTCAGCAAAGCCTGTAATCTCTCTATGTTCGTGTTAATCTTTTTGAGCTTTTGTTTTCTTTTACAAATAATGAAAGCGATAGCCTTAAAGCTACAGTCATTCATTAGAAGCTCCCATTCCTCTTTATCCTCCTTAACCTCAGAATTTAGGGGTAGCTGCCATCTCAACCCTTCTGGGATCATCTTTTCAGAGAGATATCTCTCCAGGGACACCACATCCCACATGGTTCTGATCTCCCTGGAAAAATCCCTCTCCAAATCTAGAAACAAGCCCTCCAATGCAAGCTTTTCATTAATGACATTCTCACTAGGAAAAACTGTATCAATGTCACAAACTAAATTAGCACGATAGTCAAAAATATCCATAATAATGAAGTATAAAAACAGAGACAACCCACAACAATAATTCAGAAAAATAAATAAAGTAAAGTCTCTGTTAGATATACTTGTCTTCTCTAGCGCTGCAAATCCGGAGACAATGTGGGAAAAGTCAAATAAGTAAATTTTTGGAAAAGGATTGCGCTGCAGGAGAAAATTCTTTTGTATAAAAATAAAAATATATAATAAAAAGTTCCTTTGGTAGATCTTCAATCAACGTGGTCACAAGCCAACCTCACAACTTAACACTGGTATGGAAATCTGTTCTGAAATGAAAAAGCGCACTATGGTGTAGCAAGTTCCACAAACTTAGCGCCCCTGCGAATAGATTATACTCACAGGGTATCTTGCGAGTAAATGCGTATATGAATGGATGGTATCTTCAATAGTACTAGGATGTCCCTTATGAGAGGCTGGAAGGAATCTGTGCAATATTCACAGGCAGCTGGGCGGGTGGAGCAGGCAAGGATCAAGATACTCAAGTAGGAATTTCCAAATATCGATCCGACGGATGGAATGCTTCTGCACCTAGATGGTACTAGACCTCAGCTTCTCAGAAGGACTGGTTAGTGGAACGGATGCGCACCAAAGAGTCGGATAAAAATTATTTAATGAGAAATAAAATTACAGCTAAAACCACAAGACTAAAGTCTCTGAAATGCCCGACCCGGGTTTCGCCGTGATGCTTCGTCTGGGGCGTTGATTGGTGATTGGATTCCACAGAGTTTAAATTAGCAGGAGACCTCCCTTCTACCACGTCATGACATCCTTCACAGGAGTGCAAGGCAAGACCAATTATACATAAGCAGACACACATGAACAAAAAATATATGTATATAAAATCCACATAAAAACATAAATAGATAAAAAAATTAAAAATTATTATATATGGGGCAAGGTGCTAAAGGAAGATGTGTTAAAAAAGACAGGCATTAACGTCACATTCTACATTCAACCCTTGGGGTTGGATAGTTCCTAAAAGGAACATCCATTCAACTTCTTTTTTATTTATTAAGGAGATGAAGTCCCCTCCACGAGTAGGTGTGCGCACAAGTTCTAATCCAAAAAAGCGCAGACCTCTAGGGTTTTTATTATGACAAATTTTAAAATGTAACGAGACACTATGGGTCTCGAGACCCTTTTTAATATTACGTACGTGCTCCTGCACTCGAGTTTTTAGGCTTCGTGTAGTCCTGCCGACATATTGGAGGCCACAAGGGCACTCCAAAAGATAAATTACGCCAACACTATTGCAAGAGAATTGGCCCCTTATTTTCAAGGCAGTGTCTTTCATCTTATTGGTTTTGATGGTCTCCACAAACCTTTCTCGGTCTTTTTGGATGCGGTTTTTGCAGGGCAAGCAAAAACCGCACCAAGTGAACCTGCCTTTATGTGCATTGATGCGTTTTTTACTAGTTGCGAGATTAGCACTACGGACCAGTTTATTAGTCAAATTGTCGGCTCTAGTGAAGACTACAGGAGGCTTAGTTGGTAAATCTTTACTGAGTACAGGATCGTTTTGAAGGATATGCCAATTTTTACTGATCATATTTTTTATACAGCCCACCTTGCTGTTATAGCGAGTCAAAAAGGTATATCTAAAATCCTTCTTCTGTTCATTTTTATTCTTACTTGACTGAAAAGTGACATCAGTGCGTTTCCGTTCTACCTCCTCTTTACAATGATCCAACAATTCTATCTCATAACCCTTTTCCAGGAATCTGTTTTTGATCAATTGTCCTTGTTCTCTAAAGTCTTCTAACTTACTGCAATTTTTTGAGATACGTTGAAATTGGTTTTTAGGGATATTTTTTAGCCATGATGGATGATGGCAACTATTCATCTCAATGTATGTATTTACATCAACCGTTTTGAAGAAGGTCTTAGTTTTTAATCTCCCCTCTTCCACAAATATAACCAAATCTAGGAAGTCCACAGAAACCGCACTGATGTGACTAGTAAATTTTAAATTAAAATCATTTATGTTAATGCCTGCTATGAAGGTATCTAGACCCTCCCTCTCACCTAGCCAGATGAGAAGGCAGTCGTCTATATATCTTCGCCACACTAAAAGTTGTCCCTTACCTAACTCTTTTTTGAGAATTGGATCAATATTCTCCCTCTCCCACATAGTCATAAAAAGATTAGCGAGGCTCGGGGCGAATTTCGCCCCCATCGCCACGCCAGAATGTTGAAGATAAAAATTATCTTTGTAAAGAAAATAATTGTGAGTCAGACAGAAGGTTACACAATCCAGAATAAAGGTTTTCTGGTCCAACCCCATATTCAGATCGGTCTCTAACGCTTCCTGAACCCCCCCTAATACCCAAATTTTGGGGAATACAGGTATATAGGGAAGAAACATCCACCGTAGCTAGCCATAGAGATCCATGGATTTCTCCCATGTCGTTGATTAAATCAATGACACTAGTAGAATTCTTGAGATAGGAGGGGGCCACTGTCACATATTTCTGCAAGAAGAAATCGATATATTCGGAGACTCTACTGTTCAGGGAATTAATCCCTGAAACAATAGGTCTCCCTGGTGGATTAATCGGATCTTTGTGGATCTTCGGCAGAAAATATATGACAGGGGTGACAGGGCATTTTAGACAAAGGTAATCAAATTCTTTTTTGTTTAGCACCTCCTTCTCCAGGCCCTTTTTTAGAATAATTTCCAATTGTCCCTTGTAGGCAACAAGTGGGTTATTCTTTAAAATTAAATAGGTATCTCTATCCAAAAGCAGCCTATCCATTTCCATAGTGTATTGTTCGACATCCATTATAACAACTCCTCCCCCCTTGTCGGCTGGTTTTATTACTATCCTGTCATTTTTCTCCAATTGCCTAAGTGCCTCCTTTTCCCCTTTGGAGAGATTCTGTTGTTTAGGGTTATGATCAATCTTGTCTAATTCGTTTAGGAGGCTCCTTTTAAAGGCGTCAATGCATTCATTATTTTTATTTTTTGGACAGAAATTGGATCTATTTCGGAGGTCAGTGTGTGAGACCCCCGTGGTGGTTATAGTATCAGCCGGCAGGGATGGCTGTGTGTTCAAATAATATTTGGCTATATTTAGTTTTCTGATATATCTATGAATATCAAGAAATAAGTTGAATTTATTTATGCCGCTACTTGGTGCAAATTTTAATCCTTTTTGTAGGACCAACTTTTCTTCTTTGGATAGCACATGTTTGCTTAGGTTAAAGATACCTATCAATTCCCCTTGCTTTTTTTCCCCCCCGGGGTTGGATTTTCGTCCCCCACCTCTATGTCCTCGGTGTAGCCTCTTTTTTGGGGTGTTCTTACTGTCTCTATCATTATTCTTTCCTGGGGGTCTCTCTGTACCCCCCGTATCCCTTGATGGGGAAAATTCTGACTAAGGTTATTCTCATGTGTATCTGTTGTTATCAACAATTTTTCTTTACCATCCTTCATCCCTATCTGTTCATGTGTCATCTGCTTTACAACATGGTTCCCCCCAGCAACCCTGGGAAGGATGTCCGTGTCTGTTTTAGTAGTGTCTCCTCCACTTTTCTTTTTAATATTTTTTATTAAAGGACTCTTACAGTTATTCAATCTGAGTTGTTCCCTAGTAGGGTATGTCGGGCCATACCCAGATTTAGATGGATGATATTGTTCTCCATAATTATATGGGCGCTGTCTATATTTTTTATTATTATAGTGATTACCATAATGATAATACGGTGTATAATGGTCTCTATACCCATTGGGGGCATAGTATGGGTAATCTCCATGGCCTTTAAGGTTCTGGCCCTGACCCTGATGTTGTCCATCAAATCTTCTTTTACTGTAATGGTCCCTATCTTCATAGAATTGTGGTAAATGCTGTGAACTAATCTCAAAGTTATCCGTCCCTGTCTGTTCTCTATTCATTCTCTGTGTAACAGGTATATCCATACCCCTATCCTTTACTCCATTGTGATCCACATTGATTTGTGTTTTCCATTTATATACTCTATTTTTCTGGTAGTCCTCGCAGACCTTAAGGAACTTTTTACACTTTTTAGTCTTGACTTCTTTTTCTATTTTCATGATGTTCGTTTGGCATTGTTTAGATAGTTGGCATTATAATTGCTGAAGGCACTATAGGGACATTAGGGGAGATTTATCAAACTGGTAGTCAGGGGTGGGATTCAAATTTTTAACAACAGGTTCCCTACTCAGCGGTGGATACGCAGCGCGTCACGAGTCATGACACATATATACATACACCATATATATGCAACACAGTCACGACATATTTACATACACCATATATACACTACACACAAATACACTATATATACACTACACACATACCACTCAACTTTTAAAAAGCCTTAGGCCCCCTCTTTGTTATTACTGTAATGGCCCCCTCTTTATTATTATTATAATGGCCCACTCTTTATTATTAATATAATGACCCCCTCTTTTTTATTAATATAATGGCCCCCTCTTTATTATTAATATAATGGCCCCCTCTTTATTATTAATATAATGGCCCCCTCTTTGTTATTACTGTAACGGCCCCCTCTTTGTTATTACTGTAACGGCCCCCTCTTTGTTATTACTGTAACGGCCCCCTCTTTATTATTATTATAATGGCCCACTCTTTATTTTTAATGTAATGGCCCCCACTTTATTATTAATATAATGGCCCCCACTTTATTATTAATATAATGGCCCCCACTTTATTATTAATATAATGGCCCCCTCTTTATTATTAATATAATGGCCCTTACTTTATTATTAATATAATGGCCCCCACTTTATTATTAATATAATGGCCCCCTCTTTATTATTAATATAATGGCCCCCTCTTTATTATTAATATAATGGCCCCCACTTTAATAACAAAGAGGGGGCCATTACATTAATAACAAAGAGGGGGCCATTACATTAATAACAAAGAGGGGGCCATTATATTAATAATAAAGAGGGGGCCATTATATTAATAATAAAGAGGGGGCCATTACATAGTGGAGTACCGCTTAAAAAAGCTGCTCTTACTCTGTGGGCAAAATAGATGTGTTTCCCTGTGTGTGGCCACCTTAAATATTGTCATCAACCCCATCCATAACTCTTGTTTGGCTAAAAGAATCTAAACATTGGGTCAGGATGAGGGGAAGGTGGAGTAGGCACCTGCTTAGGAGAAATAATTAATACTTACCTCTCTCTCCTTCACAGCTTGTGGCATCCTGGTACAGGCGGTCACCAATGCCTCGCTCACTGTGCCTTCCCGCGCCGCGTCATCGCGTCATCTCGCGAGATCCGCCGCAGGAGGTCACAGTGAGGTACGTGACTAAGTCCTACGTCGCACCTCAACTGAAGCCGCTCCCCCGGCCCCTCCTCACTTCGCCTGCCCAGCTGCCCTGCACAGTGCGCGTCACACAGGGCCTCTCCTCTCGGCTTCCGCTCCGCCCCCACCCCTATAGCTACGCCACTGGTGCAGGCGCAGCTGCAGGACCGGGTCGGGATCCCTGCTTCTCACCGGTCCTGCGAACCGCCTGTAATTTTCACAAACGGTTCGGCAGAACCGGAGAGAACCGGCTGGATCCCATGCCTGCTGGTAGTGGTATTGGGAGTAGTAGCAGGATGTAACCCGAGCAACTCCATTAACTTATAATGCATTGTGTGAATATATATTGTGTTGGATTCAACTGCATCATGGTGTCCATTTGTGATGGAAACCACAGATGTGATCAAAATATTGTTTTTGTAATGACAGATATGAAAAAGCATAAATCATTTTCATTCAACCCCTGGATTCAAACAAATGTATGCAGTTAATATGAATGAAAAGAAACAGTGGAACTAATGTGCCACCTAGTGGTAGTTTAGTAAAACTACAGTTATATTTATAAAAAGAGGATCCTGGAAGAATTTGTGTTATTTAACTACTTAAGGATCATGGTAAATTTTCTTTGTGTTGTAGCGATCCTTAATACGTACCAATATATGTTTATGGCTCAGATCTATGTGGACTGAGCAGAGACTGCTCGTACCCAGGTGAGAATCAAAAGAATTTCAAGAACTTCAACACCATGGGACAAATTTATTAAGTCTGCCTAGTAAAAGTTTTGGCACATCTTAGGAGGTTCATATGCCAGGAACTGAAATCTTCACCACTTAGGGGCTTGTGTAAGAGTCACAAAAGTCATGACTTGCTAAAAAATGTAATTCTTTTGGCAACACTTTACTGGCGAGGTGAGGTAGCAGGTAGCAACACTGCCTGCAATCCTATTGGTCTTGGTTATCACATGACTGATAACATGATCACCAAGATGTGGTGGTAGGTAGGAGCTACAGATGTAGTAGAGCTAACACTCATGATTTATGGGACGTGGTATCTAAACTAAATGTGTTAAGCAAACACCTTCAATTGCTGTTCAATTGCTTTTGTTTCAAGATAACTTGATGAGTTAAGAAATTTGAATTAAGAGTTTGTGTGTCACCCACAACGCCCGTGTGAACCCAGCCTAAGGGTACTTTCACACTTGCAGCAGAGGATTTCACCGGAACTGCCTGCCGGATCCGTCAAAACGCATAGAGACTGATGGTATTTGTCAGACGGATCAGGATCCTGATTTGTACGACAAATGCATTGAAATGCCGGATCCATCTCTCCGGTGTGGTCTGGGAAAACGGCCCACATTTTTTGCTGTCTGAGCATGTGCACACCGCAATGCCAGATCTGTTTTGCCGGCATTCCGGCAAGTGTTCTGGAATTTTGGACAGAGATAAAACCGCAAGTTGGTGGTGAAGGTGTGTGGCTGACTGGATGAGCAGGTGGAAGAAGAGGAGGAGGAAGCCGAGAAGGTGGAGGTGGCAACAGGAGGCAAAGAATGTTGCCCTGTGATCCTTGATGGTGGAAGGACGTGCGCCAAACAGCTCTCCGCCTGGGGCCCAGCTGCCACTACATTTACCAAGTGTGCAGTTAGGGAGATATAGCGTCCCTGGCCGTGCTTACTGGTCCACGTATCTGTGGTTAGGTGGACCTTGCTACAGATGGCGTTGCGCAGTGCACACTTGATTTTATCGGATACTTGGTTGTGCAGGGAAGGCACGGCTCTCTTGGAGAAGTAGTGGTGGCTGGGAACAACATACTGTGGGACAGCAAGCGACATGAGCTGTTTGAAGCTGTCTGTGTCCACCAGCCTAAATGACAGCATTTCATAGGCCAGTAGTTTAGAAATGCTGGCATTCAGGGCCAGGGATCGAGGGTGGCTAGGTGGGAATTTACGCTTTCTCTCAAATGTTTGTGAGATGGAGAGCTGAACGCTGCCGTGTGACATGGTTGAGACGCTTGGTGACGGAGGTGGTGGTGGTGTTGGTGGTACATCCCCTGTTTGCTGGGCGGCAGGTGCCAACGTTCCTCCAGAGGCAGAGGAAGAGGCCGAGGCGGCAGCAGCAGAAGAGGTAGCAGGGGGAGCCTGAGTGACTTCCTTGTTTTTAAGGTGTTTACTCCACTGCAGTTCATGCTTTGCATGCAGGTGCCTGGTCATGCAGGTTGTGCTCAGGTTCAGAACGTTAATGCCTCGCTTCAGGCTCTGATGGCACAGCGTGCAAACCACTCGGGTCTTGTCGTCAGCACATTGTTTGAAGAAGTGCCATGCCAGGGAACTCCTTGAAGCTGCCTTTGGGGTGCTCGGTCCCAGATGGTGGCGGGCAGTAGCAAGCGGAGTCTCTTGGCGGCGGGTGTTCTGCTTTTGCCCACTGCTCCCTCTTTTGCTACGCTGTTGGCTCGGTCTCACCACTGCCTCTTCCTCCGAACTGTGAAAGTCAGTGGCACGACCTTCATTCCATGTGGGGTCTAGGACCTCATCGTCCCCTGCATCGTCTTCCACCCAGTCTTGATCCCTGACCTCCTGTTCAGTCTGCACACTGCAGAAAGACGCAGCAGTTGGCACCTGTGTTTTGTCATCATCAGAGACATGCTGAGGTGGTATTCCCATGTCCTCATCATCAGGAAACATAAGTGGTTGTGCGTCAGTGCAGTCTATGTCTTCCACCGCTGGGGAAGGGCTAGGTGGATGCCCTTGGGAAACCCTGCCAGCGGAGTCTTCAAACAGCATAAGAGACTGCTGCATAACTTGAGGCTGAGACAGTTTCCCTGGTATGCATGGGGGTGATGTGACAGACTGATGGGGTTGGTTTTCAGGCGCCATCTGTGCGCTTTCTGCAGAAGACTGGGTGGGAGATAATGTGAACGTGCTGGATCCACTGTCGGCCACCCAATTGACTAATGCCTGTACCTGCTCAGGCCTTACCATCCTTAGAACGGCATTGGGCCCCACCATATATCGCTGTAAATTCTGGCGGCTACTGGGACCTGAGGTAGTTGGTACACTAGGACGTGTGGATGTGGCAGAACGGCCACGTCCTCTCCCAGCACCAGAGGGTCCACTAACACCACCACGACCATGTCCACGTCCGCGTCCCTTACTAGATGTTTTCCTCATTGTTATGGTTCACCACAACAACAAAAATATTATTTGGCCCAATGTATTGTATTCAAATTCAGCGGGATATAAATTTGAGGCCTAGTATTTAGGCGCTGGGTGACAGGTATGGATTTAGTGACAGAATTAGACTTGGAAATGCACAGTAGCGTGTGTGTGAAGTTATTCTGAATGACCCTATGTGCACCTTGAATATTATATACCCTTTTAGGGATAGATTTCAAATAGCTCTGATATAGCAGAAACCACTAAATTATGAAATTGCTAAATTGGGAATTGTATTTCAACCCAGAACAAAAAATGTGCTTTGACGGACACTAAATAACTTTCCCAGCCACAACAGTACAGCGGTAACGAGAGATTTAGCGGGATATAAATTTGAGGCCTAGTATTTAGGCGCTGGGTGACCGGTATGGATTTACTAACAGAATTAGACTTGGAAATGCACAGTAGCGTGAAGTTATTCTGAATGACCCTATGTGCACCTTGAATATTATATACCCTTTTAGGGATAGATTTCAAATAGCTCTGATATAGCAGAAACCACTAAATTATGAAATTGCTAAATTGGGAATTGTATTTCAACCCTGAACAAAAAATGTGCTTTGACGGACACTAAATAACTTGCCCATCCACAACAGTACAGCGGTAACGACAGATTTAGCGGGATATAAATTTGAGGCCTAGTATTTAGGCGCTGGGTGACCGGTATGGATTTAGTGACAGAATTAGACTGGGATATGGCCAAAAAATAACCACACTATTGCTGGTTAAATGCACTTGGTGTGACAGCTTGACCAACCACACTACTGAGGGTTAAATGCACTTGGTGACGGGCGCAGCTTGCCCCTGATGTAGTATATGGCCAAAAAATGAACAGACTATTGCTGGTTAAATACACTTGGTGTCACAGCTTGACCAACCACACTACTGAGGGTTAAATGCACTTGGTGACGGGCGCAGCTTGCCCCTGATGTAGTATATGGCCAAAAAATGAACAGACTATTGCTGGTTAAATGCACTTGGTGACGGGCGCAGCTTGCCCCTGATTTAGTATATGGCCAAAAAATGAACAGACTATTGCTGGTTAAATGCACTTGGTGTGATAGCTTGACCAACCACACTACTGAGGGTTAAATGCACTTGGTGACGGGCGCAGCTTGCCCCTGATGTAGTATATGGCCAAAAAATAAACAGACTATTGCTGGTTAAATGCACTTGGTGTGACAGCTTCACCCTGATGTAGGCTTTAGCCAAAAAACAACCACACCATTGAGGGTTAAATGCACTTGGTGACAGGCGCAGCTTGCCCCTGATGTAGTATATGGCCAAAAAATAAACAGACTATTGCTGGTTAAATGCACTTGGTGTGACAGCTTCACCCTGATGTAGGCTTTAGCCAAAAAACAACCACACCATTGAGGGTTAAATGCACTTGGTCGCAGCTTGGATGCACTTGGTCGCAGCACCGCACAAGACACAAAATGGCCGCCGATCACCCCAGAAAAAAGTGACTGACAAACGGTCTGGGCAGCCTAAAAACAGTGAGCAATTGAGTATCAGCAGCTCAATGATCCACAGCTGCAGATCGATCAATTAATCAAGTGCTTTGGAGGAGTTAATCAGCCTAATCTCGCCCTACTGTCGCAGCCGCAACCTCTCCCTACGCTAATCAGAGCAGAGTGACGGGCGGCGCTATGTGAGTCCAGCTTAAATAGAGGCTGGGTCACATGGTGCTCTGGCCAATCACAGCCATGCCAATAGTAGGCATGGCTGTGACGGCCTCTTGGGGCAAGTAGTATGACGCTTGTTGATTGGCTGCTTTGCAGCCTTTCAAAAAGCGCCAAGAAAGCGTCACAAAAGCGCCAAGAAAGCGACGAACACCGAACCCGAACCCGGACTTTAACGAAAATGTCCGGGTTCGGGTCCGTGTCACGGACACCCCAAAATCCGGTACGAACCCGAACTATACAGTTCGAGTTCGCTCATCCCTAGATGTGGGAGATAGTGGTGTGTGGTAGAATCAGCTTGAATATTAGAGGGATTTCAAAAATATGTATTGTGTCAAGTCAAAATATCCTTCTGTAGTCATATCCAGTAGCCAGTTACTATACACCCCACGCTTCTGTCTATCCCCTGTCTTTGTATGGCTTCAGGTGAAGCGATTTCAATACACGTTGACCTGTTGTTCTTCTGCCACGCGCCTGCCAATACATTTTTGTTTAGATTTCCTCAGGCTTCTCACACTCCTCTAATAGATATTTGCAACAATGATGAGTGTCCAATGTATTTTAGTGCCAATAGATCTTGTGTTACACTACTTCTGCATTAAACCATGTATACTGCTTTTTGCTGGCACTGGAAGGTCTGGAAATTGACCTACAAAACTGTCTATATTTATTTGAATGAGCTTGTGTGTACATAGGCCTCCATTACCACAATTCTTTATTGAATCAAATATGAGATGTTGGACACACATAGAGCCGTCCACTAAGTGTATCACTCGGCTGGCAGGGAAGCCATTCAATAGGTCTCATTCGTTTATGTAAAATAAAAGCTGAACTCTGATTATTTGCTACGGACAACAAAGAAAGTGTTTTGATGAATGGGGCTTGATAAACCATCCTGTATAAATAACACAAGGGAAACGGGGTTCTATTTTTTTATGGCCCACCATGTGTCATGTCTTCCCAAACACGATTTTGTTACATTTTAGAGGCTACTTTTGCAGACAAAATCACAGCAAAACCACAATAAACAATTATACCTAATAGCAAAAATGTGAAAAGGTTGTGCAAAAACTGTAAGGAAGTTGGCAACCCTAGTATGTTCTGAACTGCGCTTCACAACTATACAGGTCCTTCTAAAAAAATTAGCATATTGTGATAAAGTTCTTTATTTTCTGTAATGTACTGATAAACATTAGACTTTCATATTATTTAGATTTATTACACACCAACTGAAGTAGTTCAAGCCTTTCATTGTTTTAATATTGATGATTTTGGCATACAGCTCATAAAAACCCAAATTTCCTATCAAAAAAAATTAGCATATTTCATCCGACCAATAAAAGAAAAGTGTTTTTAATACAAAAAAAGTCAACCTTCAAATAATTATGTTCAGTTATGCACTCAATACTTGGTCGGGAATCCTTTTGCAGAAATGACTGCTTCAATGCGGCGTGGCATGGAGGCAATCAGCCTGTGGCACTGCTGAGGTGTTATGGAGGCCCAGGATGCTTCGATAGCGGCCTTAAGCTCATCCAGAGTGTTGGGTCTTGCGTCTCTCAACTTTCTCTTCCCAATATCCCACAGATTCTCTAAGGGGTTCAGGTCAGGAGAGTTGGCAGGCCAATTGAGCACAGTAATACCATGGTCAGTAAACCATTTACCAGTGGTTTTGGCACTGTGAGCAGGTGCCAGGTCGTGCTGAAAAATGAAATCTTCATCTCCATAAAGCTTTTCAGCAGATGGAAGCATGAAGTGCTCCAAAATCTCCTGATAGCTAGCTGCATTGACCCTGCCCTTGATAAAACACAGTGGACCAACATCAGCAGCTGACATGGCACCCCAGACCATCACTGACTGTGGGTACTTGACACTGGACTTCAGGTATTTTGGCATTTCCCTCTCCCCAGTCTTCCTCCAGACTCTGGCACCTTGATTTCCGAATGACACGCAAAATTTGCTTTCATCCGAAAAAAGTACTTTGGACCACTGAGCAACAGTCCAGTGCTGCTTCTCTGTAGCCCAGGTCAGGCGCTTCTGCCCCTGTTTCTGGTTCAAAAGTGGCTTGAACTGGGGAATGCGGCACCTGTAGCCCATTTCCTGCACACGCCTGTACACGGTGGCTCTGGATGTTTCTACTCCAGACTCAGTCCACTGCTTCCGCAGGTCCCCCAAGGTCTGGAATCGGTCCTTCTCCACAATCTTCCTCAGGGTCCGGTCACCTCTTCTCGTTGTGCAGCGTTTTCTGCCACACTTTTTCCTTCCCACAGACTTCCCACTTAGGTGCCTTGATACAGCACTCTGGGAACAGCCTATTCGTTCAGAAATTCCTTTCTGTGCCTTACCCTCTTGCTTGAAGGTGTCAATGATGGCCTTCTGGACAGCAGTCAGGTCGGCAGTCTTACCCATGATTGCGGTTTTGAGTAATGAACCAGGCTGGGAGTTTTTAAAAGCCTCAGGAATCTTTTGCAGGTGTTTAGAGTTAATTAGTTGATTAAGATGATTAGGTTAATAGCTCGTTTAGAGAACCTTTTCATGATATGCTAATTTTTTAGATAGGAATTTTGGGTTTTCATGAGCTGTATGCCAAAATCATCATATTAAAACAATAAAAGGCTTGAACTACTTCAGTTGTGTGTAATGAATCTAAAATATATGAAAGCCTAATGTTTATCAGTACATTACAGAAAATAATGAACTTTATCACAATATGCTAATTTTTTTAGAAGGACCTGTATATTCTACAAGAAGCTTAATCATGGTGAAAGAAAAATGGACTGCTTTATGTTTAAGGCTACTTTTACACTAGCGTTAATATTTTCCGTTATTGAGATCTGTCATAGGGTCTCAATATCGGAAAAAAAAAAACGCTTCCTTTTTGTCCCCATTCATTGTCAATGTGGACAAAACATAACTGAACAGAACGGAAAGCTCCAAAATGGATTCCGTTCTTTTCTCATACAGGAGAACAAACCGCAGCATGCTGCAGTTTGCTTTCCGTCCTGGGATGCAGAGCCAGATGGATTCGTCATGACCCACAATGCAAGTCAATGGGGACGGATCAGTTTTCTCTGACACCATCTGACACAATAGAAAACTGATCCGTCCCCACTGACTTTCAGTGGAGTTAATGACGGATCCGTCTTGGCTATGTTAAAGATAATACAACCGGATCTGTTCATAACGGGATGAGGTGACAGTATGATTGGTACTATTTTGGGGGCATACGCCTTTTTGATCGCTTGGTGTTGCACTTTTTGTGCTGTAAGGTGACAAAAATTGCTTTTTTTTTTACAGTTTTTATTTTTATGGTGTCTATCGGACGTGGTGGGTCATGTCCGGTCGTGGCGATACCTAATATGTGTAGTTTATTTTATTTTATTTTCATTTTTTAATCTCTTATAAATGAGTGGATATAGATGATAGGAAAAGGCAATTTATTTTATTTTTAATTTCCATTTTTATTTAACTTTTTTTATTTTCACACTTTTTTTATCAAGTCCCACTTGTATCTTGAAGATCCAGTGGGGCTGATGGCTGTAGTATACTTTGCAATGCTCTTGCATTGCAAAGTATAGTACTATCAGGTTTCCTGATAGATGGCAACACCGGACGCCTTTGCAAAGCGCCTGGTTGCCATGGCAGCGTGGCAGCCCGATGGTTGAGAGAGGGAGCCCCTCTATTAACCCCATGTATGCTATGGAATCTAAGGGTTTATAGCAGAGTGTCAGCATACAGCTGACACTCACTGCTGATGGCAGTAGCTCAAGAACACAGCCATTGCCATCACATACAGCAGGGGGACCTCACAAGGGGGCACAGGTAAGGAATGGGGACACCTATGGGGGCAGGATACACTCATTGATGCAGACGCCATGGATGGGGTCAGGCGGGCACAGATGCCGGCAGGGAGAGTGCATGGCCGGCAAAAAGGTTGTAGGAAAGTAGCAAAGAGGAAAGGGGAGCGCACAGATCGATGCAGGGGACACATATGGGGCCCACAGATCGGGGGTGCGAAGCACATACTACCTGATTTTAGGCTCTCATTTCATCTGAAACAGTACTGCAGCACTTTAACATTGCCGTGATCTGATTGGTTAGTCTGCACAGACTAACCAATCGTATCGATCTCCGGCAAGTGACCAGTCTGATTGGTCCCTTGCCGGCATTACTGGACTGTATGCTGTCCGTGACAGTGGCAGTGCAGGGGCAGAAGCTTTAATCCAAGCATTTTGCAGCACTTGGATTAAAGAGCTGCCATGACATTTATACACGTGCTAGCTGCACGGTATATGTGCAGATAGCACGTATATAGCCGTATGGCAGTCGTGAAGGGGTTAATCATGTCCCCCCTTGGACGTCTCTTCTCAAGACTAAATACATTTAATTATTTTAATCTTTCTTCATAACTAAGACCCTCCATGCCCCTTATCAGTTTAGTCGTTCTCCTCTGTTGTCACGGTCTGGAGTCAGGCTCGGAGGCCAATAGCTATAGCAGAGGCGCAGATATTCACACAGGTCACCTTGGCTGATGACACGGGTTCACCTGAGGTGCGGGGTCTAAGTACTAACCGGTATTCACCAGAGCTCCTGATGGTGGAGATGGACTTTGCTGCGTGTTAGTACCAGGTCGCGGTCCTCAGGATAGCCCCACCAGAAGGTGAGCAAGCCAAGGTCCAGTAGCAGATATAGCAGGCAGGGATAAAGCAGAAGCGTGGTTGAGAAGCAAGCCAAAACTCGGTAACGAATAGAGCAGGTTGGGATTAAGCAGGAGCGTAGTCGAGGAACAAGCCAAAAGTCAGTAACGGATAGTAGCAGAGATACGGTCGGCAGCAGTGCAGCACACCAGACCTGCAGGGTATTAGCGACAGTGAGGTCACGGTATGAGCAATCGAGGGTTACTCACTTTTCTGGGGAGAACCCTGGGCAGGCATGCGACAGTGAAGGAGAGGTAGACACTAGTTCCTCTGGGGCACACTCGGTAAATAGGGACCAGGCCTGATGGTGTGTGAGGTGCCCTGGATGTTGCAGGTGTTTTGAGTGCCTTAGGTAAGGTCTCTTTAAGGATCGTGACGCCAGTGCCTGTAACGGTGGCACACCGATTTGCAGGAGGATTAATGGAGTACACAGTTGGTAAACCAAACGTTGCTTTACTTTAGACAACAGTCCAACTTTATACAATCAGTTGCAGGGGTGTATAATGCAGTCCTTTACAGTACATATGCACAGCAGGTTTACTTGATAGCACAGCAGGTTTCAATCTTGCAAGATACTTGGAGGGTATACAGTTAAAGCTTTGCAGTACAATGCTGCTCTATCCCCTCAGCTATTCTAGCTGGCTGGATCCCAAGGCCCGGATGCCTAATTGCTGGCTTGAATCCTTGGTATATAAATTCCTTCCTCCAGTATTGGCACTTGCTTGAGGTTACAGTACCTTTGTTTCCTAGCTGGCTTCTCTGCTGGATTGGAAAGGTGGCTGCAGGTTTCTCCCAGGAGGTGCTGTCCTACTACTGGGGTGTCTCATCTGTATTTGTTGGCTGGATTACTGGTCTCCAGGCAGGCTGTACTCCTTCTAGCCTCCTGGTGCAACTAGAAACCAGGACTATCTAGCTGCATGTCAGGAGGAGGCCCTCAGCATATCTCGGGCTGGTGCCTTCTCACTTCTGTCTCCACAGACTCCTGACTATGACCTGGAGATTTATACTAGGGGCTCCCTATCGCCCTCTAGTGTCTAGGATGTCTAATTACACCCAACTAGGCCTGATAAGCATATAACAGGGGAAACATACCAATGCAAAAACACACAGGAAATACATTACAATGCATAGTTAAATATAATATCACTGTCCCTTGTGAGCAGGAGTAACACGTTACCCAATTGACCCTTGTGTAGTGCCCACTCCTACCTAGTGGGACACTACAGCAGGATAGACAGGAGCGAGATATTGGCTGGTAAAGGCACAATATTCTGGCAACCAGGAAGTGCAGAGACATGGCTTAAATCAGGAAGTTCATGGGAGGAGCAAAGAGTTCAAGGTTCAAGACAAGATCATTCAAGGAACTGTCCAAGGAACTGTCCAAGGAACTGTCCAAGGAACTGTCCAAGGAACTGTCCAGCATTTCAGGTGGCTCAGCAAGTAGAGGCACCGCTAGATACAGCAGAGGTTCAAGTCCAGATCCTAACATCTATACTTTTTCCAGCTGCAGAGCGTCCTTTCTATGGACTGGTGCCCAGAACTGAACTGAATATTCCAGATGTGGCCACACCAATGCTTTGTAAAGTGGTAATATTACATCCCTGCCCCACGAGTCCATGCCTCGTTTCATGCATGACAATATCCTGATAGCCTTAGAAGCAGCTGATTGACATTGAATGCTGTTATTTAATTTACGATCTACAAGGACACTGAGATCCTTCTCTATAAGTGACTCTCCCAGTACTACATCACATAGGACATATGAAGCACAGAGATTATTACTACCAAGATGCATAACTTTATATTTGTCCACATTGAACCTCATTTGCCAAGTTGATGCCCAATCACCAGTGGCGTAGTGTGTGGGGGTGGGCCAGAGGGTCCGTTACCGCGGGCGCAAGACTGCAGGGGGCGCTGGCTGCCGCTTGCGCAAAAAAATCTAAGAACTTACTGAGTGAGGGAGTTTTGCTTTGCTGCACTGCGCAGTGCTGCAGAGTGAGGAGCAGTACCAACAGAACGAGCGCGCGCACGGAAGTATGAAGCTCCGGCCACCTTCCGGGCAGGAGAGAAACTGCGGAGACGGAGCAAGAAGAAGAAGATTGCTGCTAGGCCTGGTATATGGACAGCAGAGATGGCATCCTCTGGGCAGTACTGTCTCTGGTCATTTTACACCAGCATCCTGACTGCCACCTGCTTGGCTTGGCTCTCATGGCACTTCACTGCCTGCTGCTTGGCTATCAGTGAGTGACAGTCAGTGTCGCAGTGTGACTGAATCAGTCCCTGAGTGTTGGGTTTGGGGTGAGTCACTGACTGTCACTCACTGATAGCCAAGCAGCAGGCAGTGAAGTGCCATGAGAGGCAGGCCAAGCAGGTGGCAGGCAGGGTGCTGGTGAAGGATAACCAGAGACAGTACTGACCAGAGGATGCCATCTCTGCTGTCCATATACCAGGCCTACCAGTATTACCCCTTCAGATACCGCCTGGTCAGTGTGACCAGGCAGTATATGAAGGGGTAATACTAGTGGTAGGCCTGGTATAGATGAGATGGGCAGAAATGGCATCCTCTGGGCAGTACTGTCTCTGGTCATCTTTCACCAGCACCCTGACTGCCAACTGCGTAGCCTGGCTCTCAGCCAAGCAGCAGGCAGTGAAGTGCCATGAGAGCCAGGCTACGCAGGTGCAGTCAGGGTGCTGGTGAAGGATGACCAGAGACAGTACTGACCAGAGGATGCCATCTCTGCTTTCCATATACCAGGCCTACCAGTATTACCCCTTCATATACCGCCTACCCGCCTGGTCAGGGTGACCAGGCGGGCAGGTGGTATATGAAGGAATAATACTGATGGTAGGCCTGGTGTATGGACAGCAGAGATCTGTATTATTAGTATATATAATGCCCCGCAGTATTATTAGTATATATAATGGCCCCCTCTTATTAGTATATACTGAACCTTGGGGTACACCACTTATAACACAGGACCATTCTGAATAGGAATCATTGACCACAACTCTCTGGACACAATCCTTCAGCCAGTTTTCAATCCAATTACAAACTATACATTCCAAGCCTATAGGTCTATAATTACGTGTTGAGGACAGATCCTTTAAATATGGGCACCACATTTGCCTTGCACCAATCAATTGGAACTGTACCAATACCTAGAGAATCTTTACAAATTATAAACGGGCACAGCAATGAACTGAGCTCTTTAAGAACTCTTGGTAGTTATCCATCTGGACTTGAGCCTTGTTCACATTTACCTTATTTAAATTAGCTTGGACCATATCTACAGTTAGCCAATTGACTATATTACTGGATGTACTAACAGCCCCATTGCCACAGATATCATCTCCTTTCTTTTCTTTTGTATATACTGTAGGAAGGCGCAAGGGTCCATCGTTGACGGAATGTATGTGCTGGTATTTTCAAGTGTCAGCGGTAGCTAGTGCTGGTTGACTCGTTGCTATTTTAGTATGGCTGTAAGCTGATCCGGGCCGGCTTTTACTGGGAGTAGCCAAAGTGCTGGGTGAGTGGCTGCTCCTCACACTGCAGGCCAGGTCTTTACTGGCCTATAACAAACCCAGCCAGCAGTCTCAGCTATGTGTGGATTACTCCTCTCTGACAGTGGAGCACTGTCAGTCCCTGTGTGTTTTGGGATCTTAAAACTTGTGCCATGCAAAAGGGCTGGGAGACGCACAGGTGGAGAAACTGCAAACCAGGTGAAGGTTTTTGTTCTGTGGACTTTTCATGGTGTGAACAAACACCTAGACTGCAAAATTTCACTTTTTGTTTTTTCTTATGTGTGAATAAAACACTGAACTGTTTAAGTTAAATAATTTTTGGTTGCCTCTATACTGCGTACGCTAGCCTGTCTACCAGAGCAAATCCCCACAATTTGGGGCCTGAAGGCCGAAAAGTTTTAGTTTTTCCCGGGCACAAGTGTATGTCCCATATAAAGCCGGCAAGATTACGACCCATGTCCCCTGACAAAATGGAGGTGGTCGTGAAAGCCCTTGTGGAGGCTAACTTGCAGCAGCAGGAAACTAACCAGCTGCTATTACAACATGTGATGGCGTTGCAAGCTGCAGGAGCATCCTATAACATCCACGATGCCCGGAAAGCTGTCTGTGCGGCGATCCCTATGATGACCCCCTCGGATGACATTGAGACCTTTATGGTGGTGTTCGAAAAGGTGGCTGTGAGGGAGAGGTTACCCTGAGACCAGTGGGCTGAGGTCGTTACTACACTCCTGGCGTCTGGACCTCAGCAAGTGTTTTTCGATCTACCTGAGGATCAAGCGGCTGACTACCCGACCGTAAAAGGTGAGATCCTGGCAAGACTGTGGGTGAATGTATTGGTCTGGGCCCAGCAGGTGAATCAGTGGGAGTTTAACCGGCCAGACCACAATATTATGACCTGCTACACCGGTAGCAAAAATGGCTGCAGCCTAACGTATTGACTCCCATTGCTAAGCTGGACCATCTGTTAGCGGATGTGTTCTGGAGGGCGTTGCCGTACCCTCTCCAGCACTAGATCGGCCAGGTGTCTCCTGGTAATGCCATAGAGATGGTCGACCTGGTGGAGTGCTATGAGGCCACCAGAAAACTACAGGGGGTTCTTTTGGGAGGGGGCCTGGCAGCTGGTACCAGCAAAACCTGCCCGGGACGTACCCCCTGCAGACCCAGCCCTGGTGGTCTGATGGTGTGCTGGTGGTGTCAGCAGCCTGGACACATAAGGGCCGACTGTCCCCATCGAGGTGAACCTGAGGATAACAACTATGGCTACCACCACTCATTGTATGCCAGGAAACTGTGTACCACAGGTACCTCCAAGACTATAGACAATAGCCACCTGTGCCAGGTGGAAGTGGGGAACACTCTGGCGGTGGCACTGCTGGATTCAGGGAGCCTGGTGTCCCTGGTAAGAGCTGCCCTGGTGCGGCTGCCGAGTATACTGTGTGAAAAGTCGACGTGGTGTGCATTCATGGAGACTGAAAGGACTATGCCACCGCCCTGGTCTCTATATCAATGGTGGCCGGCAGGTGGACTCATGAGGTGGCCGTCGCCACAAAATAACAGTATGAACTAATAAATGAGAGAGACTTTGCTGGTTTCCCGACACTAAGGCTGAATATGAAAGTTACTGATACCCGTGAGACAGATGTAACCCTAGCAGAGTGGCCCGGCTCTGGAGGGAGACCAGAACCCTGGGAACATGAGTCGTAAGGGCCAGCAGTAGGGGTGACCGCCACTTTGGTGGAAGAGGGGAAGACAATCCCACCAAATGTGATGGTGGGAGACAGGGAGGACTTGCTGCCGGGTCCTGAGCTGGCAGACCTCAATGTCTCTGGGGATAATTTTGGTTTTGCACAACACCGGGACCCAACCCTATCCCAAGCCTGGGAAATTGTATTAATAGTAGATGGGGAATCACAACAACTGGGGGCAGAGGCGGTGTTTCCCCATTTTGTGGTTTATCAAGAAATGTTGTATCGGGAAAACCAGCTGCGAGGTGAATCCATTGAACAGTTGGTGGGTCCCCAGGCTTATCGCAAACTCGTGTTAGAGTTAGCCCACCAGCATGTGCTCACGGGTCATCTGGGAATGCAGAAAACACAGGACCGGATACTACAATGGTTTTACTGGCCCAGTGTGTTCAGAGAGGTAGAATAATATTCTAAGTCTTGCCCAATCTGCCAGATAACGAGCCCTCAGCCACATTTCCGCAGTCCCCTGTTACCCCTCCCGATTATCGAGGTCCCGTTCGAACGAATTGGTATGGATCTCGGAGGCCCGGTACCGAAGTCCGCTAGAGGGCACCAACACATCTTGGTTGTCCTCGACTACGCCACTCGGTACCCGGAGGCGGTGCCACTGCATCATACATCAGCCAAACTCATAGCTAAGGAGTTAATGGAGATGTTTTCTCGAGCGGGTCTGCCTAAGGAGGTTCTGATTGACCAAGGGACTCCGTTTATGTCCAAGGTCATGAGGGAACTCTGTAAGTTGCTCCACATAAAACAGCTACGGACTTCCGTGTATCATCTGCAAACGGATGGCCTGTTAGAGAGGTTTACTCAAACATTAAAAAATATGCTAAAAAGAGTGGTTTCTAAGGATGGGAGGGACTGGGACCTTCTTCTGCCCTATCTCATGTTCGCAGTGCGAGAGGTGCCCCAGGCCATTACTGGGTTCTCGCCCTTCGAACTGCTATACGGCAGACACCCTATGTTGGACGTGGCCAAAGAGGCGTGGGAACAACAACCCACACCACACAAAAGTGTTGTTGAGTACGTCACACAGATTCAAGGACGGATGGAAACAGTGATATCATTGGTTAGGGAGCATATGGAGGCAGCGCAGCAAGCTCAGAGTAGGGTCTATAATCGGCAGGCTCGGGTCCGATACTTTAACCCGGGTGATCAGGTACTGGTTATGGTACCAACCGTAGACAGTAAGTTCCTAGCTAGTCACAGAAGAAATGCACCAAATGGATATGCCACTGACTATACTGGCTAGTCATAAATGCAGATATTAAAAGCTGAGACTTTTGCCAATATATTCCTGTCAGGAAGATATCGGAGCCCATCATGCACCACGTCACGGTTCTCAGCATGGCAAGGGGTCCTACCACTAAGCTACCTATGGTGTGAACAAGGTCTGAAGGTGATGTAATCCAGCTCACAGCCAAGCTTCCACACAACCGCCTAGCAGGACAACTAGTGCAATGTGAACAAAGCCAGACTGTAAGCCACACCCATATCAGCAAACCAAAAAAGACAAGGTGGCATTAGCAGGAGGTGCTCAAACCCACATGCAGTCGTGCATATATATAGGGGAGCAAATCCTGCACTTGTGGCCCGTTGCTAATGGCGATCCCCAGCAAAATGCATACGGTGGAGGATGCCCGCGGCGAACCACAAGTACCACAATAGACATCTCACACAAGGTAACAAGTGCGGATGTAATAATCAATATAACAATATAACAAAACAACAACAAATACAGGTGCACTCTGTGGTCTCACTAAACCCTCAAACTGATTTTAAAATTGAGAGATTAGTCAACATGTCCTACGGTGTAGAACATGTCTAAGCCCGGGCACCACGTCAAGGTTTCTCAAGTAGCCCGGGACCTAACGCTCTCCTACCTGCGCCGTATGGGCGATACCAGGAGCCAGTGGGCAAATTACAGGAGCATGAGGCCGACTCACAAACAGCTCACCAGTTACCTCCAGCATGTAACCATGCTTGCAATGGGAGGAGGGAGGAGTCTGTGAGTCCCACTCAAGACTGACTGATATGGCCCAGGCCTCACAGGTGCACCTAAATGTGGCCTGTAGATGGAAAACAGGCACATTTGAATTGGAGTTTATACACCTCCAGGAATCTATATACAAACCAAAAAAGACAAGGTGGCATTAGCAGGAGGTGCTCAAACCCACATGCAGTCGTGCATATATATAGGGGAGCAAATCCTGCACTTGTGGCCCGTTGCTAATGGCGATCCCCAGCAAAATGCATACGGTGGAGGATGCCCGCGGCGAACCACAAGTACCACAATAGACATCTCACACAAGGTAACAAGTGCGGATGTAATAATCAATATAACAATATAACAAAACAACAACAAATACAGGTGCACTCTGTGGTCTCACTAAACCCTCAAACTGATTTTAAAATTGAGAGATTAGTCAACATGTCCTACGGTGTAGAACATGTCTAAGCCCGGGCACCACGTCAAGGTTTCTCAAGTAGCCCGGGACCTAACGCTCTCCTACCTGCGCCGTATGGGCGATACCAGGAGCCAGTGGGCAAATTACAGGAGCATGAGGCCGACTCACAAACAGCTCACCAGTTACCTCCAGCATGTAACCATGCTTGCAATGGGAGGAGGGAGGAGTCTGTGAGTCCCACTCAAGACTGACTGATATGGCCCAGGCCTCACAGGTGCACCTAAAAGTGGCCTGTAGATGGAAAACAGGCACATTTGAATTGGGATTTATACACCTCCAGGAATCTATATATACAAACCAAAAAAGACAAGGTGGCATTAGCAGGAGGTGCTCAAACCCACATGCAGTCGTGCATATATATAGGGGAGTAAATCCTGCACTTGTGGCCTGTTGCTAATGGCGATCCCCAGCAAAATGCATACGGTGGAGGATGCCCGCGGCGAACCACAAGTACCACAATAGACATCTCACACAAGGTAACAAGTGCGGATGTAATAATCAATATAACAATATAACAAAAACAAATACAGGTGCACTCTGTGGTCTCACTAAACCCTCAAACTGATTTTAAAATTGAGAGATTAGTCAACATGTCCTACGGTGTAGAACATGTCTAAGCCCGGGCACCACATCAAGGTTTCTCAAGTAGCCCGGGACCTAACGCTTTCCTACCTGCGCCGTATGGGCGATACCAGGAGCCAGTGGGCAAATTACAGGAGCATGAGGCCGACTCACAAACAGCTCACCAGTTACCTCCAGCATGTAACCATGCTTGCAATGGGAGGAGGGAGGAGTCTGTGAGTCCCACTCAAGACTGACTGATATGGCCCAGGCCTCACAGGTGCACCTAAATGTGGCCTGTAGATGGAAAACAGGCACATTTGAATTGGAGTTTATACACCTCCAGGAATCTATATATACAAACCAAAAAAGACAAGGTGGCATTAGCAGGAGGTGCTCAAACCCACATGCAGTCGTGCATATATATAGGGGAGCAAATCCTGCACTTGTGGCCCGTTGCTAATGGCGATCCCCAGCAAAATGCATACGGTGGAGGATGCCCGCGGCGAACCACAAGTACCACAATAGACATCTCACACAAGGTAACAAGTGCGGATGTAATAATCAATATAACAATATAACAAAACAACAACAAATACAGGTGCACTCTGTGGTCTCACTAAACCCTCAAACTGATTTTAAAATTGAGAGATTAGTCAACATGTCCTACGGTGTAGAACATGTCTAAGCCCGGGCACCACGTCAAGGTTTCTCAAGTAGCCCGGGACCTAACGCTCTCCTACCTGCGCCGTATGGGCGATACCAGGAGCCAGTGGGCAAATTACAGGAGCATGAGGCCGACTCACAAACAGCTCACCAGTTACCTCCAGCATGTAACCATACTTGCAATGGGAGGAGGGAGGAGTCTGTGAGTCCCACTCAAGACTGACTGATATGGCCCAGGCCTCACAGGTGCACCTAAATGTGGCCTGTAGATGGAAAACAGGCACATTTGAATTGGAGTTTATACACCTCCAGGAATCTATATATACAAACCAAAAAAGACAAGGTGGCATTAGCAGGAGGTGCTCAAACCCACATGCAGTCGTGCATATATATAGGGGAGCAAATCCTGCACTTGTGGCCCGTTGCTAATGGCGATCCCCAGCAAAATGCATACGGTGGAGGATGCCCGCCGCGAACCACAAGTACCACAATAGACATCTCACACAAGGTAACAAGTGCGGATGTAATAATCAATATAACAATATAACAAAACAACAACAAATACAGGTGCACTCTGTGGTCTCACTAAACCCTCAAACTGATTTTAAAATTGAGAGATTAGTCAACATGTCCTACGGTGTAGAACATGTCTAAGCCCGAGCACCACGTCAAGGTTTCTCAAGTAGCCCGGGACCTAACGCTCTCCTACCTGCGCCGTATGGGCGATACCAGGAGCCAGTGGGCAAATTACAGGAGCATGAGGCCGACTCACAAACAGCTCACCAGTTACCTCCAGCATGTAACCATGCTTGCAATGGGAGGAGGGAGGAGTCTGTGAGTCCCACTCAAGACTGACTGATATGGCCCAGGCCTCACAGGTGTGAGGCCTGGGCCTCACAGACTCCTCCCTCCTCCCATTGCAAGCATGGTTACATGCTGGAGGTAACTGGTGAGCTGTTTGTGAGTCGGCCTCATGCTCCTGTAATTTGCCCACTGGCTCCTGTTATCGCCCATACGGCGCAGGTAGGAGAGCGTTAGGTCCCGGGCTACTTGAGAAACCTTGACGTGGTGCCCGGGCTTAGACATGTTCTACACCGTAGGACATGTTGACTAATCTCTCAATTTTAAAATCAGTTTGAGGGTTTAGTGAGACCACAGAGTGCACCTGTATTTGTTGTTGTTTTGTTATATTGTTATATTGATTATTACATCCGCACTTGTTACCTTGTGTGAGATGTCTATTGTGGTACTTGTGGTTCGCCGCGGGCATCCTCCACCGTATGCATTTTGCTGGGGATCGCCATTAGCAACGGGCCACAAGTGCAGGATTTGCTCCCCTATATATATGCACGACTGCATGTGGGTTTGAGCACCTCCTGCTAATGCCACCTTGTCTTTTTTGGTTTGTATATATAGATTTCTGGAGGTGTATAAACTCCAATTCAAATGTGCCTGTTTTCCATCTACAGGCCACATTTAGGTGCACCTGTGAGGCCTGGGCCATATCAGTCAGTCTTGAGTGGGACTCACAGACTCCTCCCTCCTCCCATTGCAAGCATGGTTACATGCTGGAGGTAACTGGTGAGCTGTTTGTGAGTCGGCCTCATGCTCCTGTAATTTGCCCACTGGCTCCTGGTATCGCCCATACGGCGCAGGTAGGAGAGCGTTAGGTCCCGGGCTACTTGAGAAACCTTGACGTGGTGCCCGGGCTTAGACATGTTCTACACCGTAGGACATGTTGACTAATCTCTCAATTTTAAAATCAGTTTGAGGGTTTAGTGAGACCACAGAGTGCACCTGTATTTGTTATATTGTTATATTGATTATTACATCCGCACTTGTTACCTTGTGTGAGATGTCTATTGTGGTACTTGTGGTTCGCCGCGGGCATCCTCCACCGTATGCATTTTGCTGGGGATCGCCATTAGCAACGGGCCACAAGTGCAGGATTTGCTCCCCTATATATATGCACGACTGCATGTGGGTTTGAGCACCTCCTGCTAATGCCACCTTGTCTTTTTTGGTTTGTATATATAGATTCCTGGAGGTGTATAAACTCCAATTCAAATGTGCCTGTTTTCCATCTACAGGCCACATTTAGGTGCACCTGTGAGGCCTGGGCCATATCAGTCAGTCTTGAGTGGGACTCACAGACTCCTCCCTCCTCCCATTGCAAGCATGGTTACATGCTGGAGGTAACTGGTGAGCTGTTTGTGAGTCGGCCTCATGCTCCTGTAATTTGCCCACTGGCTCCTGGTATCGCCCATACGGCGCAGGTAGGAGAGCGTTAGGTCCCGGGCTACTTGAGAAACCTTGACGTGGTGCCCGGGCTTAGACATGTTCTACACCGTAGGACATGTTGACTAATCTCTCAATTTTAAAATCAGTTTGAGGGTTTAGTGAGACCACAGAGTGCACCTGTATTTGTTGTTGTTTTGTTATATTGTTATATTGATTATTACATCCGCACTTGTTACCTTGTGTGAGATGTCTATTGTGGTACTTGTGGTTCGCGGCGGGCATCCTCCACCGTATGCATTTTGCTGGGGATCGCCATTAGCAACGGGCCACAAGTGCAGGATTTGCTCCCCTATATATATGCACGACTGCATGTGGGTTTGAGCACCTCCTGCTAATGCCACCTTGTCTTTTTTGGTTTGTATATATAGATTCCTGGAGGTGTATAAACTCCAATTCAAATGTGCCTGTTTTCCATCTACAGGCCACATTTAGGTGCACCTGTGAGGCCTGGGCCATATCAGTCAGTCTTGAGTGGGACTAACAGACTCCTCCCTCCTCCCATTGCAAGCATGGTTACATGCTGGAGGTAACTGGTGAGCTGTTTGTGAGTCGGCCTCATGCTCCTGTAATTTGCCCACTGGCTCCTGGTATCGCCCATACGGCGCAGGTAGGAGAGCGTTAGGTCCCGGGCTACTTGAGAAACCTTGACGTGGTGCCCGGGCTTAGACATGTTCTACACCGTAGGACATGTTGACTAATCTCTCAATTTTAAAATCAGTTTGAGGGTTTAGTGAGACCACAGAGTGCACCTGTATTTGTTGTTGTTTTGTCACACCCATATCAGACCATGTGATGGAGGTTACCAGGTGCAAAGGAGAGTGTTTGAATGCCAGGTAAAGACACATACACTACATATAAAACAAGATAAAAACACAGAAATATAGTGGCAAATCTGGGGGAGCTGCTCAACCCCTAACACTGTAGCGTGTTTTTCATTGGGGGAGCAGCCCCACCGCATGTGGACCACAGCAAACGACTATCCCCAGCAAAAATAATTGCATACGGTTGAGGATGTCGGCGCGGTCCACATGCACCACAAAGGCATCCTACACAAAACGGAGCATTGTGCGGATGAAAATATAATCATATAAATCACAGAAGAAATGCACCAAACGGATATGCCACTGACTATACTGGCTAGTGTAAGAGACGTGTATCTGGTTTGAAACATTATTCTGTAGTACACATTTTTGTCCACAAGATGGCCGCAAGCCAGATGTTTGAGCCATGTGTGCATTCTTTTGTTTAAGGTAAATAAGGGAGGGGGAGAGGGGATTACATTACAGTTTTCAAATATACCTATGAACACAGTTGAAGTTGCTGAAACCACTCCTATCAGGTTAAGGAGCCAATAGTCTCTTCTTAAGGAACACCCCTTTTGTGATGTCATGTCTGCTATTTAAGTCAATGTATTGTGAATAAAGGGGCGCGTCTCTTCTACCATGACTCAGGGAAGAGAGAAGATGCTTTCATGAAACCACCTAGTGTGTCTGGTCTCATTATAAAGCTGTATGGCATGCACATACTAATACTTCTCAGTGATTTGACACCACACAAAGAATAAGGAAAGCGCATGAATTGCGCTGACACTAGTCATAAATGCAGATATTAAAAGCTGAGACTTTTGCCAATATATTCCTGTCAGGAAGATATCGGAGCCCATCATGCATAGGTAGCTTAGTGGTAGGACCCCTTGCCATGCTGAGAACCGTGACGTGGTGCATGATGGGCTCCAATATCTTCCTGACAGGAATATATTGGCAAAAGTCTCAGCTTTTAATATCTGCATTTATGACTAGCCAGTATAGTCAGTGGCATATCCGTTTGGTGCATTTCTTCTGTGATTTATATGATTATATTTTCATTCGCACAATGCTCCGTTTTGTGTAGGATGCCTTTGTGGTACATGTGGACCGCGCCGACATCCTCCACCGTATGCAATTTTTTTTGCTGGGGATAGTTGTTTGCTGCGGTCCACATGCGGTGGGGCTGCTCCCCCAATGAAAAACACGCTACAGTGTTAGGGGTTGAGCAGCTCCCCCAGATTTGCCACTATATTTCTGTGTTTTTGTCTTGTTTTATATGTAGTGTATGTGCCTTTACCTGGCATTCAAACACTCTTTGCACCTGGTAGCCTCCATCACATGGTCTGATATGGGTGTGGCTTACAGTCTGGCTTTGTTCACATTGCACTAGTTGTCCTGCTAGGCGGTTGTGTGGAAGCTTGGCTGTGAGCTGGATTACATCACCTTCAGACCTTGTTCACACCATAGGTAGCTTAGTGGTAGGACCCCTTGCCATGCTGAGAACCGTGACGTGGCGCATGATGGGCTCCGATATCTTCCTGACAGGAATATATTGGCAAATGTCTCCGCTTTTAATATCTGCATTTATGACTAGCCAGTATAGTCAGTGTCATATCCGTTTGGTGCATTTCTTCTGTGATTTATATGATTATATTTTCATCCGCACAATGCTCCGTTTTGTGTAGGATGCCTTTGTGGTGCATGTGGACCGCGCCGACATCCTCCACCGTATGCAATTTTTTTTGCTGGGGATAGTCGTTTGCTGCGTTCCACATGCGGTGGGGCTGCTCCCCCAATGAAAAACACGCTACAGTGTTAGGGGTTGAGCAGCTCCCCCAGATTTGCCACTATATTTCTGTGTTTTTTCATCAAGTTCCTAGCTAGGTGGCAAGGACCCTACGAGGTACTTGAAAAAATTGTAGGTAGATTACAAGGTACACCAGCCAGGGAGCCGAAAGCCGGAGCAGGTGTACCATGTGAATCTGCTCAAACCATGGAAAGATAGGGAAACCTGTACTGAAGACAGCCCATGACCAGGGTTTCTAGGGAAAGCGGTTTCGGCCCCTCTGTCTGAAGCAAGGGAAGCGGCTACCACAAATTGCTGATAGCCTCTCCTCTAAACAGGCTCAGGAAGCCAGAGAGTTCATTAGTCGGAACACAAATGTGTTCTCAGAACTCCCTGGATGCACTTCCATAATCCGGCATAACATTATCACTGAGCTTCAGGCAAAAGTCTGGTTAAAACCATATCGGGTACCAGAGGCTCGGCGACAAGCCATTGCAGAGGAAGTGCAGCTAATGCTGCAGCTAGACGTCATTGAGGAGTCCAAAAGTGAACGGGCCAGTCCAATAGTCCTAATTCCCAAGCCATACGGTTCTGTAACGATTTTCGCAAACTAAACAAAATCTCTAAGTTTGATGCATATCCCATGCCTTGGGTGTATGAGCTTATTGAGAGGTTAGGCCAAACTCTGTATTTTTCTGTTTTGGACTTCACCAAAGGGTACCCTTGTCTGAGGTTGCCAAAGAGAAAACTGCCTTCATCACATCAGAAGGGCTATACCAATATAAGGTGTTACCCTTTGGTCTACATGGTGCCCCTGCCACTTTTCAATGGCTCATGGACATTGTACTTCGTCCACATCGTCGGTACACTTCGGCTTACCTGGACAATATTGTCATTCATAGTACCGACTGGGAAAGTCATCTACCAAAAGTGCAGGCTGTAGTGGACTCCCTTAGGTAGGCTGGACTGACCATTAACCCATAAAAAAGGTGCGATAGGGTTAGAGAAGACTAAGTACCTGGGGTATGTCATTGGACGAGAAGTCATCAAACCCCAAGTAAATACAATATAGGAGATTCAGAATTGGCCCCGACCTGTCGCCACTAGGCAAATAAAGTCGTTCCTGGGAATGGTGGGCTATTATATGAGGTTCGTTCCCCATTTTGCCACTTTAGTGGCTCTGTTGACATGGCTCCTGAAGGGACGGAAGTCCGTGATGGTCCGCTGGAATGACCAGGCTGAAGAGGCTTTTTCTGCATTGAAGTCGGTCCTGTGTGGGTCACCGGTTTTGGTGACGCCTGACTTCAAGAGGGAGTTTGTGGTACAGACCAATGCCTCTGAATTAGGCCCTGGAGCTGTACTCTCTCAGGAAATCAATGGGGACATCCTGTTGTTTTCCTGAGCCGCAAACTTACCCCAGCCGAGACTAGGTACAGTATAGGGGAGAGAGAGTGCCTGGCCGTCAAGTGGGCACTCGAGTCTCTCCGCTATTATCTGTTGGGGAGAAAGTTCAGTCTGGTGACTGACCACTCCCCTCTCAAGTGGATAAGCCAAGCCAAAGAGAGGAATGCTCGAGTCACCAGATGGTTCTTGCCGTTACAGAACTTCAAGTTC
Organism: Bufo gargarizans; assembly: GCF_014858855.1. NCBI lineage: Eukaryota > Metazoa > Chordata > Amphibia > Anura > Bufonidae > Bufo > Bufo gargarizans. The sequence continues at coordinate 403,577,777 of NC_058082.1, forward strand.
TCAGTGGAACACAGGGCAGGCCGCTTACAGGGAAACGCGGATGCCCTGTCCCGGGTACACTGTCTGGCAAGTGTTCACCTCCTCAGGGTTGAACAAAGGGGAGAGGTATGTAGGAGCAGCATGCTAAGAAACAGGCCCCTAAAGCCTGCTATGGACCACAGGTGGAGAAACTGCAAACCAGGTGAAGGTTTTTGTTCTGTGGACTTTTCATGGTGTGAACAAACACCTAGACTGCAAAATGTCACTTTTTGTTTTTCCTTATGTGTGAATAAAACACTGAACTGTTTAAGTTAAAGACTTTGTGGTTGCCTCTATACTGCATCCTCTAGCCTGTCTACCAGAGTAAATCCCCACAATACAGAGCTAAAAAAAACTGTTTAGCAACTCTGCCTTTTTCTTATCTTCAATGACTAACCCCCCTTTACCATTATTTAGGGGACCTATTTGCTCAGACCTTGTTTTTTTAGCGTTTATAAATTTAAAGAATTTTTGGGGATTTGTTTGGCTCTCTTTTGCCACCTGCTATTCGTTTTGTATTTTTGCTGATTTTATCTCCTTTATACAGATTTTATTAAGCCCTTTGTAAACTTCAAGGGCTAAAGTTGACTCCTCAGATTTGTATTTTTTAAATGCCCTTTTTTTTGTCATTTATTGGCCTTTTTACAGTAGCTATAAGCAGTGGCGTGCCCAGGGTGTTTGGCACCCGGGGCGGGTCATTTCTCTGCCCCCCCCCGAATACTTGACCACATACCTCTTACATTCAGGGACATCTCCTCTAATGTAGACCTTCTCTTTCCTCTTCTCCTCTGTTATACCACCATGAGAAATTCTTTTAGCCGCATCTCGTCATCTTCTCAATTTTTCCATCAACTTCCCCATCCTGGTGCCCCCACCGTGTCATCCCGCTGTCACCCCCAATACTGTTCCCGTTGTGCCCCCCAATGCCTCAGGTACTATACTGCTTAAAAAAAATAGTGACCCTAATAGACATAATTGGGGTCATTTATCAAACTAGTGTAAAGAAGAACTGGATTTCCAAAAGAGCTGTCAAATATGAAAGGTGGAATCTGATTGGCTGCTATGGGCAACTAAGCCAGTTCTACTTTACACCAGTTTGATAAATTACCCCAAATGTCCCTATAGTGTCCACAGCAGCTATAATGTCCCCTAGAGTGCCCCCAGTAATAATATAACCCTATCTTGTGCTCCAGGTAATAATACCTGTATAGTGTCCCCAGAAATAATAGAATGGCCCCTACAGTGCCTCCCCAATCGCAACGTCCCCCACGCTGCCTCCCACACAGTCATTTCCCCCACACTGCCCCCCCCACACAGTAATGTCCCCAACACATTAGTGTCCCTCATGCTGCCCCCACACAGTAGTGTCCCCTACGCTGCCCCTCACAGTAGTGTCCCCAACACAGTAGTGTCCCCATGCTGCCCCCACACAGTAGTGTCCCCCACGCTGTAGTGCCCCCCACACTGTAGTGTCCCCCACACTGTAGTGCCCCCCACACTGTAGTGTCCCTAACACAGTAGTGTCCCCCACACTGCCCCCACACAGTAGTGTCCCCCACACAGTAGTGTCCCCCACACAGTAGTTCCCCCCACACTGTAGTGTCCCTACCACTGTAGTGTCCCCCACACTGTAGGTCCCCCACACTACCCCCACACTGTAGTGTCCCCCATACTGCCCCCAACACAGTAGTGTCCCCCACACTGCCCCCCCACACAATAGTATCCCCCACACTGCACCCACACAGTAGTGCCCCCCACACAGTAGCATCCCCCACGCTGCACCCCAGACAGTAGTGTCCCCCACGCTGCCCCCCAAAAAGAAGTGTCCCGCACATTGCCCATATAGTAATTTCCCCCCACATAGTAATCCTTCCTATAATAATTTCCCCCCACACAGTATCCCACCATATTTCCCCCCAAACGTCCTCCTGTGTGCACCCCAGCCCCCTCATGTCCCCCAAAGTTGGCACATAAAAGAAAAAAAAGAAAAGCTGCTGCTGAGTCCCGGCACAGGCGCGCAATGACGTTGTCACGCGTGCCTGCTGCGGGATTTCACTACTGCATAGGCTTCAGGCCTGAAGCCTATGGCGGTGATCGGTGGCAGGACAAAGAACTATGCGCTCCGCTCCCTGCCCCGCCGCAGTATGTGGGTGTCAGCACTTCAGCAATGAGCGCTTCCATCTGTATTGATGAAAGCGCTCATTGCTTCTGGACCTGCTGGCACCCCCGTGAGAGCCGGCAACTGGGGCGGACCGCCCCTTCATTCCCCCCACCCCCCACCAGGCACGCCACTGGCTATAAGCCACGAGGGTTGCCATTTATGCTTGTTACCTAAAGGAATACATTTTTAGTGCACTTAATAAATGTGGATTTGGAGCTCTCCCATTTATTCTCAGTATTATTATGTGACTGTAGCTGCTCCCAGTCTATGCCCTGAAATGCTGCCCTAATCCCAGGGAAATTAGCCTTTTTAAAATTCAGTGTCTTTGCTCTGCCTGACAGAGTTTGCTTCTTATAGTTTAGGGGGAATATAATTAAATTGTGGTCACTATTACCTAGTGACCACAATGCATCATTAGAAATTACCAGATTCAACAGAGCTTTGCCCCTAGTGGGAGCTTCTACAAACTGGCCCAGAAAGTAGTCCTGCAGCAAGTTGAGGAATTGTGTCCCCTTTGCAGTTGAGGCAGAATCATGACCCCCAAGTCAATGTCTGGGAAGTTAAAATCTCCCATTATGACTACTGTACCAGCCTGTGCAGCCCGCTCTGAAATCGTCCGCTCCCTCAGCCAGATCCCGTGCGGCTGTGAGAGGATGGCTGCATTAGGGTGGTCAAGGCAGGTTTGAGTGAAGTGCGCCGGATGGCGCATGCGCACTTTGCTCAACGAGGCCTCTGCCAGGAGCCCGCACGGCGCATCAGGTTATACCTAGTGCGCACGCGCGGGATCTGGCTGAGGGAGCGGACGATTTCAGAGGCGGTGCTTAGGTGAGGGAGGCGGCGCTGAGGTGAGGACGGTGGCTCTATAGAAAGGGAGGGCGGTGATTTCTAGTGGGAAGGCGGCGCTGGGCACCAGACGGAGATGGCTGCAGCCGGGCACCCTGTATGAAGCGACGTCCGCTTGGGCACCTTAGGTAGGTGAATGACAGGTTATAAAAAACTGTATTATGTGCTAATAGAGCCACAGGCACATTTAATAAGGACAGTTTTGGATTCAGGTTATTAGTAGGGACCTGGCCATATGTTTAGGTTATAGGCCTCAAATGTCATGACAGAATCCCTTTAACAGTGACTTTCACAGTGACCGCCCCTTTGACAGTGATTTTCACAGTGACTGCCCATTTAACAGTGACTTTAACCTCTTTAACAGTGACCTCCCTTTTAACAGTGACCGCCCTTTAACAGTGACCGCCCTTTTAACAGTGACTTTCACAGTGACTGCCCCTTTAACAGTTACCGCCTCTTTAACAGTGACTTTCACAGTCACCACCCCTTTAACAGTGACTTTCACAGTCACCGCCCCTTTAACAGTGACTTTCACAGTGACCGCCCCTTTAAAAGTGACTTTCACAATGACTGCCCCTATAACGGTAACTTTCACAGTGACCGCCCCCTTTAACAGTGACTTTCACAGTGACCACCCCTTTAACAGTGACTTTCACAATGACTGCCCCTTTAACAGTGACTGCCCCTTTAACAGTGATTTTTACAGGGACCTCCCCTTTGAAAGTGACTTTCACAGTGACTGCCCCTTTAGCAATGACCGCCCCTTTAACGGTGACTCACTGTGACCGCCCCTTTAACAGTGACTTTTAGTGTAAACCCCCCTTTAACAGTGATTTTCACAGTGACCTTCCCTTTAACAGTGACCGCCTCTTTAACAGTGACTTTCACAGTGACCGGCCCTTTAACAGTGACTTTCACAGTGACTGCCCCTTTAACGGTAACTTTCACAGTGACCACCACTTTAACAGTGACTTTCATAGTGACCGCCCCTTTAACAGTGACTTTCACAGAGACCGCCCCTTTAACAGTGACTTTCACAGTGACTGCCCCTTTAACAGTTACCGCCCCTTTAACAGTGACTTTCACAGTGACCGCCCCTTTAACAATGACTTTCACAGTGACCGCCCCTTTAACAGTGACTTTCACTGTGAACGCCCCTTTAACAGTGATTTTCACAGTGACCTCCCCTCTAACAGTGACCTCCTCTTTAATAGTGACTTTCACAGTGACCACCCCTTTTACAGTGACTTTCACAGTGACCGCCCTTTTAACAGTGACTTTCACAGTGACCGCCCCTTTAACAATGACTTTCACAGTGACCGGCCTTTTAACAATGACTTTCACAGTGACCGCCCCTTTAACAGTGACTTTCACAGTGACCGGCCCTTTAACAGTGACTTTCACAGTGACCGCCCCTTTAACAATGACTTTCACAGTGACCGGCCTTTTAACAATGACTTTCACAGTGACCGGCCTTTTAACAATGACTTTCACAGTGAACGCCCCTTTAACATTGACTTTCACAGTGACCACCCCTTTAACAGTGACTTTTACAGTGGCCGCCCCTTTAACAGTGACTGCCGTTTTAACAGTGGCCCCTGCCCCCCATGCATGTAGTAGTGCAGTTGTGCCGTCATACGTCATATGACTGAATATTTCAGGACCTGCGAATTGCTAGAACCTGTGATCAGTTGTTATGGCAACCTGGAGTAGGGCCTGACGGCTTCTATTGGCTGATAAGGGACATGTGACCGTGTGTATGGCAGTTATCATTTAAAGATGACCTTTCACCAGAATAAAACTTCTAAAGTAACTATACAGGCATGTAGAGCGGCACCCAGGGACCCCCCTGCACTTACTGTTATACCTGGGCGCCGCTCCGTTCTCCCGTTATTGCCTCCGGTATCTTCATAGTTAGGCTCCACCCAGGGGAACCTGCCGTCGGCTCATTCTCCCATGCTGCAGCGCTGGCCAATCACAGCACTCAGCTCATAGCCTGAGAGAGAAAAAAGCCTCTCAGGCTATGAGCTGAGCGCTGTGATTGGCCAGCGCTGCAGCATGGGAAAAGGAGGCGCCGGCAGGTTCCCCTGGGTGGAGCCTAATTATGAAGATACCGGAGGCTATAACGGGAGAACGGAGCGGCGCCCAGGTATAACAGTAAGTGCAGGGGGGTCCCTGGGTGCCGCTCTACATGCCTGTATAGTTACTTTAGAAGTTTTATTCTGGTGAAAGGTCCTCTTTAAGTGAAAGGCTGGCAGGCTTGTATTGGCTAATGTGGGTAATTTTTTGGGAACATCTCGGGAATGGTACGTACTTCAGAGCTGAGACGCGCCGCAAGATTTCTTTTCAGGTAGCAAGGGATGTGTATACCAAGTTTCATTGAAATGGATGGTTTCGTTTTTGAGTTTTTGCGGAACATACATCCATATACACACATACATACATACATAAATACATACACACATACATACACATATACAAACCGGATTCCCAAAAAGTTGGGACACTAAACAAATTGTGAATAAAAACTGAATGCAATGATGTGGAGATGGCAAACGTCAATATTTTATTTGTAATAGAACGTAGATGACAGATCAAACATTTAATCTGAGTAAATGTATCATTTTAAAGGAAAAATACGTTGATTCAAATTTTCACGGTGTCAATAAATCCCCAAAAAGTTGGGACAAGTAGCAATAAGAGGCTTGAAAAAGTAAATTTAAGCATAACGAAGAGCTGGAAGACCAATTAACACTAATTAGGTCAATTGGCAACATGATTGGGTATAAAAGAGCTTCTCAGAGTGGCAGTGTCTCTCAGAAGCCAAGATGGGTAGAGGATCACCAATTCCCACAATGTTGCGCAGAAAGATAGTGGAGCAATATCAGAAAGGTGTTACCCAGCGAAAAATTGCAAAGACTTTGCATCTATCATCATCAACTGTGCATAACATCATCCAAAGATTCAGAGAATCTGGAACAATCTCCGTGCGTAAGGGTCAAGGCCGTAAAACCATACTGGATGCCCGTGATCTCCGGGCCCTTAAACAACACTGCACCACAAACAGGAATACTACTGTAAAGGAAATCAGAGAATGGGCTCAGGAATACTTCCAGAAACCATTGTCAGTGAACACAATCCACAGTGCCATCCGCCGTTGTCAGCTGAAACTCTACAGTGCAAAGAAGAAGCCATTTCTAAGCAAGATCCACAAATTTCCAAAAAGAAATCTGGGACGCCATGTCATCCAGACCAAAGAGGACAAGGACAACCCAAGTTGTTATCAACGCTCAGTTCAGAAGCCTGCATCTCTGATGGTATGGGGTTGCATGAGTGCGTGTGGCATGGGCAGCTTGCATGTCTGGAAAGGCACCATCAATGCAGAAAAATATATTCAGGTTCTAGAACAACATATGCTCCCATCCAGACGTCATCTCTTTCAGGGAAGACCCTGCATTTTTCAACAAGATAATGCCAGACCACATTCTGCATCAATCACAACATCATGGCTGCGTAGGAGAAGGATCCGGGTACTGAAATGGCCAGTCTGCAGTCCAGATCTTTCACCTATAGAGAACATTTGGCACATCATAAAGAGGAAGGTGCAACAAAGAAGGCCCAAGACGATTGAACAGTTAGAGGCCTGTATTAGACAAGAATGGGAGAGCATTCCTATTTCTAAACTTGAGAAACTGGTCTCCTCGGTTCCCAGACATCTGTTGAGTGTTGTAAGAAGAAGGGGAGATGCCACACAGTGGTGAAAATGGCCTTGTCCCAACTTTTTGGGGATTTGTTGACACCATGAAATTCTGATTCAACATATTTTTCCCTTAAAATGGTACATTTTCTCAGTTTAAACTTTTGTTCCGTGATTTATGTTCTATTCTGAATAAAATATTAGTTGGCACCTCCACATCATTGCATTCAGTTTTTATTCACGATTTGTATAGTGTCCCAACTTTTTGGGAATCCGGTTTGTACATACATACGCACATACACACATACATACATACATACATACATACATACTGTGGTAAGGTGAACAGTGTATGGAAAGGGTGTATATCCCACCCAGCTTCCTCAACTGGGTGAGGTAAATAAAATCCAGAAGGATAAAATGGTCTCAGCAATGTATAGGTTGCTGAGACAGTGTTAGTTAAGTTTATGGGTGGGTTTTTATTGGACTGGGAGAAGGTAGGATTGGTAGAGGGAGCTCCCCAGTCCACCCCATTCCGGGACAGGTTTTCTCCTAGCCTGAGGAATCCCCAGCTGAAGCCACCTGGGATCGTCAAGGGGAAATAAAGCACAGTCCAGGCTGTCAGTCTGGGGAGAGTAATGACTGGAGGAAGTCTGGGAAGATTGCTGCGCTACTGGCTAGAGAAGCCAAATTCTCTGTGTGACCTGTGTTCAATAGGTGAGCTAGGATCTTTACTGTATTAGCCAGGGCCCAGTTGGGCAGGTGTTTATTTTGGTTTGGTTTATGTTTTGTGGTGCTGGACCTTCACCTTACCCAGTGAATTATAACTGGGGTTTCCTGTATTGCCGGAGTGTGATAAACAAAGCAACATTTGGACTTTAATCCTGTGATCTGCAAGAGAATCTGTCATCGCCGCCCTGCCTGAGAGTGTAACCTCTTACAATACATACACATATACCTACATACATACACACATACATACATACATAAATACACACACATACATTCTTTTTTATATACAGAGCCTTGCAAAAGTATTCACGTCCCCTTGACTTTTTTTGTATTCTGTTACATTACAGCCTTAAAGTCAAAGTTTTGTTAATTAGAATTTTATGTGATGGATCAGAACACAATAGTCTAAGTTGGTGAAGTGAAATGAGAAAAATATATAAATAAAACTGTTGTTTGGAAATAGAAAACAGAAAATTGGCATAAAGAGCTCTGGTGCAACCAATTACCTTCAGAAGTCACATAATTAGTGAAATGATGTCCACCTATGTGAAATCTAAGTGTCACATGATCTGTCATTACATATACACACCTTTTTTGAAAGGCCCCAGAGGCTGCAACACCTAAGCAAGAGGCATCACTAAACAAACACTGCCATGAAGACCAAGGAACTCTCTAAACAAGTAAGGGACAATGTTATTGAGAAGTACAAGTCAGGGTAAGGTTATAAAAAAATATCCAAATCTTTGATCCCCAGGAGCACTATCAAATCTATCATAACCAAATGGAAAGAACATGGCACAACAGCAAACCTGCCAAAAGACGGCCACTCACCAAAACTCACGGCCCGGGCAAGGAGGGCATTAATCAGAGAGGCAGTACAGAGACCTAAGGTAACCCTGGAGAAGCTGCAGAGTTCCACAGCAGAGACTGGAGTATCTGTACATGTATGGAGGAAGGTGCTCTGGTCTGATGGGACTAAAATTGAACTTTTCGGCCCAAAGAAAACGCTATGTCTGGCGCAAGCCCAACACATCACATAACCCAAAGAACACCATCCCCACAGTGAAACATGATGGTGGAGGCATCATGCTGTGGGGATGTTTTTCAGCAGCTGGGACTGGGAAACTGGTCAGAGCTGAGGGAAAGATGGATGGTGCTAAATACAGGGATATTCTTGAGGCAAACCTGTGCCACTCTGTGTGTGATTTGAGGCTAGGACAGAGGTTCACCTTCCAGCAGGACAATGACCCCAAACACACTGCTAAAGCAACACTTGAGTGGTTTAAGGGGAAACATGTAAATGTGTTGGAATGGCCTAGTCAAAGCCCAGATCTCAATCCAATAGAAAATCTGTGGTCAGACTTAAAGATTGCTGTTCACAAGCATCAAACTTAAAGATGGTGGAGCAGTTTTGCAAGGAGGAATGGGCAAAAATCCCAGTGGTAAGATGTGGCAAGCTCATAGAGACTTATCCAAAGCGACTTGGAGCTGTGAGTGCCGCAAAAGGTGGCTCTATAACAGTGATGGCGAACCTATGGCACGGGTGCCAGAGGTGGCACTCAGAGCCCTCTCTGTGGGCACCCACACCCTGGAAAAAGTCTATGCTGTACCAATATGCCTTAGACTTCTCCTGTCATCAGCGCAGGGCGCACTATGAACCCCACAGGCAGCGCACTGAATGTAGGCAGGCTATTGTAGATAAATGATAAAGTACTTGGAAGATATTCTATATTGGACTGTAGTATTCAAGGTAAATTGCTGTGTTGGCACTTTGCGATAAATAAGTGGGTTTATGTTGCAGTTTGGGCACTCAGTCTGTAAAAGGTTTGCCATCACTGCTCTATAAAGTATTGGCTTTAGGGGGTAAATAGTTATAAACATTGTCTTTTTCTGTTATTTTGTCTTATTTGTTGTTTGCTTCACAATAAAAAACAAACAAACATCTTCAAAGTTGTGGACATATTCTTTAAATTACATGATGCAAATTCTCAAACAATCCATGTTAATTCCAGGTTGTGAGGCATCAAAATACGAAAAAAGTCAAGGGGGGTGAATACTTTTGCAAGACACTGTATATACAGTCAGGTCCATAAATATTGAGACATCGACACAATTCTAAAATTTTTGGCTCTATACACCACCACAATGGATTTGAATTCAAACGAACAAGATGTGCTTTAACTGCAGACTGTCAGCTAAAGGGTCCATTCACACGTCCGTTGTTTCTTTCCTGATCTGTTCCGTTTTTAGCGGAACAGATCTGGACCAGTTCTGTACCCATTCATTTTCAATGGGTCCTGAAAAAAAATCAGACATTGAGCTGTCCGATTTTTTTTTAGGACCCATTGAAAATGAATGGGTACAGAACTGGTCCAGATCTATTCCGCAAAAAACGGAACAGATCAGGAAAGAAACAACAGACGTGTGAATGGACCCTTAATTTGAGGATATTGACATCCAAATCAGGTGAACGGTGTAGGAATTACAACAGTTTGCATATGTGCCTCCTACTTGTTAAGGAACCAAAAGTAATGGGACAGAATAAAAATTTAACTTTCACTTTTTAATACTTGGTTGCAAATCCTTTGCAGTCAATTACAGCCTGAAGTCTGAAACACAGACATCACCAGTCCTGGGTTTCATCCCTGGTGATCCTCTGCCAGGCCTCTACTGCAACTGTCTTCAGTTCCTGCTTGTGTTTGAGCCATTTTCCCCTCAATCTGAGGATTCAGATCTGCTCAATCGGATTCAGGTCAGGTGATTGACTTGTTCATTGCATAACATTCCACTTCTTTTCCTTAAAAAACTCTTTGGTTGCTTTTGCAGTATGCTTTGGGTCATTGTCCATCTGCACTGTGAAGCTCCGACCAATGAGTTCTGAAGCATTTGGCTGAATATGAGCAGATAATATTGCCTGAAACACTTCAGAATTCATCCTGCTGCTTTTGTCAGCAGTCACATCATCAATAAATACAAGAGAACCAGTTCCATTGGCAGCCATACATGTCCACGCCATGACACTACCACCACCATGCTTCACTGATGAGGTGGTATGCTTAGGATCATGAGCAGTTCCTTTCCTTCTCCATACTCTTCTCTTCCCATCACTCTGGTACAAGTTGATATTGGTCTGATCTGTTCATAGGATGTTGTTCCAGAACTGTGAAGGCTTTTTTAGATGTAATTTGGCAAACTCTAATCTGACCTTCTTGATTTTGAGGCTGACCAATGGTTTACATCTTGTGGTGAACCCTCTGTATTCACTCTGGTGAAGTCTTCTCTTGATTGTTGACTTTGACACACATACACCTTCCTCCTGGAGAGTGTTCTTGATCTGGCCAACTGTTGTGAAGGGTGTTTTCTTCACCAGGGAAAGAATTCTTCGGTCATCCACCACAGTTGTTTTCCATGGTCTTCCGGGTCTTTTGGTGTTGCTGAGCTCACTGGTGCGTTCCTTCTTTTTAAGAATGTTCCAAACATTGTTTTGGCCACGCCTAATGTTTTTGCTATCTCTCTGATGGGTTTGTTTTGTTTTTTTTTCAGCCTAATTATGGCTTGCTTCACTGATAGTGACAGCTCTTTGGAACTCATCTTGAGAGTTCACAGCAACAGATTCCAAATGACAATAGCACACTTCAAATCAACTCTGGACCTTTTATCTGCTCATTGTAATTAGGATAATCAGGGAATAACACACACCTGGCCATGGAACAGCTGAAAAGCCAATTGTCCCATTACTTTTGGTCCCTTAACATATGCACTCTGGTACAAGTTGATATTGGTCTGATCTGTTCATAGGATGTTGTTCCAGAACTGTGAAGGCTTTTTTAGATGTAATTTGGCAAACTCTAATCTGACCTTCTTGATTTTGAGGCTGACCAATGGTTTACATCTTGTGGTGAACCCTCTGTATTCACTCTGGTGAAGTCTTCTCTTGATTGTTGACTTTGACACACATACACCTTCCTCCTGGAGAGTGTTCTTGATCTGGCCAACTGTTGTGAAGGGTGTTTTCTTCACCAGGGAAAGAATTCTTCGGTCATCCACCACAGTTGTTTTCCATGGTCTTCCGGGTCTTTTGGTGTTGCTGAGCTCACTGGTGCGTTCCTTCTTTTTAAGAATGTTCCAAACATTGTTTTGGCCACGCCTAATGTTTTTGCTATCTCTCTGATGGGTTTGTTTTGTTTTTTTTTCAGCCTAATTATGGCTTGCTTCACTGATAGTGACAGCTCTTTGGAACTCATCTTGAGAGTTCACAGCAACAGATTCCAAATGACAATAGCACACTTCAAATCAACTCTGGACCTTTTATCTGCTCATTGTAATTAGGATAATCAGGGAATAACACACACCTGGCCATGGAACAGCTGAAAAGCCAATTGTCCCATTACTTTTGGTCCCTTAACATATGCAAACTGTTGTAATTCCTACACCATTCAGCTGATTGTATGCTCAAATTAAAGCTGACAGTTTGCAGTTAAAGCACATTTTGTTTGTTTCATTTCAAATCCATTGTGGTGGTGTATAGAGCCAAAAATGTTAGAATTGTGTTGATGCCCCAATATTTATGGACCTGACTGTAGATGGACTTGGGAGATATCATTCATTTTATTCTATTGCTATATTTTATTGTATTTTATGTGTTTCCATTTACTATAAAATATTAGTCTGTATGTCTTGAGAGCTAATATTTATATTGCTAATTTATGAATGATTGGCCATGGCTAGTGTTGTCTTCATTATTACTATCATCAGCCTCATCCTCCTGCACCACCAGCAAATCCAACTTGTGCTCATCCTCCTCTGCAAATGGTAGCTCCATCCTCTTCCACTTCCTCCTCCATGGGACTTTGTCCATACCAAACAGCTACAGGGCAACTAGCAAGATCTTCTTCTTCTACCATCCTTGATTGCGTCAGCTTTGATCTAATATACAGTAATTATCAGAGGAATGACAGTTGATGCTGCTGTTGTTCTTAATGACAAATCCGGTGGCCTCTTTAAAGGATCTTAGTATGTGACATGATCTCAGGGCGCTTCCATAGAGGCAAGGGGGGCAATGCCCCCGGGCCCCCGAGTCTTTAGGGGCCCCCGTGCCGGCCCGCAACTAACTATAGGCAGGACAGTCACACGGAGATGAGTGCTTCCATTGTGGAGGCGCTCATCTCCAGTCATCTGTATCGCCTTCCTCAGGACAGAGATACAAATGGCTGTGCAGCAGGGCAGGGGTGGGAGAGGTGTGTCCGTAGGCCGGCAGCCTATCAGAGGCCAGAGCAGGCGGCGCGATGACGTCATTGCGCCGCCTGAGCCCTGAGCTGTACAGCGCGGGACACAGGCCGGAAGAGGCCTGCATCACATCGCTGCCAAGGAGGTAAGTATAAGTGTTTTTTTGTTGTTGTTGTCAATACTGGTGGCTACTGGCACATGATGGGGGGCTCTGGCTACTGGCACATTATAGGTGGGGCCTATGGCTACTTGCACATTATAGGGGGCCTATTGCTACTGGCACATGTTGATGGGGGGGCTCAGGCTACTGGCACATTATAGGGGGCTATGGCTACTGGAACATGATAAGGGGGGCTCTAGCTACTGGCACATGATAGGGGGGCTCTGGCTACTGGCACATTATAGGGGGCCCTATGGCTACTGGCACATGATAGGGGGGCCTATGGCTACTGGCACATGTTGATGGGGGGGCTCAGGCTACTGGCACATGATAGGTGGCATATGGCTACTGGCACATATTGATGGGGGGGGGGGCTCAGGCTACTGGCACATGTTAGGGGGGGCTCAGGCTACTGGCAAATGATATAGGGGGGGCTATGGCTACTGACACTTGGTGGTGGGGGGCTCTGGCTACTGGCACATTATTGGGGGACATCTATGTGGGTACTTATTACTGGCACATTATTGGTGGGCACTATAGGGGCATCTACTGAGGCCACAAAGAACGGTTATTTTTTATGGGGGCTCTGTATAGGGGCATTTTATACTGGGACACATTATGGTGGGTTCTATGGGGAAGGTGGGAGAGGGGTACTTTGGGGTCATCTACAGGGGGCACTGAGAAGAGGTATTTTAAACTTACAAATTATAGGGGACACTGAGGGCATCTACTCGGGCACTATATATGGGGAATTTTATACTGGTACATTATGGGGGCATTAGGGGGGAGGGGGAGAGGAGCACTATGGGGGCATTTACTGGGGGCACTATATAGGGATATTTTATACTGGCACAATTTGGGGGCACTATGGGGACATTAGCTCAACTGGGGGCATTACAAGGGGGTAATTTTTGCACTGTCACATTATAAGGAGAATTATTTCTACTGGGGGGGGGCATTATGGTGGGCTTTATTACTCCCCCATGGTATGAGCCCCCTAGTAGCAGCACCAGCCTCTATCTGCTCTGCTATCCCTCTGCCCCTTCTCCAAATCCTTATTATGAAATCTTTCTCATTAGGATAAAACACATCAGCTCCACCGAGCCCCCGGCCAAAGTGTGGAAGTGGCGTCCGAGATCTTCAAGGCTCAAGCCAAATAATTGTAAGTTTTCATATAAAATATGTTTATGTTATTCACATATAGCATACACCATGCCCCACAATATACAGTTTCTTCTGTAAAAGTCATCAAGTGTCATGAGGAAGGGGGCCTTATTGTTTTTCACCCCAGGGCCCCATTTCACCTAGAAACGGCCCTGTGATCCTGAAAATTTTTTATTCATTAAAAAAATTAAAATTGCGGGTGCCGTTTTGTGCGATTAGTCCAAGGTGAATAGCCAAAAATTTGGAAGAAGAATTTTAATGAAATTTGTAATAAATCTGATAGTTTACAACAAATTCATTCATTTGTAGAGTGAAGAAAAGTGTTTAAACCCTCAGAGGTGAGGTATCCTAGGACTAGGAGCCTGGTTATGCTACCAAAGCACTCAGAAATGAGGTGGCCAAGCTCTACTCTGTACGTATTTTCGGATACTAGGGGGGTAGCAACAAAGCTAGTAACTGTGGGACCAATGGAGTCAATGCTCAGCAGATACTTGGCAGGTTCTGCATAAATTAATTTTGAATTATGATGTCATGTTCTCTATATATTTTTGGTTGAAACTAAGTTTTTATGCTAGGCGTTTTCTGGGGAAAATTTTTCAAATTGCATGTCAAAATATGATCAAATATGATTTCTTCAGTTGTCTATAGTTAATCAGCATTGCATCAGAACACATCTAGGCATGACTATTGTAAATATTGGTTATGTATTCACCATATTCACAATTCTATTGTACACACTTGCTGGGCACGGAGCAGGGTATTTTTACAGCATATGTGATTAAGTTATCTCTACAGCTCATAACATGTCAGCTTACTGCAGAAAAATAGTAAAGATTTAATCGATATGTCCAGAAGGTGTCGCCTTTGCTCTATAAAAGATATTCATGTATCTACAGTTGCCATCATCCTGCAATCTATAAACTATGTTTAGTTTTAACAAAATCTTTATAGATAAGTGTGTTCTTACCCAATAAATACATAAACCTCAAAATTACTATAAAAATATTATTAAACTTTATTAGTTCATCAATGTTTAAAAGCAGAAATAGAATCCACAACCATTGGTAAAACAAGAATGCGAGGGACTTCTGCTGATGGTTAATACATAACTGGTCCAGAAGTCACTCACATTCTTTTGTGGATTCTATTTCTGCTTTGAAACATTGATGAACTTAGGGTCCATTCACACGTCCGTAGTGTATTACGTATCTGCAATACACCCGGCCAGCACCCCCCATAGAACTGCCTATTCTTGTCCGCAATTGCGGACAAGAATAGGACATGTTCTATTTTTTTGCGGAGCCGCGGCCCAGAAGTTCGAACGTATGCGGAGAAAGCATGGTGTGCTCTCCGCATCTCTTCCGGCCCCATAGAGAATGAATGGGTCTGCACCTGTTTCCGATATTGCGGAACGGATGCAGACCCATTTGCGGATGTGTGAATGGACCCTAATAAAGTATATTTTTATAGTAATATTAAGGTTTATGTATTTATTGGGTAAGAGCACACTTATCTACAGTGCTGCCCATAATTATTCATACCCCTGGCAAATTTTGACTTAAAGTTACTTTTATTCCACCACCAAGTAATTTTTTGACGGGAAATGACATAGGTGTCTCCCAAAAGATAATTAGACGATGTACAAGAGACATTATTGTGGGAAAAAAAAACATTTCTCAGCTTTTATTTACATTTGAGCAAAAAGTGTCCAGTCCAAAATTATTCATACCCTTCTCAATAATCAATAGAAAGGCCTTTATTGGCTATTACAGCAATCAAACGCTTCCTGTAATTGCAGACCAGTTTTTTGCAGGTCTCCACATGTATTTTTGCCCATTCATCTTTAGCAATGAGCTCCAAATCTTTCAGGTTGGAGGGTCTTCTTGCCATCATCCTGATCTTTAGCTCCCTCCACAGATTCTCAATTGTACTCAAGTCTGGACTCTGGCTGGGCCACTCCAAAACATTAATGTTGTTGTCTGCTAACCATTTCTTCACCAGTTTTGCTCTGTGTTTTGGGTCATTGTCATGCTGAAATGTCCACTGGTGCCCAAGGCCAAGTTTCTCTGCAGACTGCCTGATGTTGTCGTTGAGAATCCTCGTGTATTGCTCTTTTTTCATGGTGCCGTTTACTGTGATTAGGTTCCCGGGTCCATTGGCTGAAAAACACGTCCCAAAGCATTAGATCCCCACCACCATGTCTGACAGTGGGGATGGTGTTCTTTGGGTTGAAGGCTTCTCCTTTTTTACGCCAAATGAAGGAAACATCATTGTGACCAAACAATTACATTTTTGTTTCATCTGACCATAACACAGAAGACCAGAAGTCTTCTTCTTTGTCCAGATAAGCTTTTGCAAATGCCAAGCAAGCTTTTGTGTGCCTTATCTGGAGGAGTGGCGTCCTCCTTGGTCTGCATTGTGCAGTGTCCGTTGGATTGTCTGCCTTGAGACATTGCCACCAGCAGAGCCCAGATTCACTAGGATGGCCTTGGTGGTGATCCTTGGATTCTTTTTCACCTCTCTAACTATCCTCCTGGCCAGCACAGGTGTCACTTTTGGCTTCCGACCACGTCCTCTGAGATTTTAAACAGTGCGGAACACCTTGTATTTTTTGCTCAAATGCAAATAAAGGCTGAGAAATGTTTTTTTTCCACAATAATGCCTCTTGTACATCGTCTTATTATCTTTTGGGAGACACCTATGTCATTTCCTGTAAAAAAAATACTTGCTGGTTGAATAAAAGTAACTTTACGTCAAAATTTGCCAGGGGTATGAATAATTATGGGCAGCACTGTACATAGCTTTTGTTAGGTCAGGTTGTTTTGGAGTTTATGTCCAGTTTCATAAGCAACCACCAAAAAAAAAAGCCTTTAGCTTTGATTACAACATGCAATCACTGTGGCATTGTTTCGATAAACTTCTGCAATGTCACAAGATTTATTTCCATGCAGTGTTGCATTAATTTTTCATCAAGATCTTGCATTGATGATGGCAGAGTTTGACTGCTGCGCAAAGCCTTCTTCAGCACCTCCCAAAGATTCTCAATGTGGTTAATGTCTGGACTCTGTGGTGGCCAGTCCACCACAATTTGAGCACGATGAATCCTGGCATTGTAATCTTGGAATATGCCCATGCCATCAGGAAAAAAAAAATCCATTGATGGAATAACCTGGTCATTCAGTATGTTCAGGTAGTCAGCTGACCTCATTCTTGGAGCACAGATACTGTTGCTGAACCTAGACCTGACCAACTGCAGCAACCCCAGATCATAGCACTGCCCCCACAGGCTTGTACGGTAGGCACTAGGCATGATGTGTGCATCACTTCATTTGCCTCTCTTCTCACCCTGATGTGCCCATCACTCTGGAATAGGGTAAATCTTGACTTATTA
The DNA here is from genome assembly GCF_014858855.1 of Bufo gargarizans. Taxonomy (NCBI): domain Eukaryota; kingdom Metazoa; phylum Chordata; class Amphibia; order Anura; family Bufonidae; genus Bufo; species Bufo gargarizans. The sequence continues at coordinate 403,595,169 of NC_058082.1, forward strand.
GACCACATGACCTTGTTCCATTGCTCCAGAGTCCAATCCTTATGCTCCCTAGCAAATTGAAGCCTTTTTTCTGGTTTTCCTCACTGATTAGTGGTTTTCTTATAGCTACACAGCTTTTCAGTCTCAATCCCTCGAGTTTCCTTCACATTGTGCATCTGGAAATGCTCTTACTTTCACTACTAAACATAGCCCTGAGTTCCACTGTTGTTTTTCTTCGATTTGATTTCATCAAACGTTTAAGTGATTTGCCGATCACAATCATTCAGGGGTTTTTCCCTGCCACATTTCTTCCTTGAATACGATGGGTCCCCACTATCCTTCCAGTTTTTAATAATGAGTTGGACAGTTCTTAACCCAATTTTAGTAGTTTCTGCATTCTCCTTTGATGTTTTCTCTGCTTGATGCATGCCAATGATTTGACCCTTCTCAAACAGACTAACATCTTTTCCACGACCACGAGATGTGTCTTTCAACTTAATTGTTTAAGAAATGAGAAGCAACTCAATGCACCAGTTGGGGATAAATAACTTGTTGCCAGCTGAAAGATAATCGCCCATGCAGTAATTATCTAATAGGAGGCTCATAACTATTTGCTTAGTTAAATCCAGTTGGCAACACTTTTTTTGGACAGGCAGTGTAAAATTTGGCTGCTATATTATTGCATGTACTGTGCTATAAATGTTTTAATATTAGTAGCTTATAGGACCACACACATATACAGCAGACTCTGTCTTTGCCTTCACAGAAGTCTATGGCATTAACGGGCAAACATTTGTACAAACATTTGTTGTATCAGACAAATGTTTTTGGTGTGACGGACATTTGTTTAATGAATGTTGCATAATTATTATCCAAGACTAAGAGCAGCTTAAAGGGGTTGTACCACAAAACTTATCTTACAAATCAGCACCTGGATTTGAACACTTTTGTAATTGCTTGCAATTGAACATTTAGTACAGCCACTGAGTTATTCAATAAAATGTATCTGTACAGTATAGCACCACCTAGGGTTCTTTTTCTCATTTCTCTATCCCTGAGATAGATCCTTCAACTGCTACCAGCCATATCTACTGTGTGACAGTGACAAGTAGAGAGCTGCAGCATAAAATACACACATCCTGAGAAAGGATACACCCTCTGAGCTGTCAACTTAAATTCAATCTAGCAGAACAAATGTAGCTATGAATAAAGAAAAAATCTCTGGAACAATGTAAGGTACAGTGCTGCATCTAGAGATGGTTATGTACTATATACAGTGTGTTCTTCAGACTATTTAGCTTTTTTCAGTTTTTTGTTAAGTTGTGGCCTTGTGCTAAAATTTAAAAAAAAGTTTCAATGTTTCCCCATGATTCTGCACTCAATACCCCATAACGACAAAGTGAAAACAGAATGTTCAAAATCTTTGCTAATTTATTGAAAAGGAAAAACGAAAGTTTTGCATTGACCTAAGTATTCATACCCTTTACTCGGTACTTAGTTGAAGCACCTTTAGCTGTGATTACAGTTTCTATTCCAGTCCTCTTGGGTATGATGCAACAATGTTGGCACACCTGGATTTGGGGATTTTCTGACATTTGTCTCTGCAGTTCTTCTCATACTCTGTTAGGTTGGATGGGGACCATTGGTGGACAGCCATTTTAAGGTCTCTCCAGATATGTTAAATTGAGTTCAAATTATAGCTTTGTCTGGGCAACTCAAGCACTTTCAAAGGGTTGTTCTTCACCCACTCCTCGGTTGTCTTGGCCGTGTGCTTAGGGTCATTGTCTTGTTGGAAGATATTTTTTATTCTCTAACCTGTTAGAAAGATACATGATGTAAACTGTAGTGAAGGTAATTTTCTTACAAGTGACTGCATTTGTGAGTTATCCCCTCCCTTCTGATCCTTAGAGGCCAGTTTCTCTATGAATTCCTATGGGAACCTCAATGTCAGTCTCATGTGAATAAATAGAGAAGTAACTGACTTCCAAACCTGTGTCAGTTGGAAAATCAGTGTTGGTCACATGAAACAGCTAAGGATCAGAAGGGAGGTTATAAGTCCCAAATATAGTGACTTCACTACAGTTTACAACGTGAACCTTTCTAACAGGTCAGAGAATAATAATTTTTGTGGGAGTGCTTCTTGAAGAATATCACTGTACTTTGCCCAATTCAGATTTCCTTCAACCCTGACCAGTCTCCCTGTCCCAGCTGCTGAAATACAACCCCACAGCATGATGCTACCACTATGCTTCACTTTGGGGATGGTATTGGGCAGTGCTTGGTTTCCTTCAAACATGATCTGTAGAAACGGGGCCAAAAAGTTCTATCTTGGTTTCATCAGAGTAGAAAATGTCATTTCTCACAGCCTGAGAGTCCTTTAGATGCTTTTTTTTTTCAAATATATTTTACTGGGAGGAGACTTCTTTTTGATCACTCTGCGATAAAGCCCAGATTGCTGGAATGCTGCAGTGATGGTTGACCTTCTGGAGGTTTCTCCCATCTGTACATAGATCTTTGGAGCACAGCAAGAGTAACCATTGGGTTTTTGGTTACCTTTACCAAGGCCCTTTTCCCTATTAGTTTGGTGGGGCAGCCAGCTCTAGGAAGAGTCTTAGTTCTTCCATTTAATAATTATGGAGGCCACTGTGCTCTTGTGCAGGAAAGCTTTTTGTACCTTTCTCCTGATTTGTAGCTTCATACAATCATGTCTCTGGGTTCTACAGGCAGTTCTTTCCTTCTAAAGGCTTGGTTTCTGCTCTGATATGCATTGTCAGCTGTGAGACCTTATATAAACAGGAGTGTATCTTTCCAAATCATGTCCAATCAACAGAATTTACCACAGGTGGTCTTCAGTCAAGGTATAGAAAAATCTAAAAGATAATCTAGAGCACAGATGCACAACATTTTTGGTCTGAGGGCCACATTGTCACATTGTTTTATTTTAAGGGACTACAAAAAAAATGTTGATTGATGCTCATTTGCATCGGCCTATTACACAGGCAGATGCAAAGTGAATGGGGAGGAATGATCACTACTACAATCATTCTTTCCTTATTCAGTTCTATTGATTATTGGTAGCACATTCCTGATTACACAGGTAGATGGGCTGACGATTATCGTACATCTTTTATCCTGATAAAATATGCAAGTCAGCTGACAAACAAATGATTGGTCATTTATTGGCTGATCAGCAGCACAATCATACAGGCCAGTTATCAAGAATGGGTGTTCCTATGAACACTTGTTCCCAGTAATTGGCCAAATATCACTAAATGTAATAGGGGCATAAAGAGAGGAAGTTTCTGCAGCAAAGCCCTGAAACAGTAGATTTATACATGCCTTCTCTCGGCCGCTCTGTTCCTCTGCTCTGCCCCCCCACTGTCTCCATCTTCTAGTCCCCATGCTGTTTTTATCTGGCTGGTCGTGGGCATAGTCATATGCACTGGCTTCAGCAATGATGTGGACAAGCAGCATTTCACTGCTGAACCAGTTATTGTCTGGAGCAGTGTATGTGACCATGCCCAAAGTCAGCTGGATGTAAACAGCGCAGGGACGGGAAGATGGAGACAGCGGGGGAGGGGAGTTTTCTGTTTCAGAGACCATGCTGCAGGAACATGTTATAAAATCATTTTTAATGGAAAACCCCTTTAAGTGGTGACATTTCTTTGCATCCTGCCTCCTACTTATAAATGAGTGCTTTCCTTCACTGGAAAGGTCAGCACTTACTGGTTATTACCACCTTCTGCCCCCCAATTATAGGTGCCCTGCAGCAACCAGTAATTACTTTACCTTACTACCAGTGAAAGCACTTATTGGTTAACCCTTTAAAAACCAGGCCTGAAAAAGTTTTAATGGCCAGACTTTTTTTGTGATTTAGCGCAAATGGTGGTTTAGACAGTTGTAACTTTTTTTATTTGGGACTTCCAGAATAATTTACCTCTTGAAACCGAACCCGAGTTGGTAAAAGGTTTTTAACAGTAGAAATAATTTTTTTAAGTTATTACTCGAAGTCTCGCTAGACTTCGCAAAGCAACAACTTTGGCTCATCTGATCAGAAGTCGATTCGCTTGTACCTACTATGAGCGATAAAGAGAGGTATGATTTATTGCATTATTCCTGTGCTGTGACATTACTGCATTATCCCTATACTGTGACATCATGTGTTCATTTTACCTGCAGGGTGACATCATTCTGTTTTTCTATCTTGTGCTGTGATTTCACAGTGTAAATCATTGGTTATGTGTGCCTCTTCTGTGAAATCATAATGTACATTATGCATGTAATATGACATCACTGTATTACTGTAATGTCACTGAATAGATTATTATTGACTGCACTGTGATATCATTGTGTGCATTATCTCTGTAATGTAAATGATTCCACTACTCTGATATCACTGTGTGCAATATGCCTGTGAATTAAGCAAACAATATTTTATGTTCTGAACTGTTCACTGAAAGTGTTAATAGTAGAGTTGGGTTCCATTCCAAATCTTGCTATAAGGGGCCCTTGATACGTAATATGCTACTGCTAATAGGTATCTGAGTCCTGGGCACCCACTAGTCACATGTTCCTATTCTCTATCATAAAGCCATGAGATGTATGCAGCACAGGCTGGGTGTTCATGACCAGTCATAATCTGGTAATGAGTTGAGTGGTTGATGGTTTGACATCAGGTTGCATTAGTCTTTCTATCAGTAAAGTTCACAAAGAGCAAAATGATATACCATACAAAAGTGCCTAACAACTTTTCATTTGCTTTGGCCTTTTATTATGTAAATAGAAGCTTCTGGGATAGTCGTTACCACCACACCAATGCAATTCCAAATTTATGAAATAATGTTGACCCTGTATTCTTCTCCACCTATGTACGGTACTTTTCAAAGTCATTATGAGAATGATTTCAACATAAAAATAATAAACACAGAAAATGTGTAAGTTGTGGCACAAAGTAACCTTGAAAATCGATTTACTAAGGCATTTATTTTATTTATTTGATCCTACCTTTCCATCGGTAGAAATTTTTTGGTCTGTCTGTGTTTTTGTAGATATACAAATATACATTGGTAAAGTGGAGGAAAATCAATGAACCTAGCTGTGAATTGCAAATGTGTTTTACACTGTAGCTGACAGATTATGAGATGAATTTTCTGATCTTCAAAGCTATACAGAGATCTGCTAGAAGACACCCAGTGGTTTTTATATAGCATTAAATGGACACTTGCTGTGAAAGGATTTTAGAGTTAGAAATATATGAAGCCTTGTTTAATATATTAGTGTTAGGTTTCATTAGGCTTCTAGTCTGCTTGCCTCTCCCTCACGTGTAATTCTATTTCAAAATGGATGATTTACTGTAGGTGAGCAAATGAAATGACTAAAAGTGATATAAATGAGGGCATAGTAAGCAGTGCAAATGACATTATGGTGAGTTTGGGTGGGCACCCAGGACTCAGACCCTGATACTACAGAGATGCTGAATATTAGCTGTTGGTAATGGCAGCCATTAATCTGGCTCATGATGTGCACTCACGTAGATGAGAGTGGTCATGTTTTTCCTGCAGCCTGGCAGGAGTTATTGCCATGGGGTTACCGGTATGCCATGAAAAATTTTACAATGCAATGAATAGGGCACTTCAAATGAAGTATTATTGCAATATATGCACAATAAAAATATTATTTTTTATATACATCGCAATGGTAGCAGTCCCTGCTGGTTATCAGTCTTGTCCACTAGAGATGAGTGAAGTTCTTAAAAATTGGATTCGGTTGCTTTGCCGAATTTTATAACAAAAATTACTTTGTCACAAACCGCATTTTTTTAACGTGTAACGGGTGTAATGTAACCCCTCAGATGCCGCGTTCATTGCTAATTGCAGCATCTGAGATCAATATTAAAGTATTTTAGTGGTAGCCTCAGAGGTGGAGGAGGTAGGAGTAGTGTGCAGCATAGGTCATCATTGTACCAACTAGACTGGCAGTTATAGCTTCTCTGACTCTTTAACACAAATGTCTTGACAAGGATCCAGGTGGATCTGTGGTCATCTCAGATTGAAATACTGTATAATTCACTTCAATGGGTGAAGCACTGAAGTAATCACCTCCATCCACTACACCATAAATGGAGTTCAGTGCTCCAGACTAAAAAAAATACCTAGTAGCCATTGGCTCCTGAACTGAAAAATTTAGGAGCAAAATAAAATTTTTTGTTGCCAAATCAAAACCGAATCCAAATTTTGGTATCGTGACAACGCTATGCCGATCAGATCGGCGTAGGGTTGTTTTGATACCAAAATTTTGATTTGCTTTCAACACAAAAAAAAGCAGCGTGCATTTCGCATTTTATGAAAAGTTCGGCCCATAATAGAACAGTCCTATCCTATTTTTGGGGTGACAAGGTGACTAAAAAATGGATCAGATCGGCGTAGGGTTGTTTTGATACCAAAATTTTGATTTGCTTTCAACACCAAAAAAAGTCGCATGCATCTCGCATTTTATGAAACGTTTGGCCGGTAATAGAACAGTCCTATCCTATTTTTGGGGTAATAAGGTGACTAAAAAATGGCAAATGCTCACAGCATAGGAGATATTTTTTTATAATTTAATAGTTTGGACAGCGCTATTTAATATGTTTATTTATTGTTTATATATTTTATATGTAAAATTGGGAAAGGGGGGATTTAAACTTAATATTTTAGGGTACTTTCACACTAACTTTTTTTCTTTTCCGGCATAGAGTTCCGTCCTAGGGGCTCTATACCCGAAAATAACTGATCAGGCATATCCCCATGCATTCTGAATGGAGAGCAATCCGTTCAGGATGCATCAGGATGTCTTCAGTTCAGTCATTTTGACTGATCAGGCAAAAGATAAAACCACAGCATGCTACGGTTTTATCTCCGGCGAAAAAAACTGAAGATTTGCCTGAATGCCGGATCTGGCATTTTTCCCCATAGGAATGTATTAGTGCCAGATCCAGCATTCAAAATACCGGAATGCACCTGCACTAAATCCGGACCCATTTACTTCTATGGGCTGTGCACATGAGCGGTGATTTTCACGCATCACTTGTGCTTTACGTGAAAATTGCAGCATGCTCTATGTTGTGCGTTTTTTAAGCAACGCAGGCCCCATAGAAGTTAATGGGGCTGCGTGAAAATCGCAAGCATCCGCAAGCAAGTGCGGATGCAGTGCGATTTTCACGCATGGTTGCTAGGATGAAAGTCTATTCACTGTATTATTTTCCCTTATAGTATGGTTTAATACAGAATGCTTAGTAGAAGGTCAATATAATAAACATTATATACACCCCAGTATAATAAATATTGGTGGCGCAGTGCACCCCTACCCAACACCCCAGTATAATAAACATTGGTGGCGCAGTGCGCCCCCCCAATATAATAAACATTGGCGCAGTGCGCCCCCACCAATGTAATAAACATTGGTGGCGCAGTGCGCCCCCCCAACACCCCAATATAATAAACATTGGTGGCACAGTGCGCCCCCCAATATAATAAACATTGGTGGCGCAGAGTGCCCCCCTAATATAATAAACATTGGTGGCGCAGTGTGCCCCCCAATATAATAAACATTGGTGGCGCAATGTGCCCCCCAATATAATAAACATTGGTGGCGCAGTGCGCCCCCCCAGTATAATAAACATTGGTGGCGCAGCGTGCCCCCCCCTCAATATAATAAACATTGGTGGCGCAGTGGGCAGTGCCAATGAGGGTTAAAAAATAAATAAAAATGAACTCACCTCCTCCAATTGATCGTCTCCTGTTCTTTCTTCAGGACCTGTCAAAGGACCTGTCACTATGGTAATGGACCATGTGATGAGCTCAGTGAAGTCACCACAGGTCCTGAAGAAAGAACAGGAGACCGGGAGCTACGCGATCAATTGGAGGAGGTGAGTTAATTTTTTATTAAATTTTTTTTTAACCCTCATTGGCACTTCCCACTGTGCCACCAACATTTCTTATACTAGGGGGACACACTGTGCCACCGTTTCTTATACGGGGGGGGGAGCACTGTGCCACCAACGTTTCTTATACTGGGAGGGGTGCACTGCGCCACCAATGTTTATTATACTGGGGGGGCGCACTGCGCCACCAATGTTTCTTATACTGGGGGGGCGCACTGCGCCACCAATGTTTATTATACTGGGGGGCGCACTGCACCACCAATGTTTCTCATACTGGGGGGGCGCACTGCGCCACCAATGAAGATAACTGACCTGTTAATACAAATACAGGAGGTGGGGGCCGGAATCAAATAGCCGACACCCGACCTCTGACAGGGTGCTGCGATCAGCGGCTCTGCTGAGAAGAACATCGGCGGCGGGGCAAAGAACTATCAGCTCCTGTGCCCCGCCGCTGTATTCAAGGGCAGACCTGCGGCGGCGGGTATAGTCGCAAATGGCGACAAGACTAAAAAGTCTTGTCGCCATTTGTAAATTCTAAGTCGCATTGGCGACCATTTTGGTCGCCATCTGGAGCCCTGGAGTTGTTCAGTTGATCCCGAAGATCTGATATTGATGACCTATCCTAGGGAACAGGGGCATACATAGAAATCGAGGGGCCCCATAGTGAATCTTAAAACTGGGCCCCCACCCAAATATAAATATATTTAAATTTAAAAAGCAAAAACATATACAGTTGCAAGAAAAAGTATGTGAACCCTTTGGCATGATATAGATTTCTGCACAAATTGGTCATAACATGTGATCTGATCTTCATCTAAGTCACAACAATAGACAATCACAGTCTGCCTAAACTAATAACACACAAAAAATTAAATGTCACCATGTTTTTATTGAACAAACCATGTAAACATTCACAGTGCAGGTGGAAAAACCTCTAGACTAATGACATCTCCAAGAGCTAATTGGAGTGAGGTGTCAACCAACTGGAGTCCAATCAATGAGATGAGATTTGAGGTGTTGGTTACAGCTGCCCTGCCCTATAAAAAGCACACACCAGTTCTGGGTTTGCTTTTCACAAGAAGCATTGCATAATGTGAACGATGCCTCACACAAAAAAGCTCTCAGAAGACCTACGATTAAGAATTGTTGACTTTCATAAAGCTGGAAAGGGTTTTAAAAGTATCTCCAAAAGCCTTGCTGTTCATCAGTCCATAGTAAGACAAATTGTCTATAAATGGAGAAAGTTCAGCACTGCTGCTACTGTCCCTAGGAGTGACTGTCCTGTAAAGATGACTGCAAGATCACAGAGCAAACTGATCAATGAGGTGAAGAAGAATCCTAGAGTGTCAGCTAAAGACTTACAAAAGTGGAGGCCATTATGGCACCAAAAAATGGAAAAAGGCAGAGTGGACCCAGCATGCATGTGGATCCAACACTTTCTGAACTTTATGGCGGCCATTATGACACATAATAGGTAGTATTTAGTGTTAGGACCCGTCTTACAGAGATCGATTACTTGATGTTCGGCAGACGGGCTCAGATGGTTTTGTACAAAATGAATTTGCCAAGCATCTCACTTTATAATTAAGTGTAGCATTAGCACTATAATATTTTTTGTGACTATGGCATAATTGTACTTTATCTGGTATACAGAGTGCTGTTGCATTGTCCTTTTTTTCTCAATTTTTTTAGCCATGGCAGTGTGCACCTGCGCATTGGGATGTGCTGACTAACCCCCTTTTCTTTGTAGACTTACAACTGTCTCTGGCATATGCTAACATCCCTGTTAGTGAATCTACGATACAAAAAAACACTAAACAAGAATAGATTTCATGGGAGGTTACCACAGAGGAAGCCACTGCTGTCCAAAAAACATTGCTGCACGTTTACAGTTTGCAAAAGAGCACCTGGATGTTCCACAGCAGTACTGGCAAAATATTCTGTGGACAGATGAAACCTGAGTTGTTTGGAAGAAACACACAACACTATGTGTGGAGAAAAAGAGGCACAGCACACCAACATCAAAAACTGTGAACCATGGTGGTGGGGGCATCATGGTTTGGGGCTGCTTTGCTGTGTCAGGGCCTGGACGGAGTGCTATCATCGAAGGAAAAATGAATTCCCAAGTTTATCAAGACATTTTGCAGTAGAACTTAAGCCCATCTGTCCACCAGCTGAAGCTCAACAGAAGATGGGTGTTGCAACAGGACAGTGACCCAAAGCATAGAAGTAAATCAACAACAGAATGGCTTAAACAGAAGAAAATACGCCTTCTGGAGTGGCCCAGTCAGAGTCCTGACCTCTACCCAATTTAGATGCTGTGGCATGACCTCAAGAAATCAATTCAGGCCAGACATCCCAAGAATATTGCTGAACTGAAACAGTTCTGTAAAGAAGAATGGTCAAGAATTACTCCTGACTGTTGTGCACGTCTGATCTGCAAATATAGGAAACGTTTGGTTGAAGTTATTGCTGCCAAAGGAGGTTCAACCAGTTATTAAATCCAAGGGTTCACATACTTTTTCCACCTGCACTGTGAATGTTTACATGGTGTGTTCAATAAAAACATGGTAACATTTAATTCTTTGTGTGTTATTAGTTTAAGCAGATTGTGATAGTCTATTGTTGTGACTTAGATGAAGATCAGATCACATTTTATGACCAATTTGTGCAAAAATCTATATCATTCCAAAGGGTTCACATACTTTTTCTTGCAACTCTATACATATACAGTACAGACCAAAAGTTTGGACTCACCTTCTCATTCAAAGAGTTTTCTTTATTTTCATGACTATGAAGGCATCAAAACTATGAATTAACACATGTGGAATTATATACATAACAAAAAAGTGTGAAACAACTGAAAATATGTCATATTCTAGGTTCTTCAAAGTAGCCACCTTTTGCTTTGATTACTGCTTTGCACACTCTTGGCATTCTCTTGATGAGCTTAGAGAGGTAGTCACCTGAAATGGTTTTCACTTCACAGGTGTGCCCTGTCAGGTTTAATAAGTGGGATTTCTTCCCTTATAAATGGGGTTGGGACCATCAGTTGCATTGAGGAGAAGTCAGGTGGATACATAGCTGATAGTACTACTGAATAGACTGTTAGTTGCTTTTTTCTTGCCATAATACAAATTCTAAGTAAAGAAAAACGAGTGGCCATCATTACTTTAAGAAATGAAGGTCAGTCAGTCAGCCGAAAAATTGGGAAAACTTTGAAAGTAAGGGCTATTTGACCATAAAGGAGAGTGATGGGGTCCTGCGCCAGATGACCTGGCCTCCACAGTCACCGGACCTGAACCCAATCGAGATGGTTTGGGGTGAGCTGGACCGCAGAGTGAAGGCAAAAGGGCCAACAAGTGCTAAGCATCTCTGGGAACTCCTTCAAGACTGTTGGAAGACCATTTCAGGTGACTACCTCTTGAAGCTCATCAAGAGAATGCCAAGAGTGTGCAAAGCAGTAATCAAAGCAAAATGTGGCTACTTTGAAGAACCTAGAATATTACATATTTGCAGTTGTTTCACACTTGTTTGTTATGTATATAATTCCACATGTGTAAATTCATAGTTTTGATGCCTTCATAGTCATGAAAATAAAGAAAACTCTTTGAATGAGAAGGTGTGTCCAAACTTTTGGTCTGTACTGTATATAAAAAAGAAAAAACAGTGGCAGCACCGTCCCTGGTATGAAGTAGTGGGTGCAGTTGACCCAAAATGGATTAAAGCCAATCCAATAAATACAGAATAGAAAAAGGATGGGCAGAACTCCAAGAAATAAAAGTAGCAAAAAAACTTGATTTACCCCAATGGAGCATGCAACGTTTCGGCTCTAAACAATAGCAATATGCCAATTCATATGCAATTGGTGAAACATGTGCAATTAATTCATAATAAATAACAAATCAAAAAATTACATCATATACATATAAAACAATATGATACAATTGATCTCCATGAATACATTACATATATCCCCTTCCCTTGATGATACATTGAAAATTACATCTCATATTAGAAAAATTAAAAAACATCCATGATTATAATCAATAACATAATCAGTGTCATGTGTACTTAATAATCAAAACGTGTCATGTGCTTACTAGAAGGTATTGCAACTAGAGGATTAAGGAGGAATATAGCGGCGAATGGCTGCTATCCAGGACATAGCGTGCAGTCCGGCGTGCCCAAGATGCATCTGCGCATGTCCTCATGACGTACATTGAGTACTTCCGGCTTTGATCACGTACGTCACTGCGCAACCGCGCATTGTCTCATCAATGCCACGTTCGCCATGTTTGGTGAGGGAATTCAGCATTCATAGCGAGCGCACTGAAATTGAAGTCAATGCTTACAAATATACACAGGTTCAAGGTGATGTCCACAGTAATTAGTGCTGTCATATCAAAGATGGCTGTGCGGGATCGGATAAAGACTACCCCCAACGATTGGAGGTGCAATCTATAACCGTGACCAGCGGGCAGCACGGGCAGCACGGGTCGTGCTGCAAGCCTGATCAAAACCCACACTTCACCACCATCAAGAGAGGGTTCTCCTCGATGTCACCTGCCATGTGCATATCGAATTATGACCATATAAAAAAATCTGAGACTAACACAGACATCCTATGCATGATGAAAAAATCCTGACTGCATGCCATTCCCTAATGTCGCCTCGTAATTCCTCTCTTCATACTCCGTGGCAAACCATCTATAATAGAACAAAGGATGCTTTGTCCTGTACAATCAATCACTAAATATACACAGGTGCAGTATAGCATTTCCATGTAGTGGACAGAGGCAAGCCAATATTCTATACCACCCCAATTTTAAAATCTACATTCAAACCATGTCGTTTGAGAGAGTTAAGTACATAAATCCACTTTAATTTCCTTTTTTTTTTATAAACTAGTCCTGTCTCTGCCTCTCCTGGGCATTGGAACAAAATCAATGATGCAACACTTCACATCCTTCTCAGTATGTTTAAATTCTGCAAAGTGTTTTGACACTGACAAATCAAGTCTTTTCTTCCTAATGCTCAACCTGTGGTTGTTGAGACGTGACTTAAAATTGGTGGTCATTTCTCCAACATACAACAGGTTGCATGGACACATAAGTACATAAATAATAAAACTGGAGTCGCACGTCAGATAGTGTCCTATCCGATGGATGACCCCAGTTTGAGGGTGTGTAAATGTTTTTGCTTTAAGGATATGTCTACAATTGACACATGACAAACAGGGAAAGCATCCAACACTAGGACTCGTCAATGTTGTCTGCCTCCCTGTCTTCAAAGTGCCCACATCAGCTTTTACTAATTGGTCCTTTAAACTTTTTGTTCTCCTATAGGATATTAATGGGGGAGTTTGGAATTCTTTGACTGCATTGTGATAGCCTTTTAATATACTCCAATGTCGTCGGATGATATTCCCTATATCCACACTTTGTTCAGTGTGTGTAGAGATAAAGGGAATCCTCATCATTTTGGAGTATTTGACCTTCGTCTTAAGGGTATATTCCCTATCCAGATGTCTGGCTGCTTCTTTCTTTTCATTTAATAATTTTGTGGGATATCCCTGCCTCTGGAACTTGTTCACCAATGTATCGAAAGTTCTATCAAAACCCTTAGGATCCAAGACTATGCGCCTGGCCCTTAAAAACTGGGAATATGGTAAAGATCTAATTATTGGTCTAGGATGATTGCTGCTGTAAGTGGGCTTGGTAAACAAATCCGTGTTTAGACCATCCTCTGACAGAATCACGCGAGTATTCAGAAATTGCATTTCCGTTTGTGAGTGAACCAATGTAAATTGAAGCGCTCTATCAATCCCATTAAGAAAGTTATGGAAGTCGCAAAGCTGTTCAGCACTACCCGTCCAGATGAGGAAGATGTCGTCTATGTACCGCCACCACCCCCTAACATGTTGGAAGTGGTGGCTTCCATAGACGACAAAAGTTTAAAGGACCAATTCGATTTTAAGTCACGTCTCAACAACCACAGGTTGAGCATTAGGAAGAAAAGACTTGATTTGCCAGTGTCAAAATACTTTGCAGAATTTAAACATACTGAGAAGGTGTTGAACATATGAAGTGTTGTATCATTGATTTTGTTCCAATGCCCAGAAGAGGCGGAGACAGGACTAGTTTATATAAAAAAAGGGGAATTAAAGTGGATTTATGTACTTAACTCTCTCAAACCACATGGTTTGAATGTAGATTTTAAAATTGGGGTGGTATAGGATATTGGCTTGCCTCTGTCCACTACATGGAAATGCTATACTGCACCTGTGTATATTTGGTGATTGATTGTACGGGACAAAGTATATGTTCCTTATAGATTGCCAAATTTTAATTTGTTCAAATTTTTCCCTTTGTTCTATTATAGATGGTTTGCCACAGAGTATGAAGAGAGGAATTACGAGGCGACATTTTTCATCATGCATAGGATGTCTGTGTTAGTCTCAGATTTTTTTATATGGTCATAATTCGATATGCACATGGCAGGTGACATCGAGGAGAACCCTCTCTTGATGGTGGTGAAGTGTGGGTTTTGATCAGGCTTGCAGCACGACCCTGCACTAACATGCAGGTACGTGGCTGCCCGCTGGTCACGGTTATAGATTGTGCCTCCAATCGTTGGGGTAGTCTTTATCCGATCCCGCACAGCCATCTTTGATATGACAGCACTAATTACTGTGGACATCACCTTGAACCTGTGTATATTTGTAAGCATTGACTTCAATTTCAGTGCGCTCGCTATGAATGCTGAATTCCCTCACCAAACATGGCGGACGTGGCATTGATGAGAAAATGCGCGGTTGCGCAGTGACGTACGTGATCAAAGCCGGAAATACTCAATGTACGTCATGAGGACATGCGCAGATGCATCTTGGGCATGCCGGACTGCACGCTATGTCCTCGATGGCAGCCATTCACCACTATATTCCTCCTTCATCCTCCAGTCGCAATACCTCCTAGTAAGCACATGCCACGTTTTGATTATTAAGTACACATGACAGTGATTATGTTATTGATTATAATCATGGATGCTTTTTAATTTTTCTAATATGAGATGTAATTTTGAATACATCATCAAGGGGATATATGTAATGTATTCACGGAGATCAATTGTATTATATAGTTTTTTATGTATATGATGTATTTTTTTGATTTGTTATTTATTATGAATTAACTGCACATGTTTCACCAATTGCATATGAATTGGTATATTGTTATATAAGTCTGGCACTTTGTACATTGCTTGAGGAAGACTTCTGTTTAGAGCTGAAACGTTGCATGCTCCATTGGGGTAAATAAAGGTTTTTTTGCTACTTTTATTTCTTGGAGTGCTGCCCATCCTTTTTCTAATATATATATATATATATATATATATATATATATATACACACTGTAGACAAGTGTGTATGTATGTATGTATGTACAGGGAGTGCAGAATTATTAGGCAAATGAGTATTTTGACCACATCATCCTCTTTATGCATGTTGTCTTACTCCAAGCTGTATAGGCTCGAAAGCCTACTACCAATTAAGCATATTAGGTGATGTGCATCTCTGTAATGAGAAGGGGTGTGGTCTAATGACATCAACACCCTATATCAGGTGTGCATAATTATTAGGCAACTTCCTTTCCTTTGGCAAAATGGGTCAAAAGAAGGACTTGACAGGCTCAGAAAAGTCAAAAATAGCGGGATATCTTGCAGAGGGATGCAGCACTCTTAAAATTGCAAAGCTTCTGAAGCGTGATCATCGAACAATCAAGCGTTTAATTCAAAATAGTCAACAGGGTCGCAAGAAGCGTGTGGAAAAACCAAGGCGCAAAATAACTGCCCATGAACTGAGAAAAGTCAAGCGTGCAGCTGCCAAGATGCCACTTGCCACCAGTTTGGCCATATTTCAGAGCTGCAACATCACTGGAGTGCCCAAAAGCACAAGGTGTGCAATACTCAGAGACATGGCCAAGGTAAGAAAGGCTGAAAGACGACCACCACTGAACAAGACACACAAGCTGAAACGTCAAGACTGGGCCAAGAAATATCTCAAGACTGATTTTTCTAAGGTTTTATGGACTGATGAAATGAGAGTGAGTCTTGATGGGCCAGATGGATGGGCCCGTGGCTGGATTGGTAAAGGGCAGAGAGCTCCAGTCCGACTCAGACGCCAGCAAGGTGGAGGTGGAGTACTGGTTTGGGCTGGTATCATCAAAGATGAGCTTGTGGGGCCTTTTCGGGTTGAGGATGGAGTCAAGCTCAACTCACAGTCCTACTGCCAGTTTCTGGAAGACACCTTCTTCAAGCAGTGGTACAGGAAGAAGTCTGCATCCTTCAAGAAAAACATGATTTTCATGCAGGACAATGCTCCATCACACGCGTCCAAGTACTCCACAGTGTGGCTGGCAAGAAAGGGTATAAAAGAAGAAAATCTAATGACATGGCCTCCTTGTTCACCTGATCTGAACCCCATTGAGAACCTGTGGTCCATCATCAAATGTGAGATTTACAAGGAGGGAAAACAGTACACCTCTCTGAACAGTGTCTGGGAGGCTGTGGTTGCTGCTGCACGCAATGTTGATGGTGAACAGATCAAAACACTGACAGAATCCATGGATGGCAGGCTTTTGAGTGCCTTTGCAAAGAAAGGTGGCTATATTGGTCACTGATTTGTTTTTGTTTTGTTTTTGAATGTCAGAAATGTATATTTGTGAATGTTGAGATGTTATATTGGTTTCACTGGTAAAAATAAATAATTGAAATGGGTATATATTTGTTTTTTGTTAAGTTGCCTAATAATTATGCACAGTAATAGTCACCTGCACACACAGATATCCCCCTAAAATAGCTAAAACTAAAAACAAACTAAAAATTACTTCCAAAAATATTCAGCTTTGATATTAATGAGTTTTTTGGGTTCATTGAGAACATGGATTAATAAAATTAATCCTCAAAAATACAACTTGCCTAATAATTCTGCACTCCCTGTATGTGTGTGTGTGTATATATATATATATATATATATATATATACACAGTACAGACCAAAAGTTTGGACACACCTTCTCATTCAAAGAGTTTTCTTTATTTTCATGACTATGAAAATTGTAGATTCACACTCAAGGCATCAAAACTATTAATTAACACATGTGGAATTATATACATAACAAAAAAGTGTGAAACAACAGAAAATATGTCATATTCTAGGTTCTTCAAAGTAGCCACATTTTGCTTTGATTACTGCTTTGCACACTCTTGGCATTCTCTTTATGAGCTTCAAGAGGTAGTCACCTGAAATGGTCTTCCAACAGTCTTGAAGGAGTTCCCAGAGATGCTTAGCACTTGTTGGACCTTTTGCCTTCACTCTGCGGTCCAGCTCACCCCAAACCATCTTGATTGGGTTCAGGTCCGGTGACTGTGGAGGCCAGGTCATCTGGCGCAGCACCCCATCACTCTCCTTCATGGTCAAATAGCCCTTACACAGCCTGGAGGTGTGTTTGGGGTCATTCTCCTGTTGAAAAATAAATGATGGTCCATCTAAACGCAAACCGGATGGAACAGCATGCCGCTGCAAGATGCTGTGGTAGCCATGCTGTCACGGAAGGTGTGCAGGAAACTAGAAAACACAAAATGAATATACGACTGACTTGATCCAAAACTAAGGAACAAAAAGAGAGAGCCCTGCATCAGACCTGGCTCTCTCCCTGACTGCTCAGCCTATGCGAAAATCCCAATGGTAGATGATCGCATAGCCTCGTACCTCGACTGTATAACACCTGAACACCCTATAATAGTGAGGGGACATGACCACCAGCTCCCTACTCTAGATACGGAGGGAGTCAGGGTCACCTGGGATCCAGCAAACAGAAAGACATAAATAAATGAACAAAACTTATCTTGTAGAAGACTCAGAAGTAGGAGCAGCATGCACACACTCCAGGAAGCTGTATAAACCGCAAAGTGATGCACTATGGGAAAAGGATTTAAAGGGATGCAATCAGTGCAACTACATGACAGCTGAGAGAGGCTAACGAGATGAGAAAATGAAAGCAAAACAAAGGAACCTCAAGGAGGAGGTTCTAGACGTCTGTCAGAGCTTCTCAGATGTCTGG
Source organism: Bufo gargarizans (assembly GCF_014858855.1). Lineage (NCBI taxonomy): Eukaryota > Metazoa > Chordata > Amphibia > Anura > Bufonidae > Bufo > Bufo gargarizans. Next base: position 403,613,186 of record NC_058082.1, read on the forward strand.
TGGTGACACATGCTGGTTCAGTATGCCTTCAATTTGGAATAAATCCCCAACAGTGTCACCAGCAAAGCACCCCCACACCATCACACCTCCTCCTCCATGCTTCACGGTGGGAACCAGGCATGTAGAGTCCATCCGTTCACCTTTTCTGCGTCGCACAAACACACGGTGGTTGGAACCAAAGATCTCAAATTTGGACTCATCAGACCAAAGCACAGATTTCCACTGGTCTAATGTCCATTCCTTGTGTTCTTTAGCCCAAACAAGTCTCTTCTGCTTGTTGCCTGTCCTTAGCAGTGGTTTCCTAGCAGATATTCTACAATGAAGGCCTGATTCACACAGTCTCCTCTTAACAGTTGTTCTAGAGATGTGTCTGCTGCTAGAACTCTGTGTGGCATTGACCTGGTCTCTAATCTGAGCTGCTGTTAACCTGAGATTTCTGAGGCTGGTGACTTGGATGAACTTATCCTCTGCAGCAGAGGTGACTCTTGGTCTTCCTTTCCTGGGGCGGTCCGCATGTGAGCCAGTTTCTTTGTAGTGCTTGATGGTTTTTGTGACTGCACTTGGGGACACTTTCAAAGTTTTCCCAATTTTTCGGACTGACTGACCTTCATTTCTTAAAGTAATGATGGCCACTCATTTTTCTTTACTTAGCTGCTTTTTTCTTGCCATAATACAAATTCTAACAGTCTATTCAGTAGGACTATCAGCTGTGTATCCACTTGACTTCTCCACAACGCAACTGATGGTCCCAACCCCATTTATAAGGTAAGAAATCCCACTTATTAAATCTGACAAGGCACACCTGTGAAGTAAAAACCATTTCAGGTGACTACCTCTTGAAGCTCATCAAGAGAATGCCAAGAGTCTGTAAAGCAGTAATCAAAGCAAAAGGTGGCTACTTTGAAGAACCTAGAATATGACATATTTTCAGATGTTTCACACTTTTTTGTTATGTATATAATTCCACATGTGTTAATTCATAGTTGTGATGCCTTCAGTGTGAATCTACAAATTTTTTTGTCATGAAAATAAAGAAAACTCTTTGAATGAGAAGGTGTGTCCAAACTTTTGGTCTGTACTGTATATTTATAGTGGGATTTTGCTCTGGTAGACAGGCTAGCAGACGCAGTATAGAGACAATCACAAAGTCTCACTGAAAAAAGTGGGAAAATGCTCCAAACCCAGACACTGTAGTGTGTCTATAACCGGGGAGCAATTCCTCTGCATGCGGTCCGCAAAATTGCAATCCCCAGCCAAAAATGCGTACAATGGAGAATGCCGGGGTGGACCACATGAACCACAAGGACATCTTACACAAAATAATGCAATGGGCAGATGAAAAAATATATAAATACAAAAATGACTGCAAAAAATCCACCAAAATGATACGCAACTGACAATACTAGCTAATTCCTCAAGTTGATGTTAAAATCTGAGAACTTTGCCAACATACTGCAGTCAGGAACATATCGGAGCCCCTCATGCACCACGTCACTGTGTCTCAGCAAGCATGGGGTCCTACCACTCAACTGCCCGTGGTGTGTGAAGAGGGTCTGAACAGTGCTAGAAACCAACTCATAGCCAGGCTCTCATATGCCTCCATAGTAGTATCACCAATGCACTGTGAGGTAGAATAAAGCTGTGAGCAGTAACCACAATAGACCATGTGACACAGAAGCTGCCAGGCGCAAAGGAAGCGCCTCAAGCAATGACCAATCTCTCTGGACCACTCCTTCGACCTAAAATGTCAGAAGCCCGCACAATACCGGCACGCATCCAGTGCTACACACGTGGGACGCCAACCAGAGGAAGGCTCGCCTGACTCAGCAGAAAGCACGTGAATATTTACTCCAGTATCGGCCACAGATCTGTAAAGAAAAAAGACCGGCTACCAGCAAGACACAGAGCGGACATCGAGTAAAGTAACAGAGGCCAGTACACACAAATCCAGTGGGACGCCACCCGACACTGGCCTGCTATCACTATTCAATTATTTTGTACCGCACATGGTCCATTTATTTTATCCACCACCGGCTAGAACCTTTTCATCCATAGACTGAAGCACTTTTTACCACATTGTGTATTGCCTGCCGAGTGAACTTACCGGGACGAGCCTTCGGCAAATTCAGGATCCAGCAACATAGTAGCCAGAAGTGGCTGACCAACAAACCCTCATACCCTGTGTTATTACAACTCACTGCCATTTACAGTATATCCATTCACACTTAACTGCTCCTTATATGGTAGCATAATGTATCTTACCTAGACAGCCATATGCCACCTGCTACAGCGCTACCACTCTCCATACAGAGCTACTTTGATGTGAGCAACAACACATCCATTTGAAATCACCCGCATTATTAAGCAACTGATTTTTTTGTTTATTTTTTTTACTCTTTTTATATCATTCCAGTATATATTACGATTTTTATTGTGTTTTCCACTGCACACCTTGCACTGGTTCTCATATAGTTAATTACCATTGTTTTTAGCAGTAATAAATTCCTGCTTTTTTCCCCTATATCTGAGAGCCATACTTTCATTTGCATTCTTTTCCTTCTGACTGGGTGAGTCAGTTTAGACCTAGAGCACCTCTCATTTTGCAACACTAGGTAAGCCACCTCTTCCCCTCAGCCAGGTGCAAAAGAACATTACCAGCAAAATGAAGTGGCACATTCCATACACATAAAGACAAAACTCACTGAAAAAATGGGTGGAAATGCTCCAAACCCAGACACAGTGGTAGAACCCCATGCGTGCTGAGACACCGTGATGTGGTGCATGAGGGGCTCTGATATGTTCCTGACTGCAGTATATTGGCAAAGTTCTCAGCTTTTAACATCGGCTTGAGGAATTAGCTAGTATTGTCAGTTGAGTATCATTTTGGTGTGTTTTTTGCAGTGATTTTTGGATTCATTTTTCCACTGCATTACACACGTGGTTACAGCCACGATGCAGCGAAGATACAAGGTCGCCAAGAGTGGAGCTGCTGTGCATTCATGCCTTTGTATGCTCCTGTGGTCCCAGATTAGAGAGGCGGGTGCTTTTTCCTATAGTGTGCAAACACAACCATCACTGCTGGATTGCATGTGGTTGTAACCATGGAAACGAGCAGTGTATAATGTGATGGGAAAATTAATCAAGCGAGTAAAGGAAGCAATATGGACCAGGCATGCTCAACCTGTGGCCCTCCAGCTGTTGCAAAACTACAACTCATATAATTCCTGGACAGCCTAGAGCTATCAGCCTACAGCTATCAGCCTGCAGAAGGGCATGGTGGGAGTTGTAGCTTTACAACAGGTGGAGGGCCCCAGGTTGAGCATCCCTGATATGGACAATCACAAAACATTAGTAAGTGCCTTCTATTAACTTTGTCTGCCATCTGCTGAAGTGAGACAACCCCTTTAATTATTTCTCTAACTTACATATGGTATAAGGGTCCTACTAAGGGGCCATCAGTTGTAAAGTCTGTAAAAACCTCTGAAAATTAAGCTGATGGAAGCAAAGTGCATACTTAGCCTGGGGCTAAATGGTGAATTTGGCACACAGCATACATTGTATTTCCAAATATCCCAGCAATGCGATATAACTAGTGATAGTGAATGGTGTCACATTATGACCTGCAGGCTGCCATGTCTGTAGTTGCAATATACGCAAGAGTTCTTTGACAATGCGATGTCTTGGAGGCCAAAGTCTCCATGTCCCATCTTTAGGATTTATGCTGTACATAGCTGAATATTTGTGACTGAATTCCCATACATGTGAATGAAATCATTTCTGCAGCACTGGCACCCATTACTGCAAGTGTGATTGAGATAATTGGGACAGTCGGAGAAATTCATGGAAAAAATCTAACACACAAATGTATTCTTACTGTTATGACTGTTCTTTTACAGAATATTTCTGCTGTTTTCAGAAATTAGAAAATATGTTTACAGATAAATTGTATGTGGTTTTGTGCATGTCAACTAGGGAGTGCATGCTCTCAAAATCACCTCTTCATTACGAATATGTGCTTAAGAGTTTTTAAGTTTATTTTTTATTGTAGATGTATTACTAAATCTAATATATAATATTCTTATATGTATATACAGTATAGTTAGCAAATTTATCAGCTGGAAAGAGCCTTCTATGGGTAGTTCTGAAGCTATTCTGACCTGGCAAACTTTACAGTAATAAGGATAGATCACAAAAAAACGTGTGTACTAAAAATTTACTTTAAAGGATGGCAAATGATTTTACATATATATTCGCTTGACCTGCCAAACACCAATACTATGGACCATCAACTAACCATTTAGAATAAATGTGTGTCTAGGACTTCTTCCTAGATACATGATTAGATATAGTTTTCACTGCTTGGAGGTCTCTTTTTTTCCTTGTGCACTGAAGGCCCTTTTGGATTTTCTTGTTCGTTGAGATGATTACAATAGGACTTATAGCAGAGTAACAGGAATCAAAAAATATTCGAGCATCAGTAAATCGGGGAGAAAGAGTAAAAGTGCAGAGAGTGAGAATCCAAAAGAAATTATCTAATCCAAAGCTTACAATATACATCATGACCAAAGTAAAGATGGCTTTGGCTGCTTGGATCTCAGCATGCTTAGTGTTTGAGGTTGGGATAGAATTTACTTGCTTTCCATGTTGGTAGAAAACATAGAGAAGATGACCACTGGTCAACATCATCAGAGTCAAGAAGAACAAGTCACGAACAACATAGATAATCCCATTACCTATGTAGAGGAGATAATTTGGGAAGACCACAAAGCAGAAGCTATAGCTCATAATGTATGTAGAAGTAATGTTCTTGATAGAAGCTGTAGAGTATGCCAGCCGGGTGCTACTTATGATTAGATTGAAAGCCCAAAGAAACAGCATTACTGTGAATAGGTGATCCAGAAGCTTCCTCTTTACTCTAGACCATCTTCGGTTCAACGGGGTAATGGAAATACACTGAAAACATCCCAGCAAAGATGTAATGCTGACAGACATGGCTCTTCCTACACAGTAAAGGTAAAGGCTTATCTGGCAAGATAAGTCACCAAACACCATATACATTCCAGTAGATTGCAGGGTGACTGGTATGCCCCATGTCAGAATGACCAGCAGATTGGACAGTGCCAGTTTGCTGAGGATAATTTCTCCAGTGGTTACTTTACCTTTGCAATGGAAGGTGTGAAGGAAGGCAAATAAAATAAAAAGATTGCCAGGAATTCCTATTAAGTCCAGGAATAAATAACTTATAATGTCAAGGGTGAGCCAGGTCCCCATTGTATGATGTCTGTAACTGAAGGCAAAGTCTGCAAAACAAATGGAGGTTTATTTAATATAGCATTCCTCCCATACCAATATATATATATATATATATATATATATATATATATATATATATGTATATATGTGTGTGTGTGTGTGTGTGTGAAACTCAAAAAATTTGAGTATTGTGCAAAAGTCCATTTATTTCAGTAATGCAAATTAAAAGGAATTGCATTAATGCATCTTAAAATTAGAATTTTGTGAAAAGGTTCAATATTCTAGGCTCAAAGGGTCACACTCAAGTCGGCTAATTAATCCATACCAACTGAGCAAAGGAACCTCAAAATTGTGAATATGGGGTTTCATAAGCTGTAAGCCACAATCATCCAAATTATAACAAATAAAGGCTTGAAATATCTCGCTTTGCATGTAATCAGTCTATCACATATGTCAGTTTCACCTTTTAAGTTGCATTACTGAAATAAATGAACTTTGCATGATATTCTAATTTTTTCAATTTTCACCTTTTCACCTGTGTGTATGTATATATATATATATATATATATATACACACAGTGGATATAAAAAGTCTACACACCACTGTTAAAATGTCAGGTTTCTATGATGTAAAAAAATGAGACAAAGATAAATCATTTCAGAACTCAGATTCAGGTCTGGGCTCTGGCTGGACCATTCCAAAACTTTAATCTTCTTCTGGTGAAGCCATTCCTTTGTTGATTTGGATGTATGCTTTGGGTCGTTGTTAGAGTTGAGCGAACACCTGGATGTTCAGGTTCGAGAAGTTCGGCCGAACTTTCCGAAAATGTTCGGGTTCGGGATCCGAACTCGACCCCAAACTTCGCCCCGAAATCAATTGAAGTCAATGGGGACCCGAACTTTTCGGCACTAAAAAGGCTGTAAAATAGCCCAGGAAAGGAGTAGACGGCTGCAAAAGGCAGCAACATGTAGGTAAATCCCCTGTAAACAAATGTGGATAGGGAAATGAATAAAAAAAAATATAATAAAAATAAATTAACCAATATCAATTGGAGAGAGGTTCTATAGCAGAGAATCAGGCTTCATGTCATAGCAGAGAATCAGGCTTCATGTCACCCAGCTCTGGAACAGGCCACTGTCAGATATTTTTAGGCCCGACACCCAGACAGAGGAGAGAGGTCCCATAGCAGAGAATCAGGCTTCATGTCATAGCAGAGAATCAGGCTTCATGTCACCCACCACTGGAACATGCCACTGTCAGATATTTTTAGTCCCGGCACCCAGACAGAGGAGAGAGGTCCCATAGCAGAGAATCAGGCTTCATGTCACCCAGCACTGGAACATGCCACTGTCAGATATTTTTAGGCCCCGGCAGCCAGACAGAGGAGAGAGGTTCCATAGCAGAGAATCAGGCTTCATGTCACCCAGCACTGGAACAGGCCACTGTCAGATATTTTTAGTCCCGGCACCCAGACAGAGGAGAGAGGTCCCATAGCAGAGAATCAGGCTTCATGTCACCCACCACTGGAACATGCCACTGTCAGATATTTTTAGGCCCCGGCACCCAGACAGAGGAGAGAGGTCCCATAGCAGAGAATCAGGCTTCATGTCATAGCAGAGAATCAGGCTTCATGTCACCCACCACTGGAACATGCCACTGTCAGATATTTTAGGCCCCGGCACCCAGACAGAGGAGAGAGGTCCCATAGCAGAGAATCAGGCTTCATGTCACCCAGCACTGGAACAGGCCACTGTCAGATATTTTTAGGCCCCGGCACCCAGACAGAGGAGAGGTTCATTCAACTTTGAGTTGCCCCGCAATATAATGGTAAAATTAAAAAAAGAGGATTAAATGAAGAAGTTCCCTGGAGTACAAGAATATATGGTTATGGGGAGGTAGTTATACGTGTCTAATCTGCACAAGGGATGGACAGGTCCTGTGGGATCCATGCCTGGTTCATTTTTATGAACGTCAGCTTGTCCACATTGGCTGTAGACAGGCAGCTGCGTTTGTCTGTAATGACGCCCCCTGCCGTGCTGAATACATGTTCAGACAAAACGCTGGCCGCCGGGCAGGCCAGCACCTCCAAGGCATAAAAGGCTAGCTCTGGCCACGTGGACAATTTAGAGACCCAGAAGTTGAATAGGGCCGAACCATCAGTCAGTACGTGGAGGGGTGTGCACACGTACTGTTCCACCATGTTAGTGAAATGTTGCCTCCTGCTAACACGTTCCGTATCAGGTGGTGGTGCAGTTAGCTGTGGCGTGGTGACAAAACTTTTCCACATCTCTGCCATGCTAATCCTGCCCTCAGAGGAGCTGGCCGTGACACAGCTGCGTTGGCGACCTCTTGCTCCTTCTCTGCCTTCGCCTTGGGCTTCCACTTGTTCCCCTGTGACATTTGGGAATGCTCTCAGTAGTGCGTCTACCAATGTGCGCTTGTACTCGCGCATCTTCCTATCACGCTCCAGTGCAGGAAGTAAGGTGGGCACATTGTCTTTGTGTCCTGGGGATCCAGCAGGGTGGCAACCCAGTAGTCCGCACACGTTAAAATGTGTGCAACTCTGCTGTCGTTGCGCAGGCACTGCAGCATGTAGTCGCTCATGTGTGCCAGGCTGCCCAGAGGTAAGGACAAGCTGTCCTCTGTGGGAGGCGCATCATCATCGTCCTCCGTTTCCCCCCAGCCACGCACCAGTGATGGGCCCAAGCTGCGTTGGGTGCCACCCCGCTGTGAACATGCTTCATCCTCATCCTCCTCCACCTCATCCTCGTCCTCCAGTAGTGGGCCCTGGCTGGCCAGAAATGTACCTGGCCTCTGCTGTTGCAAAAAACCTCCCTCTGAGTCACTTCTAAGAGACTGGCCTGAAAGTGCTAAAAATGACCCCTCTTCCTCCTCCTGGGCCACCTCCTCTTCCATCATCGCCCTGAGTGTTTTCTCAAGGAGACATAGAAGTGGTATTGTAACGCTGATAATGCCGTCATCGCCACTGGCCATGTTGGTGGAGTACTCAAAACAGCACAACAGGGCACAACAATTCCACTATTGCCTGCTGCTGCTCACACAGTCTGTCCAGCATGTGCAAGGTGGAGTTCCACCTGGTGGGCACGTCGCATATGAGGCGGTGAGCGGGAGGGCCGAAGTTACGCTGTAGCGCAGACAGGCGAGCAGCGGCAGGATGTGAGCGCCGGAAGCGCGCACAGACGGCCCGCACTTTATGCAGCAGCTCTGACATGTTGTGAATGAACTTCTGCACCACCAAATTCAGCACATGCGCCAGGCAAGGGATGTGCATCAAACTGGCTAGTCCCAGAGCTGCGACGAGATTTCGCCCATTATCGCACACCACCAGGCTGGGCTTGAGGCTCACCGGCAGCAACCACTCGTCGGTCTGTTGTTCAATATCCTGCCACAACTCCTGCGCGGTGTGGGGCATGTCCCCCAAACATATGAGTTTCAAAATGGCCTACTGACGTTTACCCCGGGCTGTGCTGAAGTTGGTGGTGAAGGTGTGTGGCTGACTGGATGAGCAGGTGGAAGAAGGGGAGGAGGACACCGACTAGGAGGAGGAGGCTAAAGGAGGCAAAGAATGGTGCCCTGCAATCCTTGGCGGCAGAAGGACATGCGCCAAAGAACTCTCCGCCTGGGGCCCAGCCGCCACTACATTTACCCAGTGTGCAGTTAGGGAGATATAGCGTCCATGGCCATGTATACTGGTCCACGCATCTGTGGTTAGGTGGACCTTGCCACTGATGGCGTTGCACAGTGCACACTTGATTTTATCGGATACTTGGTTGTGCAGGGAAGGCACGGCTCTCTTTTGCAGAAGTAGTGGCGGCTGGGAACAACATACTGTGGGACAGCAAGCGACATGAGCTGTTTGAAGCTATCTGTGTCCACCAGCCTGAATGACAGTATTTCATAGGCTAGTAGTTTAGAAATGCTGGCATTCAGGGCCAGGGATCGAGGGTGGCTAGGTGGGAATTTACGCTTTCTCTCAAATGTTTTTGAGATGGAGAGCTGAACGCTGCCGTGTGACATGGTGGAGATGCTTGGTGATGGAAGTGGTGGTGTTGGTGGTACATCCTCTGTTTGCTGGGCAGCAGGTGCCAACGTTCCTCCAGAGGCCGAGGAAGAGGCCGAGACGGCAGCAGCAGCAGAAGAGGTAGCAGGGGGAGCCTGAGTGAGTTCCTTGTTTTTAAGGTGTTTACTCCACTGCAGTTCATGCTTTGCATGCAGATGCCTGGTCATGCAGGTTGTGCTTAGGTTCAGAACGTTAATGCCTCACTTCAGGCTCTGATGGCACAGCGTGCAAACCACTCGGGTCTTGTCGTCAGCACATTGTTTGAAGAACTGCCATGCCAGGGAACTCCTTGAAGCTGCCTTTGGGGTGCTCGGTTTCAGGTGGCGGTGGCCAGTAGCAGGCGAACTCTCTTGGCGGCGGGTTTTCTGCTTTTGCCCCCTGCTCCCTCTTTTGCTACGCTGTTGGCTCGGTCTTACCACTGTCTCTTCCTCTGAACTCTGAAAGTCAGTGGCGTGACCTTCATTCCACGTGGGGTCTATGACCTCATCGTCCCCTGCATCGTCTTTCACCCAGTCTTCCTCCCTGACCTCCTGTTCAGTCTGCACACTGCAGAAAGACGCAGCAGTTGGCACCTGTGTTTCGTCATCATCAGAGACGTGCTGAGGTGGTATTCCCATGTCCTCATCATCAGGAAACATAAGTGGTTGTGCGTCAGTGCATTCTATGTCTTCCACCGTTGGGGAAGAGCTAGGTGGATGCTCTTGGGAAACCCTGCCAGCAGAGTCTTCAAACAGCATAAGAGACTGCTGCATAACTTGAGGCTCAGACAGTTTCTCTGATATGCATGGGGGTGATGTGACAGACTGATGGGTTTGGTTTTTAGGTGCCATCTGTGTGCTTTCTGCAGAAGACTGGGTGGGAGATAATGTGAACGTGCTGGATCCAATTGACTAATGCCTGTACCTGCTCAGGCCTTACCATCCTTAGAACAGCACTGGGCCCCACCAAATATCGCTGTAAATTCTGGCGGCTACTGGGACCTGAGGTAGTTGGTTTACTAGGACGTTTGGCTGTGGCAGAACGGCCACGTCCTCTCCCAGACCCAGAGGGTCCACTTACACCACCACGACCATGTCCGCATTCCCTTACTAGATGTTTTCCTCATTGTTACCGTTCACCACAATAAGAAAAAAATTATTTGGCCCAATGTATTGAATTCTAATTCAGGCCTTTTTTTACAGGCACCTAACACTATCTGGCTATCTATTTAAGTACCATATTACAGTAACACAGGCACAGCAGTAACCACAGATTTAGCTGAATATAAATTGTAGGCCTAGTATTTAGGCCCTGGATGACAGGTTTCCTTTTACGGACAGAATTAGACTTGGAGATGCACAGTAGCGTGTGACGTTATTGAGTATGACCCTATCAGCACTTGAATTTGCACCTTAAATGTAATATACCCTTTTACGGACAGAAATACACTATGTGAGATGCACAATAGTACATGCAAATTTAAAGACTTATGCTTTCAGCAATTGTAATTTAACAGTTTGTGTAATATACCTTTTTACGGAACAAAAATACAATTGAAGATACACGCTGAGTGTAATATACCCTTTTACGGACAGATTTAAACTTGGCCTGCAACAGCAGAAACCACTGATTTAGGGTATTGCTATTTTAGGAATTGAATTTCAACCCAGAACAAAAACTATGCTTTGACGGACACTAAAAAACTTGTCCAGCCACAGCTGGAACACCAGATTTAGGGTATTGCTATTTTGGCAGTTGAATTTGACCCCAGAAAAAAATATATCCTTTGCCAGACAACAGACAGTATTACAATTGGCTAGCCACAGCTGAAACACCAGATTTAGGGTATTGCTATTTTGGCAATTGTATTTCACCCCTCAATAAAATAGCGATGATCTAGGATATAGCAAAAAAAAAAAAAAAAAAACACTATAGATGGTTAAATGGACTTGGTGGCAGCTTTTGCTGGCGCACCACAAAACACAAAATTGCTGCCGATCACCCCAGAAAAAAGTGACAGAAAAACGCTCTGGGCAGCCTAAAAACAGTGAGCAATTAACTAGCAGAAGTTGAATGATTCACAGCTGTAGATCAATCACTTCATTGTGTTTTTGCTGAGTAAATCCCTGCCTAATTTCGCCCTAACAGCAGCTGCATCCTATCCCTACACTCATCAGAGCAGAGTGATGTGCGGTGCTACGTGACTCCAGCTTAAATAGAGGCTGGGTCACATGCTGCACTGGCCAATCACAGCCATGCCAATAGTAGGCATGGCTGTGATGGCATCTTGGGGCAAGTAGTATGACGCTTGTTGATTGGCTGCTTTGCAGCCTTTCAAAAAGCGCCAAGAAAGTGCCGAACACCGAACCCAAACTTTTACATAAATGTTCGGGTTCGGGTCCGTGTCACGAACACTTCAAAATTCGGTACGAACCCGAACTATACAGTTCGGGTTCGCTCATCCCTAGTCGTTGTCATGCTGAAAGATGAAGTTCCTCTTGTTCAGATTTCTAGCAGAAGACTGAAGGTTTTGTGCCAATATTGACTGGTATTTGGAACTGTTCATAATTCCCTCTAGCTTAACTAAGGCCCCAGTTCCAGCTGAAGAAAAACAACCCCAAAGCATGATGCTGCTACCACCATGATTCACTGTGGGTATGGTGTTCTTTTGGTGATGTGCAGTGTTGTTTTTGCACAAACATATCTTTTGGAATTATGGCCAAAAAGTTCAACCTTGGTTTCATCAGACCATAACACCTTTTCCTACATGCTTTTGTTCAGATGTATTTTTGCAAAATCTAGCCTGGCTTGGATGTTTTTCTTCGTAAGAAAAAGCTTTTGTCTTGCCACTCTACCCATAGCCCAGACATATGAAGAATACAGGAGATTGTTGTCATATGTACCACATAGCCAGTACTTGCCAGATATTCCTGCAGCTCTTTTAATGTTGCTGTAGGCCTCTTGGTAGCCTCCCAGACCAGTTTTCTTCTCGTCTTTTCATCAATTTTGGAGGGACGTCCAGTTCTTGGTAATGTCACTGTTGTGTCATATTTTTTCCACTTAAGAAAAGTTCAGGAAAGACCAACTAGAGCAGCTGAACTTTATTTGGGGTTAATCAGAGGCACTTTAAATGATGGCAGGTGTATGCTGACTCCTATTTAACACGATTTTGAATGTGATTGCTAAATTCTGGAAACAGCTGCATCCCCAGTTATAAGAGGGTGTGCACACTGTTTTCTTCCCTTCACCTAAAAGATTTCAACTTGTTTTTCAATTGAGTTGTACAGTTTATAGGTCACATTAAAGGTGAAAAAATTTCTGAAATGATTTATCTTTGTCTCATTTTTTTACATCACAGAAACCTGACATTTTAACAGTGGTGTGTAGACTTGTTATATCCACTATATATATAAATATATTTATAGAGAGAGAATTTTACGGCCACATTTTTTAATAAAACATTTCATACACGTGCTGCAGCAACGTTCCGCAAAAATATTTGTGCATAATCTTACATGTGATGCAGATTTTAAATCGTCAACATGCCAATTGTGGTTGCGGATTTCTGCCGTGGACATTAACCTTTGCAAGAAAGAGGGTGAAATCTGAGGCCAGTACACAAATGACGGTCCTTTGGACCTATTTACATATTTTTTCATGTGCTATCATATTAAAACTTCACTTCACTTTTATTAGAATCTATTTATTAAAACTTCTATAAGAATAAATCCTGTGACACATTAAAAATCCCCAGTAGTTGCAGATCATCTCCTTAAGGCCTCATGCACACGACCGTTGTTGTGTTCCGTTCCGCAAAATGGGGTTCCGTTGTTCCGTGATCCGTTTCCATTTTTGTTTCTGTGTGCCTTCCTTTATTTTTGGAGGATCACCAGACATGAAGGAAAGTAAAAAAAAGTCTAAGTCAAGTTTGCCATGCAAATGATAGGAAAAAAACGGACGCGGATGACAATCTTGTGTGCCTCTGTGTTTTTTCATGGTCCCATTGACTTTTACAGCAGCATATTTGCTAGTCGTTTCCACCTTCAGTCTTTGTGCTCCAGCTATTTGCCTGCGTTTCTACACTTGATGTCTCGCTGTGCTAGCTATAAATTTACTCCTCTTGAGGAGTTCCCTCTCTGCTATCCACTCTTACTAAAATCACACACACATAGATTTCCTGCCTACTGATGTTTCGCTGGACACCCAGTGTCTTAAGGGGATCGTGCAGGTACCTGATTTCTTTTTTTAGCATGCTTTGTATATTATATAATATAACCTTTATATACTGTAAGTGAAGTGAAATATTGGTATGCTCACAAATGTAAAAAAATAAATGACTGTATATCAAGGAACATGCACATAAACTATTCTAAAAATCCAAGCACTATCACTGACAAAAACTATAAAGTTGAAAAGTACAGAAATTACCTATCACAGAAGAGAATGGCTTTTCATATTAAAGTTAACTTTTACTTCTAGATATTAAAATAATACCCCACAACAAATAGAAGATATGATAACATACTGTGCCAAAATAGAGAAGTCAGAGCCTTACTTTGGGCATGTCCATAGCAGGCACACAGCGTAATAGCAACCAATGACGCCTTGCACTTCTGCACTCAGCAGGTATCCAGGCAGGCATCTCATGGTCTGTGTTCCACGGACGTGTGCATGAGGCTTTACAGTTTGGAGACTGAGGGCTTGAATACTTGGCATACAAGAAGTGAGGTCAGGACAGGGGGGAATTTTTCCCTGGTGTATCCCTAAAAGCTACTTCTGCCTAAAGGCGGAGCACCCGCCCCGAAAGGGGCGACCCCACCTCTTGGTGGCTAAGCCCTTGCTGTCACCTACTGTGACCCTGCCAGTGGATATGATGAATGCTTGTCCCGACGCGTTTCCCCAGTGTCATTCGAGCTGGTTCATCAGGGGACCAAAGGTAAGTAATCCAGTGTTCATAGGCATCAATGAAAATAGCAGAATGATATAGGCGTCCTAGTGTAGTAAGGTGCACTCACATAATGGTTAATCAGGCTTAAATAGCTTGAATTTGACACTAATAGAACCCCCCTCCTCCTCAGACAGCTAATCGCAAAGCCGGCACTAATAAATGCACTACTTCAGATCGGTGGAGCGCACGCGAAGCACATGGAACGCACATGTGATTCCAATACCGTAAGTGCGTCAGCGCTTCCGCCGATGATGCTTCCGGTGTATGGAACACATCAGGGAGCGTGCACAGGGACTAGGGGGAGTCATAGCAACGGTTAGAACAACTGAAGGCAAGTGGAATGGCATATTTAACGGTATATGTCATTCATATTTTGGGCTAGGTGGAAATAAAGGCTTAAATATAGAATTATACAAATAAATACATCCCGAGAGTGTCTCACATCACCTAGATGCTCACCAACTTGTCTCCTTAATTCGCATTTAGTTTTACCGACATAGTTTAAAGGACAGCCACAGGTACAGAGATAGATGACTCCCTGAGTGTGGCAGTTTGCAAAATTGCGCATGGTATATGTTATCCCTGTACTGCTGCTGGTGAATAGTTTAGACTTCAAAATTAAGGGGCAACAAATGCAATCCCCACCGCATTTCTAAGTGCCCATCTGCTTAGGATTGAGCCATGTTGTTGCTCTTGTCGGTCTTTGATATTGGCTGTGTACCAGCCTATCTCTTAAAGATCTTCCACGTCTATACGTAATTGCTGGTACTGGAGGGATAACATCTTTTACATCAGGGTCAGCAAGAAGGATATCCCAATATCTCCTTAGGATACCCTTGACTCTCTGGTTTTCACAATCATATGTGCCGATGATTCTAATGACATTATTGGTCTTATCTTGGTCATTTCGAACATTATTTACTAATAAGGAGTGACGGTCGATTCTACTGGAGTGTTGAAAGGCATCTCTAAGGACGTCCTCGTTGTAGAAATCTTTTACGCATGTCCGCAGCCTGACAATAGAAGGATTCATATGAGGAACAATTCCTTCTAACCCAAAGCTATTGTCCCTTAGGGATGCCCCGTTTCAGACTCACGGGGTGATAGCTGTCCCACTGTAACAGGCTGTTCGTAGCCGTAGGTTTTTATCTATTTTGGCACAGTATGTTATCATATCCTCTATATGTTGTGGGGTATTATTTTAATATCTAGAAGTAAAAGTTAAAGGGGTTCTGTAGTTTTTTGTTAACTGATAATCTATCCTCTGGATAGATCATTAGCATCTGATCGGCGAGGGTCCGACACCTGGGACCCCTGCTGATCAGCTGTTTGAGAGGGCAGCGTCGCTGGCAGTAGCACCATGGCCTTCTCACTGTTAACCGCAGGCCCAGTGATGTCACGACTATTATCACTGGCCTGGGCGGGGCTAAGCTCTGTTCACTTGAATGGCGCTTAGCCGCGCCCAGGTCAGTGATACTAGTCGTGTCGTCACTGGGCCTGAGGTAAACAGTGAGAAGGCCACAGCGCTACTGCCAGCGCCACTGCCTTCTCAAACATCTGATCGGCAGGGGTCCCGGGTGTCGGACCCCCGCCAATCAGATGCTGATTATCTATCCAGAGGATAGATTATCAGTTTAAAAAAACTGCAGAACCTGTGAGAGACAGGGTTTTATTTCTCTCTCTCTCTCTCTCTCTCTCTCTCTACTGTAGTACACATTTTCCTCCACTAGATATAAAAAATCAATAAAGAGCCTCGTGCACATTTTCTTTGTTTTCAGATTATTGGGGAAAGAAAGGGGGAGTTAAGTTGCTAGTTTCAAATGTGCCAATGAAACTCAGGGATAAAGTTTGTAAACTACTCCCTTTTTGTCACAGAGCCAATAAACTCTTATTTAGGACCACCCTTTTTGGCTACCTCATATTGCCTATATATATGTGTATGTGACTGGACTAAAGATATGCATATTTTCCATGATACCAGCCTGTATTGGTCTCATTGAGAAAGCTGTATGAGCTCATACTTATAATCCTAATTGATTCGGCACCACACAAAGAAGAACCTAGTAGCATAATATAACAGCGACAACAAACCACTTTAAGTTTTAGATGAAAAGTCATTCTCTTCTGTGATAGGTAAAAATCCAAGCAGCCTTTTCCACTTTATTGATATGATGTAATGTGTATGCCAGCTAACATACTAGCTTAAAGGCTATGTACAACTTTGAGGAAATTTTTTTATGATTGCATTTTACTAATTTGGGGCTAAAATTATATATTTTTTTTTTGTCTTATTAAAAGTATTGGTCCGTTCTGTTAAAAGGGTTAAAAGTTTTTCTAGCTGTGTGCATCCTACTTTCACTTTCTGCTGGTCATCTAATAACCCATATCTCTAAATTACTAAGAGGTCATAAACACTCATTTAAGTTACATTATTATCAGTAAGATAAGGAATGAGCTTTGATGAGCGTTGTTATAAGGTCAGAAAGCAGAGATAAGTAGCCCGTCTGCTCCCTGTCTGACTGAGCAGAGAGAAAATTCAGATCCTGATGGTAGAGCATCTCAGCCCTGTACAGAGAAAAAGACTACATATTTTTAATACAAACCAATTGTAAAAATGATTTTATCTCATAAAGAGTACAATGCCCCCAAAGGTGTAAGTAGCCTTTAAGCTGTTTAATGTAGTTACTTATGTGCCTGACCTTATGTCAACAGTGATCCTTTCAGTCTGAATGTAGTGCTCTGTACCATCTCTGGATGGAGCAGTGATGAATTGTATTCTAAACCAGAGCTCTGTTCTGCCTCTAGAGCAGTGATCCCTTCCATTTATTCACAGTGCTCTATTTTTGAACATAGATTTTGCTCAGACAATCATTGTGAAGACCACACTATATAAATCTGGTACTGCCAGCTGTAGCTAGTGATAGCTAATTGAACTCTTGCTGGTCTATTTCCTTTGGTTAGTGTGCTACCCAGAATGTAGCCTCCTTTGCTGTGACACTGATCCCACAGAGAATCTAGCTACTTTCTTAAGGATTCTGACCCTATAATCTAGCTTATCAGTTTGACCTATATATATATATATATATATATATATACACAGAGGTGCTGTGACCCATCACTGCTACAAGGTTAAAGCTAAATAATCAGGTTCACTAGTTAAATATTTACTGTAATCCTTATTGGGATTTATGCACTGTGAATGCAAAAATGCTATATATGGGAGGAGGAAACAGTTAAACTGGTCTTGGTTGCAGTGTTGTGCTAACCTGATTACTGTCTACACAATTTGCCGGTCCTTTGCCCCAGTTCTCTTGCCTTGCACCCTGCCAAACATCCACTATCAAGGGCACCCCAGCCACCACTAGGCAGGAACTGTCAGCCCAGGGTGTGCCCTGAGGGGAAAAATTTTGCCCCTCCATCTACTGCGGCCTATGCGAAGGTCAGAGTCAGAATTAACAACCGTGAGGACATCCCTAATTTGCCCCAGTCCATTTACACCACTCTTGCCTTCTACCACGCCTACTCTGCTGGCCTACATTTCACAGAAGCAGCGTGCTTCAAAGGGTAATACGTAACACACAAAGATATGTAACAGGGTTGAGGTTCCTGGAGGGAAACGCCAAATGGAAAAGGATTTAGGAAAACTAGAAGAATGGTCAGAACTCTGGCAACTGAAATTTAATGTGGATAAGTGCAAGATAATGCACCTGGGGCGTAAAAACCCAAGGGCAGAATATAGAATATTTGACACAGTCCTGACCTCAGTATCTGAGGAAAGGGATTTAGGAGTAATTATTTCAGAAGACTTAAAGGTGGGAAGACAATGTAATAGAGCAGCACGAAATGCCAGCAGAATGCTTGGATGTATAGGGAGAGGTATAAGCAGTAGAAAGAGTGAAGTGCTTATGCCGCTGTACAGAACACTGGTGAGACCTCACTTGGAGTATTGCGCGCAGTACTGGAGGCCATATCTCCAGAAGGATATAGATACTCTAGAGAGAGTTCAGAGAAGAGCTACTAAACTGGTCCATGGATTGCAGGATAAAACTTACCAGGAAAGGTTAAAAGACCTTAATATGTATAGCTTGGAAGAAAGAAGAGACAGAGGGGATATGATAGAAACTTTTAAATACATAAAGGGAATCAACTCGGTAACAGAGGAGAGCATATTTAAAAGAAGAAAAACTACCACAAGAGGACACAGTTTTAAATTAGAGGGGCAAAGGTTTAAAAGTAATATAAGGAAGTATTACTTTACTGAGAGAGTAGTGGATGCATGGAATAGCCTTCCTGCAGAAGTGGTAGCTGCAAATACAGTGAAGGAGTTTAAGCATGCATGGGATAGGCATAAGGCTATCCTTCATATAAGATAGGGCCAGGGACTATTCATAGGATTCAGATATATTGGGCAGACTAGATGGGCCAAATGGTTCTTATCTGCCGACACATTCTATGTTTCTATGTTTCTATGTAACAGTAAGCAATAGCTATCCTTTATAATGTTCCTGTGTTGTATTCAGGTATAACAAGTGAAGAGCACATGAAGAGCATGTAACAAGTTGCAGTTTAGGAGAACCATGCAGGAGGATGCCTGCCGGCTTAGGCTTGAAGAAAAATCAAGTCCTTTAGTATTTAATATATCTAAGCTAGTTCCATGATTTGCATGCCATAAGCTATATGTAGAGATGAGCGAATGGAAGCTGACGAAGAGGTATTCGATCCGAATTTCAGGAAAAAATGTATTTGCACTGAATGCGAATTTCCTTGCGCTTCGTAGTAACGACTCACATTTTTCCTAAAATGGCTGCTGCATGTGTGAGGACATGGAAAAAGGAAGTCTAGGAAGGCAGGATCACCCACACTGACATGCATGCAGCCAATCAGCAGTCAGCCAGCCCTGTGATGTCACAGCCGTATAAATACGGCAGCCATATTAGATTTTGCGATTTACCAGCGTACCTAGTGCAGGGAGAGATGCGTATGCAGGCGCTAGGGACAGTGATAGAAAATGTGTCATTGTGCAGGGAAAGATGATTCAGGGTGTAGGGAAAGGATAGAGAGGAATCATTCCACTGCATTTCTGTTGAACAGGGTTCAGTCAGGGAGGTGACAGCCTGGGTAATAGGAACAATCCTATTACACCTTGCAGCACTAACTGATACAAATTGCCGGAATACAGCTCTGTAATTCCAGCAAACCATTCTTATTAGGGTGCAAGTGCTGTTTGATACAGGCATTAACAGGGTTTATTACAAGTAAATATTTCTATGTTTTATTTGCCTTAGTGCGGTGCAGTTATATGTTCTAAAGCATTTTTTTTTTTGCTTTTATTAGTGGGGAAAAAAGGGCTAATTAGCCATTGTGTGGTGAAGTGCGTAAATTACAGCCCTTTTTGTCATGTATTAGTGGCAAAAGTAAAATATATTTGCTGCTCAGCAGTGAACTTATCTGTTTTAAAGCACTTTTTTGTGTGTATTAGTGGAAAAAGTAAAACCATCTTTGCCGCTCAGTGGTGCAGTAAGATATTTTACAGCCCAGTTTGACGTGTATTACTGGCGAATACAAATATATTTGCAGTTCATGGTTGTAGTTATCTGTTGAAAAGCCTTTTGTGTAAAAACAGAAAAAAAAACTTGAGCCTGATTGCAGTTCAGAGGTGCAGTGAGATATTTTACAGCCCAGTTTGCCGTATATTACTGGTGAAATAGAAATATATTCACCTTTCATGGTTGCGCTTATCTGTTGAAAAGCCTTTAGTGTAAAAATAGAAAAAAAACTTGGGCCTAATTGCTGTTCAGCTGTGCAGTGAGATATTTTACAGCCCAGTTTGCTGTGTATTACTGGTGAAATACAAATATATTTGCATTTCATTGTTGCACTTATCTGCTAAAAAGCCTCTTGTGTAAAAATAGAAAAAAATGAGGGCCTATTTGCCGTTTAGCGGTGAAGTAATATATTCTAAAGCACTGTTTTCTGTGTATTTGTGGCGAAATAAAAAATATTTGATCTAATATTTAGTTATTTGATCTAACAGTATGTCAGGCAGAGAAGTGCCAGACCCTGCACAGGGGAGTGGCAGAGGCCTAAATGTTTCAGACGCAGGCAGAGGTTGCAGCAGAGTAAGGGGCCGTGGCAGCAGTGGTCACTTTGAGAGGCCTGAGCTCCCGGCGTCAGCTAGTGGTCGTGTCTTGAACAGCAACCTAGAAGTTCTTGAATGGTTGACTCGATCTTCGACTTCGTTGAAACTTACATCAGACACCCCCAGCCAAGAGTCAGGGTCGGTGGGTTCGTCAGACACAACCCTTAGTTGGCATGGCCCGGGAGCAGGCCCTGTGTCCTCACCAGTCCTCAACCTGCCTCTTTCCTTTTCTGTTCCATCAGCCAGAGAAGTATTATATGCTGTAGGCTCTGCTCCACTTTTCAGCGAGGAAGAGGTACTAGAGGGCAGTCAGCAGCTACTGCCCAGCCAAGATGTGGAGAAGACATCCGACGCTTCATCCGCTAGGCGGGCAAGTAGTGATGAGGAGAGTGGCATGGGAGCTGGTGTTGAGAGCGGTCAGGCTCCTGACCCAGAGACGGTTGAGGAGGATATCAGTGACATGCAGACACTACTCGATGATGATGTAGCTGATCGCACTTGGGAGCCGGGTGACAAAGGGACTTCATCATCATGGGGAGAAGAGGGTGTCAGCTTGTCCTTGAGCCAGTGGCATAGCCAGCAAGTCGCTAGCGTAGCCGGGAGTCAGCAGTGGGAGGTCAGGAGCCAAATGCACCCAGGGTAGACCACCCGCTTCGCAGGAGCCTACCTGCCTGGGAAGTAGCGGTGCAGGGGCTCAAGCAGGCAGCGGCGGTAGCAGTCAATCAGTGCATAGTGTTGTGGCCGTTTTTTTAAGCCGCCAGAAGAGTTGAACATGGTCATTTGTAGGATATGTGGTCAGAAGGTGAAGCGTGGCCAAGGTGCCAATATTGGCACCACGGCCCTGCGTTCACATATGCAGCATCACCATAAAGTGGCCTGGGAGAACCGTGCCTCCGATGTGGTGGTCCAGCTTGCTGCAGCAACTGCTGCATCACCCATTGACATGCACCCAATTTCAGACAATTTAGGCTCCACCACCTCAGCCGAAGGGAGCAGTCTATCCTTCCCATCATCTGCTGGTCCTGATGCTCCTGCTCCTCCTCCTACTCCTCGTCAGTCATTCCGTCAGCAATCGATCACCAAAGCGATTGCCAAGAGACAACAGTAGCATGCACTCATCCAATGAAGCAGAAGCTGAATGTGCTCCTATCCAAGTTGCTGGTGCTGCAGTCTCTTTCGGTGACGTCATCGGCGCAGACACACTGAGAGAGTGCTGAGGAGGCGAGCTTCCTTATCTCCGAGCGCCTGCGCAGAATCAACACAGGCGCGCGATTTTTGAAATGCTGTCAATCAACAGGAGGAGGGGGTGTTTTTTTGCTGCTACTACCAGCAAGTAGCCGCCCTACTTGCTGGTAGACAGGTAATTAGCATATTATAAAAGTACGTTTTTTGACATATCTACAGAACGAAAATGATTAATAACATAATGTATAGCTATATCGCAGGATATAGGGATTATAAGTACCCCAAAATTTTCACGCACAACCATTTCTAGGGTTTACAAAGAATGGTGTGAAAAGGGAAAAACATCCAGTATGCGGCAGTCCTGTAGGCGAAAATGCCTTGTTGATGCTAGAGGTCAGAGGAGAATTGGCCGACTGATTCAAGCTGAAGAGCAACGTTGACTGAAATAACCACTCGTTACAACCAAGGTATGCAGCAAAGCATTTGTGAAGCCACAACGCGCACAACCTTGAGGCAGATGGGCTACAACAGCAGACGACCCCACCGGGTACCACTCATCTCCACTACAAATAGGAAAAAGAGGCTACAATTTGCATGAGCTCACCAAAATTGGACTTTTGAAGACTGGAAAAATGTTGCCTGGTCTGATGAGTCTCGATTTCTGTTGAGACATTCAAATGGTAGAGTCCGAATTTGGAGTAAACAGAATGAGAACATGTATCCATCATGCCTTGTTACCACTGTGCAGGCTGGTGGTAGTGGTGTAATGGTGTAGGGGATGTTTTCTGGGCACACTTTAGGCCCCTTAGTGCCAATTGGCCATCGTTTAAATGCCACGGGCTACCTGAGCATTGTTTCTGACCATGTCCATCCCTTCATGACCACCATGTACCCATCCTCTGATGGCTACTTCCAGCAGGATAATGCACCATGTCATAAAGCTCGGATCATTTCAAATTGGTTTCTTGAACATGACAATGAGTTCACTGTACTAAAATGGCCCCCACAGTCACCAGATCTCAACCCAATAAAGCATCTTTGGGATGTGGTGGAACGGGAGCTTCGTGTCCTGGATGTGCATCCCTCAAATCAACATCAACTGCAAGATACTATCCTATCAATATGGGCCAACATTTCTAAAGAATGCTATCAGCGCCTTGTTGAATCAATGCCACATAGAATTAAGGCAGTACTGAAGGCAAAAGGGGGTCCAACACCGTATTAGTATGGTGTGCCTAATAATTCTTTAGGTGAATGTGTATATATATATATATATATATATATTTCACAGAAAATTCAGTGCAACATAAAACGTAAACAAAAACTTGAATTTGCTCTATATGACTGTTCAGGCGAAATTCGTCGCTTTCATATTATAAGCTCCCCTTATATATAATTTACTTACAGTTCTGAAGACTCAGGGGTGCTGGCTGGCTTGGTCTCAGGGGTTCTGGTAGGCTTGGCCCCAGGGGTGCTGGCAGGCTTGGCCTCAGGGGTGCTGGCAGGCTTGGCCGGGCAGAAGAAGTGTGGGAGACTGTGAGGATTTTTTTCTCCAAGCTGCTCTGGAAAAAAAAATAAAAAAATGAATTACACCTCAGGTCAGACCACCAATCAGACCACCAATCAGACCCCCAATGTTAATCAGACCTCAGATAACATTGGGGATCTTATTGGGGCTGTTAATAAGACCCCAATAAGACCTCAGATCACACCTCAGCTCAGACCCCAATATGAATTACCCCCCAATCAGACCTCAGATAAGAGCCTCATAGCAGCCTCCAGTAGCCTTATAGCAGCTCCAAGTAGCCCATAGCAGTTCCCAGTAGCCATATATCAGCCCCCAGTAGCCTCTCCATCAGCCCCCAGTGCCTCTCCATCAGCCCCCAGTGCCTCTCCATCAGCCCCCAGTGCCTCTCACCAGCCCCCAGTGCCTCTCCACTAGCCCCCCAGTGCCTTTCACCAGCGGCCCCCCAGTGCCTCTCCATCAGCCCCCAGGCCCCCCAGTTAGTGCCTCTCCATCAGCCCCCAGGCCCCCCAGTCAGTGCCTCTCCACCAGCCTCATAAAATAAAATAAAAACACTCCTTCTTCTCCTTCGCCGCCACTCCTCACCTCCTAGGCGATGATCCTGCTGTCGATGATCTGTCAGAGGGAAGGTAAAATGAGACGCACAACCGATCTTGTCTATGTAGCAGCTGTAAGGCCTGTATGACATGGTCCCTATTTTGCATCACAATTGGCTTATGATTCGGTAGCCAAAAGCAGGAGTGGGTACAACACACAGAAGACATGCAAACATTCCATTCACATGTCATCTCTGTTTCGGATCCACTCCTGTTTTTTTGGGGGGGCTTTAGCAATACTGATGGATTACTGACCAAATGCTGACCGAGTGAAGGTGGATGCTCAACAGACAGGATCAGTTTTTTGTGGGTTATTGTTCTGACAGATCAGAGGAAGCGCAAAATAATCAGTGACATCAACACAAACCTACTGCTAACACCCTTTCTACTCTGTCGGGGGGCTCTACTAAGCGTTTAATAGAACAGGTTTTGTAGACATCTATGTGAAATCAGCTGACTACGGTCTAAAAGGAGTGTGCTTATTCTTGGCTCTAACATCGACTTATAACGCTGAGTTCATACTTGAGTTATTTGGTGAGTTTTGGCCCTGTGACTGCCCTAATAAGTAAAGTGTACAATAATTCTAAGAGTGATGCCTGTCATCTGCGTGTCATACAGACTCACAGTATTATTTCACTACCAAAGCAGACTCCCTATGCATGTTATTGCAAGGCACAGTGTTCTACACCACTATAAAATAATAGCAATTTTTTAATGTAATTTGCCGCAAATTTATTCTGATCGAACCAAATATTTCCCCAAAAATTTGGCAAAC
Organism: Bufo gargarizans; assembly: GCF_014858855.1. NCBI lineage: Eukaryota > Metazoa > Chordata > Amphibia > Anura > Bufonidae > Bufo > Bufo gargarizans. Next base: position 403,637,668 of record NC_058082.1, read on the forward strand.
AGGAGAATCACATTTTTTTTTTTTATTCGCTCATCTCTAGCTATATGGTTTGTTTCTGGTTGCTCTTTCTATTTGAGTGTTATATATGGCTATAGTGGTACATAGTTTACAACCACATGGTGCTGTTGTTCGCAATTTCTACGCATCCATACAGCGGTCGAGTATCACATGGCCATAAGGGTGCAGTGAGTGTATTTTTTAAGACCAATTCATAAAATACAATGCAGTTGCACCATATACATGATAAACTGTATGCCATTTCATAAATTTGGTGCAACCACACAATGCAAAACCAGACTTAAAAGTGACACGAAAACAATCTAAAATGATAAATGTCCCCCATAATGACTACTGCGTAGCTGTGATGTGGATGGAGCAAACTAAATTTTACTGCAAATCAGTTTTGAAAACCACACGTCACCTCGGAGTTCATCTGAATCATGAATGGACATCAACCCCCAAGACGTATCCTGGTTCATTTTTTTTTTTTTTAAGAATAGAGTATTTTCTCATATTTAAAGGACTTTTCCCAAAATTGACATTTATCACCTATTCACAGGATAGTTAATTGGTGGTTGTCCCTGTGATCAGACTATTGTCTGCTGCTCACAGAGACTCCCACCACTCATTATCTTGGGAGTCCCAAACCCCACTTCCTCCTCACTGCATGCCCTCAGTGTGGAGGAGTTTGAATGAAACGGAGGAACAGTGTGCTTACTCCATCATTCAAAGTTTAAGGGGGTTAACCCATCTCATGACTGGGATGTGCCCCCAATGTCTGATAGGTCAGAGGTGGGACCCTCACCTGAGTCAACAAAGAGAAGGGGAGCCGACTGCACATGCGCTGGCTTTCTCCATTCATTTCTATTAGAGTGTCAAAAATAGATTTTTAAAAGGCTCATAGAATTGACTGGGAAGCGCACCACACAAGCACGGCCACTGCTCCAATCACAAGTACAAAAATTATCTGAAACTGTGTCTGGTGCAGAAGGCCAAACCTACCCTGAGTAAAGAAATATTTAAAACAATAACAGCAAATATATATTACAATAATATGAAAAAAGTAAAATAGCCTACTCCGTACGTTATTCCTCAATACTACAAGTAGAAGTGTTTCTATATTCAATAATAGCTGTGACTGGAGCCACTTACCTCTGGATTAGCGATTGCTGTCTGTGGTCTGGATTCCAAACTCCGTGGGATTTTAAAGTACTGGTCTTTTCCTCTTGGGATATGACATGGAAGGCTGTCAAGAATAAGGAGGTGCAACAGTGGCCAGAATATTGCAGCAGACGTTTCACTGAATATTACTATTGTGATCTCATTTTTATGCAAGATCCACGTTTTATGAGTTATTGTGTTATTCCAATATATGGTAGTTTAAACAAAAACTAGAACATTACTCTGTTATCCTGTATTTCTGAAGAGACATTACATTATGTTAATTACTGTACAGCAATCATATCTATCTATTTATCTGATATTATCTATCTATCTGATATTATCTATATATCTATGTATCTGATATTATCTATCTATCTCATATTATCTTATCTATCTCATATTATCTATCTATTTATCTGATATTATCTATCTATCTCATATTATCTTATCGATCTCATATTATCTATCTATTTATCTCATATTATCTATCTATCTATTTTTCTGATATTATCTATCTATCTATTTTTCTGATATTATCTATCGATCTATCTCATATTATCTATCTATCTATCTATCTATCTATCTATCTATCTATCTATCTATCTATCTATCTATCTCATATTATCTATCTATTTATCTGATAGTATCCATCTATTTATCTCATATTATCTATCTATTTATCTCATATTATCTATCTATCTACATAGAAAAAAGGCGAAGCTAACCCTTTGCACTTTATGTATGACCTTCATGGAATTCGTGATATGGAATCATGTGTATTTTTTTGAAATTACTATGTATTTTGACACTGATTTTAAATTATATTGAGATTTAATGATGTAATCACTATACCTAATGATGTATGCTATAAATTTTGCACCTGATTTTGTACATTGTAATATGGCTTGACAAAGGCTCCATAGAGAGAGCTGAAACTTTGCTGTCACATGGGTAATAAATCACCAATTTTTTTTCACTTATTTTGAGTGCTGCCTTCCCATATTTTCTATGTAGTCAGTGAGACCTTGGTAACCGGTCTTTTCAAGGTCATCTATCTGTATAATGATTTATAAATGTATAATTATTTGTTATGCTGATATATTGGGTGAATAATTTCTGCTAGATGCTGTTCATTTTCATAGTTACTTTGACTATACACTATGAATAAACACTATGGAGGAGATTTATTAAAACTGGTGCAAATGAAAACTGGTTTACTTGCCCATAGCAACCAATCAGATTCCACCTTTTATTTTTCAGAGCTCCTTTGGAAAATGAAAGGTGGCATCTGATTGGTTGCTATGGGCAACTTAGCTAGTTTTCTTTTGCACCAGTGTTAATAAATCTCCCCCTATGTGTGTCCATTCAATACAGTTGAACACTCTTTTTTTATGGTGTTTGGGTTTATCAAGCAGTATCAAAAATCCATTGTGATTAGGTCAATTAGATTTAGAGTGTATGAAATGACATCCAATGTATGGTATGTCTTGTCATCATGGCTTTCCTTTAGAACTGTAGCAGAAGGCAGATACAAGCTGGTATGTATATTTAAGGCAGCACTAATGGGGAGGCCTCACAGTCTGAAGTGAGGTTACCTTGACAGAAGTGATCATATCCTGCACAGGTTTTTCTGCCTGCTTTGCGTTTATTTCAATGGTATACTAGGTTCAGGAGACAAAGATAAGGCCTGACACAGGCTGTGCTCTGCCTGAGCTCTCTAGATCCAGCATTGCCAGATGTTACCGAAATGCCCACCAAACCCATTGACTATATAATATCCGGCAGAGCTCTGTCAGGCTGTACTCTGCCAGAAAAGCCTGCCGGAACTCATAACGGCTGTGTGAAACAGGCCTCAGATAAACAGATACCGTAATTCTTTATTCAGTTTTGTCATGGTGTTTGACAAATGCTAAGGCCTAGATTTGATAATGTTGTGTTTAATGGGGCTTCATGAGAAAAAAGCTAAAGAGTGTTGCATTGCTCATGTCACTCCAGAGCTGTATGGGGCCATTAAAGGGCATCTGTATGGAGTGTTTTTTTCCCCCCATTTCATAATATGTTTTATTATTGTCATATAATGCTATTCTCCTCGATGTCTCCATATTGGGCTACTGTTCAGGAGCACCATACAGCTGTACACAGAATGCCTATGGCTCAAAGGAATGAAGCCACAAGGATTTTGTGTGCTTCTACAGCCTCATGCCACATGATTTGTCTCTAAGGATAAGATATGCGTAAGGGCTTGTTCACATCTGCATCAGAGGTTCCCTTTCAGCAGATTCCATAAAAAAAATAAAAAAAAATCACAACTTTTTTGTCCAGTAAAATGAGGTTCTTTGGAATGGAAGCTTGACAGACCTGATTTCTGTCACAATTCTCTGAATTAAGTGTCTGCCATGCATTTCTTTTCATTATTTTCATTGTTTTACACCTGCAAAAACAGAAATAACTAGTGGTGATGGACACGGCCTATATCAGTTATTTTAATAACTGATTTTAAAGTGATTGAACATTAAATACATACAGATTATTTAAGGTAAGGGGAAAAAAAATATCCCTGCTTCACGAAAATGCAAAAAAATGCATTAATAAAAATCACTGTCCCAGAAGACTTTTTTTTAATGTTCTTGTATTATTAGACATAACATGAGTCAAAGCCATGTAATGGTCCATTTCTCACCCTTAATGTTCTATGTATCATTTATGTATTTTTCCCATTTTATATTAAATCCCTTTTTCTTATTCTTGAGTTCCTAATTAGAGAAAATGATATATAGTATATCATCTTCTCTCTAGCAATGGTTAATGGGTCATGTAGTAACTGGAAACCAGTGCTGGTCATAGAGATCTCCCCACACCTGCCACAGTCTCATTATTAGCTAAGTAAAGGCATCATCATCATTTAGCTGCAGATGTCCTCGAAATAATTCTCGTCTTGAATTTTGTCTACGCACATAATGGCTCGAGGAAGACTCATTTACACCTGCATTTATAATAATACACAAAATGCCATTTTCAGACTAATGCATTTTATTCCAAGATTATGTTTCGGGATTGTTGTGCAGAGATTTTAGCATGATTTAATCCTATCTGACCACCTGACCGTGATCTTATATGTAAACCATCATTTAAGTATAAAAATACAAGGTGATAAATTATGGTCACATATTAAGGTATACGTTAAAAGAGTAATAATCAGAACAATAATACCAATAATAATAATATACATGTTATAAATATAATATTATTTATTGGGCAAATACTTGACTACAAATTGCATAGAAATCTATTATTTAAAAAAAATACAAAAAGGTAATATATATATATATATATATATATAAAATAAAAAACATTTAGATCCTTATCGCCCTGTAAAATATCAATTAATAAACTATATATTACTGGTGGTTTGTCATAAATGCTATTTTTCCGTCCAAGCAGTTTGGTTCAATCATCTCATTCAGTGCGAAGCAGTACAACACCCTTGAAAAGCAAGTTCCAGGTGTTCTTGAATCTGACCATTTCGGACACCATATGTGATGAAGAAAATATTAGGTTACAAAATCATAATGGTGTTGGAGGCTTTTCCTTTCTTTTGGTGTTGTAGGCTTTTCTTTAGATTTCTCCACAGTCCTGCTTTTAAGAAAATCTCTGGCCGAGAAGCAGCGCACGATGAGTGAGTGTTTATACTGATGAATATGTAAATGCGCTACTCCTCCTTTTTAACCCTATGATGATGATAGTATGTTGTGTAATACATTTGTAATAAGACATGTAACATCGATGCATTCCCTAAATAAATGAGGGAATTAAACTTTATACTTGTTTAAAGATTTCCCTACATGTTTTTCTATTTAGAAATCAATAACAGTTAATTCATTAATACATTTTTTTGTCAAGTCTAGGAAGTGCCCTGTGAGCCAAACTCACAACTGATATATTGTGACCAACCTCAGAGACGTGATTGACGCTGATGTATTTAACTCACAAGCCATTATTCTGGATACAATGGTCTACAGTTCTTGGCTGCTCTCTACATATGGTTTTTCATCCTATGAATGTGAAGAATAATGCCCCCAAACTCACTGACATTGGGGGAGATTAATCAAACTGTGTAAACTGTGTGTGCCCATAGCAACCAATCAGATTCCTTTCATTTTTCAAAGGAGCTGTCCAAAATGAAAGGTGGAATCTGATCGGTTGCTTATGGCCAACTAAGATAGTTCTACTTTACACCAGTTTGATAAATCTCCCCCATTGAGTTATAAACAATATTATAAATTTTATACTAAATCTATTTTGCTTTTATACAAGAAATACAGTTCAGTAATTAAGAAAATTATATTAAAAGTTAATGGGATGCATTTATGCATGTAGTGATGAAAATATGTTAAAGAAGCACTCCAGCACATTACACACATTAAATAGAGTGGTCTCTTACGGCTAACCAATCACTAACATCAACCGGTGCATATACACCATAATGATGCAATAGAAAAAAATCCTATAGAAATATTCCAACAACATGGCAAACAACTTCCTTATATATTTAATCACATTGTAATTTGTATTCGAAATAATATGCCAAGTCATGTCTATGGTTCAAACCTGTGTGATGATTAGCGCTCAGAGGTTACTGCTGTGGTCTCCAGGCCTATTAGGCATATGGCTGCCACACCAGACTTCCAGATAAACATCAGGTCATCAATGTAGCTGGTACACCAGACAAAACTCTCCAATAAGGTACCTCCAAAAGAAAAAATGTATCTATATTCCCACCATGCCATATAAATGATGGCAAGCAATGTGAACCCATGGATGCTCCAAGTTTTTGTAAGTAAAAACAGCCATCAAAAATAAAAAAATACGTGTGAGTAAATATTCTACAGAAATAATAACGTATTCACCAGTGATGAGCGGCAGGGGCAATATTCGAATTCACAATATTTTGCAAATATTTGGGCGAATATTCATCATAAATTTGCAAATTCGAGAATTCACCATTATTTTCTTGATTTACAAAAATCGGCAATGTAATATGCGCATATTGCGCTCAATACAGGCGTGGGTCACTTTTGCTATAGAAGTTTCCTAAGACTGGAGAAAATGGTTGGCATGGCAGAACATTGCAATAGCTTTATATGCAGATAGAGTGCTCCAATATATTAGCGATATATTAGGCAATTAATGATGCGCATGTTTTGGCGTAATACATGCAACTTCACATTTTAGACTACATATTACTGATTGGTGCACTAAGTATTGTTGTGAACTTGTACATCACAGCACTATGTCTGTAGCATGTATGTATGGACCAGGGGCGGATTAAGTGCATGATAGGCCCGGGGCTAACCCCCCCCCCCCCCCCCTCCATTTTAGTTTAGTTTTTTTTTGTATGAAGAGGTTGCGGTGCTTCATGAGCGCCACAGTCTCTTCTTAGGCCATATGACATCTTCAGACCAAAAAAAATACCCCAAATTGGGTCCTAAACTGAAAAATTTGGTCGCCAAATTTAAAAGACATATAATTATAATATATAACAAACATTTATCAAACTGGTGTAAAGTAGAACTGGATTTCCAAGAGAGCTGTCAAATATGAAAGGTGGAATCTTGCTATGGGCAACTAAGCCAGTTCTACTTTACACCAGTTTGATAAATTACCCCAAATGTTCCTATAGTGTCTACAGCAGTTATAATGTCCCCTAGAGTGCCCCGAGTAATAATACCAGCCTCTATTGTGCTCCGGGCAATAATCCCTGTATAGCGTCCCCAAAAATAATAGAGTTGCCCCTACAGTGCCTCCCCAATAGCAACACCCCCATATAATAATTTCCACCACACTGCCCCCACATAGTAATCCCCCATAGTAATTTGCCCCCACACAGTAATTTCCCCCAAACTGCCCCCATATAGTAGTTTGCCCCCACACAGTAATTTCCCCTACATAGTAATTTGCCCCACACTGCCCCTACATAGTAATTTCCACCACACTGCCCCCACATAGTAATTTCCCCCACATAGCAATTTCCCCACACTGTCCCCACATAGAAATTACCCCACACTGTCGCCACATAGAAATTACCCCACACTGCCCCCACATAGCAATTTCCCCCACATAGTAATTTGCCCCACACTGCCCCCACCTAGTAATTTCCACCACACTGTCCCCACATAGCAATTTTCCCACACTGTCCCCACATAGAAATTACCCCACACTGCCCCCACATAGCAATTACCCCACACTGCCCCCACACAATAGTTTCCCCCACATAGTAATTTGTCCCCACATAGCAATTTCCCCACACCGTCCCCACATAGCAATTTCCCCCACACTGTCCCCACATAGCAATTTCCCCCACACAATAGTTTTCCCCACACTGCCCCCACATAGTAATTTGCCCCCACAGTGCCCCCACATAGTAATTTCCACCACACTGCCCCCACACTGTCCCCACATAGCAATTTCCCCACATAGAAATTACCCCACACTGTCCCCACACAATAGTTTCCCCCACATAGTAATTTGTCCCCACATAGCAATTTCCCCACACTGTCCCCACATAGCAATTTCCCCACACTGTCCCCACATAGCAATTTCCCCCACACAATAGTTTCCCCCACACTGCCCCCACATAGTAATTTGCCTCCACACTGCCCCCACATAGTAATTTCCACCACACTGCCCCCACACAGTACCCACATAGAAATAACCCCACTCTGTCCCCACATAGCAATTACACCACACTGCCCCCATATAGTAATTTGCCCCCACATAGTAGTCCCTCCCATAATAATTTGCCCCCACACTGCCCCAACATAGTAATTTGCCCCCACACTGCCCCATATAGTAATTTGCCCCCACATAGTAGTCTGGGTCCCTCCCATAATAATTTGCCCCCACACTGCCCCCATATAGTAATTTGCCCCCACACTGTCCCATATAGTAATTTGCCCCCACATAGTAGTCCCTCTCATAATAATTTGCCCCCACATAGTAATTTGCCCCCACATAGTAGTCCCTCCCAATGCCATAATAATTTAGCCCCACACAGCCCCCACATTCCCCCTCCCATGTACTCGAGGTCTCAACTCTTCCCTAATATGTCCTCCTCTGTGTGTCGTCCCCCACATGTCCCCCAAAGTAGGCACATGAAATAAAAAAATAAAAAATGAAAAGCTAAATACTCACCATCCAGGGCCAGGCACTTCCTCGCAGACGAAGGTTCAAGGCGGGATGAGGCAGGCGTGTACACGTCAAATGTGCTGTGTCCCGGCACAGGCGCGTGATAACATCATCACGCACGCCTGCGCCGGGATTTCACTACCGCATAGGCCTCAGGCCTACTAGGCCTGAAGCCTATGGCGGTGATAGGCGACGGGACAGGGAGCTATGCGCTCCCGTGCCCTGCCGCGGTATGTGGGTGTTCGCGTCGGCGTTGGGCCCCCCAGCGGTGCTGGGCCCGGGGCTGCCGACCCGAACGTCCTTATTGTAATCCGCCACAGGTATGGACAGCAGAACCTATTAGGCTAGGTCTACATGACGACATTTGTCGCACATCATTTTGTAGCACTAATGTCGCGCAACAATTTTTATAATGGCAGTCTATGCTGCAACTGCGATGCAACTGTAGTGGTAGTTTTGAAACCTGGTACCGTCGGATCCTGATCCTTGTGAAGTACTATTAGCTCTTTTAGATATATGGAGACTTGCAAGTGTAAGCAACCAGCACCGATGAAATAAGACTCGCGTACAGTCTGCTTCGTGTCCAAGAAATTCTGTCTCTGTTAACATTTGTTAGACCTTTTTACTCCATGGCACATGGCCACCCAGTAATATTACAATAGTACAATCCACCTCATGCCTTGACCAATAGGAATACATTTCAGAACTGAAAGGTACACATTTGCAGACCTCCTGAGAATGCCGGTGGGTCGAGCTCAAACATTCTCACCATCCACTACCACACCCAGAACATGCACAAATGCTTCTAAATTAATCAGCCTTTTATTTAAACAGATATGTTTAATTTGGTACAGATATCCTACAGACCCAAAGTAAACCTCTGATAGACATTGTTCCGAAAAGGGGGGATCAGTCCCTGAGGAAGTTCTTTTAAAACAGGGTCGACCAAGAAAGGTGATATAGCATTCACATGGCCACCAGTCCCACCAATCAATATTTTATCATGTTGGGGTCCCCATGGTTCAATGAGACCGGCATCAGTGTGCTATACCCCACCGTTGCTGATGAAGATCCGCTGGCAGCTTTCACTAAGAATATTGCTCTCAGGGGGCGGAGCTAGCCGAGTATGGTGGTGGACGCTTAACCTCGAGCTCCTCACCGCATCTCCCGGCCATACAGCTTTTTACAGCACTTAACCTACTTGAATCATGGGCAAAATGTCCAAAGAAAGAAGTAAGGACACGGAGGGCTTCTTGAGGCCCCAGAAGACACAGGGTGACCTGTCGAGGTTTTTAAACAAGCCGATGCCTTCCCCAGCTACAGTGAAGAAAATGGCGACGGCCGCTGCCCGCTCTGAAACACAAGAGGAAGACTCGGATGGAGGCAGCTCGTGTACTTTCTCTGATGCGCAGGGAGATGTTAACGCACTACCGATCTCTCGGTCCTTTCTGAAGCATTCGCTGTCGCAGGCCTTGTCCCCGGTGATGAAGGAACACCAAATGGGGGCCCGAGTTGACTCACTTGAATCCTCTCAGTCGGCCATCGCTGAACATAGCAGAGGCCTGCACACCCAAATGAAATCGCTGCGCTCGCAGCTGAATAATGCCTACCTTAGCCTGGAGGACCAGGAGAATAGGGGACAGCGTAAGAATGTCAGGCTCAGAGGGATCTCGGAATCTGCTGAGGAACTCTCAGATTGCGTTCGCCGTATCTTCTCAATGCTGGTGGGGCAGGCGCATGCAGGCGCCATTGTTATCGAGCGTGCACACAGAGCCCTGAGGCCCAAGCCAGCAGAAGGTGACCCGCCGAGAGACACAGTATGCGCGCTCCTGAACTATCTTGACACGGCTAGATTCTAAAGAAGGCGAGAGATAAAGAAGACATTCTGCTGAACACTCACAAGATACAGATTTTTCAAGATCTAGCAGCTAGCACACTTGCTAAACGGCGGACCTTGCGTCCGTTGACGACGGAGTTGAGGGCAAGGAAAATACCTATGAGATGGCTCTTTCCCTTCGGCCTGAGCGCTTTCATTTTTGGCCAGCAGTTCACGGTGCGCAGCCCGGATGACCTGCCTAAGATCTGGGAAGCCCTAGAGATACCGCCTATGGACATTCCATCATGGCTGCCCGTGCCTGCAGCTGAAGATCTTTCTCGTCTGCCCTCATCTGAGCCTTGGGCACTCTCATCCAATCACAAATCGGCGAGGAAGAAACAGGCCTCAGTGGACTAAAACATACCTTTGCAGGGGTCACAAATCATCAGAAGGGACGTTTTGGTCTCTTTCTTGGGCTTATATCTGCAAACTGTTGAGTTCTTGTTAACATAGTTATAGGCAGATTTGCTATACCTGTCAGACAATGGTGTGGAGGTGTAGGTATGGCTCACAGGATGCTATGCCATGCACAGTTGAGTAGTGATGGATGTGGAGGAGAGTTGTTAAGCCAGTTTAGATCACCCGAATAGTCTTCTTTAACTATCGTGCGGCTGGCCTCTCCCCCAGACCCTGCAATGGTCCAGGCATTTGTTACCCTGTGATCATCTATAATTTCATGTGTCACCATGTGTTTTCACGTGTTCTTTTATGAGTTACATATGTTCCAGTATGTTTTCTGATATTTTTCAATTTAGAGTAGGCTAATAATGGCCTATGATACTGGCCGGAGATGTGTGGAGTACCTGGTCTTGCTGGGCTCTTCCACTGATATCCCTCCCCCCCCCCCCCGGCCCTGTTTCATTTAAAGGGCTTCTGTCAGCCCACTAAACCGTTTTTTTTTTTTTGTTTACTAATAATCCCTATACTGCGAGCTCCCTATACATAAGTTAAATAATCATTTTGGTTCAGTAGAATTTTATAAAAAGCTATTTTTAAAATATGTAAATTACCTTGCTACCAGCAAGTAGGGCGGCTACTTGCTGGTAGCAGCCGCATCCTCCGATCCTAATGACACCCTCTCCGCATTGTGATTGACAGGGCCAGGGAACGGAAATGTTCTCTGCTGGCCCTGCCTGTTTGCATTCAAAATCCGGCGCCTGCGCCGCGGCCGTACCTATCTTCAATGTGCACAGGCGCACTGAGAGGCGGCCGCTCGCGCGGCGCTCCATCCTCAATGCACCTGCGCCGATAACGTCACATCTACACCCGGCGCAGGCGCATTGAGGATGGAGCGGCCGAGCGAGCGGCCGCCTCTCAGTGCGCCTGCGCACATTGAAGATAGGTACGGCCGCGGCACAGGCGCCGGATTTTGAATGCAAACAGGCAGGGCCAGCAGAGAACGGTTCCGTTCTCTGGCCCTGTCAATCACAATGCGGAGGGGGGCGTCATTAGGATCGGAGGATGCGGCTGCTACCAGCAAGTAGCCTCCCTACTTGCTGGTAGCAAGGTAATTTACATATTTTAAAAATAGCTTTTTATAAAATTCTACTGAGCCAAAATGATTATTTAACTTATGTATAGGGAGCTCGCAGTATAGGGATTATTAGTAAACAAACAAAAAAAAGTGGGCTGATAGAAGCCCTTTAATAGTACTTGTAGTATTGCGCAATGTTGCGCCGTTAGAGCCTGCAGGCTCTCCTTTTTCTTCTGTTTATATACCTGTCCCTTCCCTGTCCCCATCTGTCGACCCACTGAATTATGTCGCTGAGGTGCTTATGATAGATATTGATGGTATTATTACGATAAGGCTGATATAACTGTATGCACACTCAATGTTAATGGTATGAATATACCCCAGAAGAGAAGCCAGGTATATCACACCCTTAACAGAGAAAATGCTGACATACTCTTTTTGCAGGCACAAATTGTAAATAGAAGCAGCAGTATACGATCCTTCATCGATGTGTAAAGGGATGCAGCAGCCTCACCATTGACCCTTGATCCAACAGGCCATGAAATAAATGTAGAAGAAATGGCAGCGGCAGCATCTCACATCTTCCAAACTTTTATTGCGACCCCCAGACGCAACGCAACGCAACGCAACGCAACGCAACGTTTTGGCTGAATCCCAGCCTTTGTCAAGCCTAATGACATCACATCGTTACCCACATATATACCTCACATATAAGAACACAGCCCCTCTAGCTGCCAGTAATATTCATTGATTATCTCATCTACTAATCACTATTAAACACGTGTCTATTTAAACAGTTATTACCGTACACCTGGTTCCAGACATAATAGATCATTATTAGATCGCATCCATATCATGGCGATCTTGGTCATGTCGGCGTCGGCCCAAGTGTAATGCGCAGCCACGTGTAATTACGTTTGTCCAATAAGATGCGTCACGACGTATCCATGGCAACTGACTGCGCTCCTTCCTGCAGCCAATCGGCTGTCTCAAAAGCCATGTGGCGTATGTAACCACGTGCCGTGTCAGCGGACGTCATCAGAATGCACCCTCGTACATCTAACGCATCCATCACGTGAACACTCCCGTGTACCGTCACTGTAGCATGACCTCATCGGTGCCATGGTGACGGGAAACGCATCTATGGAGATAAATACAGCATATTTAAATCAAAATGTTTGGGCGATCGCATAGGACAATGCCATAATCCATGAGTCAAAAAGTCATGTATATGGCATGGTCCTGTTGGCTACAGCGCATCAATCAATGTATGGAACTAGATGTCAAAGATCAAGGGGCATATAATAAAACATGTACCATAGAATATAAATACAAAAATACAAAAAACACACATAGATGTAATGATAACACAGAAGTATACTTAAAGGCAACTCGTTTACCCTGAGAAGTAAGGGGTGGAAAACACAGGACAAATTAACATATAACTAAAAACAGGAAGTCTAGATACCTAAAAGGCATTACTAGCCACTCATCTCAGTCAATGGAAGTGACATTAAATTCTATATTGAGGCCATACGGCTGAAGGGACCTGAGAGTGTGGATCCACTTAAGTTCCTTTCTTCTCAGGATTTTCTTCCTATTCCCCCCCCTCCCCCCCGTCTTAGATACCCTACACTGTCAATAGCACGAAAACGTAACTGGTTTATGGAATGATTATCTTCAATGAAATGTTTAGCAACCGGTTTATCTAATGCTCCTTTCCTTATTGTACTTTTATGCTTATTGATTCTCTCTCTCAATTCCATTGTGGTCTCCCCCACGTAGATCAAACTGCAGGGACACTGTATCATGTAAACCACATCTGTGGATCTACACGTATAGTGTCCTTTAATTTTGAACCGCTTACCACTGTAGGGATGTGCAAAACCGTCACCTCTCATGATGCCACTACAGTTGCAGCATGAGAGGCAAGGGAAATTGCCATTCCTCAGGGGTGCCAATCTTGTCTGTCTCTCAATATCCTTACCCCCTATGTCTGCTTTTACGATTTTATCTCGCAAATTTGGGCTTCTCTTATAGGCCATCATTGGGGGGGGGGGCAGAAAATTCAATCCTTTGTGCAAAATTTGCCAATCTTGTCTCAGGATGGTAGCAATATTGCCACTATCACCCCCATAGATTGACACAAAGGGAATACGCTTAATGTCTTGTTTCTGGGACTTCCTTATAAAGGTGGAACTACGTTCAGTGGTCACAATTTTGTGCCTAGTGCGTTTAATCAGTTTTTTGGGATAGCCTCTATCCCTAAATTTACAACACATTTCATCCACCCTATGTTCAAACTGAGTATCATCGGATACAATGCGTCGTACTCTGAGCAGTTGGCTCCATGGTAGGGAGTTCACCATGCTGGAAGGATGGCTACTGTCATACATCAATAAGGTATTTTTGTCCGTAGATTTTTGGAACAAATCAGTGGTAATAATTCCCTCCCGTACCAGAATTCAGACGTCAAGGAACTGAAGCTCACTGACAGAATGTGTCACCGTGAACTGCAGGTCCCGGACCCCAGAATTCATGTGCGCATGGAACTCATCGAGTTCCAATATAGTACCTGTCCAAATTAAGAAAATGTCGTCGATGTAGCGCCACCAGCACAGAACCCTCTCAAAAAAGCTGGCGCGATACACCAGCCGATCCTCGACCTCCGCCATAAAGATGTTTGCCTAGGTTGGGGCCACATTGGACCCCATCGCCACCCCACGCTTTTGTTGGTAGAAGGTGTCCCTGAAGAGGAAATAATTCCTCCTCAGGACCACCTTCAGGAGGGCGAGGATCAGCCGGCGCGCCCCGGGAGAGAGATCCGTGCCGGCAAGGGCCACATCAACGACATTAAGACCATATGAATGGTCAATGGATGTGTATAATGATGCAACATCAAAATTCACTAGTACAAAATCATCAGGCATGTTGAGAGACTGTAGCTTAGTCAGGAAATGACCGGTATTGCTGGTGTAGGAGGGGGTCGTGGTTGCATGGATCCGCAATATTTTGTCCAGAAAGATAGAGATCGTGTTAAAAATGGAACCTCTGTCCTACCAATTGTGTCGGGCAGAGGATCCATTTTTAACACAATCTCTATCTTTCTGGACAAAATATTGCGGATCCATGCAACCACGGCCCCCTCCTACATCAGCGATACCGGTCATTTCCTGACTAAGCTACGGCAAACTAGACCTTATTGATGTATGACAGTAGCCATCCTTCCAGCATGGTGAACTCCCTACCATGGAGCCAACTGCTCAGAGTACGACGCATTGTATCCGTTGATACTCAGTTTGAACATAGGGTGGATGAAATGTGTTGTAAATTTAGGGATAGAGGCTATCCCAAAAAACTGAGTAAACGCACTAGACACAAAATTGTATAAGGAAGCCCCAGAAACAAGACATTGAGCGTATTCCCTTTGTGTCAATCTATGGGGGTGATAGTGGCAATATTGCTGCCATCCTGAGACAAGACTGGCAAATTTTGCACAAAGGATTACCCAATGTTATTGAATTTTCTGCCCCCCCCCCCCCCATGATGGCCTATAAGAGAAGCCCAAATTTGCGAGATAAAATCGTAAAAGCAGACATAGGGGGTAAGGATATTGAGAGACAGACAAGATTGGCACCCCTGAGGAATGGCAATTTCCCTTGCCTCTCATGCTGCAACTGTAGTGGCATCATGAGAGGTGACGGTTTTGCACATCCCTACAGTGGTAAGCGGTTCAAAATTAAAGGACACTATACATGTAGATCCACAGATGTGGTTTACATGATACAGTGTCCCTGCAGTTTGATCTACGTGGGGGAGACCACGATGGAATTGAGAGAGAGAATCAATAAGCATAAAAGCACAATAAGGAAAGGAGCATTAGATAAACCGGTTGCTAAACATTTCATTGAAGATAATCATTCCATAAACCAGTTACGTTTTCGTGCTATTGACAGTGTAGGGTATCTAAGACGGGGGGAGATAAGAAGAAAATCCTGAGAAGAAAGGAACTTAAGTGGATCCACACTCTCAGGTCCCTTCAGCCGTATGGCCTCAATATAGAATTTAATGTCACTTCCATTGACTGAGATGAGTGGCTAGTAATGCCTTTTAGGTATCTAGACATCCTGTTTTTAGTTATATGTAAATTTGTCCTGTGTTTTCCACCCCTTACTTCTCAGGGTAAACGAGGTGCCTTTAAGTATACTTCTGTGTTATCATTACATCTATGTGTGTTTTTTGTATTTTTGTATTTATATTCTATGGTACATGTTTTATTATATGCCCCTTGATCTTTGACATCTGGTTCCATACATTGATTGATGCGCTGTAGCCAACCCATATACATGACTTTTTGACTCATGGATTATGGCATTGTCCTATGCGATCGCCCAAACATTTTGATTTAAATATGCTGTATTTATCTCCATAGATGCGTTTCCCGTCACCATGGCACCGACGAGGTCGCGCTACAGTGACGGTACACGTGAGTGTTCACGTGATGGATGCATTAGATGTACGAGGGTGCATTCTGATGACGTCCGCTGACACGGCACGTGGTTACATACGTCACATGGCTTTTGAGACAGCCGATTGGCTGCAGGAAGGAGCGCAGTCAGTCGCCATGGATACGTTGCGACGCATCTTATTGGACAAACATAATAACACGCGGCTGCGCATTACACTTGGGCCAACGCCGACTGTCACCACCAGACATCTGAGAAGCTCTGACAGATGCCTTTCAGAACCTCCTCCTTGAGCTTCCTTTGTTTTGCTTTCAGTTCCTCATCTCGTTAGCCTCTCTCAGCTGTCATGTAGTTGTACTGATTGCATCCCTTTAAATTCCTCCCCATAGTGCATCAGTTTGCGGTTTATATTACTTCCTGGAGTGTGTGTGCATGCTGATCCTACTTCCCAGTCTTCTACAAGATAAGTGTTGTGCATTCATTTGTGTTTTTCTGTTTGCTGGATCCCAGGTGACCCTGACTCCCTCCGTATCTAGTGTAGGGAGCAGGTGGTCGTGTCCCCTCACTATTATAGGGTGTTCAGGTGTTATACAGTCGAGGTACGAGGATATGCGATCACTCACCATTGGGATTTTCGCATAGGCTGAGCAGTCAGGGAGAGTGCCAGGTCTGATGCAGGGGTCTCCCTTTTTGTTCCTTAGTTTTGGATCCAGTGAGTCGTATATTCATTTTGTGTTGTCTTGTTTCCTGTACACCTTCCGTGACATTATAAACCGCCAAAACCGTCTCAAGCATGGATCCGGTTTCACTTTTGACTGAACGCTTCCAGGGTCTTTCATTGGAGGTAGCAGATCTCCGTAAGACTCTTTCTCAGTTTCAAGTGACCGGTTCAGCTTGCGTTCATGGAGTTTGTTCTGAGCCTAAGATCTCGCTCCCGGATACGTTCTCCGGGGGTAGTGAGAATTTTGTGCGTTTTAGAGAGGCTTGCAAACTCCATTTTCGCCTTCTTCCCCATTCCTCTGGTGATGAGGAATGGAGGGTGGGGATCATTATATCGCTGCTCAGGGGTAACGCTCAGTCGTGGGCCTTTTCGCTGCCGGTGGGGGCACGGCCCCTCCGTTCAGTGGATGAATTCTTTTTAGCCCTGGGTCAGATATATGATGATCTGGATCGTGTTGCTTTGGCTGAGTCTAGACTACGTATGTTATGCCAGGGTAAACAATCCGCAGAGATATACTGCTCAGAATTTCGGAGATGGGCAGCTGACACTGGTTGGAATGATGCTGCACTCCGAAGTCAATTTTGCCATGGTCTTTCAGAGGGATTGAAAGATGCATTTGCCTTTCATGAGAGGCCTACCTCCTTGGACTCTGCCATGTCTCAGGCCGTTCGTATTGACAGGCATCTTAGAGAGAGAGGAGAGTTCACTCCTTCCTGTCATACTCAATCCCAGGACAGTGCAGCGGTCTCATTCTGTGCGCAGGGGTCTCAGTCGCTGTCAACCCCTTCTGAGCAGGAGCCCATGCAGCTGGGGTTGATTGCCTCTGACAATAGAAGATTCAGCCCGCATGGGAAGGTTTGTTTTTGTTGTGGAGGTATAAATCATTTGGCAAATGTTTGTCCCTCTAGGAGATTCAGGCAGTTTTTTGGGAGTAATAAAAAAACAAAAAGGAAAAAATCCTTTAAAAATGTTTCATCTGTTAACATTGGCAGGGTTGAGGTGGAAATTGAAGGTTTTCCGTTTGCTTGTAGTTCCCGTTTTGTCCTGCCTGCCAGGGTGGCGCTAGAGAGCAAGAACATTTTTTGTGAGATTTTTGTAGATAGTGGAGCAGCTGTCAATCTCATTGATAATCAATTTGCGATAACTCATGGTTTCCAGGTATGCACTTTGGGAAAGGATATTCCTGTTTTTGCTATTGATTCCGCTCCACTTTCTCAGAAATCATTAAAGGGCATAGTTCACAATATCCGTTTAATTGTGAGTGATGCTCATGTTGAGGATGTGTCATGTTTTGTCCTTAGCGGATTGCCTACTCCTCTAGTGTTGGGGCTACCCTGGCTCACTAAACATAACCCCACCATTGATTGGCAAGCGAGGCAAATAAATGGTTGGAGTGACTTTTGCAGAGAGAATTGCCTCACGACATCTGTTTCTGAGGTTTCTACTAAGACTGTACCATCTTTTCTCTCTGACTTTTCAGATGTCTTCTCTGAGAGCGGAGTTCAGGATTTGCCCCCGCACAGGGAGTACGATTGCCCTATTAATCTCATCCCAGGCGCCAAGCTGCCTAAATCTCATTTATACAATCTCTCCCAACTTGAAAGGGTCGCTATGCATGCTTATATCTCTGAGAGTCTGAGAAAAGGACACATACGACCCTCGAAGTCACCTGTTGCCGCTGGTTTTTTCTTTGTTAAGAAAAAAGATGGTTCTTTAAGACCTTGTCTGGATTTCAGGGAGCTGAACAGTATCACCATTCGTGACCCTTATCCGCTTCCTCTGATCCCGGACCTGTTTAACCAGATTGTTGGGGCTAAAGTTTTTTCCAAATTAGATCTAAGAGGGGCATACAACCTGGTCAGGGTCAGAGAAGGAGACGAATGGAAGACGGCCTTCAATACCCCTGAGGGCCATTTTGAGAATTTGGTTATGCCTTTTGGTTTGATGAATGCTCCAGCCGTTTTTCAGCATTTTGTGAACAGCATTTTTTTATCATTTAATGGGGAAATTTGTATTAGTGTATTTGGATGACATTTAGATTTTTTCTCCTGATTTCAAAACTCATAAGGAACACTTACATCAGGTCTTGCTCATCCTGCGGGAGAATAAATTGTACGCGAAACTGGAAAAATGTGTGTTTGCGGTTCCAGAAATTCAATTTCTGGGGTTTCTTCTCTCTGCTTCTGGTTTTCGCATGGACCCCGAGAAGGTCCGTGCTGTGCTTGAGTGGGAGCTACCTGAGAATCAGAAGGCGCTGATGCGTTTTTTGGGCTTTGCCAATTATTACAGGAAGTTTATTTTGAATTATTCCTCTGTTTTTAAACCACTCACTGATATGACTAGAAAGGGGGTAGATTTTTCTTCCTGGTCAGTAGAGGTGCGTAAGGCCTTTTCCAATATCAAGTAGAGTTTTGCTTCCGCTCCCATCTTGGTACAACCTGATATTTCTCTACCCTTCATAGTTGAGGTTGATGCTTCTGAGGTGGGTGTGGGTGCGGTCTTGTCTCAAGGTTCCTCTCCTGCCAAATGGCGACCGTGTGCCTTTTTCTCGAAGAAACTCTCCTCCGCAGAGAGAAATTACGATGTGGGAGATAGGGAGTTGTTGGCCATCAAGTTGGCTTTTGAGGAATGGCGCCATTGGCTAGAGGGAGCCAGACACCCTATTACCGTGTTTACCGACCATAAAAATCTAGCCTACTTGGAGTCAGCCAAGCGTCTGAACCCGAGACAGGCCAGATGGTCTTTGTTCTTTTCAAGGTTTAATTTTGTTGTCACGTTCCGCCCTGGGGTTAAGAATGTGAAGGCAGATGCCCTGTGTAGCAAACTCACCTTTTTGCCAGAGTTTGCCATGAGCTTTTGGAGGGGGCTGCGTGCCCGCCTCTTGCCCTGGGATTATGGTCCCTTAAGTTATTGGGTCTTAAGGCACTTGGGACTGAGCCCTCTGTCCCTGGATTGCATCATTTGCCTTACTTGCTTGGATGAAGCACATGGTGAGAACAATAGATAGCGGCCATTTTAACTCACAGACACTGTTCTGACTTTTCAACACGGTGCTATCTTGCCTGTATTTGGTGCACAGAGACATTATTCAGTAGTTTGAAACTACCAAACAGGGGACACATTTATTAGTGACTATTTTCTGTATAACTTGTATATTTTCAGTGTAACTGTATCTTCCAAACTACTGAACGGATGTGGGTAAATTTTGGATATGTGGTTCACCCAGATCCCCCGGTTCCGAGGATATATTGGTTATGGGGTTATTGCATGTTTTGGGGTTCCTGTGATATGTTTTATAAAACTGTATTTCTCTGCCTTTGATAATTATATTCGCCAGTGTGTTCAATAATCATCATCGGCAGAGGGGAGGATTTTGTGTGGGTGTGTTTCTATTGTGCCATTGTGTGTTTAAATGGTGATGTCTGTCCTGTTGTCTCCACATGTGTATTGGCGATCTCCCTTTTGTCCTGAGAGATAATTGGATTACTTCTCGGTTGTCTCCGGGACAGAGAGGAGGAAACCATGATGCATTGTGGGGATGTGTTGTATCTGTCCTGTATTTGCAAAACTGTAATAAAAACCAGGCTGGGTGTGCCAGCACGGGAGTTCCTGTTTTTACCCTCAAGGTGAAGTGTCGTCTCATTCTTGGGGGAGGATTTATTGCATGCTGTCCCAGTTTGACTGCTAGGAGTGTAAACCTATTCGTATGGTTTCCTATTCAACTGTCTACAGCATTCATATGCCTGAAGAGGATTTCTATGCTGCTTCGGTTCGGTGATTGTGGTGTCTGCCAGAGTGCTTGGAAAACGCTAGGAGCATCCGTCAACGGAGGTACTCAGTCGGGGTGCCAGGTGATCCGTTACACCCTGTCACGTTGTTTTCCGGGAGGTGGGAATTTTGAAGACCCGGGTCCCATTTTGGCTGAAGGTGTGGTGGTCTCTGCTCTTTTTCCTGAATTTGAGGCAGAGGTGCAGGCAGCCCAGTCAGAGGCTCTGTCACAACCAGACAGCTGAGAAGCTCTGACAGAGGCCTTTCAGAACCTCCTCCTTGAATTTCTGTGTTGTGGTATTCAGCTCCTCCTCTCGTCAGCCTCTCTCAGCTGTCATGTCTTAATTGCTTCCCTTTAAATGCCTCCTCAGAATGCTTTTCTGGGCGGCTTATATTTCCTCCTGGAGTGTGTGTGCACGCTGATCTGTCCTCCTGTTTGCTTCAAAGCTAAGTGTACTTTTATATGTTTATATCTGTTTGCTGGATCCCAGATGACCCTGACTCCCTCCGTGTCTTGTGTAGGGAGCCGGTGGTCGTGTCCCCTCACTATAGTAGGGTGCTCAGGGCTTTATAGTCAAGGTTCGTGGATATGCAAACCTCCACCATTAGGATCTTTGCATAGGCTGAGCAGCCAGGGAAAGTGCCAGGTCTTCTGCAGGGGTCTCCCTTGGTTCCTTAGTTTTTGGATCCAGCGAGTCGTTTATACATGTTGCTTTGCCTTGTTACCTGTACACATTCCGTGACATTATAAGCCGCCAAAACCGTCTTAAGCATGGATCCGGTTTCACTTTTGGCTGAACGCTTCCAGGGTCTTTTATTGGAGGTAGCTGACCTCCGTAAGACTTTGTCTCAGCTTCAAGTGACCGGTTCAGCTTGCGTTCATGGAGCTTGTTCTGAGCCTAAGATCTCGCTCCCGGATACGTTCTCCGGGGGTAGTGAGAATTTTGTGCGTTTTAGAGAGGCTTGCAAACTCCATTTTCGCCTTCTTCCCCATTCTTCTGGTGATGAGGAACGGAGGGTGGGGATCATTATATCGCTGCTCAGGGGTAACGCTCAGTCCTGGGCCTTTTCGCTGCCGGAGGGGGCACGGCCCCTCCGTTCAGTGGATGAATTCTTTTTAGCCCTGGGTCAGATATATGATGATCCGGATCGTATTGCTCTGGCGGAGTCTAGACTACGTCTCCTATGCCAGGGTAAACAATCCGCAGAAATATACTGCTCAGAATTTCGGAGTTGGGCAGCTGATACTGGTTGGAATGATGCTGCACTCCGAAGTCAATTTTGCCATGGTCTTTCAGAGGGATTGAAAGATGCATTTGCCTTTCATGAAAGGCCTATTTCTTTGGACTCTGCTATGTCTCAGGCCGTTCGTATTGACAGGCGTCTTAGAGAGAGAGGAGAGATCTCTCTTTCCTGTCATACTCGGTCCCAGGACTGTGCAGCGGTCCCATTCTCTGCGCAGGGGTCTCAGTCGCTGTCAGCCCCTTCTGAGCAGGAGCCCATGCAGCTGGGGTTGATTGCTTCTGACAATAGAAGATTCAGCCCGCATGAGAGGGTTTGTTTTTGTTGTGGAGGTATTAATCATTTGGCAAATATTTGTCCCTCTAGGAGATTCAGGCAGTTCTCTGGGTATAATAAAGAAACAAAGAGGAAAAAATCTTTGAAAAATGTTCCGTCTGTTACTATTGGCAGGATTGAGGCGGAAATTGAAGATTTTCCGTTTGCTTGTAGTTCCCGTTTTGTCCTGCCGGCTAGGGTGGCGCTAGAGAGCAAGAACATTTTTTGTGAGATTTTTGTGGATAGTGGAGCAGCGGTTAATCTCATTGATAATCACTTTGCGATAACTCATGGTTTCCAGGTGTGCGCTTTGAGAAAGGATATTCCTGTGTTTTCTATCGATTCCGCTCCACTTTCTCAGAAGTCATTAAAGGGCATAGTTCACAATATCCGTTTAATTGTGAGTGATGCTCATGTTGAGGATGTGTCATGTTTCGTCCTTAGCGGTTTGCCGACTCCTCTAGTGTTGGGGCTACCCTGGCTCACTAAACATAACCCCACCATTGATTGGCAAGCAAGGCAAATAAATGGTTGGAGTGACTTTTGCAGAGAGAATTGCCTCACGACATCTGTTTCTGAGGTTGCTACTAAGACTGTACCATCTTTTCTCTCTGAATTTTCGGATGTCTTCTCTGAGAGTGGAGTTCAGGATTTGCCCCCGCACAGGGAGTACGATTGCCCTATTAATCTCATCCCAGACGCCAAGCTGCCTAAATCTCGTTTATACAATCTTTCCCAACCTGAGAGGATCGCTATGCGTACTTATATCTCTGAGAGTCTGAGAAAGGGACACATACGACCCTCAAAGTCACCTGTTGCCGCTGGTTTTTTCTTTGTTAAGAAAAAAGATGGTTCTTTAAGACCTTGTCTGGATTTCAGGGAGCTGAACAATATCACAATTCGTGACCCTTATCCGCTTCCTCTGATCCCGGACCTGTTTAACCAGGTTGTTGGGGCTAAAGTCTTTTCCAAATTAGATTTAAGAGGGGCATACAACCTGGTCAGGGTCAGAGAAGGGGACGAATGGAAGACGGCCTTCAATACCCCTGAGGGCCATTTTGAGAATTTGGTTATGCCTTTTGGGTTGATGAATGCCCCAGCCGTTTTTCAGCATTTCGTGAACAGCATTTTTTATCATTTGATGGGAAAATTTGTATTGGTGTATTTGGATGACATTTTGATTTTTTCTCCCGATTTCAAAACTCATAAGGAACATTTACGTCAGGTCTTGCTCATCCTGCGGGAGAATAAACTATATGCGAAACTGGAAAAATGTGTGTTTGCGGTTCCAGAAATTCAATTTCTGGGGTTTCTTCTCTCCGCTTCTGGTTTTCGCATGGACCCCGAGAAGGTCCGCGCTGTGCTTGAGTGGGAGCTTCCTGAGAATCAAAAGGCGCTGATGCGTTTTTTGGGCTTTGCCAATTATTACAGGAAGTTCATTTTGAATTATTCTTCTATTGTTAAACCACTCACTGATATGACCAGAAAGGGGGTAGATTTTTCTTCTTGGTCAGTAGAGGCGCGTAAGGCCTTTTCTGATATCAAGGAGAGTTTTGCTTCCGCTCCCATCTTGGTGCAACCTGATGTTTCATTACCCTTCATAGTTGAGGTTGATGCTTCTGAGGTGGGTGTGGGGGCGGTCTTGTCTCAGGGTTCCTCTCCTGCCAATTGGCGACCGTGTGCCTTTTTCTCAAGAAAACTCTCCTCCGCAGAGAGAAATTACGATGTGGGAGATAGGGAATTGTTGGCCATCAAGTTGGCTTTTGAGGAATGGCGCCATTGGCTAGAGGGGGCCAGACACCCTATTACCGTATTTACTGACCATAAAAATCTGGCCTACTTGGAGTCAGCCAAGCGTCTGAACCCGAGACAGGCCAGATGGTCGTTGTTCTTTTCTAGGTTTAATTTTGTTGTCACGTTCCGCCCTGGAGTTAAGAATGTGAAGGCAGATGCCCTGTCACGTTGTTTTCCGGGAGGCGGGAATTTTGAAGACCCGGGTCCCATTTTGGCTGAAGGTGTGGTGGTCTCTGCTCTTTTTCCTGAATTGGAGGCAGAGGTGCAGGCAGCCCAGTCAGAGGCTCCTGATCTTTGTCCTCCTGGGAGGTTGTTTGTGCCTCTCGCTTTAAGACACAAGATTTTTAAAGAACACCACGATACGGTCCTTGCTGGGCACCCGGGGGTAAGAGCCACACTGGATCTCATCGCTCGGAGATTCTGGTGGCCTGCGCTTCGTAAGTCGGTTGAGGGTTTTGTGGCAGCCTGCGAGACTTGCGCTCGTGCCAAGGTCCCTCATTCACGGCCATCAGGTCCTCTCCTTCCCTTACCCATTCCTTCCCGTCCTTGGACACATCTGTCCATGGACTTTATCACGGACCTGCCTCGTTCCTCGGGGAAGACTGTGATTCTGGTGGTGGTGGACCGTTTTAGGAAAATGGTGCATTTCATCCCTTTTCCTGGTTTGCCCAATGCTAAGACGCTGGCGCAGGCATTTGTTGATCACATTGTCAAGTTGCACGGTATTCCTTCAGACATAGTCTCTGATAGGGGCACGCAGTTTGTTTCCAGATTCTGGAAGGCTTTCTGTTCTCGCTTGGGGGTTCGGTTGTCATTCTCTTCTGCTTTCCACCCGCAGTCGAATGGCCAGACAGAGCGCGTCAATCAGAATCTGGAGACATATCTGCGTTGTTTTGTGGCGGAGAATCAAGAGGATTGGTGTTCTTTTTTGTCCCTTGCTGAGTTTGCTTTAAATAACCGTCGTCAGGAGTCCTCTGATAAGTCACCATTTTTTGGTGCATATGGGTTTCATCCACAGTTTGGGACTTTCTCGGGAGAGGGGTCTTCTGGTTTACCTGATGAGGACAGATTCTCCTCGTCTTTGTCATCTATTTGGCAAAAGATTCAACATAATCTAAAGAGCATGAGTGAGAGATATAAGCGTGTGGCTGATAAGAGACGTGTGCTTGGTCCGGACCTGAATGTTGGTGATCTGGTGTGGTTGTCTACCAAGAATATCAAATTGAAGGTTCCCTCCTGGAAGTTGGGTCCTAGGTTTATTGGGCCTTACAAAATCCTGTCTGTCATCAATCCTGTTGCATACCGTCTTGATCTTCCTCAGACTTGGAAGATCCATAATGTTTTTCATAAGTCCTTATTGAAACCTTATGTTCAACCCATTGTACCCTCGCCTTTGCCTCCTCCTCCGATTATGGTTGATGGGAATCTTGAATTCCAGGTCTCTAGGATTGTGGATTCTCGTCTTGTCCGCGGTTCTCTTCAGTACCTTGTTCAGTGGGAGGGGTATGGTCCTGAGGAGAGGATGTGGGTCCCAGTGACGGACATTAAGGCCTCTCGTCTCATCAGGGCATTCCATAGGTCCCATCCTGAGAAGGTGGGCTCTGAGTGTCCGGAGTCCACTCGTAGAGGGAGGGGTACTGTCACAACCAGACAGCTGAGAAGCTCTGACAGAGGCCTTTCAGAACCTCCTCCTTGAATTTCTGTGTTGTGGTATTCAGCTCCTCCTCTCGTCAGCCTCTCTCAGCTGTCATGTCTTAATTGCTTCCCTTTAAATGCCTCCTCAGAATGCTTTTCTGGGCGGCTTATATTTCCTCCTGGAGTGTGTGTGCACGCTGATCTGTCCTCCTGTTTGCTTCAAAGCTAAGTGTACTTTTATATGTTTATATCTGTTTGCTGGATCCCAGATGACCCTGACTCCCTCCGTGTCTTGTGTAGGGAGCCGGTGGTCGTGTCCCCTCACTATAGTAGGGTGCTCAGGGCTTTATAGTCAAGGTTCGTGGATATGCAAACCTCCACCATTAGGATCTTTGCATAGGCTGAGCAGCCAGGGAAAGTGCCAGGTCTTCTGCAGGGGTCTCCCTTGGTTCCTTAGTTTTTGGATCCAGCGAGTCGTTTATACATGTTGCTTTGCCTTGTTACCTGTACACATTCCGTGACAGGCTCCTGATCTTTGTCCTCCTGGGAGGTTGTTTGTGCCTCTCGCTTTAAGACACAAGATTTTTAAGGAACACCACGATACGGTCCTTGCTGGGCACCCGGGGGCAAGAGCCACAGTGGATCTCATCGCTCGGAGATTCTGGTGGCCGGCGCTTCGTAAGTCGGTTGAGGGTTTTGTGGCAGCCTGCGAGACCTGCGCTCGTGCCAAAGTCCCTCATTCACGGCCATCAGGTCGTCTCCTTCCCTTACCCATTCCTTCCCGTCCTTGGACACATCTGTCCATGGACTTCATTACGGACCTGCCTCATTCCTCGGGGAAGACTGTGATTCTGGTGGTGGTGGACCGTTTTAGCAAAATGGTGCATTTCATCCCTTTTCCTGGCTTGCCCAATGCTAAGACGCTGGCGCAGGCATTTATTGATCACATTGTCAAATTGCATGGTATTCCTTCAGACATAGTCTCTGATAGGGGCACACAGTTTGTTTCCAGATTCTGGAAGGATTTCTGTTCTCGCTTGGGGGTTCGGTTGTCATTCTCTTCTGCTTTCCACCCGCAGTCGAATGGCCAGACAGAGCGTGTCAATCAGAATCTGGAGACATATCTGCGCTGTTTCGTGGCGGAGAATCAGGAGGATTGGTGTTCTTTTTTGTCCCTTGCTGAGTTTGCTTTAAATAACCGTCGTCAGGAGTCCTCTGATAAGTCACCATTTTTTGGTGCATATGGGTTTCATCCGCAGTTTGGGACATTCTCGGGAGAGGGATCTTCTGGTTTACCTGACGAGGACAGATTCTCCTCATCTTTGTCATCTATTTGGCAAAAGATTCAGGATAATCTAAAGAGCATGAGTGAGAGATATAAGCGTGTGGCAGATAAGAGACGTGTGCCTGGTCCGGACCTGAATGTTGGTGATCTGGTGTGGTTGTCTACTAAGAATATCAAATTGAAGGTTCCCTCCTGGAAGTTGGGTCCTAAGTTTATTGGGCCTTACAAAATCTTGTCTGTCATCAATCCTGTTGCCTACCGTCTTGATATTCCTCAGACTTGGAAGATCCATAATGTTTTTCATAAGTCCTTATTAAAACCTTATGTCCAACCCATTGTACCCTCCTCTTTGCCTCCTCCTCCGATTATGGTTGATGGTAATCTTGAATTTCAGGTCTCTAGGATTGTGGATTCTCATGTTGTCCTCGGTTCTCTCCAGTCCCTCGTTCATTGGGAGGGTTATGGTCCTGAGGAGAGGATGTGGGTCCCAGTAACGGACATTAAGGCCACTCATCTCATCAGGGCTTTCCATAGGTCCCATCCTGAGAAGGTGGGCTCTGAGTGTCCAGAGTCCACTCGTAGAAGGAGGGGTACTGTCACCACCAGACATCTGAGAAGCTCTGACAGATGCCTTTCAGAACCTCCTCCTTGAGCTTCCTTTGTTTTGCTTTCAGTTCCTCATCTCGTAGCCTCTCTCAGCTGTCATGTAGTTGTACTGATTGCATCCCTTTAAATTCCTCCCCATAGTGCATCAGTTTGCGGTTTATATTACTTCCTGGAGTGTGTGTGCATGCTGATCCTACTTCCCAGTCTTCTACAAGATAAGTGTTGTGCATTCATTTGTGTTTTTCTGTTTGCTGGATCCCAGGTGACCCTGACTCCCTCCGTATCTAGTGTAGGGAGCCGGTGGTCGTGTCCCCTCACTATTATAGGGTGTTCAGGTGTTTATACAGTCGAGGTACGAGAATATGCATAGGCTGAGCAGTCAGGGAGAGTGCCAGGTCTGATTCCTTAGTTTTGGATCCAGTGAGTCGTATATTCATTTTGTGTTGTCTTGTTTCCTGTACACCTTCCGTGACACTGACATGACCAAGATCGCCATGATATGGATGCGATCTAATAATGATCTATTATGTCTGGAACCAGGTGTACGGTAATAACTGTTTAAATAGACACGTGTTTAATAGTGATTAGTAGATGAGATGAACAATAAATGTTACTGGCAGCTAGAGGGGGGGTGTTCTTATATGTGGGGTATATATGTGGGTAACATTGTGATGTCATTAGGCTTGAAAAAGGCTGGGATTCAGCCGAAACGTTGCTGTTTTACTTGTCTGGGGGTCGCAATAAAAGTTTGGAAGATGTGAGATGCTGCCGGTGCCATTTTTTCTACATACTCTTTTTGCAGGAGACTCACTTCCGGCACCTACATGTCCCAAACATGAACAGCAGAAGTTTCCCTGTCTGGTACCATTCTACATACTCCTCAGCTGTGTGTGGTGTCTCTATTGGTTTAGGTAAAAACTTACCTTTCATATTGACGGCTAAGATGGAGGATCCTTTTGGGAGGTATTTGTTTGTCAAGGGGAAAGTCCTTAATTGCACCATCACTATGGCCAATGTCTATGCCCCTAATGCTAAACAGGTTCTGTGGTTCTGGCAGATATTAGCCACTCTGGGAGAATTTGCGGAAGGCATGTTGATCTTGGGGGGTGATTTCAATCTGACTTTAGATCACAATATTGATTCCACCTCAAGATCTCCATCCCTTTCTAAGAAACAGATACGTAGACTCCAGTTAGCTCTGTCGAACCTGCAAATCTCAGACCCTGGTGACATATTGCAAATTTGGGATTTCAAGAAATCTTGTGCCAAAATCCAGAAATCCAATCGTTTTCCCCTGCCAGACCCCATGTGGCTAGACAACTATGTAATGCTTCCTAACTTGACAAGTAAATGTTTATCTATGATATATAGACAGATATCTAGCAATAAGAACCCTCAAGACCCTACATACTTGGGTAGCTGGGAACGGGAGATGAATATGAAACTAGATGACAGGAATAGAGCAAGTATTCTGGCCAATTCCCATGGGTTCTCCACCTGTATCAGAGTTCAGGAGAATTCCTATAAAACATTATCAAGATGGTATAGGACCCCAGAGTTTCTCCACAGAATAAACATATCCCCTTCAGACAAATGTTGGAGAGGCTCTTCAGATGATGTTGGGAGCATTTCTCACATTTGGTGGTTTTGCCCCAAAATGAAGGAGTTCTGGTCTAAAATAGAGGATATCATTAATGCTGTATGCCCTGAGAAGGTCAAACTTACGGCCTCGCTAGTATTGCTTGGGCTACCAGAGGGTAGTTTTAAACCAGGGAAGATGAGACTCAAGGCTCCATTAGTTTTCTCTAGAGTTTGCTACCTCAAACTAGAATGTGCTTTAGGTCGACCCCCCTCCCCCCCTCTTTTTTCCTTTTCTGTAGTTACACTATTCTTTTAAAAGTCTGATTATGCGGTGTCCAATACATCTGCTCTGTGTCTTATCAACAGGGCATGTGCTCCATGCCTCCTGTGTTGTCAGGCATAAGCCTTTGATGCTGTATTTTTCTTTGCTTATTTCTTGCATGGAACAGGTTCTTTAATATGTGGTAACACACTGTTATGTAAATTTACGGTCTCTTTTGGACTAACTGTATAGCATAAGTGTATGTTTATTATTACTATCACAAACATCTCAATAAAAAGAGATTTGTTAAAAAGAACATTGCTCTCAGAGCCAGCAGCCATTAGGAACCCGAGTGCTGATCTATAGAATTTCCCGTGTAACGTCGTGACCCGATCACGCTCCTTTATAACCGTCATCCGGTCAGACCTTACACAGGGAGCATATACAAAATAAACATGCATAACATTCCTAACCTAAAGAGAAAGTCCACTATAGTCATTTCCACGACACGACTTATTGTCACGCGACAAATGTTGTCGTGTAGACCTAGCCTTACACTACCTAACACCCTGCATCAGCTACACTATATCAGGATATAACCTACACTGACTATCTCCCACTAACTATCTGTATTATATATATGAGCTAACTAACAAACTAATGTAATTAAACAGTAAAGTACAGAGCACAGCAATGACACTGCTGTCTCTCTTAGAACTCCATAAAACTACAGAAAATGGCTGCTGGGGAGGTTCTTATATAGTATGGGGTAGGCAACTTTCCTTTTGGTTGCTAAGCTCTGACAAAGACACTGCAGCCTTCTCATTGGCCCACAAGCAAAAGGCAGAGAGGGATCATGGGTTCAGATAAAAAAAAAAATCTAGAATATCCATGAATACAAATATATATCACTATATTCTAAATCTTCGCGAATCCTCAAAGTGGCAATATTCGCAATTATAATTTGCGATTTGAATATTCACGCCCAACACTAGTATTCTTGTATTCCTATACTTGTCTGTTTTGCAGACAAGAATAGGAAGTTCTAGTGAAGACATGCACATGTCTGGTATCTGTATTTTGCGGATCCGCGGTTTGCAGCTGAAAAATTGATACGTCATGTGTATTAGGCCTAATAATACAATTATTTATATTATATCTACTAGCTATAAATAACAAGGATTTGTGTGTAAAAGCGTTAATAATCATGCAAGCATGGCGTGAGCTATTGAGCTTTATGAAAGAATGCCGAAAATTACAGTTTATAGATATATGCACCAAACACAGTACTAGCAAATTTCTATCTGTTGATATCTGCTTAGCTGTTGTCTTAGGATATATCTCTTAAAGGGGTTTTCTCAGTTCAGCAAATGGCATTTATCATGTAGAGAAAGTTAACACAAGGCTCTTACTAATGTTTTGTGATTGTCCATATTGCCTTTGCTGGCTGGATTCATTTTTCGATCACATTATACACTGCTTGACTCCATGGTTATGACCACACTGCACACCATCAGTGGAGGTCGGGTTTGCACAATATAGTAAAAAGCGCCAGCCTCTCTGGTGGCCGGGACCGTGGGAGTTCACAAAGGCCCGTACGTCGCCTCCCTCATCTCTAGTAGGTCGGGTGAGTCTCCCTCCCTCGTTCCATGCTCCACCAATTCGCCTCCGGCCGGCGCCCTCATGTTCCCTTCTGGCAGAGCAACTTCCGATTGCAGAGTCGGCATGCGTTCCAGCGTGGAGCGCAAGCAGTGGATCGCTATCTTGCACTGTATCGGCAAGTCCTGTTTTCTTTCTCATGTGCAGGTTATTCTATCAAGCTTATGATGCATTGAAAATTATGCCAAAGATTGCATTTGAGTTGTAAGCACCAGAAAATAATTTGCTCTGAATATTTACATCCAATTGATATAACTGACCCCTGTATAACAGTAAATGTCAACATAACCACATTTCATTGAATGTCCTATATCTTGGAAAAGATCAAGGTCGCTCCTGTCTCTTCCAGAAGCCAGTACTTGAATATAGTGCATTACATCAGCACTTGCTAAGTCTATATCTTCCCCCACTGTGTGCAATCATTGACTGACATTATGGTTGGTGTTAGATCACTGCCAAGTGAATGGTGATACTGGGTTATCAACTTAACACTTTTGGGATGTATGTCTTTCTCCCTTTGCCTTTTATGCTGCGAGCGGCTCCTCATGCTGTGCGCGTATGGCTATTACAGCTCCAGCACGGTTCCATGTTTCTGTCTGGTTCTGGTTGTCAATCTGCCGGATGGTGTAAGGTTACCCCTATGTTCCAGTGCACCGCTAGGCAGATTTTCAGCTGACTGTCTAGTCAGCCTGGAGATCTTGTCATGGCCATATCGTTCTTACAATTATTATTTTTTGTATATCGTTGTGTGTGTCACGCCAGGTCAGCTTAAGCATTCTTGTTCTTCACTTCCTGTGGGATTCATTATGTGGCTGTCTGTCCGCCGGTACTGGAGGGGCTGGTGGTCATCCTGTCTGTCTTCCACGCCTCTCACTCGGCCAAGCTCCGTCTCTCTCTTCTGCTTCTCCCTGGTCCACCCAGGCCCATCCTACCTCTGTCCACCTGGATTGCCCAGGCTCGTTCTACCTCTGTCCACCTGGATCGCCCAGGCTCGTTCTACCTCTGTCCGCCTGGATCGCCCAGGCTCGTTCTACCTCTGTCTGCCTGGATCGCCCAGGCTCGTTCTACCTCTGTCTGCCTGGATCGCCCAGGCTCGTTCTACCTCTGTCCGCCTTGATCGCCCAGACTCGTCCTACCTCTGTCCGCCTGGATCGCCCAGGCTCGTCCTACCTTTGTTTGCCTGGAACGCCCAGGTTCGTCCTACCTTTGTGGCCTGGTACGCCCAGGTCATCCTCTCTCGGTTTGTCTCGTCTTTTTGCCTCGACCTGTTCCTGTCCTCCTGTGATCGGGTTCCTCATTCTCAGTCTCCTGTTGTGACACCTCCTCCTAGCACACCCTGGTTCGGTCCGCTCCAGTTCGCCTGGTACGCCCAGGCTCCGTCTATCTCACTATTAGGCTCTGTTCACCTTGTCAGCCTGGTCCGTCCAGGTCTGGTCTCTCCATGCATGTCTCACCTGTCCTGGTTCTCCCAGGTTCCAACGCCGTTGGCCGGGTCCGTCCAAGGTCTGGCTCTTTCCATCATCTTCTTGGTTTGCCGAGGCCTTATCTGCACTTCTCTGCTGGGTTCATCCAAGCCGTTCCCCTCGAACTCACCTCTTCCTGGATCTGCCAGGCCTGTCCGCCGCCTGGCCACGTGGGTAAGTATTACTGGGTTCACCTCATGCCACTTCCCCTGATTCGCTCAGGCTCCATCCGTCGTCACTCCTGCCATCCTCACCTCTGTTTCCGCACTTCCGGGTTTAGTCTGGGTCTGGTCCGTATTTTGCCCCTTGGCTAGGCATGCTCCGTTTGCTCACACTGGCCGCGTTCATTCATCACCCATCTTCAGGTTTCGTTTCCGTCCTCACCTTGGGTCGCCTAGGCTCCACGGGTCATCGTTCTGATCACTCTTCAGGGTTCCCCAGTCTCGGCTTCGGTCTCCCAGGGTGCAAGGGTCGCTTCATAAACTTCAGGTGGTTCTGTCCTGGTTCGGTCACTCTTGTCGCCTGTTTGGTAGTTCTGTTTCTATCTCCTGGCCAGTCCTCCTATCCTCTGCCTCCCGCACGCCCTAGCTCCCTACGCTCACTCATTCCCCGGCGCGTGTGGGAATCGCTTAGTCTACAATGTACCGTTCGGGCCTTGGTCCGGGGTCTGGTCAGTCTGCATGTCCTCCCCTTTTTCTTCCAGGTTCTAGCCAACAGCTTCATCCGACACTTTAAATGTCTTTTACAGGCCTTCTCTAGCAACTTCAGGTACATTTCCTGGTTTTCCCCAGGCCTCACTCCTCCTGGCTCCGGTCGTTCTACCTCCAGTACATACTTTGTTATCCAGGGGTGTCTCTTTTCTCAGGTCAAGCAGGTCGTGGGCCTCGGACATGGATGACACCATGTCAGTCGCGGAGTCTTCAGTGTCAGGCCAGTCCGGCCCTATGTCCTTGAGAAGTTGGACGATCCCAAAGCTGGTGGCAGAACTCAACAGAAGAGGGATTCCACACCTGGCCTCTGCTCGTAAGGCGGAATTGTATAAACTGCTGATGACCAGCCCAAGCCTGTTGGGTGTCCAGTCGGGATTTACGTCCATCCAGCAGTCACTGTCCCAGCTACAGTCCACCATTGACTCCCTGGTCAGCTCGGTAGCGGACGTGCAGTCCAGGGTGACGGTGCTTGAATCTCTGGCAAAGGCTGCGACTGCTCTGGTTCAGTTCCAGTTCGTCACCAACTGGGCCAACATCAACATGGAGCTATTCTGCCTCCACTTTGCGGGCCTCAGGGCTCCTTCGTGTACCGTGTCCCAGTCCATATTCTACTCCTCCGACTGGTCCCAACACTGTCAACCCCATCCAGGCTAGGTCCCTGCCCGGCCCCTCGGGTTCCCAACTGGGTGCCCCCGGGGTTGACAAGCTTGGTCGCTCTATAGTGTACCTGGGTAGGAGCCAGGTCTGTAATAACTTTAATTCGGGCAGATGCACTTTCAACGGCTGCAGGGCTATCCACATCTGCTCCTCGTGTTTCAGGGCTCACTCTCGTTCCACCTGTCCCAAGCAGTCCTGACTAGCCGACATTAATGTCAAGTTACTTGGTGTCCTTGCAGGACCATCACGACAGGGGGTTCGTTCAGTTCCTGTTGTCCGGTTTTATGGAAGGCTTCCACACAGGCCTTATTGCCCTTCCTCAGACCTCTTGGGAGGGCGGTAACTTGCAGTCTGCCATTGGAGACCCGGTGGCGGTTGAGGAGTTGCTCCTGTCGGAGGTCGATAAGGGGTTCCTCATTGGCTCGCTTGATGTTATCCCCTTTTCTTCCTGGCATATCAACCCGATTAGCCTGGTCTCTAAAAAAAATAGTCTAATAAAAAATGTTTTATTTACGATCTTTCCGCTCCTCATGCTTTTGCCACACCCAGTCTCAATTCACTCATCGAATCAGAGGAGTTCTCGATGCAATATTCCTCTATTGATGAGGCAATTAAGTCCATCGTGCTCTCTGGCAGGGGTTCTTGGTTGGCAAAGGCGGATATTGCTGATGCCTTCAAGCTCCTTCCTGTCCAACCGCAATTATGGGGATACTATGGACTCAAGTGGGCTGGTCGCTCCTACTTTACGAACAGGCTCACGTTTGGTTCCAAGAGTAGTCCATGGTTGTTCAACCAATTTACCAAGGCTTTGCATTGGATCCTCCTTCACCATGGCGGTTTGCCTACCATCATCCACTACCTCGATGATTTTCTGATCATCAAGGGTCCGCGCGGCGGGTCGGGCAATTTGGCTACTCTGCTCCAAATATTTTCTAGTCTGCAGGTTCCGGTGGCCCACGCAAAGACTGAGGGTCCCGCCACTAGGGTTACGTTCCTAGGCATCATCTTGGATTCCATCTGGAAGGAGGCCAGCCTTCTGGAAGAGAAGCTAGCCAGCTGCCGGGCAGAAGCTAGCCAGCTGCTGGTCCTCAGGCTTCCTTTCCAGGGTTGAGCTTTAATCCTTGTTGGGGAGGCTCAATTGAGCCTCCAGGATCATGCCACAGGGCAGGGAGTTCACCTCCAGGCTGCTCCAGTTGCTGCCTTCGGCTCCTGACCAGGACAGCATCGTCCATCTGGACACCCATGCTATGCCAGACTTGGCCATGTGGTCGCTGTTCCTGTCCCGGTGGAACAGCATTTCCCTCTTTTTGCCTTCTTGGGGCCCTCCTCCCCCACCATTTTTTCTGATGCGGCTGCATCCCGCGGGTTCGCAGAAATTTTTGTGACCCATTAGATGGCTGGTCAGTGGCCCGATGAGGTCCGGTCAGATCCAGAAGGTCTGAGCTCCTCTGCTCTGCTGGAGCTTTACCCTATTCTGGCGGCCGCCCAAGTTTGGGGCATCAGTGGGCCAATGCGCCTGTCATGTTTGTCACCGATAATCAAGCTCTGGTCGACATTATTTTGAAAGGCAGGGTGAAATCCCTTAAGATTATTTCCCTCCTCCGCAAGTTAGTGTGGCTCTCCCTGTCCCATAATTTTCATATCTTTTGTAGCCACATTCCAGGGGCTGAGAATGTAGCCGCGGATGCTCTGTCCCGCTTTAATTTCCCCCTTTTTTTCCAGGTGATGCCAGAAGCAGACCCCACGGGGTCCCCAGCCCCACCCTTCAATTCCCTGGTGATGGATTAGAATCCCTCCTCTCACACGCCAGGAACCTAGTTCAACATTCTTTCTCCTCCAACATCACCAGGAATTACCAAGCCGGCCTAAAAATGTATAAGATATTCTGCAGGTCTCACCAGCAAGGTACTCTGGATGATATCTCCTACATATTGGCATTCATCGCCCATTGTCATATCCATCGCAAACTTTCTTACAATACCATTAAACTGTATTTAGCTGGGATCCAGCACTGCTCCATGCTCCACGGACCAGGCGGAGGTTCAATTTTTTTAATACAGGCCATAAAAAGTTGCACTCCGGGGAATCCAGAAAAGCGGGAATGCCTCCCCTGCCCGTAGACAGCCTGTCTCCGGTGAAATGTTTAGAAGACTTTCTTCTACTTTGGATGGTCATCCTTTTGGGTCCTCTCGCAGCTTAGTCATCAAGGCAGCAATGTACCTTGGTTTCCTCAGGCCAGGCGAATTCATTCCACCTCCAGGCATCAGGTGCTGCAGAGACAGCAACTGACCTGGGCCCAGGACCATTTTGTCCTCCATCTACCTTCCACCAAAACTAGCCAGCACGGGCCTCCCTCTAAGGTCAAGTTTTTCAGGACCTCCAATGATTGGTGCCCGGTCAGGGTCCTTCAACAGCTGTTGGCTCTGCTGTAAGACGCTCCCCCCGATTTCCCGCTGTTGCCTTTCCACAAAGGTTTTCTGTCCTCTGTCCAATTCACTTCCCATATCAGGACCTTGGCGTCAGGTCTAGGGTATAACCCTCTCACTATCACCGGTCATTCATTCCGTATTGGGGCAGCTTTGGCTGCTTCCAAAAACAGGGTCCCGGTCCACGTAATCAAGATGGGGTGGTGGCGGTCCTCTTGTTTTGCCAGGTACATTCCTAACCCGAATGTCAAGATATCCCAGGCTTTTTGTAATCTCGTGCTCTGAGGGCGTATTAAATGGTTTACCGCTTTTCCATTCTCCTCGCTTCTTTTTTGACCACTTCTAGGCTTACCCACGCTCCTGGCTCCCGGCACAACTCAGCCAGCTTAGGGCAGGGGTTTAGGCGCTCCTCCTCGTCAGTTGCCTTTAGCCTCTACCACAAGTTGGAAAGCTGAAATCTCAGCCTGGATTTGTGGGAGGGGCGTCTGTCCCCTCATAAGCGCCGGCTCCCATCTCCTCTGGGCACATTCGGATCACCCCCCCACCCTTTTTCTTTATTTTTTCTCTCTCTTAACAGTCCCCTTTAGTGTATGCCCACTGTGACGGTCTGAAAATGAGTTACTGTCTGTCATTCCCTTATTCCAATGAAATAATATCGCCAATAATCCACAGAGTAAAATATTGCTGGTGTCACATAATAATCCACACAGGAGCCAAAGCTTCATGCTGAAATTCAACTCAATTTACAAAACAGGGGCTTGGTCACATGGCCTACAGGCAATCACTGTGTCTTTTCCAAGACAATGCCCAAAGTATTTTCATTAAGTAGATCAGTCTTTTGGTTAGAAGCAGACTGAATGTCTCAGAAGTGCGTGTACACATGTCCTTGATACACATAGATGTCTATGTCTATTGTTAGGAGTAGGTATCCACAGGGATTAAGTAGCAGGGAGGTAAAATAACTGAACAGATACTGGGGAGTTGTTCACAATGGCCCCCCTCTTTTTCTCCCTGCTCCGGCAGACACAGTTGGACCTTTCCGGGTCCAGTGGGGCTGGCGGGATGTCCAGCGACTATTCGGATAACAAGTCTGTCGGGACAGTCCATCTACATTCCCATTTAACTTGCCTGGGCGATAGTGAATAGTGAAGTCGTAGGGCTGTAGGGCCAGACTCCACCGCAACAGACATTCGTTGTCTCTGGAGACTCTGTTGAGCCAAATCAGTGGGTTATGGTCGGTGGGCACCATCCATACAAATACAGCTGTAGTTTCTTCAGAGCCCATACCAGCGCTAGGCACTCCTTTTCAATAGCCGCGCATCCCACCTCCCGGGGTTGTCTTGCGGCTGAGGTAGGCTACATGGTGCTCACCGCTGTCGGCACCCACCTGGCTCAGCATTGCCCCCAACCCGAAAGTAGAGGCATCTGGGTCCCACCATCGAATTTAGAGCTTGTCTGGCTGCCGGGTGGTCACCGGGTATGCCTCTGATGAGGACTCCGCTACGGAAGATGAAGCCAGATTCCCCAGATCTTTTCCGAGCAGGATGTCTGCAGGCAGATTCTTCATCACCCCAACCTCCAGTTCACGGTTATCGGCTCCCCAGTCCAGGTATACTTGGGCAGTCGGAATTCGGACGATATTTTCCCCTGCCACTCGTAATGCAATGGCCCATCCTGTATGGTTGTCAGATCTCACCATCCGCGGCTGTACTAGTGTGATAGTGGCTCCACTGTCCCGGAGCCCTTGATTGGGGCGTCCATTCACTTTCACCGGCTGTCTATGGTGTTGGCGGCTATCTAAAGAGGCTGCCTGCACAAACTCCTCCTCATTCTATCTTCCTACCATTATTACCGAGGACTCCTCTACAAAATGGGCTCTCTGGGGTCCCACTGTAGCTTGGTTCCACTGCTGAGACAGTGGGCGATTTTTGGGGCAGCTGCTCCGCATGTGTCCCACCTAATTGCATGTATAGCACCTTCTCCCATCCAATCGGAGAAGGGGTGCAGGCGCTGCCAAAGGAGGAGGGTACAAAGGCGGTGGACAGTTTGTTGTTACTGTGGGACAAGGTATTGAAAGGATTTGGACCTTTCTGGACCTCTACGACAACCTTGGTTTGAGACACTGACATAAGGAGAGATGTTTCTCAGTTGGCAAAAACAGACACACACACACATCACTGAGAAACACTAACTTTATTATGCTATAGCTTGGCCTTATATAGGCAGTATAAAAGTTTGCATAACAACAGTGTTAAACCAATCATAAAGATAAACATTGGTGCTCACACAGATACTACCGGAACATCCTTTTATGGTATGTAATACGTCACATATAAGAATGTACGCAGTTGTGCCGAATGACCCTGAATGAGACAGAACATTTGTTCTAGTTCTAGGATATTCCCAGAATCTGTCCTGAGACACATAAGTGAACCTTACTCACAGCGGGGGTGGGGGGGGGGGGGTGAAACAGTGTGTGGGTGAGATATTATAACAATTCTGTACATGTAAGAGAAGACAAGATGGAGTCACATTTCTCTTCAATCCCCTCTTAGAACCAAATTTCTTAGATAATATGGTTCTTACCCTGTATACCGCCAGATATTTTCTATATCTTTCATGTGAGCTGTCTTCAGGATTAGGCAGCAGAGTATCATAAAATGACATATTTGATACTCCTTTCATTGTCAGTTTCCGTACACATGGTATGATACATGTTGCAACTAATGCTATAACTATAATAATTATCAGGATAATAATTCCCAACTGTACAAGTGCCTGTTTCCAGGTAGTGAACCAGCCAAAATACTGATGCCAAGGGTTATCGATACCCAAGTTTCTTTTTTTTTTCTTTTTTTTGCAAATTCTTTATTTTTCATTTTTGGCTATAGTCGTGTAACAGAATCATATGGACATGACATATATATGCAAGTCTTTCCGGCATTAATATCCAATGTCATACATTAGGAAACATTATAGAATAACCATAAACAAACATGGATTGTCATCATTTGTCATTGCTGTTTAACTCCTTCTTATGTCTAAGGAAATATGAAGAGTAACGGAATCTTTCCTTTCTAGGTTTCTTCCTTAAGGTTACATATTTAAGCTAAGTATGAGAAGTAAGATAATAACAAACTAAGATAAAATAAAATAGTTAAATAATAAGAGATTGAGAATAAAAAATAAGTAAGAAGGAAACGAAAAGTTGAAAGAAGAAAGGTGTGGGGGGGGGGGAGCACACAGATAACTAATGTCTCAGTCTATGAGTTGTTGTATCTGCTTAATCAGGGTTCACCAACACCAGCGACTTCCAAGGACTCCATAACCTCATGACTTTATCATGAGTCCTGTCAATCCAGCTAGTCATTTCTTTGAACCGGCAGATTTGAGCTACCTTAGCTTTCAATTCTTGTATGGAAAGAGGATTTACATCTAGCCAATATAAGGGAATTACCATTTTAGCCACAGCTATGAGGTGAGAAGTCAGATTCCTTTTGGATGGGGAGTATTGGGGAGCTGGGAGAGCAAGAGCTACCATCTCTAGGGTAAGTCTGAAGTCCGGAACTGTAAGCTTCTCGAGCAATGCTTCTACTTCCCTCCAATAGGACCTAATCTGAGGACAATCCCACAAGATATGTGATAGGGAGCCCACTCCCACTCCACATCTCCAACACTCTCTCGTAGTCATTAGACCTCTCTTGTAGAGAAAATCAGGAGTTTTGTACCACATAGTAAGTAGTTTTAAATGATTCTCCTGTAGGCGGATACAGCGGGAGAATCCATGTGAGTTTCTCAGCACCTGTTTAACCTCTGCATCAGTCATAACCCTGTTCAACTCCCTTTCCCATTCTCTGATATACAGGGGAATCAGAGGGTCACCCTCACCTCCCACCAATGGGTAGAGCTTCAACACCTTCTTGGCAGCAGCAAGTGGTGAGGAGATTAATTTCTCAAATTCAGTTAAGGACCTCTGGAGAGGGTACCGCTCCTTTAACTCTCCACACACAGCTTTAATATGGGGCTTCGCAAGGAAGAAGCCTGGGGAATTGGTGATCGAGCTTGGAAGTGCACCCAAAATAGAGGCCTCCACATTCTGAGTGATTTCGCCAAGTTTGACGAAGCCCCTCTAGGCAAAACGTGTGTCGAGGTGCAGCTCCGGTCAAAGTCTCTGGGTTCCAGCATACCATGGGTAAATTTTGGTTTGTTGTCATGCTTTGCTAGTGTGTCAATTTAAGTTTACTGCTTGCACCTAGTACTTTTGTCCTGCCTTACTGAGAGTCATTTTGCTACTCACATTTCCATGCGGCCATCTTAGTTATCCTAGGCAGGCAATTTGGCTATGTGTGATCACAATCACTTTGTATATGCATGCAGCTCACTTACTATTATATGTCACTTTGGATGAACCCACAGTTCCCCCATATCTATGCGGCTCTTTACCCAGGGCTGTGACCCCTTTTTTTCCTGTCAGTTGGGTGTTGTGTGAGGGAGGTAGTTTCTGACCCTGCCACACAGGGCCTCCCACTCTCCTCCACCCTTGTGCCTTATGTCATTTAATTCTTGTCATTTGATTATGTCCTAATAAATGTACATATATTTTATATGTGTGTTTTCTCATCTTTTTAGGGGTTATTGGTTTGTTTTGTTTGTTGGCTCAGTATAGTATTCTAGACTCCAGTGTTATCTATACATACAATTTGAGTCTTTCTCGTATAGGTTGGTCTATCTGTGTATTTATTTCCAGGTCCTTTGATATTGTGCCTTAATAACATGGCTATGGGACTGTTATGGGTTGTACTGGTTCACCAGCAGTTGACAGTGTATCTGGCAGAGGGAGATCTTTATAAAGAATGAAACTTACCATTCCATCCCCCGCCCTTTGGGCAGAAGTGGGCCAGTCCTGCCTCCTACCAAGGGATGGGGTTGCAGGAAGCTACATTCAGTCTAGAGTGTAAATGGAAAGAGACAAGACACTGTGCAGTGAGGGGAGTACCCCCACCCCCCACCCCCCTTCCTGCAGGAGTAGTCTTCCAAGGGAAGTAGCTAAAAGAGCTCCATGACTCCTTGGGGTTTATAGACAGAGTATTATGAGGTGGTCAATCGCCAGAGGCATTCCACTCAAAGGTACCAGAGCTGATAGAAAGTACAGGAGCCAGACTGAAGCCCGAGATTAGCACAGCAGAGAGAGAAAGCAAGGTATCCATGTTTGCCTATCAGTTTACCCCAAAACCTGCTGGAGCCAGAGAAAGATCAAGTGTTGTCTGGATGCAAGTTGATTCAAGAAAAACTGTTCAACTAAGCCTGGTCTCGACTTATTCTCCACCAACTTCAGCTCTCCCCTTTATTGCCATGTAGCCTAACCCTGGGGAGCAACGGTATCCTGGTAGGAGCACCGTGACACACACAAAACTACTAAGGCCTAGGACACGATCGGCGCTGGGGGGGGGGGGGGCGGGGGGGTGGCACGTTGCAAAATGGAATGTTTTCCTGATGCTGAAAGGGAGGCAAAATTGCATTACCAGGATTTTCTCTGTACCCAACTTGCTGCAGCTTTGGGCACGTTTCTGACCAGAAGGCCCTTTTCTCTGCTCCCCGCTGAGTCACCATTCCACTGCCTCTGCCAGCACTAACACTACAACAAGTACACACTTGGGAAACAATATGTACAATAGTCACGCCTGCCACCCACACTTATATAAACCACCAAGAGGAAATGACACAGGGAATACACATAAATTAATCTTCAATGCAATTAAAAATTGATATAGGGGGAGATTTATCAAACTGGTGTAAAGTAGAACTGACTTAGTTGCCCATAGCAACCAATCCGATTCCACCTTTCATTTTTCATAGCTCCTTTGAAAAATAAAATTAGGAATCTGATTGGTTGCTATGGGCAACTAAGCCAGTTCTAATTTACGAGGAAGGGGAAAGCGTCTCCCCGAAACGCGTCTGGTGAATATTTGGAAAAATACCCCATTCTCCATGAACAAAAGTGCACTATAAAGAAGAAGAATAAGGATTTTCTCTACCTTAGAAAGACCTCAAATACGTCATCAACCTGTGCCTGAAGTACGCGACTCTTATATCGAGTCAGCACTCGGAAGTAACTGCGAAATACACGTGGGACGCGACGAACTCCATAGCCGGGACGCCGGCGTCCAACACAGAGCAAAAGTCAATTCACTGGTCCCAGCGCACTTGAGAACCAGGCAAAGGTAAGCCCACATAGTGGGTAAAAATTTATGAGGCAATACATTAAGCCAATAAGATGGAGTAAATAATGCACCCGGTTATATACTAAGAACACTTCCAGCTATTTAACAAAATCGAATGAATCGCAACAACGTTTTGCTGACATCATTGAGACTGGATACATTTTATAAGGACTATTAACTGGATAGGAGAAGTCACCTACGTGGAGCATTTTGTGTACTCAGATCTGGATACACATTATACTAAGCCAGAACAATTAGTGGCATTCCAGTACTCATGTGTGTTTTTCAATTGGATATGGGACTGAACTATATTGTTTAATGCGTTTTTAGTGAAGTGGTGACACACACCTTCCCTCTTGAGATTCATACAGTTCAGACCAAAAGTTTGGACACACCTTCTCATTCAAACAGTTTTCTTTATTTTCATGACTATGAAAATTGTAGATTCACACTGAAGGCATGAAAACTATGAATTAACACATGTGGAATTATATACATAACAAAAAAGTGTGAAACAACTGAAAATATGTCATATTCTAGGTTCTTCAAAGTAGACACCTTTTGCTTTGATTACTGCTTTGCACACTCTTGGCATTCTCTTGATGAGCTTCAAGAGGTAGTCACCTAAAATGGTCTTCCAACAGTCTTGAAGGAGTTCCCAGAGATGCTTAGCACTTGTTGGCCCTTTTGCCTTCACTCTGCGGTCCAGCTCACCCCAAACCATCTTGATTGGGTTCAGGTCCGGTGACTGTGGAGGCCAGGTCATCTGGCGCAGCACCCCATCACTCTCCTTCATGGTCAAATAGCCCTTACACAGCCTGGAGGTGTGTTTGGGGTCATTGTCCTGTTGAAAAATAAATGATGGTCCAACTAAACGCAAACCGGATGGAATAGCATGCTGCTACAAGATGCTGTGGTGGCCATGCTGGTTCAGTATGCTTTCAATTTTGAATAAATCCCCAACAGTGTCACCAGCAAAGCCCCCCCACACCATCACACCTGCTCCTCCATGCTTCACGGTGGGAACCAGGCATGTAGAGTCCATCCGTTCACCTTTTCTGCGTCGCACAAAGACACGGTGGTTGGAACCAAAGATCTCAAATTTGGACTCATCAGACCAAAGCACAGATTTCCACTGGTCTAATGTCCATTCCTTGTGTTCTTTAGCCCAAACAAGTCTCTTCTGCTTGTTGCCTGTCCTTAGCAGTGGTTTCCTAGCAGATATTCTAACATGAAGGCCTGATTCACACAGTCGCCTCTTAACAGTTGTTCTAGAGATGTGTCTGCTGCTAGAACTATGGGCGGCATTGACCTGGTCTCTAATCTAAGCTGCTGTTAACCTGCGATTTCTGAGGCTGGTGACTCAGATGTACTTATCCTCCGCAGCAGAGGGGACTCTTGGTCTTCCTTTCCTGGGGCGGTCCGCATGTGAGCCAGTTTCTTTGTAGCGCTTGATGGTTTTTGTGACTGCACTTGGGGACACTTTCAAAGTTTTCCCAATTTTTCGGACTGACTGACCTTCATTTCTTAAAGTAATGATGGCCACTCGTTTTTCTTTACTTAGCTGCTTTTTTCTTGCCATAATACAAATTCTAACAGTCTATTCAGTAGGACTATCAGCTGTGTATCCACCTGACTTCGCCACAACACAACTGATGGGCCCAACCCCATTTATAAGGCAAGAAATCCCACTTATTAAACCTGACAGGGCACACCTGTGAAGTGAAGACCATTTCAGGTGACTACCTCTTGAAGCTCATCAAGAGAATGCCAAGAGTGTGCAAGGCAGTAATCAAAGCTAAAGGTGGCTACTTGGAAGAACCTAGAATATGACATATTTTCAGTTGTTTCACACTTTTTTGTTATGTATATAATTCCACATGTGTTAATTCATAGTTTTGATGCCTTTAGTGTGAATCTACAATTGTCATAGTCATGAAAATAAAGAAAACTCTTTGAATGAGAAGGTGTGTCCAAACTTTTGGTCTGTACTGTATATAGGAGTTATATTACCTATTTGGCGAAGGCTGCCTATACAATATATCCTCCCCCCTCTCATTGTATTGGGGATCACCCCAGTGAGGATTCTTGGATTAGCGACCTCTGTCCAAACGGCACCCATTTTCCTATATATATATATATCTCACCACTATATTTTATTATTGTCTTGTATTTTACTGTTGTCTTGTAGTATACTAACTTTTTACTCTATGTTTTAATAAATTTGTCCCACATACT
This sequence comes from Bufo gargarizans, assembly GCF_014858855.1. NCBI lineage: Eukaryota > Metazoa > Chordata > Amphibia > Anura > Bufonidae > Bufo > Bufo gargarizans. The sequence continues at coordinate 403,682,416 of NC_058082.1, forward strand.
CCGTATATGAGTGCCCATTCATACTCTTTTCTACATTTATGGGTGTCTCAAGTAGGAGTGAGCGGATCTCTGAAATATTACAGTTCTAATTTACACCAGTTTAATAAATGGCCCCCTCAGTGTCATAATTTCTACTGGAAATGTTTGGCTTCACAAGCCCTCCACTTGGTACCACCACATTTTTGGAGTGAAAGTGTATGTGTATAAAAAACATAATTGCTTCCACAAATCTCACTCCCCATCTGTGTCTCAGGTACATGATTGTATGTCAAGCCTTGCTCTGATAGCTAGACTGTGCATGTGCGTGATGTCAGTGTGTCCCGGTCACCGTCTTGGAATTGGGCAACTCATTGTATAAAGGAATAGGGAGTCATTTATGAAAGCAGATATGTCTGTTTTGTGGTGTAAAAAAAAATAAAAAGTCATGGCAACTGCAACATTTTTGTGACATTTTGTGACCCTCAACACTTTTCACAGTTGTCTAAGGCCCCTTTCACCGCGGGTGAGTATTCCGCATGAGTGCAATGCTTGATGTAAACGCATTGCACCCTCACTGAATCCTGACCCGTTCATTTCTATGGGGCTGTGCACATGAGCTGTGATTTTCACGCGTCACTTGTGCGTTGCGTGAAAATCGCAGCATGCTCTACATTCTGAATGGGGGCACGTGAAAATCGCAAGCATCCGCAAGCAAGTGCAGATGCGGTGCGATTTTCACGCATGGTTGCTAGGTGACGATCGGGTTGGGGACCCGATCTGTATTATTTTCCCTTATAACATGGGTATAAGGGAAAATAATAGCATTCTGAATACAGAATGCAAAGTAAAATAGTGATGGAGGTATTAAAAATAAAAAATAAAATTAACTCACGAGTCCACTTGATCGTGTATTTGCGGATCTCTGTCTTCTCCTGTAATGTTGAGCTGCCGGCTAAGGACCTGTGGTGATGAACCATGTGATTGGACCATGTGATGAGCACAGTGACGTCACCACAGGTCTTTTGCCAGGTCTTGAAGATAGAACAGAGACCGGCAGCTATGGAGCAGGTAAGTTAATTATATATTTTTTTTAATCCCTCATTTACTTTGCATTCTGTATTAATAATGCTATTATCTTCCCTTATAACCTTGTTTTAAGGAAAAATAATAAAATATACACAACACCTAACCCAAACCTGAACTTCAGTAATGAAGTCCGGGTTTGGGTCTGGGAACCCAATATGCCGATTTTTCTCACACAGGTGCAAAACGCATTAAACCGCTTTGCACTCGCGCAGAAAAAAATGCACATTTTACCGCAACACATCTTTTCCGGCCCTAACACGCCACGCTCGTGTGAAAGAGGCCTTAGAGCTAAAAGTGAGATTAGACCTGAATTATGGCTCATAAATTTTATTCGGCAACTTCTCCGGTTAGCCAAGAAATTGAATTTGTTCCAAATTAATTTATCATGAATCGTTATTAGGGATGAGCGAACCCGAACTGTATAGTTCGGGTTCGTACCGAATTTTGGGGTGTCCGTGACACGGACCCGAACCCGGACATTTTCGTAAAAGTCCGGGTTCGGGTTCGGTGTTCGTCGCTTTCTTCGCGCTTTTGTGACGCTTTCTTGGCGCTTTTTGAAAGGCTGCAAAGCAGCCAATCAACAAGCGTCATACTACTTGCCCCAAGAGGCCATCACAGCCATGCCTACTATTGGCATGGCTGTGATTGGCCAGAGCACCATGTGACCCAGCCTCTATTTAAGCTGGAGTCACATAGCGCCGCCCGTCACTCTGCTCTGATTAGCGTAGGGAGAGGTTGCGGCTGCGACAGTAGGGCGAGATTAGGCAGATTAACTCCTCCAAAGGACTTGATTAACTGATCGATCTGCAGCTGTGGATCATTGAGCTGCTGATCCTCAATTGCTCACTGTTTTTAGGCTGCACAGACCGTTTGTCAGTCTCATTTTTCTGGGGTGATCGGCGGCCATTTTGTGTCTTGTGGTGCGCCAGCACAAGCTGCGACCAAGTGCATTTAACCCTCAATGGTGTGGTTGTTTTTTGGCTAAAGCCTACATCAGGGTGAAGCTGTGACACCAAGTGCATTTAACCAGCAATAGTCTGTTCATTTTTTGGCCATATACAAAATCAGGGGCAAGCTGCGCCTGTCACCAAGTGCATTTAACCCTCAATGGTGTGGTTGTTTTTTGGCTAAAGCCTACATCAGGGTGAAGCTGTGACACCAAGTGCATTTAACCAGCAATAGTCTGTTCATTTTTTGGCCATATACAAAATCAGGGGCAAGCTGCGCCTGTCACCAAGTGCATTTAACCCTCAATGGTGTGGTTGTTTTTTGGCTAAAGCCTACATCAGGGTGAAGCTGTCACACCAAGTGCATTTAACCAGCAATAGTCTGTTCATTTTTTGGCCATATACAAAATCAGGGGCAAGCTGCGCCTGTCACCAAGTGCATTTAACCCTCAATGGTGTGGTTGTTTTTTGGCTAAAGCCTACATCAGGGTGAAGCTGTCACACCAAGTGCATTTAACCAGCAATAGTCTGTTCATTTTTTGGCCATATACAAAATCAGGGGCAAGCTGCGCCTGTCACCAAGTGCATTTAACCCTCAATGGTGTGGTTGTTTTTTGGCTAAAGCCTACATCAGGGTGAAGCTGTCACACCAAGTGCATTTAACCAGCAATAGTCTGTTCATTTTTTGGCCATATCCCAGTCTAATTCTGTCACTAAATCCATACCGGTCACCCAGCGCCTAAATACTAGGCCTCAAATTTATATCCAGCTAAATCTGTCCCTAGTGCTGTAGCTGGGCGAGTTATTTAGTGTCCGTTCAAGCACATTTCTTGTTCTGGGTTGAAATACAATTCCCAATTTAGCAATTTCATAATTTAGTGGTTCCTGCTATATCAGAGCTCTTTGAAATCTATCCCAAAAAGGGTATATAATATTGAAGGTGCACATAGGGTCATTCAGAGTAACTTCACACACACCCGCTACTGTGTATTTCCAAGTCTAATTCTGTCACTAAATCCATACCGGTGACCCAGCGCCTAAATACTAGGCCTCAAATTTAATTCCCTCTAAATCTCTCGTTACCCACCGCTGTACTGTTGTTGCTGGGCAAGATATTTAGTGTCCGTCAAAGCACATTTTTTGTTCTGGGTTGAAGTACAATTCCCAATTTAGCAATTTCATAATTTAGTGGTTTCTGCTATATCAGAGCTATTTGAAATCTATCCCAAAAAGGGTATATAATATTGAAGGTGCACATAGGGTCATTCAGAATAACTTCACACACACCCGCTACTGTGTATTTCCAAGTCTAATTCTGTCACTAAACCCATACCTGTCACCCAGCGCCTAAATACTAGGCCTCAAATTTAAATCCCTCTAAATCTCTCGTTACCGTTGTCCTGTTGTAGCTGGGAAAGTTATTTAGTGCCCGTCAAAGCACATTTTTTGTTCTGGGTTGAAGTACAATTCCCAATTTAGCAATTTCATAATTTAGTGGTTCCTGCTATATCAGAGCTATTTGAAATCTATCCCAAAAAGGGTATATAATATTGAAGGTGCACATAGGGTCATTCAGAATAACTTCACACACACCCGCTACTGTGTATTTCCAAGTCTAATTCTGTCACTAAATCCATACCGGTGACCCAGCGCCTAAATACTAGGCCTCAAATTTAATTCCCTCTAAATCTCTCGTTACCCACCGCTGTACTGTTGTTGCTGGGCAAGATATTTAGTGTCCGTCAAAGCACATTTTTTGTTCTGGGTTGAAGTACAATTCCCAATTTAGCAATTTCATAATTTAGTGGTTTCTGCTATATCAGAGCTATTTGAAATCTATCCCTAAAAGGGTATATAATATTGAAGGTGCACATAGGGTCATTCAGAATAACTTCACACACACCCGCTACTGTGTATTTCCAAGTCTAATTCTGTCACTAAACCCATACCTGTCACCCAGCGCCTAAATACTAGGCCTCAAATTTATATCCAGCTAAATCTGTCCCTAGTGCTGTAGCTGGGCGAGTTATTTAGTGTCCGTTCAAGCACATTTCTTGTTCTGGGTTGAAATACAATTCCCAATTTAGCAATTTCATAATTTAGTGGTTCCTGCTATATCAGAGCTCTTTGAAATCTATCCCAAAAAGGGTATATAATATTGAAGGTGCACATAGGGTCATTCAGAGTAACTTCACACACACCCGCTACTGTGTATTTCCAAGTCTAATTCTGTCACTAAATCCATACCGGTGACCCAGCGCCTAAATACTAGGCCTCAAATTTAATTCCCTCTAAATCTCTCGTTACCCACCGCTGTACTGTTGTTGCTGGGCAAGATATTTAGTGTCCGTCAAAGCACATTTTTTGTTCTGGGTTGAAGTACAATTCCCAATTTAGCAATTTCATAATTTAGTGGTTTCTGCTATATCAGAGCTATTTGAAATCTATCCCAAAAAGGGTATATAATATTGAAGGTGCACATAGGGTCATTCAGAATAACTTCACACACACCCGCTACTGTGTATTTCCAAGTCTAATTCTGTCACTAAACCCATACCTGTCACCCAGCGCCTAAATACTAGGCCTCAAATTTAAATCCCTCTAAATCTCTCGTTACCGTTGTCCTGTTGTAGCTGGGAAAGTTATTTAGTGCCCGTCAAAGCACATTTTTTGTTCTGGGTTGAAGTACAATTCCCAATTTAGCAATTTCATAATTTAGTGGTTCCTGCTATATCAGAGCTATTTGAAATCTATCCCAAAAAGGGTATATAATATTGAAGGTGCACATAGGGTCATTCAGAATAACTTCACACACACCCGCTACTGTGTATTTCCAAGTCTAATTCTGTCACTAAATCCATACCGGTGACCCAGCGCCTAAATACTAGGCCTCAAATTTAATTCCCTCTAAATCTCTCGTTACCCACCGGTGTACTGTTGTTGCTGGGCAAGATATTTAGTGTCCGTCAAAGCACATTTTTTGTTCTGGGTTGAAGTACAATTCCCAATTTAGCAATTTCATAATTTAGTGGTTTCTGCTATATCAGAGCTATTTGAAATCTATCCCTAAAAGGGTATATAATATTGAAGGTGCACATAGGGTCATTCAGAATAACTTCACACACACCCGCTACTGTGTATTTCCAAGTCTAATTCTGTCACTAAACCCATACCTGTCACCCAGCGCCTAAATACTAGGCCTCAAATTTAAATCCCTCTAAATCTCTCGTTACCGTTGTCCTGTTGTAGCTGGGAAAGTTATTTAGTGCCCGTCAAAGCACATTTTTGTTCTGGGTTGAAGTACAATTCCCAATTTAGCAATTTCATAATTTAGTGGTTCCTGCTATATCAGAGCTATTTGAAATCTATCCCAAAAAGGGTATATAATATTGAAGGTGCACATTGGGTCATTCAGAATAACTTCACACACACGCTTCTGTGCATTTCCAAGTCTAATTCTGTCACTAAATCCATACCGGTGACCCAGCGCCTAAATACTAGGCCTCAAATTTAATTCCCTCTAAATCTCTCGTTACCCACCGCTGTACTGTTGTTGCTGGGCAAGATATTTAGTGTCCGTCAAAGCACATTTTTGTTCTGGGTTGAAGTACAATTCCCAATTTAGCAATTTCATAATTTAGTGGTTTCTGCTATATCAGAGCTATTTGAAATCTATCCCTAAAAGGGTATATAATATTGAAGGTGCACATAGGGTCATTCAGAATAACTTCACACACACCCGCTACTGTGTATTTCCAAGTCTAATTCTGTCACTAAATCCATACCGGTGACCCAGCGCCTAAATACTAGGCCTCAAATTTAATTCCCTCTAAATCTCTCGTTACCCACCGTTGTACTGTTGTTGCTGGGCAAGATATTTAGTGTCCGTCAAAGCACATTTTTTGTTCTGGGTTGAAGTACAATTCCCAATTTAGCAATTTCATAATTTAGTGGTTTCTGCTATATCAGAGCTATTTGAAATCTATCCCTAAAAGGGTATATAATATTCAAGGTGCACATTGGGTCATTCAGAATAACTTCACACACACACGCTTCTGTGCATTTCCAAGTCTAATTCTGTCACTAAATCCATACCGGTCACCCAGCGCCTAAATACTAGGCCTCAAATTTATATCCCGCTGAATTTGAATACAATACATTGGGCCAAATAATATATTTGTTGTTGTGGTGAACCATAACAATGAGAAAAACATCTAGTAAGGGACGCGGACGTGGACATGGTCGTGGTGGTGTTAGTGGACCCTCTGGTGCTGGGAGAGGACGTGGCCGTTCTGCCACATCCACACGTCCTAGTGTACCAACTACCTCAGGTCCCAGTAGCCGCCAGAATTTACAGCGATATATGGTGGGGCCCAATGCCGTTCTAAGGATGGTAAGGCCTGAGCAGGTACAGGCATTAGTCAATTGGGTGGCCGACAGTGGATCCAGCACGTTCACATTATCTCCCACCCAGTCTTCTGCAGAAAGCGCACAGATGGCGCCTGAAAACCAACCCCATCAGTCTGTCACATCACCCCCATGCATACCAGGGAAACTGTCTCAGCCTCAAGTTATGCAGCAGTCTCTTATGCTGTTTGAAGACTCCGCTGGCAGGGTTTCCCAAGGGCATCCACCTAGCCCTTCCCCAGCGGTGAAAGACATAGAATGCACTGACGCACAACCACTTATGTTTCCTGATGATGAGGACATGGGAATACCACCTCAGCATGTCTCTGATGATGACGAAACACAGGTGCCAACTGCTGCGTCTTTCTGCAGTGTGCAGACTGAACAGGAGGTCAGGGATCAAGACTGGGTGGAAGACGATGCAGGGGACGATGAGGTCCTAGACCCCACATGGAATGAAGGTCGTGCCACTGACTTTCACAGTTCGGAGGAAGAGGCAGTGGTGAGACCGAGCCAACAGCGTAGCAAAAGAGGGAGCAGTGGGCAAAAGCAGAACACCCGCCGCCAAGAGACTCCGCCTGCTACTGACCGCCGCCATCTGGGACCGAGCACCCCAAAGGCAGCTTCAAGGAGTTCCCTGGCATGGCACTTCTTCAAACAATGTGCTGACGACAAGACCCGAGTGGTTTGCACGCTGTGCCATCAGAGCCTGAAGCGAGGCATTAACGTTCTGAACCTGAGCACAACCTGCATGACCAGGCACCTGCATGCAAAGCATGAACTGCAGTGGAGTAAACACCTTAAAACCAAGGAAGTCACTCAGGCTCCCCCTGCTACCTCTTCTGCTGCTGCCGCCTCGGCCTATTCTGCTGCTGCCGCCTCGGCCTCTTCCTCCGCCTCTGGAGGAACGTTGGCACCTGCCGCCCAGCAAACAGGGGATGTACCACCAACACCACCACCACCACCACCTCCGTCACCAAGCGTCTCAACCATGTCACACGCCAGCGTTCAGCTCTCCATCTCACAAACATTTGATAGAAAGCGTAAATTCCCACCTAGCCACCCTCGATCCCTGGCCCTGAATGCCAGCATTTCTAAACTACTGGCCTATGAAATGCTGTCATTTAGGCTGGTGGACACAGACAGCTTCAAACAGCTCATGTCGCTTGCTGTCCCACAGTATGTTGTTCCCAGCCGGCACTACTTCTCCAAGAGAGCCGTGCCTTCCCTGCACAACCAAGTATCCATAAAATCAAGTGTGCACTGCGCAACGCCATCTGTAGCAAGGTCCACCTAACCACAGATACGTGGACCAGTAAGCACGGCCAGGGACGCTATATCTCCCTAACTGCACACTGGGTAAATGTAGTGGCAGCTGGGCCCCAGGCGGAGAGCTGTTTGGCGCACGTCCTTCCGCCGCCAAGGATCGCAGGGCAACATTCTTTGCCTCCTGTTGCCACCTCCTCCTTCTCGGCTTCCTCCTCCTCTTCTTCCACCTGCTCATCCAGTCAGCCACACACCTTCACCACCAACTTCAGCACAGCCCGGGGTAAACGTCAGCAGGCCATTCTGAAACTCATATGTTTGGGGGACAGGCCCCACACCGCACAGGAGTTGTGGCGGGGTATAGAACAACAGACCGACGAGTGGTTGCTGCCGGTGAGCCTCAAGCCCGGCCTGGTGGTGTGTGATAATGGGCGAAATCTCGTTGCAGCTCTGGGACTAGCCAATTTGACGCACATCCCTTGCTTGGCGCATGTGCTGAATTTGGTGGTGCAGAAGTTCATTCACAACTACCCCGACATGTCAGAGCTGCTGCATAAAGTGCGGGCCGTCTGTTCGCGCTTCCGGCGTTCACATCCTGCTGCTGCTCGCCTGTCTGCGCTACAGCGTAACTTCGGCCTTCCCGCTCACCGCCTCATATGCGACGTGCCCACCAGGTGGAACTCCACCTTGCACATGCTGGACAGACTGTGCGAGCAGCAGCAGGCCATAGTGGAGTTTCAGCTGCAGCACGCACGGGTCAGTCGCACTACAGAACAGCACCACTTCACCACCAATGACTGGGCCTCCATGCGAGACCTGTGTGCCCTGTTGCGCTGTTTCGAGTACTCCACCAACATGGCCAGTGGCGATGACACCGTTATCAGCGTTACAATACCACTTCTATGTCTCCTTGAGAAAACACTTAGGGCGATGATGGAAGAGGAGGTGGCCCAGGAGGAGGAGGAGGAGGAGGAGGAAGAGGGGTCATTTTTAGCACTTTCAGGCCAGTCTCTTCGAAGTGACTCAGAGGGAGGTTTTTGGCAACAGCAGAGGCCAGGTACAAATGTGGCCAGCCAGGGCCCACTACTGGAGGACGAGGAGGACGAGGATGAGGAGGAGGTGGAGGAGGATGAGGATGAAGCATGGTCACAGCGGGGTGGCACCCAACGCAGCTCGGGTCCATCACTGGTGCGTGGCTGGGGGGAAAGGCAGGACGATGACGATACGCCTCCCACAGAGGACAGCTTGTCCTTATCCCTGGGCAGCCTGGCACACATGAGCGACTACATGCTGCAGTGCCTGCGCAACGACAGCAGAGTTGCCCACATTTTAACCTGTGCGGACTACTGGGTTGCCACCCTGCTGGATCCACGCTACAAAGACAATGTGCCCACCTTACTTCCTGCACTGGAGCGTGATAGGAAGATGCGCGAGTACAAGCGCACGTTGGTAGACACGCTACTGAGAGCATTCCCAAATGTCACAGGGGAACAAGTGGAAGCCCAAGGCCAAGGCAGAGGAGGAGCAAGAGGTCGCCAAGGCAGCTGTGTCACGGCCAGCTCCTCTGAGGGCAGGGTTAGCATGGCAGAGATGTGGAAAACTTTTGTCAACACGCCACAGCTAACTGCACCACCACCTGATACGCAACGTGTTAGCAGGAGGCAACATTTCACTAACATGGTGGAACAGTACGTGTGCACACCCCTCCACGTACTGACTGATGGTTCGGCCCCATTCAACTTCTGGGTCTCTAAATTGTCCACGTGGCCAGAGCTAGCCTTTTATGCCTTGGAGGTGCTGGCCTGCCCGGCAGCCAGCGTTTTGTCTGAACGTGTATTCAGCACGGCAGGGGGCGTCATTACAGACAAACGCAGCCGCCTGTCTACAGCCAATGTGGACAAGCTGACGTTCATAAAAATGAACCAGGCATGGATCCCACAGGACCTGTCCGTCCCTTGTCCAGATTAGACATTAACTACCTCCCCATAACCATATATTATTGGACTCCAGGGCACTTCCTCATTCAATCCTATTTTTATTTTCATTTTACCATTATATTGCGAGGCTACCCAAAGTTGAATGAACCTCTCCTCTGCCTGTGTGCTAGGCCTAAATATATGCCAATGGACTGTTGCAGTGGTGGGTGACGTGAAGCCTCATTCTCTGCTATGACATGCAGACTGATTCTCTGCTGACATGAAGCCAGATCCTCTGTTACGGGAGCTCTCTCCTCTGCCTGGGTGCTGGGCCTAAATTTATGACAATTGACTGTTGCAGTGGTGGGTGACGTGAAGCCTGATTCTCTGCTATGATATGAAGACTGATTCTCTGCTGACATGAAGCCAGATTGTCTGTTACGGGACCTTTCTCCTCTGCCTGGGTTCTGGGCCTAAATTTATGAAAATTGACTGTTGCAGTGGTGGGTGACGTGAAGCCTGATTCTCTGCTATGATATGAAGACTGATTCTCTGCTGACATGAAGCCAGATTGTCTGTTACGGGACCTTTCTCCTCTGCCTGGGTTCTGGGCCTAAATTTATGACAATGGACTGTTGCAGTGGTGGCTGACGTGAAGCCTGATTCTCTGCTATGACATGCAGACTGATTCTCTGCTGTCATGAAGCCAGATTGTCTGTTACGGGACCTCTCTGCTCTGCCTGTGTGCTAGGCCTAAATATATGCCAATGGACTGTTGCAGTGGTGGCTGACGTGAAGCCTCATTCTCTGCTATGACATGCAGACTAATTCTCTGCTGACATGAAGCCAGATTGTCTGTTACGGGACCTCTCTCCTCTGCCTGGGTGCTGGGCCTAAATTTATGACAATGGACTGTTGCAGTGGTGGCTGACGTGAAGCCTGATTCTCTGCTATGACATGCAGACTAATTCTCTGCTGACATGAAGCCAGATTGTCTGTTACGGGACCTCTCTCCTCTGCCTGGGTGCTGGGCCTAAATATATGCCAATGGACTGTTGCAGTGGTGGCTGACGTGAAGCCTCATTCTCTGCTATGACATGCAGACTAATTCTCTGCTGTCATGAAGCCAGATTGTCTGTTACGGGACCTCTCTGCTCTGCCTGTGTGCTAGGCCTAAATATATGCCAATGGACTGTTGCAGTGGTGGGTGACGTGAAGCCTCATTCTCTGCTATGACATGCAGACTGATTCTCTGCTGACATGAAGCCAGATTGTCTGTTACGGGACCTCTCTGCTCTGCCTGTGTGCTAGGCCTAAATATATGCCAATGGACTGTTGCAGTGGTGGGTGACGTGAAGCCTCATTCTCTGCTATGACATGCAGACTGATTCTCTGCTGACATGAAGCCAGATTGTCTGTTACGGGACCTCTCTGCTCTGCCTGTGTGCTAGGCCTAAATATATGCCAATGGACTGTTGCAGTGGTGGCTGACGTGAAGCCTCATTCTCTGCTATGACATGCAGACTAATTCTCTGCTGACATGAAGACAGATTCTCTGTTACGGGACCTCTCTCCTCTGCCTGGGTGCCGGGGCCTAAATATCTGAGAATGGACTGTTCCAGTGGTGGGTGACGGGAAGCCAGATTCTCTGCTATGGAACCTCTCTCCAATTGATTTTGGTTAATTTTTATTTATTTAATTTTTATTTTAATTCATTTCCCTATCCACATTTGTTTGCAGGGGATTTACCTACATGTTGCTGCCTTTTGCAGCCCTCTAGCTCTTTCCTGGGCTGTTTTACAGCCTTTTTAGTGCCGAAAAGTTCGGGTCCCCATTGACTTCAATGGGGTTCGGGTTCGGGACGAAGTTCGGATCGGGTTCGGATCCCGAACCCGAACATTTCCGGGATGTTCGGCCGAACTTCTCGAACCCGAACATCCAGGTGTTCGCTCAACTCTAATCGTTATATATCACATATACCCAGTCCACTCTACCATAAGGTATGGCCACACGGAGTGGCCATGGTGCGATGAAGAACCGTGTGGCCAATTAGCCCCCAGATGCCTTTCATTTAACAATGAAGATCGCATTGTATAGTCCTTCTTCATTGTTAATGGCCACATGGCACCTGTAATGCACCTTTAACCTCTTCAGGACACAGGGCGTACCGGTACGCCCTGATGTCCTGGTACTTAAGGACACAGGGCGTACCGATACGTCCTGAGAATTTACGATCACCACAGCTCCGCCTGCGGCGATCGGAAACAAATTCCTGCCGAAATCATTCGGCAGGCACTCTGTACCAATGCCCAGGGGGGTCTTGTGACCCCCCAATGTCGGCGATCGCAGAAAACCGCAGGTCAAATCAGAGCTGCGGTTTTCAGCGTTTCCGGGTTATTTGGGTCTTTAAGGAGACACCAATCACCATCCTGCGATTCTGTGAGGTGGCGATCACGTCACCTCTCAGGATCACCTGCGATTGGTCCCTATGCGGCATGTGGGCGGAGTGCGGCAAGTTTGAATTTCCGCTACTGCTCTCCATTCCGGTCCGTGGAGCGGGGAGAGCAGCAGGAGATCACACTGCCCACCATCTTGTGAGTTTTTGGTGTCATCAGGCACCTTAGGAGGCAGGGACAGGCAGGGGCAGGCAGGTAGTGGGAGGTGTAGGCAGGGGTAGTTAGGGCAAGTTAAGGGTTAGATTAGGCAAAAAAATATATCTTTTTTGGTCTGTGAGCCCCCTTATCGGGTCTCTGGGGTCCACAGCAGTTAGCTGTGTGACCTAGACCCCCCCAGGGGTGCTGCAGCTTGCCCCCCCACACACACACTTACTGTTAGCGTAACGCCCACCCAGCCCCACAGCGCATTTGTAATTATCTTTTCGTTTTGACACTTTTTTAAACTTTTTTTAGTTAGGGATATATTTTTTTTATAGCTATAGGGTAAGTGCGTGAACACCCGTGCCCCACACACACCTAGTAAAGATTTACACACACGTACATACACACGCAGACACACACTCCCCTATGGCCCACCGGACCTTCTCGGCCGAGGAGGCATACACCCTCCTTGCCTCCGAGTCCGAGAGCCCCATTGAGGAGGAGGATGACCCCACGTTCCTGTTGTCATCCGCTTCCTCATCATCATCAAGCGATGATGAGCCCCCAAGGCGGATCGAGGGGACCCCCATGCTAGCGACCCTGTGGCCCAGCCTAGTACGAGCAGCTCTGGGACTCGTACTAGTTTTCCGGACCACCAGGTCAGTCCACCTGAGCCCCCTGCAGGTGGACTTGTCTGGTGTACCCCAGAGAACTTTGAGCCTGCAATTCCAATCAGGAATCCAGATTTACACAGTGGGCTTCACTGAATACGACTTTTTCAGTCTTTTTTCAGTGAGGAACTGGTAAATCTGATGGTGGAGCAGACGAACCTGTACGCCCAACAGTTCGTCGCTCAAAACCCGGGTTCGTTTTTGGCTGGGCTCGGTGGCTGGCCCCCGGTCAGTGCAGCCGAGATAAGGACGTTTTGGGGCCTCATGCTGCAAATGGACCTAGTCAAAAAGCCCAGTGTCAGGCTGTACTGGAGTGGGGACATCCTCTACCAGATCCCACTTCACAGTATGGCCATGACACGTTCCCAATTTGAGGCCATCCGGAAATGCCTGCATTATGCAGATAATGCAGCATATTGCCCCCCCCCCCCAAGGTGATCCTGCCTATGACCGTCTGTATAAGATACGGCCGGTCATCGATCACTTTGGGGCCAAATTCATGGAGGTCTATGTACCTGGAAGGGAGGTCGCGGTTGATGAGTCTCTCATTGCATTCAAGGGGAGACTCATTTTTCGCCAGTATGTTCCCTCAAAGCGGGCGAAGTATGGCGTGAAGCTGTACAAACTATGTGAGAGTACCTCAGGGTACACTTACAAGTTTCATGTGAAAGAGGGGCGAGATTCCCGTATTCAACCCCCAGAATGTCCCCCCACTCTGGGTGTTAGCGGGAAACTTGTGTGGGACCTTATGCACCCACTGCTAGATAAGGGTTACCACCTATACGTGGATAACTTTTATACTAGTATCCCCTTGTTCCAGTCCCTCGCCGCCAGATCCACATTCGCTTGTGGGACCGTGCATAAAAATCAGCGCAGCCTCCATGCCTACCCCCTCCAGGTACCTATCCCCAGAGGTGAGACCCATGCCCTTACCAGTGGAAACCTGCTGCTGGTCAGATATAAGGACAAGAGGGATGTCCTTGTACTGTCCACAATTCACGGTGACGGCATCACCCCTGTCCCTGTGCGAGGTACCACGGCAACGGTCCTCAAGCCCGATTGTATCGTCGACTGCAATCGGTATATGGGAGGGGTTGATCTCTCTGAGCAAGTGCTCAAGCCATATAACGCCATGGGCAAAATCAAGGCATGGTACAAAAAAGTTGCGGTCTACTTGGTGCAGGTTGCCATGTACAACTCTTTTGTACTGTTCCAGAGCACTGGCAACACAGGGACATTATTCCAGTTCTATGAGGCAGTCCTCAAGACCCTGATCTGTACCTCAGGAATTGGAGGCACCCAGATCGTCCCTGTCCAACACTTTCCAGGTGTGGTCCCCCATAATGGAAAGAAGGGACAAACCCCCCAAAAATGCAAAAACAAAGTGTAATAGCAAGCGATCAAAAGTCATATAGCACCCCAAAAAGTGGCAATAAAACCTTCCCCTCATCCCGCAAAAAATAAGCCCCTACCTAATACAATCGGCTAAAAAACAAAACAAAAATGACTCAGACTATAGAGATACAAAAAATTTATTTTTTTGTATCCAAAAAGATAATAGTCTAAAACCTTAATAATTGTAAAAAAAATTGACTTATTAGGTATCGTCGCGTCCGTAATAATCTCCTCTGTAAAAATACCCCATGACCCAACCCCCCAGATTAACATGGTCCAAAAAAAAAAAAATATTTAAATGGTGCCAAAACAGCCATTTTTGGCACTTTTCCATTTCGATCTGTTGTTGCCGGTAAAAACCTAGGGTTAACAGCCAAACAAAACTTAATATTTATTACCCTGATACTGCAGTTTACAGAAACGCCTCATTTGTGGTTGTAAACTGCTGTATCAGTAAAAGGGAAGCGCAAAAGTAAAGGACCGACATGGTTTCTGGAAGGCCGATTTTGATGGCCCTTTTTATTGACACCATGTAATTTTAGAAGCCCCCCTGATGCCCCCCTAGAGTAGAAACTCCCTAAAAGTGACCCCATCTAAGAAACTACACCCCTTAAGGTATTCAAAACTAATTTTACAAACTTTATTAACCCTTTATGTGTTCCTCAACAGATTATGACAAATGGAGATGACATTTCTGAATTTGAATTTTTGGTAACCTTACCTCACAAAAATGTAATATAGAGCAACCAAAAAACATATGTACCCTAAAATTAGTCCCCAAAAAATACGCCACCTTTTCCCGTAGTTTTCTTAATGGGGTCACTTTTAGGGAGTTTCTACTGTAGGGGTGCATCAGGGGGTCTTGAAATAAGACACAGTGTAAATAAACCGTTCCATAAAAATCTGTCCCCCAAAACCCACACGGCGCTCCATTCCCTCTACACCCCACCGTGTGGCCGTCCAGTAGTGTACGACCACATATGGGGTGTTTCTGTAAACAGCAGAGTCAGGGCAATAAATATTCAGTCTTGTTTGACTGTTAACCCCTGATTTGTTAGTGGAAACAATTTTGAAATTTCATCCCCATTTGCCAATAACTCTTGTGCAACACCTAAAGGGTTAACAAAGTTTGTAAAATCAGTTTTGAATACCTTGAGGGGTGTAGTTTCTTAGATGGGGTCACTTTTATGGAGTTTCTACTCTAGGGGTACATCAGGGGGGCTTCAAATGGGACATGGTGTAAATAAACCAGTCCAGCAAAATCTGCCTTCCAAAAACCATATGGCGCACTTTTCCCTCTACGCCCTACTGTGTGGTTGTACAGTGGTGTACAACCACATATGGGGTG
Source organism: Bufo gargarizans (assembly GCF_014858855.1). Taxonomy (NCBI): domain Eukaryota; kingdom Metazoa; phylum Chordata; class Amphibia; order Anura; family Bufonidae; genus Bufo; species Bufo gargarizans. The sequence goes on from NC_058082.1 coordinate 403,698,028, forward strand.
TTTCTGTAAACGGCAGAGTCAGGGCAATAAAGATACAGTCTTGTTTGACTGTTAGCCCTTGATTTGTTAGTGGAAAAAATGGGTTAAAATGGAAAAATAGGCAAAAAAAAAAAATTCTGACATTTCATCCCCATTTGGCAATAACTCTTGTGGAGCACCTAAAGGGTTAACATAGTTTGTGCGATCAGTTTTGAATACCTTTAGGGGTGTAGTTTCTAACATGGGGTCATTTTTGGGTGGTCCCTAAAAAAAATGTGTTTTTGAAAATTTCTGAAAATTTCCAAGATTTGCTTCTAAACTTCTAAGCCTTGTAACGTCCCCAAAAAATAAAATAGCATTCCCCAAATGATCAAAACATGAAGTAGACATATGGGGTATGTAAATTAATAACAGTTCTTGGAGTTATTACTATGTATTGTAGAAGTAGAGAAATTGAAAGTTAGACATTTGCAAATTTTTCCAAATTTTGGAAATAAAAAAGATTTTTTTTTTACTCCATTTTACTAGTGTCATGAAGTACAATATGTGATGAAAAAACAATCTCAGAATGGCCTGGCTAAGTAAAAGCGTTTTAAAGTTATCACCACATAAAGTGACATTGGTCAGATTTGCAAAAAAATGGCCTGGTCCTTAAGGTGAAATAAGGTTGTGTCCTGAAGGGGTTAAACAGAGGCTGTTGCTAGTATGGGGTCTGGCTGGTGTTAGATGGGAGGTCCATATGAATAGTATTGCTGTTCTTGCCTGCAATCTCCAAATCTGCATATTTTTGTTTTGCGCTCCCTGCTTTCCCAGAGCCATAACTTTTTTATTTTTATATTCACATAGGCGAATGAGGGCTCTTTTTTTGAGGGACAAGTGGTACTTTACAACAACACCATTTAATATTGAACTGGGAAGTGGTAAAAATTCCAAACGGGGTGAAATTGGAAAAAAAAAAAAGCAATTCCGCCACAGTTTTATGATTTTTTTTTATTTACAACGTTTGATGTGCAATAAAACTGACCAGTTAATTTCATTCTACAGGTCAGCTCAAATCCGTAGATACCTTATATGTATAGTTTTTGTTGCGTTTTGATAAAATAATAAAAAAGTTGGAAAGAAATCAGTTTTATTTTTTCATTGCCATATTTTGACCCCTAGAACCTTTTTGTCATTATGTGTATAAGGCTGTGTGGGGGCTAATTTTTGGCGTCGCAATCCTTTCATTGATACAATTTTGGGGTGTGTATGACTTTTTGATCAGTTTTTATTTATTTATTTTTTATAAAAAATGAAGCCACCAAATGCAAATTGCAGCCATTTTGACGCTTTTTTCTGTTTCGCCGTTGTATGGAGAAGATATTTTTATACTATGGGCATTTTAGCACATGGAGATACACATGATGTTAATTTTTTATTTTTTTTAGTTCTTTTATTTTTATTTTGGAAAAAGGGGGGTGATTAGAATTTTTATGTTTTTCTCTATATTTAAAAAAATGTATTTATTTTTTTACACTTTTTTATAGTTCTAGCACTAGCATTGGAGTCTATGAGAAAATGACTATTTTCCTATGGAGCCCTATTACAGGCAAGAACTCCATACGAAACACTGTGCAGCAGCCTCCTATCATTCACTATGAAAGGGGTTGCTGCACACAAGCTGCGGCTCCTCCGATTGCCACACGAGCATCACCGGAAGCGCACGCTACCTGTGTTTCATGCGCTCAGATGCCATGGTCAGGATTGACCACGGCATTTGAAGAGTAAAATGTCCGTGAGCAGGATTACCACCGGTCGCGGACATTAGCTGTGGATGTTTGCTGTATGAGTGGCACCATATTTAAAGAACCGGCTAGAGCTGCACTAGTAAGGCGCTGGTCGGGAAGGAGTTAATCAGCTCTAGCAACCCATTTCTTCAACTTCAGCTCTCTCCTGGCATACAGGTGGGAGCACTTCTACTGCCATCTGCTTTTCCTCCCTTTCAACATCATCTAATATCGATAACAATATGTCACCAGGAACATCCCGCTCCTCATCACTCTGCATTTTTCAGACATTTTTAGGACATGGAGACTTTAAAGGATGATTTAGAAGAAGTAAAGCCAGCAAAAGATGAGGATGGTCATCATTAAGATATGGCCCCCCTAAGGGGTGCAAACTGGATGTAATGGTTGGTATGGTGGCCCTGGAATAATAAAGGCCTCCATCTTATTGGTATTGAATTACATATCTTAGTTTACGGCTGATGTAGAAATAAGTACATTTTGGAATAAATAAATATGGGATGGCTATCTGTGGATTGGCTGGCTGCACGGCATTGAGGGTGAGCTTGCATTCTTGGGCTTCTTACGTTCACTTTGTAACATATGCAACTGCCAATTTATCGTTCCCGAGATATTCCTAAAAAATGACCTGCATTATCCAATACAAGCCTGCCAGCCTTTCACTTAAATCCTAACTGCCATACACACGGTCACATGTCCCTTATCAGCCAATAGAAGCGCGGAGGTCCTACTCCAGTTTGCCATAACAACTGATCACAGGTTTTTGCCGTTCGCAGGTCCTTAAATATTCAGTCATATGACGTATGACGGCATAACTAAACTGCTACATGCATGGGGGGCAGGGGCCACTATTAAACAGACGAGTGCTGTGGAGTTCACTGTTAAAGGGGCGGGAGCTGTAGAGTTCACTGTTAAAGGGATGGGCACCATGGAGGTGACTGTTAAAGGGGCAGCCACTGTGAAAGTCACTGCTAAAATGGAGGTGAAAGTCAGTGTTAAAGGGGCAGTCACCATTAAAGGGGCGGCCATTGTGAAAGTCACTGTTAATGGGGCGGTCTCTGTTAAAGGGGCGGCCACTGTGAAAGTTACTGTTAAAAGGGCAGCCACCGCAAAAGTCACTGTTAAAGGGGCAGTCACTGTTAAAGGGGCAGTCACCATTAAAGGGGCGGCCACTGTGAAGGTCACTGTTAAAGGGGTGGTCACTGTTAAAGGGGTGGTCACTATGAAAGTCACTGCCAAACAGGCGGTCACCGTTAAAGGGTCAGCCACTGTGAAAGTCACTGTTAAGGGGGCAGTCACCGTTAAAGGGGCGGCCATTGAAAAGTCACTGTTATTTAACATAAAATTGCAATAAATAAATGCCCGAGCAATGCCGGGTCATCAGCTAGTTTTATATAATTACCTCCTCCACCATAACAACCTCTGTACTATTCCTGGGTGTAAATGTAATATTTTTTTTGGCATGCTTTTTGTGCAACTGTACAATTAGAGCTGGAAAGGGCCTGATTCCTGGAGTCCTCCTCCTTGTATTGTTTTTTTTACAAACCAAACTAACATTCTATAAAGAAGTGTTGATCCAAAAATAAGTAAAAATAGATTTTTGTTGCAGGAACATATTTGGGTAAGGACATTTTAACCCCTAACGGTCTAAACGTCGCATTCCCTTGCTGTTTTTTATGGAATAAATCCACTTTATTTACCACAAACCGACGAGTGCTGCAGATTTTTTCGTATTGCTATTTGATGGTGGATCAACAGCCAGGATCCCGATCTGCTGGCACCAGTACTACCGTGGTGAAGGTATAGTGCATGGACTTTCCAAATTGGCTGATTTTTGGAAACAGGAGTGCTGCCGGACCTACTTATATTGTAACCCCTACCAACAGTCACAAAATTCCCTTTCCAAAAATGTCACTTTTTTTTTTGTAGGTTTTGAATTTTTTACCTCTGCAGAACGCCAGACCTGCAGGGTATTGCGAAGTGAGGTCACGGTTATGGGCAATCGAGGGTTACTCACTGCTTATAGGAGAACCCGGGGCAGGCCTGTGGCAGTGAAGGAAAGGCTGGCACAAAGTTCCTCTGGGGCACACTCTGTAGGGACCAGGCCTGATGGTGTATGAGGTGCCCTGGATGTTGCAGATGTTTTGAGTGCCTGGAGCAAGGTCCCTTTAAGGATTGTGACGCCAGTGCCTGTAACGGTGGCACATCGATTTATAGCAGTAGTAATTGAGGGACACAGATGGTATGATGAACCAAACGTTGCTTTACTTGGGAACAGTCCAAACTTTGTACATACAATTGATAATGATGCAGTCCCTTTATAACAATGCTCCACAAGCAGGCTTATCTCAATACTGGCAGGTAATAATCTTGCAAGATACTTGGAGGGTAAACAGACCAGGCTGCACTATCTCCACGGCTATTCTGGCTGGCTGTATCCCAAGGCCCGGATGCCTAAATGCTGGCTTTAATCCTTGGTACTTAATCTTGCTCCCGTATTGACCCTTGCTCTTATTATGTAGTACCTCTGCCCATCAGTTTACTTATCTGAGCTGGTTGTACTGGCACTGCTGGGTTTAAAGGTGGCTGCAGGTTGCTCCCAGGAGGTCCATTCCTACTACTGGGGTTACTTCTTCTGTGGTTGTAGGATTACTGGTCTCCAGGCAGGCTGTACTCCTTCTAGCCTCCTGGTGGCAACTAGAAGCCTGGACTATCTAGCTGCATGTCAGAAGGAGGCCCTCAACATATCTCTGGCTGGTGCCTTCTCACTTCTGTCTCCACAGACTCCTGACTATGACCTGACCCCTCCCTGTCTGGGCCTGGACATTTATACTAGGGGCTCCTCTAGTGTCTAGGATGTCTAACTACACCCCAATAGGCCTGCTGAGCATATAACAGGGGAACCAACAAATATAAAAGCACATAGAAAATACATTACAATGCATGTTTAAACATAACCTCACTGTCCCTTAGGAGTAGGAGTAACACGTAACCCAATTGACCCTTGTGTAGTTCCCACCCCTACCTAGTGGGACACTACACCTCCAGTAAACAAAGCTGACAGAAGAGCATTTTAACTCCTTAGTGACATATCTTATTTTAGTCTTAAGCAATAGTAGCAATTTTCCCCTCTGTATTGCACTGGTCATAATAAGTTTTTATTTTGTCTTCAATTTAACTGTATGAGACCTTGAATTTAGCAGAATGAGGGAGGAAGACTAGATTCCTCTCTAGTAATAGTTATTGTTGCTATAACTGCAACTTGTAATGCGTGTTTTACACTAAGATCCAGTATGGACAGAATAGGGAAAAGTGTATAAATCTAAGCTTTATTGATATTTGTGTGTGTGTGTGAGGGGGTTTATAGATGTTTGGTGTGACCAATTTGATGCCTTTATCCGGACTTTGCTAAAAGTTAGTGTCATGGTGTCAGTGAATGACATAGAAAGCTGAGTAGATGAACAAGCCCTCATCTTCTCACTACTTGACTGAAATAAATGCACTCATATATCAAGAAAAAAATGTTTTCTGATTGATGGAAGATTGGGGAGGGGGATAGCTAAAATGCGCCAAAGTGCATGCTACTTTCACTCTGGGGACATGTACAATAACACAGGGAGAAACATTTCACTTCCACCACTTCCCCCCTCCTCCACCATGCTGGCTGACATCTCAGCCAGCTGAAGGGGGAGTGACGGCTTAAACTTTTCATATCTTAGATATTGCAGCCCTCACTGGACCAAGTGCTGTAACTCTCTCTGTACTGTAGCTAGTTCTGTGATCTTGGTATTGTTTTAAAACTTTAAAACAAGACCAACATTGTGTCTGTATCTCAATCACATCCTGAAATTGAGTCCTCAGAAGGGGCTACCCTTCTGTAGCCACACAATCCTCAAACTGTTCAAAACAGTAGAACACTGTTCAGAATGATCAGTGTGAGGGTTAATGTGCATTTTTGTGATTCTGTCTACATTTTGCCATAATCAGCCAACCATCTGTATATGTATATGGTGTTCCTGATGGCTGATAATCAGAAGAAAGAAGGGTAGGTCATGATGGATTTCCATATGGTTGATCTTTTGTTCTCAGAAGCCACCACCAGAGATCTCTGCTAGCAGCTAAGAATACTTGTGTATGGGCACATCAGGAGAAATAGCTGCCAGCTGAATGCACATTTGATAGCTTTGATATAAAATGTATAGCCAACATCAGAATTATGACAGAGACAAGATAATTTTACTTTACTTGTCCAAAATATGATTTCCATTGAAAGCATGCAAATTTTCATCATTAGAGACTCCCACGTGACATATAATAATAATAAAAAAAATAACAAATAAGATAGTACTCTGTTACTATCAACAGTATTACCATCCTATTACAATCAATAGAAGCATTGCAGCAAAGTTCCTAAAATGAGTACAGGAGTGAAGGTCATGCACACTAACCTGCAAGACAGAGCAAGAAGGCTGTATGACTTGTAAGTATAGATTGACACTACTGCCACGCACAGCCGAATAGCCGCTGATAGTCTCCTTATGTACAAAATTGTTCTATTTTACCAATACCAGTACCAGTATCCAGAAAGTGGCCAACCCCTTTAAGGATTTTGCTACAAAAACTTTGAGTTCTGTGCCATGTGCTAGGCATAAAGTGTATAAATCTAAACAGGGCCCGCTGTCTATTCAGACTCATGCACATGCTATATGAAGGCTCAATTTTGTATGAAGTCTTACTAGGGCTTTCACAGAGATGAATGAGTCCTGTACAAAGGCTTTTTTCCCATCAGGTGTTTTATGTGTGGGGGTAGTACGTGCCAAATAGCCATCTTACAATACATACACATTGGTCACCAGTATCCAAAAAGTGGCCAATCCTTTTAAAGTGGTTGTTCACCTTCAGGGGCTTTCTGCCAGATCCCCCCAATGTCACCAGACCAGTGAAGGAAAGTATACTTACCTGCTCACCACCACTGGGCTCCTGCTCCTTCAGCCCCCCGCCACTGCTACCAAGCTCTAGTCTTTGCATGACAATATCCGGTTTGATAGGTCTATGTGGCTGCTGCCGCCAAAGACTGGCCGAAGAGATTATGTGTCCCCCATGTGTTACTAGATCTTATGACTCATAGAGGACACATCACTGCTGCGACCAGTCATTGAGGCAGGTCTGCAGCAGCCACATGACCTCTGTCAAACAGTAAGTTTACCAGTGGGGACTGGAGTATGGCAGCTGCAGCAGAGGACAGAAGGTACAGGAACCCAGGTCTGCCAGTGTGTGTGTGTTTGGGGGGTGAGTATGAAAAAAAGGCCCCCAGAGGTGAACAACTCCTTTAAAGATAGAGAAGCAGTTGAATAATTATCATGGATTTTGGGTTTATCCAGTTTTTCTAGTTCATCTGATAACTTATTGTATAGTATTGTGATTTATTGTAGATAATATTTACCATATTTTTTGCTCCATAAGACACTTTTTTCTCCCAAAAATGGCGAAAAATGGCAATGCATCTTATGGAGTGAATACTAGTGAGCACTTCCATTATGGAAGCCATCACTAGTACACAGTAAGACTGGGGAGCGGTGAATACAGCGCTCTTGGAGCTGACTGTACTCAATGTTCCCTGGTCTTCCCTGGGCGCTGTGCTGCACTGGCCTGACTGCATACAACAATGTAAGGTCACAGTTAAGTGAGGCACCCAGAGAAGACCACAAAGCTGTGAGTGCAGGAACAGCTACAAGATCGGTAGAGTGGCAGTGAGATCCAGAGCAGGAGAGAAAAGTTAATTTATTTATTTTGTGTCTGATGAGGCTCTGAGGTCTAATAGTTACTGAGCATTTGATTTGGGGGTCTGATCTGAGGTCTGATTTGGGGATCTGATCCGACGCCTGAGAATTGGGGTCTGGAGTTCTGATGAGAAATGGGGGTCTAATAGGGGTCTTATAGAATGTGTCGGCAGATAAGAACCATTTGGCCCATCTAGTCTGCCAAATGAGATCTTATGAAATTTGGGGGTCTGATGAAGAATTGGGGGTCTGTTCTGAGGTCTGATGAGGATTGGAAGTCTGATTTGGGGGTCTGATGAAGACTGAGGGTTTGATCTGAAGTCTGATGAATAATTACAAAAAAAAATTATTTTCTTCTTGCAAATCCTAGGTGTGTCTTATGATCCAGTGCGTCTTACGGGATGAAAAATATGGTATAATAAAAAATTCTGTATATTATACAAACATCAGACATATTGTCTATATTTGGCATACATAAACCTCCACTGTTTTCTGCTTCATTGCACACTTTATGCCATTCTGAATTTTTCGATTGGAGAAAATGATCAAAATGGGACTCAATGAAGCATAGCAGGATGAGAAGAAAACTCTCATGTCTGTAATTGTTGAAGGTACTTGTGACACAGTCAGCATGTATATCCATATTATATTGTCTATCCCAAAGAAGATAACGTACAGCAGTACCAGCCTCAGCACATCTTGAGCAGCCTTTGTTTCAGCAGTCAGGTTTCGGTCACCATTTTGTCTTCTGATGCCCTGAACTTGTTTACGATGTCTGTACAGAGTCCGTAAAATGAAATAACTGGTAAAAACCATAATTGCAACAAAAGCAAAATCTCTGAAAGATACTGCAAAGCCATTGAAAATGTAGCTCATCTGATCAGGAAAATAGACATAACAAAATCCAAGGTTTAAGGTGAAACTAGGAATGCTGACATTTCTTGGTAGAGCAGAAAAAAATGGCGCTGCTATACACACAGCCATATTTATCACCCAGAGAGAAACTAGGGATAGACTCAAGAATTTCATGTCTTTCAGCTTGACAAAGGACCATCTTATATTAGGGGAGATAGTAACAGCTTGTAGTACAGTCAGCAGACAGGTCACACATACAGACAATGCGCGCACAATCCTGTAAATATACACAATAACTTTGCAAAAAACATCATTCAGCACATGGTTTATTCCAAAAACCGTCATTGTCTGTGGAACTCCTCGTGTTAGCAGAACCATCATGTTAACAAAGGCTAAATGGGAAAGAACTATGTCAACCGGCATGAGTTTGCATTTACTGTAGAGTATGGTTGCATAGGACAGTAAAATGACACAATTACTTATTATACCGACACTTGTCTGGAGAAAAAATGACATTCCTTTAATGATAATGCAAAGATCCATTTTATATTTAAGAACTTCTACAGCAGGAATCAGTGAATGAATACCTGCTGCTTGCGAGAATCTTCTCATTCAGTTGACTTTGGTAGCAAATTCATTGTCAAGTCGAAGGTTTCTTGCCTGCAAAAATCGTACTCTGGCATGGCATCTATCGAAAAGATTATTAATTGCATTAAAATATGTTTATGTATAATATCTGTCTCTTATACCTATCTCCACACATATGCACAGATTTATTGAATTGTTACTTCATTTATTTATTTATATCTTGTAAATCCATGGCACATCATTAGGATATGGCATCAGTTTATGATTGGTGGGGTTAGCTAACATTTTATAAGATCGGAAAAGGGAAGGGAGTACCCCAGACCTGAGGGTATCTGCAATTGATTGGTTTGCTATTGATATGTTTTGCTATGTTCATATATGCCCTGTACACCAGCTGATAAGGTATGGTTGGAATTAGGAATGTGACTAACCATCCCATTCCTCCCCTCTTGGTAGGAGTGGGCTGGACCTGCTTCTTGCCAGTAGGGGGAGTTCTAATGGGACTTGAGAAGGAAGGAAGAACATGCTTACTCCAGGAGGGTCTTAGGGACCAATTCTTATTCCAACTCTTCTGTGAGACCACTACTCCAGAAAGACTGCTAGAATACCAAAGATACAGATACCTGAAAAGCTACAGCTTTTTATAGTCAGCAGGGTGACCAGCAAGCCACCGCTTTATGGACCCTGCTGCACTTAAGGGATTATGGCTCATACACTCATCACCTAGATTACACCCAGGCCAGACCAACTCAAAGCTTGCATTACACAATATACACCCATAACCAGAAGTGTGAGAAGTTCAAAAGAGAGTCATCAGCAATATATCACATTAGAGGTGGCCTTAACTGCCACTTTGCCAGCCACCATCCTCATCACTTGGAGATAAAAACTGCAAGATGTACTACAATTTACCTTTTGTACAGTGAATAGAGACTTTTATACCTTTACTTTGTTCCTGATTCTTCAAGCCACCTTTCCACTGAACCGATCTCCAGGGATCAATGGCCTGAGGGAGCACACCGCCATACATCTCATCAGGGCCACTACCACTCCCATCCTCTCCACCGGCTCCCCAGGGACTTGCTACAGGACTACCCCTTTAACTTTCAAAATACAGCACTGGAGACCACATCCTTACTGCAAATGACTATTTATGCCAACAAGCAAAAATAGTTAAGTTTTGACCCCATAAACCTGGGGCTTTCTCACGTTTGAGAAAAATTTACGGTTCCAAAACACTTATTTTCTTCTGATGTATCCTTGGTTTTCATTTTTGATCTATTGTCTTACTGCAAAACTCAGTTACCCTTTATCTTCATTTTGCAGTTAGATGATGGGAAAGTAGTATAACTTCAAAATATACTATCACAGTGTAGTATTCATTGGGCCTTCAAAAATGGCAAGTTATCTAAGCCCTATGGCAGGACCAGATCTTGCTAGCATGATCTGCGAATGGAATCATGCATTTGTCCAAAGAGTTTCATTTAAGGGGACACTTCCATCAGAAAGGGGTATATTTATGGAAAACTATTTCATTTTTCTATGTTTTTCTTATTCCAATGAAAATTAAATTAAAACTATTGTCCTCCTAAATAGATAGGTAATCCATTTTCACTTTATTTCTGGTGTGAAGGGAAGATATAATCAGAAAGGTAAGGCTACTTTCACACTTGCGTTCAGAGCGGATCCGTCTGGGGTATACCCAGACGGATCCGCTCATATAATGCAGACGATGGGATCCGTTCAGAACGGATCCTTCTGCATTATATTTTAGAAAAAATTCTAAGTGTGAAAGTAGCTCAGACGGATCCGTCCAGACTTTACATTGAAAGTCAATGGGGGACAGATCCATTTGAAATTGAGCTATATTGTGTCAACGTCAAACAGATCCGTCCCCATTGACTTACATTGTAAGTCTGGACGGATCCATTTGCCTCCGCACGGCCAGGCGGACACCCGAACGCTGCAAGCAGCGTTCAGGTGTCCGCCTGCTGAGCGGAGCAGAGGACAAACGCTGCCAGACTGATGCATTCTGAGCGGATCCGCATCCACTCAGAATGCATTAGGGCAGTACGGATCCGTTCGGGGCCGCTTGTGAGAGCCTTCAAACGGAACTCACAAGCGGAACCCCGAACGCAAGTGTGAAAGTAGCCTAATTATTATAATAGTAAAACCTGTATTACACAGGCCAATTGAGCAAGTGATTATTGGGCGGAAAGCGTTCCCTCCAGGCAAGTGCCTGCTAGCTATCTGAGGAAACATGTAGCGATCTCCTCTGCAATATGGGGAGAAGCGATCATTATGCCATCGCTTGTCCCTATGCTGTCTAGTGGTTTGCCTGCGGCAGATCATAATTAAACGATTTGCCGCAGGCAAACAATGATTTTTAAGCAATCATCGGGCAATAGGCAGCAGTATTACACTTCAAATAGGCAGGTGTAATATAGCCTTTAGTGTAGAATTGGAGTAACAGTATGACAACCCCATTGCACTTAATAAACCTAGACAAAAAGGACCACAGAAGAGCATTGCATTCATTAGTGTAACATGTGATGCTCTAACTGAGTCGCTACAGGGAGCTCTCTCTGGATGCAGTGATGGTCTGACTGAGAAAGTTAAGCGATACTGTCTGCTATGCTAAAAGTCTAAACACAGAAGATGTTGAGGAGTCAGAACAGGAAGTAGAGTACATGGAGTAACCTCAATAGATTATACATAAAACATTATGCAACCATTTTTATTTAAAATATTCACATACTGGTTTTTAGTATGTGATTTAAAATGTCAATACAGCACCTTTTCAAATTGCTATGCGATCATCTAGACTTTTCTGAAAATGTGAGATGAGTATTGACAATACTCTTGCATAGCAGTTACCATATTTTTCACCCCAATAAGATATTTTCCCTGCGTATTATGGGGCGAATACTAATGAAGCACTTCCATTAAAGGAAGTGCTTCATTAGTACCGGAGGATCAGGTAGCCGTGAAGGCTCTGTAATCACCGCTTCTTAGTGCTCAGCTGTCAAGGCTGCGCACAGTGTAAGGGCGCGCTGTGACCTCAGGCTCGCACGCCAGTTCACAGCAGACAGAGGAGGAGGAAGACTGAGCGTGGGCGGTGAAGAGCGGCGGCATCCAGGGAAGGAAAGGTAAGTGGTTTCTTTATTTTTATAAAACATGAGTAGCTGCGGGAAATATATAGAAGATGGGGGCAATATGGACATGCTGGAGGCTGATATGGGGGCAATATGGACATGCTGGAGGCATATATGTGGGCGATATGGACATGCTAGAGGCTTATATGGGGCAATATGGACATGCTTGGAGCAATATGAAGATGCTGGAGGCTGATATGGGCAATATGGAGATGCTTGGGGCTGATCTGGGGCAATATGGAGATCCTGAGGCAATATCGGGCTGCTGATATGGGGCAATATGGGGCTTCTGGGGGCTAATATGAGGCAATGGGGCTACTGGGGCTAATATGAGAGGAAATGGGGGCTGATATGAGGCAATTGAGACTGCTGGGAGCTGATATGAGACTGCTGGGGACTGATGAGAGGGATGAGGCTCTTATCTGAGGTCTGATTGGGGGTCCGATCTGAGGACGTGTGGGGTCTGATTAACATTGGGGGTCTGATTAGTGGTCTGACCTGAGTTCTAATGAAAAAATTTTTTTTCTTATTGTCCCCGTGTCTTATGCACAGGTGTTTCTTATAGGGCAAAAAATACGGTTATTTCTGTTTTGCTTCTTTACCAGAAATCCTATTTTTGCCTGGTGTCTTCCACACTGTTTAGCCATAAGCTTTTTGTTTTTTACCTTAGTGAATAGACCCTGAGAAAAATTCATTATTATTCCAAGTCTTCCCAATGTCGAGACAGTCACTCTCACAGTGTTTTAATGGAGCCCCGGAACGTCCTACATGGTTTTCTGATCTTTTACAGGACATCATTCTTTATTTATTAGAAACTATCCCTTCACTCGGTCTTAGTGTTTGTCAGAACCTTTTATTTTATTTTTTTACTTATTTGCGGTTGTATTACACTGACCGATTTTTCAGCCGATAATCGCTAGTGTTCGCATGAAAGTTCATTAGCAATCATCTTGCATTGTAATACAGCTGCCGGTTACCCGATGAACGAGCAAGCGCTCTTTTGTCAGGCAATTCAGATTTTTAAGCATGCTTAAAGGGGTTCTCTGGGAATTAAGAAAAAGAAAACACATAGTAACATAGTAACATAGTATATAAGGCTGAAAAAAGACATCTGTCCATCCAGTACGGCCTGTTATCCTGCAAGTTTATCCAGAGGAAGGCGAAAAACCCCTGTGAGGTACAAGCCAATTTTCCCCACTTAAGGGGGGGGAATTTCCCGACTCCAATAAGGCAATCATAATAACTCCCTGGATCAACAACCCCTCTCTGGTAGCTATAGGCCTCATGCACACGACAGTTTTTTTTCACGGTCCGCAAAAACGGGGTCCGTGGGTCCGTGATCCGTGACCTTTTTTTCGTCCGTGGGTCTTCCTTGATTTTTGGAGGATCCACGGACATGAAAAAAAAGTCGTTTTGGTGTCCGCCTGGCCGTGCGGAGCCAAACTGATCCGTCCTGAATTACAATGCAAGTCAATGGGGACGGATCCGTTTGATGTTGACACAATATGGTGCCATTTCAAACGGATCCATTCCCATTGACTTTCAATGTAAAGCCTGGAGTTCTTTTATACCATCGGATTGGAGTTTTCTCCAATCCGATGGTATATTTTAACTTGAAGCGTCCCCATCACCATGGGAACGCCTCTATGTTAGAATATACTGTCGGATATGAGCTACTTCGTGAAACTCAGATCCGACAGTATATTCTAACACAGAGGCGTTCCCATGGTGATGGGGACGCTTATAGTTAGAATACACTACAAACTTTGTACAAGACTGCCCCCTGCTGCCTGGCAGCACCCGATCTCTTACAGGGGGATATGATAGCACAATTAACCCCTTCCGGTGCGGCACCTAAAGGGGTTAATTGTACTATCATATTCCCCTGTAAGAGATCAGGGCTGCCAGGCAGCAGGGGGCAGACCCCCCCCTCCCCAGATTGAATATCGTTGGTGGCACAGTGTGCGCCCCCCATCGGACCCCCTTCCTCCCTCTAATGTTAGAAATCGTTGGTGGCACAGTGTGCGCCCACCATCGCCCCCCCTCCCTCCCTCTATTGTAATAAATCGTTGGTGGCACAGTGTGCGCCCACCATCGCCCCCCCCCCCCTCTATAGCAGTAACAACATTGGTGGCAGTGTGCGGCCTCCCATTTCCCCCCCCCCCATCATTGGTGGCAGCGGAGTTCCGATCGGAGTCCCAGTTTAATCGCTGGGGCTCCGATCGGTAACCATGGCAACCAGGACGCTACTGCAGTCCTGGTTGCCATGGTTACTTAGCAATAGTACAATAGTAGAAGACTCATAATTACCTGCTTGCTGCTGCGATGTCTGTGTCCGGCCGGGAGCTCCACCTACTGGTAAGTGAAAGGTCTGTGCGGCGCATTGCTAAGGAACTGTCACTTACCAGTAGGAGGAGCTCCCGGCCGTTCACAGACATCGCAGCAGCAAGCAGGTAAGTATGAATCGTCTACTGTTGTACTATTGCTAAGTAACCATGGCAACCAGGGCTGCAGTAGCTTCCTGGTTGCCATGGTTACCGATCGGAGCCCCAGCGATTAAACTGGGACTCCGATCGGAACTCCGCTGCCACCAATGATGGGGGGGGGGGGAATGGGAGGCCGCACACTGCCACCAATGTTGTTACTGCTATAGAGGGAGGGGGGCCGATGGTGGGTGCACACTGTGCCACCAACGATTTATTACAATAGAGGGAGGGAAGGGGGGCGATGGTGGGCGCACACTGTGCCACCAACGATTTCTAACATTAGAGGGAGGAAGGGGGGGCCCGATGGGGGGCGCACACTGTGCCACCAACGATATTCAAACTGGGGAGGGGGGGGGTCTGCCCCCTGCTGCCTGGCAGCCCTGATCTCTTACAGGGGAATATGATAGTACAATTAACCCCTTTAGGTGCCGCACCTGAAGGGGTTAATTGTGCTATCATATCCCCCTGTAAGAGATCGGGTGCTGCCAGGCAGCAGGGGGCAGTCTTGTACAAAGTTTGTAGTGTATTCTAACTAGAAGCGTCCCCATCACCATGGGAACGCTTCTGTGTTAGAATATACTGTCGGATATGAGTTTTCAGAAAAAGCTTTTATGCAGACGGATCTTCGGATCCGTCTGTATGAAAGCAACCTACGGCCACGGATCACGGACACGGATGCCAATCTTGTGTGCATCCGTGTTCTTTCACGGACCCATTGACTTGAATGGGTCCGTGAACCGTTGTCCGTCAAAAAAATAGGACAGGTCGTATTTTTTTGACGGACAGGATACACGGATCACGGCCTCGGCTGCAAAACGGTGCATTTTCCGATTTTTCCACGGACCCATTGAAAGTCAATGGGTCCGCGAAAAAAAAACAGAAAACGGCACAACGGCCACGGATGCACACAACGGTCGTGTGCATGAGGCCATAGGCTGTAATATTATTACACTCCAGAAATTCATCCAAGCCCCTCTTGAATTTTTTTATTGTACTCACCATCACCACCTCCTCAGGCAGAGAGGTCCATAGTCTCACTGCTCTTACCGTAAAGAATCCTCTTCTATGTTTGTGTACAAACCTTCTTTCCTCCAGACGCAGAGGATGTCCCCTCGTCACAGTCCTGGGAATAAATAGATCATAGGAGAGATCTCTGTACTGACCCCTGATTTATACTGCCTGTCCAAAAAAGAAAGTCGCCATCTGGATTTAACTAAGCAAATAGTTATGAGCCTCCTATTGGATAAATACTGCATGGGTGATTATCTTTCATCTGGCAACAAGTTATTTAACCCCAACTAGTGCAATGAGTTGCTTCTCATTTCTTAACCAACTATGTTGAAAGACACATCTTGTGGTCATGGAAAAGATGTTAGTCAGTTTGAGAAGGGTCAAATCATTGGCATGCATCAAGCAGAGAAAACATCAAAGGAGATTGCAGAAACTACTAAAATTGGGTTAAGAACTGTCCAACGCATTATTAAAAACTGGAAGGATAGTGGGGACCCATTGTATTGGAGGAAGAAATGTGGCAGGAAAAATTCCTGAATGATAGTGATCGGCTATCACTTAAACGTTTGGTGAAATCAAATCGAATAAAAACAACAATATAACTCAGAGCTATGTTTAATAGTGAAAGTAAGAGCATTTCCACACGCACAATGTGAAGGGAACTCCAGTGATTGAGACTGAACAGCTGTGTAGCCGTAAGAAAACCACTAATCAGTGAGACAAACCAGAAAAAAAGGCTTCAATTTTCTAGGGAGCATAAAGATTAGACTCTGCAGCAATGGAAGAACGTTATGTGGTCTGATGAGTCCAGATTTACCCTGTTCCAGAGAGATGGGCGCATCAGGGTAAGAAGAGAGGCAGATGAAGAGATGCACCAATCATGCCTAGTGTCTACTGTACAAGCCTGTGGGGGCAGTGCTATGATCTGGGGTTGCTGCAGTTGGTCAGGTCTAGTTTCAGCAACAGTATGTGCTCCAAGAATCAGGTCAGCTGACTACCTGAACATACTGAATGACCAGGTTATTCCATCAATGGATTTTTCCTTCCCTGATGGCATGGGCATATTCCAAGATTAGAATGCCAGGATTCATCGGGCTCAAATTGTAAAAGGGTGGTTCAGGGAGCACGAGACATCATTTTAACACATGGATTGGTCACCACAGATTCCAGACCTTAACCCCATTGAGAATCTTTAGGATGTGCTGGAGAAGGCTTTGCGCAGCGTCAGACTCTACCATAATTAATGCAAGATCTTGGTGAAAAATTAATGCAACACTGGATGGAAATAATTATTGTGACATTGCAGAAGCTTATCAAAACAATGCCACAGCGAATGCATGCCGTAATCAAAGCTAAAACAAAATGGGGATTTAATACAGGCTGTTACAACCCAACTTGGGTTTATCCAAGTCGATGTGGGACTAATAAAAGACGATGTGTCCAAAATGCGAGATAGAGTTAATAACCTCGAGAGCTCCGTTGCCCTGATACAGAATGAATCCAAAAAAATAAACACTGAAGTCTCCGCACTTAAATTAGAGTGTAATCTTCTGAAGAAAAAGGTGGTGGACCTGGAGGATAGGTCACGAAGATATAATGTGAGAATAATAGGGATTCCAGAGGGTGCGGAAGAGAAGAACCCAACCCAATTCATACAGAAGCTAATCTTTGAGAATTTTGGGAAAGATTCTTTTTCCGCTTTTTTTATGATAGAAAGAGCTCATCGGGTCCCTGGGGGTAAGCCAATTCCAGGGAGACAACCTCGGACATTTCTCGTCAAGCTATTGGCCACAGGGGACAAAGATATCCTTTTGAGAAGGGCGAGGGAATGTTCACCAGTTGTATATAATGGTAATAGATTGGCTTTTTTTCCAGACTTCTCAAAAGACATACAAGAAAAGAGACGCTTATTTATGACTGTCAAAAAGAGGCTAAGAGAAAGGGATATTAAATATTCTCTTATGTTCCCAGCAAAATTGCGGATTATTTTCAATGACAAAATCTTATTTTTTGACACCTCGGAAGAAGCCGCGGACTGGCTTGAACGAAATAATCTATGATTTAATTGTTTTAGGATGTGGTGGGAACAATAATGGTTATTAGGGGCCTACACCCCTAAATTTCTTTCTCTTCGCTTCCTAATAGGGGTGGCTGAGCGGGGGGGGAGTGTGGGAGGGATGGTCATAGGAGAGAAATCTACCACAATGTGGTGGATTATCTGTATGGGGGGCTGGGGGGTGGGGATTGGGGTTGGGCTGTGGTGCGTCAAAAAATATATATATATTTTTCATTTTTTTTTTTTCTTCTTCTCTTTTTCCTACTTAACCGCTGTTAATAATGTTGACTAGAATTGTTGCCTGGAATATACGCGGTTTGGGGGATAGAGGCAAAAGACAAGCGGTTTTTGACTTGACTCAGGTCCACTTACCAGCAATAGTATGCTTGTTAGAGACCCATCTCACTGAAGAGACCTCTAGGGTGGTCGACAGGGGATGGGCTGCGCACACGTATCATTCAACTTTCTCCAACTACTCAAGAGGTGTTACTGTTTTGATACATAGACTTATTGATTTCGTTTGCGAGGCATCCTCTGTCGACCAACAGGGGAGATTTATTTTTCTATATTGTAGGTTAAGGGGGAAGATATGTATTTTGGCCTTTGTCTATATTCCACCGCCATTTTCCTTTTCGGTTCTTAATTCTTTGGTACTATTTATGGATAAATGGCCAGAGTGTCCAACACTGATTATTGGTGATTTCAACTGTGTCATTGATCCTCTACGTGATAGGGTCTCTACGAGTGTTAGGAGTGATAGTCTGGTTCAGGGGTCTCCCCTGGCACGGTTTTGTCTGGAGGCTGGTTTTGAAGATGTTTGGGAATATCTAGGACAGGGGAAAAGGGCTTTTTCATGTTTTAGTAAAGCAGGTAAATCGATAGAATAGATCTTGCACTGATAAGTAGTAAACATGTGAAATTGGTAAAGCGAATGAAATATGAAACGAGGTCAATATCGGATCACTCTCCGTTACTACTTGAACTCTGCTTATCTCAGGAAAGATACATACAAAAACCTCCCTTTAGACTAAATCCTTATTGGCTATCAGTTATAAAGACACATGAAATAATCCAAAATGAAATTGGTCGATTTTGGGATAATAACTATGGCTCAGCAAAAATTCAAGTGGTGTGGGACACTTTCAAGGCGTATATGAGGGGATTGATGGTTAGTAACATCGCGAACCTCAGAAAGGAGTACGGGAAAAAACAGAAAAATCTAGAAGAACGTGTATCACTGGCGACAGAATCCTTTTATATGAATAGGACGGAGGAGAATAGGGAAAATATGCAAAGAGCAACACAAATATACTCTAATTTTTTATTGGACAAGGCCCAACAGAGCCTCTTTTTTAAAGGGCAAAAATACTTCACGGAGGCAGGTCGACCTGGTAGGTTTCTGTCCAGAGTAATCTCAAACCAACATCCCAAAAAATATATAGATAAGGTTCGACTGACTGATGGCAGGACGGTCACTAGACAGGGTCTGGTAGAGAAGGCCTTTGTTGACTATTTCCTTGATTTGTATAAAGCCGAATCTAAGATTACAGATGATAAGATAGATTTCTATCTTGATGGGATCGTCTTTCCAACTATTACTGAGGCGCAAAAGAAAACACTTGAACTAGAGGTCTCAATTCAGGAGCTTGAGGGAGCTATTAAATTATGCTCAGCCAACTCCACTCCTGGTTCAGATGGACTCCCATATGAATTCTATAGGAAATATGGGGACCATATTCTCCCTAGATTGTTGGAAGTCTTTTCTGAATCAATGGAGGAAGGGAAGCTGCCAGATTCAATGATGGAAGCTGTAATAACATTAATTCCAAAAAAAGGCAAGGACCCCTTAGACCTAGAATCCTATAGACCAATCTCACTGCTTAATGCAGATGTAAAGCTTCTTGCGAGGGTCCTGGCTACAAGGCTTTCTAGGGTTATTTCCTCTATTGTCCATCCGGATCAGAGTGGCTTTATTCAAAACAAGGGTACACATCATAATCTACATCGACTTTTTTCTAACATTCAGGCCCCTGGGGGGACCGCTCGCTCCATCCTGTCATTGGATGCCTCCAAGGCCTTTGACAGGGTGGAGTGGCGCTTCCTCTGGAAGGTCCTGGCAAAGATGGGCTTTGGGGAAAAGTTCATAGGTACTCTCAAGCTGTTGTATAGATCTCCAAGGGCGAAACTGAGTCTTAATGGAATCCTGAGTAGTAGTATTGATTTATATAGAGGCACGCGGCAGGGCTGTCCACTATCTCCCTTGTTATTCGATATTTATATCGAACCCCTTGCGATGGCCATTAGACAGGATGATCAGGTTAAAGGATTTGGTACGCTAGGATCACAAGACCGTATCTCCTTATATGCGGATGATGTTCTTTTTTTTATAGACCATACGGAAATTACTCTTCCTAGGATTATTCAAATGGTTAAAGCATTTGGTGAGGTGTCCGGTCTTCTTATAAATTGGGCTAAGACCAGTTTGATGCCAATAGACCCCCTGCCACAGAAAGAGGTTCTTGTGACACAGTTGGACATTGTTGATACCTTTCAATACTTGGGTTTGACTATATCACCTCGGGTTGAAAATTTTGTACAACTTAACCTGATTCCCATAATGGTAAGGAGTAGAGCTAAAATAGGGATTTGGCTGAGACTTCCCCTATCCAGAGCCGACCGAGTTTCACTGGTTAAAATGGTGATACTACCACAATTTCTCTATGTGCTCAGGAATACACCTATTTGGATACACGATAAGTATTTTAAACTCATGAAAAGAATAATTAATGATTTAATATGGGGAAGAAAGCGAGTTCGAATAAAGTTGGAATATTTGTATAAATCAGTGGAGTGTGGGGGCCTAAATCTCCCTTACTTCAAAGGGTATTTTATTGCAGCCCAGTTATTGAGGTGTTATGAATCAGAGAACAGCGCACTGCTGGGGAAGTTGGTATCTAGTCACGCCCATAATAATATTTTTACCCTGTTGGAATCCGGGCTATTGAAGAGCTATGAGCGAGGCTATAGAGAGACTATAAAATTACTCCTGAAAGCGTGGGCCACAACTAAGACATGGGTGAAGGTGAAGGGCTCACTTACATTTACGCCTCTTTGGCATAATGTGCATCTACAAAGGCTAGATGATATTGCAGCCGACACATTTTGGCAGAAGAATAAAATTTTGTATATTTCACAGGTAGTTAAGGATAGAGATATTAAACCATTTATAGAGATGACACATAATATAGAAAACCTTTCCTGGTTTAGGTATTTTCAATTGCGCTCAGTACTATCCAGTCTGGACGATAAACTGGTGTTGGATATAGATAATTTATCCTTTTTGAATGATTGGGTAGGGGGTACATTGCCTAGAATAAAGATTTCAAATATATATAAGTTATTACTTAAGGCACGGTTTAGTGATACACAGTCACCAGGACAAAGAACGTGGGAGGCGGATTGTCCAAATTTACAATTAGAAGGGTGGGAGAATATTTTTGGGAACTTAGGCTCACTATCCCAGAACTTTAACCATGTCTTAGTACAATTCTATATTTGCCATAGATTATATATCACTCCTTTATGGATGAATAAGTGTGGATTAAGAGACACGTCCAACTGCCCCAAATGCGACACTGCAGGAGCGGATTTTCTTCATATGATATGGACTTGTCCAGAACTCATAAATTATTGGAATGCTATAAATAATTGTATTATGTATAAACTAAAAATTCGAATCCCCTTTGAATTACAAGTACTTGTGCTTAATGATCTTTCCAAACTAAATAATCATAACTATCAAAAGATCCTCCTGAGTAGGATACTGATGTTGGCCAGAGTGCTGATCAGTCGGACCTGGTTTGCTCGATATACTCCAGATATAAATACATGGATAAATTTAATTAATAAGGTAAAAAATTATGAGAAAATCATGTATAGAGGGAAGCTGAGGAGAAGTGGATTAAGATATGGGCTGGTTGGAGGACCTGATTAGTTGTGATATTATTCTCCTTTTTTTTTTTTTTTTTGACGCACCACAGGTAGGAGGGGAGGGGTTAGGGAATCGGGGCTGGGGGGGAATTGTATCCTTCTTTCTATTTGTAATTGTAGTGCTTTTTGATATATAAACTAATAAAGATAATCAATTTTAAAAAAAAGCTAAAGGCTTTTTTTTTTGTGGTGACTTTTTTTGGGGGACAGGCAGTGTATTTATACATCGTAATTAGATCTACCCTCAGTTGTCTTTTTTCTAAAGTGATAATCTTTCAGGGTACTGTAGGTGCCCCATTCCCGTTATTACTTTAGTTGCCCTCCTGTGAACCCTCTTCAGCTCTGCTATGTCTGCCTTGTTCACAGGAGCCCAGAACTGTACATAATACTCCATGTGTGGTCTGACTAGTGATTTGTAAAGTGGTAGGACTATGTTCTCATCATGGGCATCTATGCCCCTTTTGATGCAACCCATTATATTATTGGCCTTGGCAGCAGCTGCCTGACACTGGCTTTTACTGCTTAGTTTGCTGTTTATTAAAATTCCTAGATCCTTTTTCCATGTCAGTGTTACCCAGTGTTTTATTATTTAGTATGCACGGATCATTTGCATTATTCCTTCCCATATGCATAACCTTACATTTGTCAGTGATAAACCTCATCTGCCACTTTTCTGCCCAAGCCTCTAATCTATCCAGATCCATCTGTAGCTGTATAGTGTCCTTTTCAGTGTTAATTACTTTACACAGTTTAGTGTCATCTGCAAAAATTGATATTTTACATAAATATTACTTTATTATAAATATATTCCCAAATACCTTTCATTAGTTATAACGGCTTGTTTTATCTAGGGAGCAATGATTAGGAGAAACAAAATGTCGGTTGTCCTATTAGTACACAAAAAAACCTGTCCTAATCACACAGCAGGACAAGTTACTTCACAACACTGAGGTAAGGAGCTGCCTCATCCTCCTCTCCTACTTGTCAGGGATTATGATCCTGAATACAGTTTAATATGATATTTAGCTGAATATTTGTGGGAATGGAGTTTATGAGGAGACATGAAGTACAGAAAGGATGGACAGGACAGACTGTGGTAATGGAGACTGCATACAAGTGCTGCTGCTCATTAGTCACATCTGCTTATGAACTGAATTCCTACAGGATTCAGCTATAGATCTTATTTGTATTCAGGAACACAATCCCTGACAAGTAGAGCAGAGAGGTGGAGGAGGCAGCTCTTTACCTCAGTGTTGTGAAGTAACTTGTCCTGCTGTGTGATTAGGACAGGTTTTGTGTGTACTAATAGGATGGCAGCCATTTTGTTTCTCCTAGTGATTGCTCCCTAGACAAAATAAGCCATTATAATTAATGAAAGGTATGTGGTAATATATTTATTATGAAGTAATATTTAAGTGTTTTCATTTTCTTGATTCCCAGAGAACCCCTTTAAAAGCATTTGCCAGTGACAGATAGTGCTGTCTAATAGCGATCTGCCCCCTGCAAACTCCTAGACAGTATGGGCACAAGCAAAAGCATAGCGAGATCACTACATGTAATAGCAGCTGTGTCCTGCGCTAGCTAGCAAGAGATTGCAGGGAGGGAACACTTCCCTCCCGAAAATTTAAGCAATGGTGGTTCACACACCCACAGTTGCTTTTCTCAGGGTGATTTGGATTGCCTACTAGTGTTGAACGCGAATATTAGAATCACAAATTTTTAATGGCGAATATCGCCACTTCAAGAATTTGTAAAAATTTAGAATGTAGTGCTATATATTCGTATTTATGAATAGTGTTGAATATTCTAATCTCAAATTTATCACAAATACATTACATTGCCGATTTTCGCAATCAAGTAAACAATTACTCGAGATCACAAATTCTTGAATTTGCAAATGTATGGTGAATATTTGGCCAAACATTTGCAAAATATCGCAAATTTGAATATTGCCTATGCTGCTTATCACTATTGCCTACTCCTGTCTTCCATAAAGGGACACTGACAGGCCCAATTAGCATATTTAGGTATATATATGTCAGTACAGGTCTTATAAAGTCTATTAAAATAGACTTTATAAATACCGAAATATAAAGTTTTATAACCTGCTTGTTCGGTCACTAATCTGCCCAAGGGGCGGCGTTTCATCTCAAAATGCACCCAGCCAGCTGCTCCCAACTGCCGTTCTGAAGCCCCGCCCAGCTCATCAATATTCACTTCGCTGGGTGGCGGCTACAACTCTCCCGACTCAAGTGCCCGGCGCATGTGCATAAAGCAGGGGCTGCAGCGCTCTGTACGCAGGCGCGATGTGACCCCGGCCGGGCGCATGCGCTGAAGATTGGACGGAGGACGTGCCCAGAGGATTGAATGGGCCGTGTGCAGGATCTTGAGTCGGGAGAGTTGTAGCCGCCGCCCAGCGAAGTGAATATTAATGAGCTGGGCGGGGCTTCACAACAGCAGTTGGGAGCTGCTGGCTGGGCGCATTTTGAGATGAAACGCCGCCCCTTGGGCAGATTGGTGACCGGACAAGCAGGTTATAAAACTTTATATTTCAGTATTTATAAGGTGGACAGGGGGGATACTTAGATGATTTTAATAAACTTTATAAGACCTGCACTGACATATATATACCTAAATATGCTAATTGGGCCTGTCAGTGTCCCTTTAAATGGTTTGTACACATTTGACAATACCCATTAGTTAAAAAGGGTCACATATTGTAGCAAACTTGGTACAAAGCATTCCCATGTTAGAACCCCCAGCAATCAGCTGTAATCTGTGTGGAATCCCAGAAGTAAGTGTTTAGTTTGCCTATAGCGCCACCCCAGGAGAAACTAAGCATTACACAGTGCCTATTAAAATTAATTGCTCTCTGGGCAATGCAGACCAGGATCAAAACATGCTCTTTGTGTCCACTGTGTGTCCACTGTGGTCAAGATATAGGGATCCGGAATGTAGTTTCTCCCTCTATTAACTCGAAATTCCCTAATAGTGTGCATGAAAATGAAGTTTGGATACCTGGCACCCCCATGTAATAAATACAATAGAAATTTGAATTATATTTTGCAATGTTTTTTCAGTTATGCCAAATCTCCTATTATTTCTGCTTGCTGTATCAGCCCATCCGTCTTGTTCAATCTGCTTCAACACATGTGACTTTTATGATGAATGAATGCTTTAGGTCTAACATGAAAACCTTCTAGGTAAGGTCGAGAACTGTACATTTTATAACTTGCCATGACAAGTAGGGCATCTAGATATAAGTACTCTCTGTACATAATTATAACCTTTGTTGAGTAAAATATGTATTTGATAAGCCTTATGTATCAGGGCAGAAATGAATTTTATTGCAATATATGTGCTCTTTTACCAACGCTTTCAACACATTTAGGGCTCATTCAGACGGCCGTATGCTGTCCGCAAAAATACTGAATGCTATCCGTTTTTTTGCGGATCCGCAAAAAAACGGATAGCATTCAGTATTTTTGCTGACCCATAGACTTCAATAGGGCCATGTCCTGATTTTCACGGACAAGTATAGGACATGTTTCATTTATTTTGCGGAACCTTGGAATAGAAAAGGGCCCCATAGAAGTGAATAGGTCAGCATCTAATCCGCAAAAAAACGGATCCGCATTTTTGCGTATAACATACGGCCGTCTGAATGAGCCCTTAAAGTAATAATCTGCTTGTGAAATAATCACCCCCAAAATATAGTCTCCAGCAAGACTCCACTGTCGCTGCAGCTTCTACTGACCCTCATGAAATCTGTTATGGCTGGCCTACTAGCAGAAACAGGAATCCTGAACCATCATAATTTCTTTTATTATCGGGTCAGCCAACCCAACTGTACTAAGGACAAGAAAATTAGTAGACAATAGGTTAACCTTATTAAAACACATTAAATGTTAGGTAGTAGGTTTCTCAAGAACACATACTTACGATATATGCTAAAAATTGATAGCCTTTGTGGTTTGTGCCATAAAATATACACAGATCTAATAATGTAATCTTTTTTATAATTAATTTAAAAGAAATCCTTGTATTCCATAGATGAAATACACTTGGAATCACATGCTTTCATTTTTATAGCTTTCTTACTTACCACCAAAATAGATCATAGAATGCTGACAAGACAGTCAAAGAAATGTAGCAACTAGACAGATGTGCACCTGCTTTTATAAGCATTCAGCGCCTCCCTTTGTCAGCTGATTAGTTTTGTGATTGCCTGTGCACTATTAACCCCTTCGTTAACTGGCTGTCTTAATGACCTTAACATAATTATTTCCTAAGGTTTCCTAGCCTAAATGTTGATTTACAGTCACATGTTACCTGTTTATGAACACATATATGTCAGTAATTTGCAGGCATTTAATTAAAATGTAATTTTTAATAGTACAACATTTAGGGGCCATTTTAATACATAGTTATTAACACCAAATTACAAAAGTTCTTCTTTTAAAAATGACATCAATTTTTTGATTATTTTTGTTTTCCACCAATCCACTGGATATTCTAGGGATACCTTTATAATGTGATGTCAGCATGATCTGCAATATTATCTGTAAAATAGAAATCTGGAGTAGGCACTACACTTACTTAATTTCAAGCAACTTCTATTATATATACATGCTGATATGTGTCAAAAAGGGAATTTTTAAAACTGAATGTTGATAAAAAAAATGGTCACCTAAACCTTCACTGAAAACATGGAAGGAGAAGCAGGGCTTCTCAGAGAGCTATGCGCCTTTGATAGCATTGGCATGGCTCTGGTTTTCCAGAATGGGGAGTACTGATCCATAGAAAATATATCCTATAGTGTTGGGCGAGCATGCTTGATGCTCGGCCGAATACCGCGCATGCTCGAGTGCGATGCTTGAGTCTCCTCAATAAACGCAGCCAATAAACGTGCAGGTAAGTGCTATATAGCACCAGATGATACGTGTTCAGTATTATGTAGTAGAAAAGTTACAGCCAGCTCACCTTCTTATCCTGTGTGGCGGTGCACGGGGCGGACTCAAGCCAGTCCTCAAAGGTAATGCACAAAGTAAAAAGAATGCTCCAGCACCAGAACGGACGTAATGAAAATTCCCGGTCTTTATTCATCACCGAAATACAGGTGGACACAGCAAACAGTGATACTGACTCCCACTCGATCCCCAAGATCTACGCGTTTCGAACAGTAGTGTTCTTAGTCATGATCTGGTCATGACTAAGAACACTACTGTTCGAAACGCGTAGATCTTGGGGATTGAGTGGGAGTCAGTATCACTGGTTGCTGTGTCCACCTGTATTTCGGTGATGAATAAAGACCGGGAATTTTCATTACGTCCGTTCTGGTGCTGGAGCATTCTTTTTTACTTTGTGTTCAGTATTAGTCAGGGAGAGCTGAATAGCAGAAGGGAGAGATAGTGTAGGGATTGAAATAGCAATATTTTAGTTTTTATACTTGTTATAGACCCAAAAGTCCTTTTAAGGACTATTGTGTGTGGCAGCAATATACATTTTTAGCGCAACCTGCGCTAAATTGCTAAAACTTGTTAGAGACCCAAAAGTCCTTTTACGGACTATTGTGTGTGGCAGCAATATATATTTTTTGTGCAACCTGCACTAAATAGCTTGCAATTGTTTGGCCGCTGCAGACAGCGACATTATCTGCGCTACATTTCCTGTTTAACGTGTGCACAGCCTAAAAATATCTGTGACACCCAGTGTACTTTTTTCCGTAGATGGTGTCCGCTGCGGACAGTTACATTACCTGCACTACATCTCCTGTATAACATTTGCGCATCTGAAATATCAGTGACATTCCGTCAAATTTTTTTGCAGCTGGTGGCAGCGACATTACCTGCGCTACATCTCCAGTATAACGTTATCGCATCCAAAATATCAGTGACATTCAGTCAAGTTTTTTTCGGCGCTGGTGACAGCGTCATTATCTGCGCTACATCTCCTGTGTAATTTGTGCGCAGCCTAAAAATATCTGTGACATCCAGTGTACTTTTTCTGTAGACGTGTCCGCTGCGGGCAGTTGCATTACCTGCGCTATATCTCCTGTATAACGTTTGTGTATCCGAAATATCAGTGACATTCAATTAAATTTTTCTGCTGCTGGTGGCAGCAACAATACCTGTGCTAAATCTCCTTACTTACCCATCATAAATATCAGTGACATTAATTCAGTGTAATTTTTAATTAGCTGTTGGTGACAGCGACATTACTTGCGCTATACCTCCTGTATAACGTTTGTGCATCCTAAATATCAGTGTAATTCATTCAGTGTAATTTTTTATTAGGCGGTGGTGACAGTGACATTACTTAAGCTATACCTCCTGTATAACATTTGTGCAACCTAAATATCAGTGACATTAATTCAGTGTAATTTTTTATTAGGCGGTGGTGACAGCGAAATTACTTGCGCTATACCTCCTGTTTAACATGTGCGCATCCTAAAAATATCTCTGACATTCTGTGTACTTTATTTGCGCATACACTTATAAAACCTGCACTGCTGTACGTGTGACATACTTGCAACTTGCATATACCATTTAATAGGCGCAGGGCGAGCAGTAAGGGACGATCAAGTGGTAGTGCTGCTGATGGTGCACACAGAGGCCGCGACCCTGGGCGTGTTGAAACTGTGCCTGCTGCCAGAGCACAAGAAACACACTCATACACAATACCCAGCTTCATGTCCCAGTTTGCAGGGTGGTGCAGGACACCACTCTCGAAGTCAGACCAGTGCGACCAGGTGGTCGGTTGGATTGTAGCAGATAATGCTTCCAGTTGGTTAAGCACCACCCTGTCTTCCACAAAGTCCAGTCTCATGAGCCAAGAATCTGGTCAACAGAATCCTCACCCTGATACTCCTTCCACCCACCATGGAGAGTCTTGGCAAACAAGTGATCCCACACTCGGCTATTCCGAAGAGCTGTTTTCATTGCCATTCCTTAATTTGGGCGTCTCGCCAAGCCTGCTTGAGGAGGGACATGAGGATATCTTGTGCCCTGATTCCCAAACTCTAGAGCATCCACAGTCAGAAGAAGATGACGGTGGGGAACAGCAATTAGTGTTTCACGAGGTGGATGATGATGATGAGACACAGTTGCCAATAAATCAACCACTATTAGTGTCTCTAGAGTTTCATGATAAGGATGAGACACAGTTGTCAATAACTGATGTTGTTGTTAGGTCAACAAGTCAGGAGGATAACCAGAGTGAAGAAGTGGAAGAGGAGGCGCTGGATGATGAAGTCACTGACCCAAACTGGGAAGGTGGCAAGCCGAGCAAGAACAGCAGTACCAAACATGCCAGCAACTGTTCCCCGGAGTACCCTCTTGCGGCAATATCCCTTGCCAAGAGGTAGGTGTTCCGCAGTATGGCGCTTTTTTGAGGAAAGTGTAGACGGTAAAAGAATTGTCATTTGAAATCTGTGCCGTACCAAAAAGAGCAGGGGCGTGAACACTAACAACCTTACCACCACCAGCATGATCCGCCACATGGCATCAAAGCACCCTAATAGGTGGGCCGAATGCCTGGGTCCACAACCAGTTTTTGTGGATCACACCACTGCCTCCTCTCCCCCTGTGTTATGTTCTGGCCAATACCCTGTCCAAGACGCAGGCCCGGATGCCTCCTGCCATGCACCTTGACCTTCGCAAACACCATCAGCTAGCACATCCACTTCTGTGTCCCAGCGCAGCATACATATGCTATACCCCAGGCCTTTGAACAAAAGCACAAATACCCAGCTGTGCCTCCACAGACCATAGCACTAAATGCGCTCCTTTCCAAATGGCTGGCCTTGGAAATGTTGCCATTTAGGCATGTGGACACTGAGGCTTTCCGCAGCCTTATGGCGGCGGCTGTCCTGTGGTACTTTGTCCCCAGCCGCCAATATGGTGTGCAGTCCCAGCCTTAGTTACACCAGCATGTGTCCCGTAACATCACCCATGCCCTGACCAACGCAGTTTTCGGGAAGGTCCACTTAACGCAAACTACAAGACAAGTACCACAATGGACATCCTACACAGGATAGCAAATGTGTGGATGTGATAAACAGTAAAAATAATAATAAAAGTTTAAGACCACTTGAAAAATGGCAAAAAATCATATTTAGCATGGCTGGATCTTAACAAGGTTCCAAGTAGAGCTTCAACATGCAACAAGAAGAAATGGGAGTGAGATAAAACATTTTTTGAGCATTCAATTTAATGAAAACAACAAATAAACTGAAACAGGATGTTTAGCACCACAACTCCCCCCAAAAAATAAAGACCCCCAGAACAGAAATCCAACTTCCAAACATGAACTCAGTAATGAGTAGCTCCACCGTTATTGTTTATCACTTCCAAAATTCATTTTGGCATGCTTGATGCAAGCGTTTCCATGAGGTGAGTGGGAACATTTCTCCAAGTGGTGAAGACAGCTGCACGAAGGCCATCTACTGTCTGGAACTGTTGCCCATTTTTGTAAACTTCCCTTTGCCATCCATCACCAAAAGTTCTCAATTGGATTTAGATCAGGGGAACATGCAGGATGGGCCAAAAGAATGATGTTATCCTCCTAGAATAAGTCCATTGTCCCGCGAGCATTGTGTACTGTAGCGTTGTCCTGTTGAAAAACCCAGTCGTTACCACACAGATGAGGGCCCTCAGTCATGAGGAATGCTCTTTGCAACATCTGGAGATAGCCAGCGGCCGTTTGACGCCCCTGCACTTCCTGAAGGTCCATTGTTCCACTAAAGGAAAAATCACCCCAGACCATTATGGCGCCCCCTCCACTGTGGTGCATAGAAAACATCTCAGGTGGGATCTGCTTGTCATGCCAGTAACGTTGGAAACCATCAGGACCATCAAGGTTAAATTTTTTCTCATCAGAGAATAAAAATTTCTTACACCTTTGAATGTCTCATGTTTAGTGCTCTCTTGCAAAGTCCAAACGAGCAGTTCTGTGGTGTTCAAGGAGACAATGTCTTTGAAGACTTTTTTTTGTTTTTGAAGCCCTTCAATCTCAGATGCCGTCTGATGGTTATGGGGCTGCAGTCAGGACCAGTAAGGGCCATAATTTGGGTCAAGGATCGTCCAGTGTCTTGATGGACAGCCAATTGGATCCTCCGGCTCAGTGCTGATGAAGTTTTGGGGGGTCTTCCACTTGACTTTTTTGTTTCATAACCCTCAGGATCATTTAAGAAATTCCAAATGACTGTCTTACTGCGTTCCACCTCAGCAGCGATGGCGCGCTGTGAGAGACCCTGCTTATGCAGTTCAACAACCCGACCACGATGAAAAAGGGAGAGTTTTTTTGCCTTTGCCATCACAACGTGTGACTACCTGACAGAAAATGACAATGAATCCACATCTTTGTACAGATTTGGCCTTTTAAAGGCATGTGGTCCTAAAATTTGGATCAGCTGAAAAACAGCCTGTTTCAGTTTAATCGTTATTTTCAATTAATTGAATGCTCAAAAAATGTTTTGTCTCACTCTCATTTCTTCTTGTTGCATGTTGAAGCTCTACTTGGAACCTTGTTAAGATCCAACAATGCAAAATATGAATTTTTGGCTATTTTTCAAGTGGTCTTAAACTTTTGATCAGGACTGTATAACAAAATCAAAGACAGGTGCACTCTGCGGTCTTACTAACCCTCGTACTGGTCTAAAATTGAGAATTACCCAACATCTCCTGCTTGGAGGACATGTCTGAGCCCGAGCACCGTGCCAAGATTTTTTTTAATTAGCTTGGGACCTAATGCTAAACCTACCTGGGCCGTATGGGCAATACTAGGAGCCAGAGGGCGAATTACAGGAGCTCAAGGTCCGACTCAAAGCAATCTCCCAGTAACCTCCAGCATGTGACCATGCATACAATGGGAGGAGGCAGAGAGCTCTGAGCCCCTCCCAAGACTGGCTGATATAGCCCGGGCCTCACATGTGCACCAGAATGTTGCCTGTGTATGGAAATAAAGGCACATTCAGACTAGGAGTTTCTACACCTCCAAAAAACTCAAAATACAAACTACAAATTGGCGTGGTATTAAAAAGCAGGAAGTGCTCAACCCAATATGCAGTGGTGCATCTATACCGGGAGGGTCCACTTAACGACTGACACATGACCAAGTGCTTTTGGCCAGGGACGCCACATTTTCCTGACGACACACTGGGTGAACGTTGTGGAGGCTGGGAGCGAGTCGTACCCCGGGATGGCACAGGTGGCTCCCAGCCTCCACAACGTTCACCCAGTGTGTCGTCAGGAAAATGTGGCGTCCCTGGCCAAAAGCACTTGGTCATGTGTAAGTCGTTAAGTGGACCCTCCCGGTATAGATGCACCACTGCATATGGGGTTGAGCACTTCCTGCTTTTTAATACCACGCCAATTTAGTGGCTGCAACCCCCCTTTCTCCTCCTCTGCCTCCTCCTCCACTTCCACATCTGAATTCTCATCTTGCAGCACCAGTCAGACATTAGTGAGTAGCTGGAATCAGTGTAGCACTGCAGTGGGGAAGCGGAAACAGGCCGTGCTTAAACTGATCTGCTTAGGTGACAAACAGCACTCCCCCGCAGAGCTGTGGCAGGAGTTAAGGGACCAGACTGAGATATGGCTCTCGCCATTCAACCTACAACCAGATATAGGTACACTTGTAAAGAAAACCGCAGCACTCTCCAGTCTTCAATTTCCAAAGATTTATTCACCAACACAATGCGACGTTTCGACCTGTGTGGTCTTTTTCAAGCTTTTTCAGGCTTGAAAAAGACCACACAGGTCAAAATGTCACATTGTGTTGGTAAATAAACCTTTGGAAATTGTAGACTGGAGAGTGCTGCAGTTTTCTTTACAAGTGTACCTATATCTGGGGGAGCTCAGGACTGACTCCCGACACAGCTGGCACCACCACATGAAGTAACAGTATTTACCCTTTTTTCCGTTATGCTGCTACACTTTGTTTTTCAACCTACAACCAGGCATGGTTGTGTCTGATAATGGCCGTAACTTGGTAGCGGCTTTGGAGCTCGGCAAGCTCACACACATACCATGCCTAGCCCACGTGTTCAACCTAGTGGTTCAGCGGTTTGTCAAAACCTACCCCAATTTTCCTGATCTACTGGTGAAGGTGCGCCACATGTGTGCCCATTTCTGTGAGTCATCAAAAGCTTCCGCCGGTCTGGCAACACTTCAGCAACGCTTGCAATCGCCAGCTCACCGACTGTTGTGCGACGTGGAACTCCATGTATTGGCCAGGCTTTGTGAGTAGCAGAGGGCAGTAGTGGAATACCAGATGCAACATGATTGTTGCCTTTCCAGTCAGCTTTCGCTCTGATGAGTGGGCATTGATGTCTGACCTCTGTGAGGTTTTACGCAACTTTGAGGAATCAACACAGATTGTGAGCGGCGATAATGCTATTATCAGCATAACCATCCCACTTCTGTGTCTACTTAAATGCTCGCTGCTCACAATTAAGGGTGACGCTTTGCATGTGGAAGAGCTGTAAATGGGGGAAGACAGTATACAGGGTAATAGCCAGACAACCCTCAGTTTGTCTTCTCAGTGCAAATTGGATGATGAGGAGGAGGAGCAGGAGGAAGTTTTATTTATTGAGAGTCATACTCCTGATGAGGACAGCAAAGTCTTGTCTGTTGGGACTCTGGCACACATGGCTGACTTTATGTTAGACTGCCTTTCCCATGACCTTCGCATTGTACGCACTCACCCTTTTTTACCCCTGCTACAAAGAGAAATTCTCATCTCTCATTCCTGTGGTGGAGTGGACGAGCAAAATGGTGCAATACCAGAAGGTCCTTGTGGAAAAATTGCTCAAAAGATTTCCAGCTGACAATGCTGGCTGCAGAGTCCGTAATTCCGTGGCTAACCGAGGACGGGAGACGAGGGGAACACACAGCAGTTCCAACAGAGGCAGGGCAGCACTCTGCAAGGCCTGGGATAGTTATATGGCACCCTCAACCTGATGCGTGGCCTAGTGTCACAAGGAAGGAAAAGTTTTCGAAGATGGTGAAAGAGTACGTAGCAGACCGTGTCAGTGTCCTCGGTGATCCCTCTGTGCCTTACAACTATTGGGTGTCCAAGCTGGACACGTGGCACGGACTGGCGCTCTACGCCTTGGAGGTGCTGGCCTGCCCCGCCGCCATCGTTTTGTCAGAGCGTGTATTTAGTGGTGCTGGGGGCATAATAACTGATAAGCGCATCCGCCTGTCAACTGAAAATGCTGACCGGTTGACTCTTATAAAAATGAACAAGGCCTGGATTGCCCCTTACTTCTCTACTCCACCAGAGGAAAGCATCTGAACATAAAGGCAATTTAAATGTGGCTTTTATGGTGTATTGAATACACTGTATTCCCATGTAGCCCTTCCACCACTTAAAAGGGTATATGGTTCAATCTCCCTTTTCTCGTCCTCCTCTTCCTCCATCATATCAGCATGCTTATTAGGCTGCCCCACTCCTAATGTTTTAGAGGGTCAGCTCAGCAGCGGGTCCTCACCCATGATGTTTTTGAGGGTCACCAGCAGGCCCTCAACCATAATTTTTAGAGGGTCATCTCAGCAGCAGACCCTCACTCCTAAATATTTAGATTGTCAGCTTGGCAGCCAGCCCTCGCCCACCAAATTTTTTAGATAGTTAGTTCGGCAGCCGGCCCTTGCCCACAATTTTTTTAGATGGTCAGCTCGGCAGGAGGCTCTCACCCCTAATGTTTTAGATGGTCAGATCAGCAGCAGGCCCTCGCCCCTAATGTTTTAGATGGTCACCAGCAGGCCCTTTTTCCTAATGTTTTTTAGGGTCACCAGCAAGCCATCAATTTTCCAAGGGTGTGTATGATGCCCTCATTTATGTGTAATAAAGGGTGTATTGGAGTGCCAGTTCCTTGTAATTTTTGGCAGTTCTTTCCTTTATTGCATAGGCTTTATGAGTGTAGGAGTCCCATTAGTTGAACAATCGTACCACAATGTGAATGAGGCTCTCCTTTATGTGATATACAGGTTGTATCTCAGTGTCTCTTCCTTGTAATTTTTGGCAGCACTTGCACTTTATATACAAGTAAATATACAGGAAAGAATGTTTCCTAACAATTTTTCCTCTAAAATAGATTTTATCTTCGGTTTGGTGCGTATTATTGTCAGTCTGTAAAAGTGGCGTACTACTCGGACAACATCGTTTCCAGAATCAACCTGGTTTACAAGATGCATCCAGACATCCTCCCCATGCTGTTCCTGAACCATTTCAGTGGTGTTTCCATCAATTTCTGACCTTTTACTATGAACCAGACAACCTCCCCTGGCTTAATGATCACGTTCTCCCATTGACTTTGATTGTGCTCGGCAGAGCACCCGAGCATCCTGAGGTGTTCTACTCGAGCACCAGAGCACCCGAGCACTTTGGTTCTTGACCAACACTAATATCCTATTCATACCAAAGCCATTTTCTTTTTTTCACTTTCCCCTTTTACTCCCTGCCTTTTCTTTTTTATTTTTCCATTCACATAGCCATATACAGGCTTGCTTTTTTTTTTTTTTTTTGTAGAAAAAGTTGTATTTTTTAATAGCATCATGAGATATTGCAAATGGTCTAGTGAGAAACTGGGAAAAAAAAATCTAAATGGGGTGGAATTGGAGAAAAAACACAATTCTACCACAGTTATTAATAAAACTGACCTGTTACTTTCATTCTCTGGGTCAGTACAATTCCAGCAAAACTATATTTGTATAGTTTTTCTTGTGTTTTAATACTTAAAAAACGTTTTAACCCCTTAAGGACCTCCGAGTTACTAAACATGGCCGCCGGGTTTAAATAGCAGTGCCCCGCGGCACATGTATGCAATCAGCCATAAGGCTGATCTCATACATTTTTCCTTTCAGATGCAGCGGTCATATGTGACCACGGCATCTGAGCAGACTGGAAGCGGAAGCTGCGCGCTTCCGCTCCTGTAACAGCATTCCCTGGCTGAGATCGTGGAACCTGTTACATTGGTCTAATAGACGGAAGCCTCAAGCATGCTTCAGAGTCTATTAGATGAATATACCAATAAAGGCCACTAGGTGGAAGCACTGCTATATAGCCATCAATGAACACAATGGGCTATCTAATGATTGCCAGTTACAGTCACCCAGGGTGACTTTAAAAAAAAGCAAAAACAAAAGTTAAAAAACGTTATTACAAATATATTATATATATATATATATATATATATATATATATATATATATATGTATATAACAGTTCAAATCACCCCTGTTTCCTTAAAATAAAAATAAAAATACTTAACCAATAAAAAAAATAAACATAAAAATATTGGGGAGTTAAAGTGACCAAAAAATGGCAAATTGTCTGTTTAATTTTTTTTTCCTGTTACACCATTTGCTGTATGCCATTAATATTGTTATATTTTAATTGTATGGGCATTTTTGCATGCGCAATGCATGCGAAGATGCCCATACAATTAAAATATAACAATATTAATGGCATATGGCAAATGGCGTAACAGGAAAAAAAATAAAAACAGACAATTTGCAATTTTTTGTCACTTTAACTCCCCAATACTTTTTTTAAATAAAAAGTGATCATAAAGTCGCACACATTTAGAATTGGTATCACTGAAAAGTACAGATTGCCCCACAAAAAATTAACCCTCACACAGTGCCAAACACATAACTACAAAAAATTAATAGGGGTCAGAATATTGGTGATAAAAATTATAATTTTTTTCCTCAAAGGGTTTTTTTAAAACGCAAGAAAAATTACGCAAGTGTGGAATCATTGTAAACGTACTGATCTGGAGAATGAAGATAACAGGTCAATTTTTGCGCATAGTGTATAGTGTAAAAAAATAAAATAAAAACTTTTATAAGAATTGCATTTTTTCCCAATTCTACCTCATTTTTTTAATGCTTCCCACTACATGGTAGGCAACCGTAAATGGCACCATTGGAAAATACAACTTGTCATGCAAAAAAATCCCTCATAAGACTATGTGAATTAAAAAATCTCTGTGTCCTCTAAGGGTTAATATTTATGTCTGCTGACTGTGTAGGGGCTTGTTATTTGCAGGGCAGTCTGAAGTTTGTATTGACACCACTTAGGAGAGTGTATTTCTTTTGAATTACTTTTGTTCAATTTTTTTGGGGTAGGTGAAGCAACGGAAAAACAGCAAATCAGCTATTTAGATTTTCTTCCATTACGACAGTCACTGTATGGTATAAATAAGTTTATATTATAACAGTACAATCATTTTGAGACATGGCAATGCCTATGTGTAATAAACTTACCTGTCTGGGCTCTAGCGATGTGATCCCCAGTTTCAGCACGACGTACTAGGAGAGACACGCTGCTGAACCCTTAACTCAACCTCATCCTTAGTTACAGGGTGTAATACTCTGTTTTCTCCTTGAAGTGTGCATGTCCTAGGTGAGACAGACAGTAGGTTGAATGACAGCTGTCATTCTGTGGGAGCACCAGGCCACTGGACCAATCAGTTCTGGTCCAGAGACCTTGTGCTCTATTTAAATTTCCTCCAGGCCATACAACATTGCCAGTGATAGTCAATTGTGGCTCACTTGCTTGTGCTACATTTTCCCTATCATAGTTCCTGCTTGCTTCCCTGTACTTTGGACCTCGGCTTGCCTTTTGACCTTTCTCTGCCTCACATTTGGTACCTTGTTTACTGTCTGGTTTTGACCCTATTTCTGTTGACTCTGCTGTTTTGTGTTTGTCTGTTTGCTTGTTGTCTGTCTTTTGTAGAGTAGTTACTGTTGACCAGTTGTAGTCTTGCCATTTAGGGCTTGTACTGCAAATAGGTTGGGACAGTAGAGTGGTTCAGTTCAGCGCCTCACTATCTTTGTCCATAGTTAAGTGATAGCAATAACACCTATGAGCTTTATATTTTTTATTGTTTCTTATTTATTTAATTTTAATTTTTTATATGGGTAAAGGAGTGTGATTAGAATGTTTACATATTTTCTTTTTTTATGTTTTTTAAAAACTTTCTCTGAGAAGCACTACTTCCATGTTTTCGGTAATGGTTTAGAGACCCTTAAAATATTTTGGATGTTTTAATTTTTCATTACAGCAGTACTATGCTTTGCACAGAGAGATAAAACTTCTATATAGATAGAGAACCTATTGTTATTTTACTGCTGCAAGGGAAAGATATTATCTGCTGTATAATAGTAGATGTGGAATTTAGGATGACAGTATGATAGCTCTATTGTTCTCTTGACAGGTTTAAATAAAAATGCCCAAAGAAGAGCATTACATTAATTAGTGTGATTTGTGATGCTCTAACTGAGTCTATAACATCATGCAAGGCTGTTTGCCATGATAAAAGTCCAAACAAAGAACCAGGAGAGGAAGTAGAATGCACGTAGTTACTTGAATAAATGATATTTCAAAAATATTAAACTTTTTTTAAATGCAAAATAAAAAACCATACAGTGATAAGATATATTCTGTTAATATGATTTAAAAAAATACGAAAATAGTGTCCCTTTAAATAGTGAACATGCTTTTTCTACTTCTCCTTCTTGCGCGCTCAATTTCTGGTTTAAGTGGAAAAAATAGCATTTTTGAAAAAAGCGCTGTATCTGAAACTACCCTACAAGAGGTAAAAACATAGATTTGGCCAATACAATCAATCCCAACCTGTGAGATTTCATTACTTTATTACTAAAGCTAGATACATACAAATGCCCAGCATTAATTATTCCAAACACATGGCAGATATAAGCATAGTTTCTTTTGTTGGATCAATCCTATACAGGATTATCTTTAGTTATTTTATAGCACCATTATAGCATCTCATTAATAATGTATGTTTAGCAAATACATTAAGCCCTTAAAGGGGTTGTCCAGGTTATATTTATTGATGACCTAGCCTCAGCTGTTGAACAGAAGGTGCGCGCCGTGCCAGCGTTGCCTCCTCTTCATTGTTTACCTGCTCGCCGTCGCATCTGCAGTGGTAAGCAGGTGTAATTACACCCAAGCCATCTTATTCATTTCAATGGGTCTGATCGCTCCTATAGAAGTGTATATTAATATAACTTGGACAACCCCTTTAATTTAACCTCTTCCTGATGCAGTGATTTTCCTTGTTTTTAATTTTAATTTTTACTCCCTGCTTTCCCAGAGCCATAACTTTTTTTTATTTTGCTGCTTACATAGCTATACATTTCTGTTCCGAAGAACTTTTTTTAGCGGAGAAAAAATATCTTTTCTCTCTGCAATTTTGATGAACTCTGTGATGAAATCCTTGAATGTAGCCTTCACACGCATGTGAATATAGCCTTAGACCTTTCATTTGTCCTTTTACATGGGCCAATCACCCCACCCTGGTTTGTCGGCTAATTGGCCTTTAAAAAGGCTCGTTGGTTGGTAACAAATCTCCCGATGTAAATAGGGAATGTGCTGCTGACATAATTTAAGGTGTATAGTGAGACAAACGATTATACTACTGATTGGTCATTTTCCATACAGTTTTGACCTGCCCATATGAAGGCTGTTTAAATGCTTGCCAATCAACTTGCTATATTGTCGACAGTCACAAGATATGGCTCTGTATCACGCTATATAGAAGGATCTAAAATTATTCTAACTGGCCAGAAATCTGTGTGCACTATTTGAGAATTTAAAACAATCATGCGGAACAGACACGAAGAAAAGATATATTAAGGGTTTGGATGTATTTTCCAAAGGACAACAAAATCATAGAGGCAGGGTAATTGATAATTCTCAGGGGTGGACTGGGAACTTAAGGTGGCCCTGGAAAAAAATCTAAAAATGTACACATGGTTTAAGCTGGTCAACTTGGCAGAAAGTGGGCTTACCACAAGTAGGGGGTCCAACGCAAGTAGATAAGGCCAACATTACTAAAGTACTAGTACAGCAGAAAATACCACCACAGCATGACTAAATACCACAGTGCAGCACAAAATACCTCCACAGAAGCTGTCTGTGCCAGCTGCCATTGTCTGTCATTCTCCTCTGTCTCCTTCACTTGTCTCTAACTAAGGTATGGAGGAGGAGGCTAAGGATGTTAAACACAGGCCACGGGACTGAGCCAGGACTACTTTCTTGATGCTGCCTGCATGTTGTGTTTCAGCACTATCAAACATTCTGAAGAGTACAGCAGTGCATACCTCTTACATCCAGAGATGTCTGCTCTGATGTACATGTTCTCTTTCCTACTTTTCTTCATTCAACCCAGACCTAGTTGTGCCAGCAGTGTCGTCCTGCTGCCATCCCCAGTTCTGAGTCAGCTGTGATTCTCAATGCCCCCAAATTGCCCTAGTATGATTAATGCCCACTATGGTACTTCCATAAATAATAATGCCCCCTATAGTGCTCTTAGTAATAATAATGCCCCCATAGAGTCCCTGGTAATGTCCCTGTTTTGCCCCAGCATTAAATATACCCCTACTGTACCCCTAGAAATACCCCTTTTAGTGCCCCAAGTATTAAAAATGCCACCTATTTGACCACAGTAATGCCCCCTATAAAAGTGCCTGTAATGCCTCCAGTAATACCTGCCCAGGGTGATCATCTGGGCACTAGCCCAGCAGGAAATTTCTAGCATTGGCCTTAATTGTGAGCTGCCCTTTGCTGCTCACAAAGCCTGGCCAACATGTGTATCGTGGAGTTCCAGCACATGCTCACTTCGAACAACAGCCGGTGAGCTGGCAATTTCAAGCTCTGCTGCAGTATCAACAGACCGGCTGAAGCTGTTGATGACTTGCGGAAATGTGCACACACGTGGCGCACCTTCGCCAGTAGCTCGGGCAAATTGGGGTAGGTTTTCAGAAACCGCTGAACCACTAAGTTAAAGACGTAAGCTAGGCATGGGATGTGTGTGAGCTTGCCGAGCTCCAAAGCCGGTACCAAGTTACGCCCATTATCACACACAACGATGCCTGGTTGCAGGTTGAGTGGCGAGAGTCACAGCTCAGTTTAGTCTCTTATCCCCTGCCACAGCTCTGCGGCGGTGTGTTGTTTATCCTCTAAGCATATCCTCTTCAGCACGGCCTGTTGACGCATCCCCACAGCAGTGCTACACTGCTTTCAGATATCAGCTGATGGCTGATTGGTGCTGCACGCGGAGAATTCGGAGGTGGAAGTGGAGGAGGAGGCGGAGGAGGAGCCACTTACATAAGTGCTGGCGGTAACCATGATGGAAGTAGGGCCCGCAATCCTGGGCGTCGTTAGCACCTGTGCCATCCCAGGGTACAAGTCGCTCCCAGCCTCCACTACGTTCACCCAGTGTGCCATCAGGGAAATGTAGCGTCCCTGGCCACAAGCACTTGTCCATGTGTCAGTCGTTAGGTGGACCTTAGCAGTAACTGCGTTGGTCAGGGCACGGGTGATGTTAGCAGGGAACACCGGGAAAAATAGTGGTGGCTGGGGACTGAGTACCGAGGGATAGCTGCTGACATCAGGCCACGAAAGGCCTCGGTGTCCACAAGCCTAAATGGCAACATTTCAACCGCCTGTAACTTAGAAAGTTGGGCGGTTAGTGCCATGGCCTGTGGGTGGGTGGCTGGTTATTTGCGCTTGCTTTCAAATGCCGGGGGTAAAGACATTTGGACACTGCACTGGGACAGGGAAGTGGATGTGGTCGCTGATGGTGCTTGCGACGGTACAGGTGCAGCGCGGGAGGCATCCGGGCCTGCGCCTTCGACAGGCGATTGGTCGTCACCCAACATAGGGGAAGAGGAGTCATTGTTGTGACCCGCAGACACAGATTGTGGACCCAGGCATTCCTCCCACTTATTGCAGTGCTTGGCTGCCATGTGGCGGATCATGCTGGTGGTGGTGAAGTTGCTACTGTTCACACCTCGGCTCACTTTGGTGTGGCACAGGTTGCAAACTACTATTCTTTTGTCGTCTGCACTTTCCGCAAAAAAGCGTCATACCGCGGAACACCTACCCCTTGCCAAGGGAGATTTCCACAAGTGGGTGCTCCGTGGAATACTTGCGGGCCTGTTTGGCGTGGCCCGCCTTCTCCCTTTTGCCACCCCACTGCCTCTTCCAGCCTGTTGCGGTGCTGCAGATCGCTCCCACTCGGGACTGCTGTCCTTCACTTATATAATGTAACTCAATATGGAATTATTTTAAAAATCCCTTTATTTCTGAAAATGTTTTCCGTAAGGTTCGTACATGGTTCCTCCAGACAGTCCAGTGTCCTCCCAATAACATACGGGAACAGGCATATCAGTGGCTTTAGACCAGGCATGTCCAAACTGCGGCCCTCCAGCTGTTGCAAAACTACAACTCCCAGCATGCCCTAATAGCT
Organism: Bufo gargarizans; assembly: GCF_014858855.1. Taxonomy (NCBI): domain Eukaryota; kingdom Metazoa; phylum Chordata; class Amphibia; order Anura; family Bufonidae; genus Bufo; species Bufo gargarizans. The sequence goes on from NC_058082.1 coordinate 403,740,002, forward strand.
GTAAGCTATCCAGGCATGCTGGGAGTTGTAGTTTTGGAACAGCTGGAGGGCCACCGTTTGGACATGCCTGCTTTAGACTGTGTTTGTATGCATATCAATTGGAAGTTACAATGTGATGCTGTCTGGCATTGAGGACTGCTAAATGCCAAAACAAATAATGTCAAGAAAGCTTAAAATGCATTGATATTGGTATTAACGTTTTATACTATTGACTTAGTATTTTTTATTGCATGTGTGAGAGACTGACAGAAAAGCAAATTTTTTTCTTTGCATTTTCTACACCTTTACATGCTAGCTTTTAAGAATATTGATATCATTCTTGGCAACCAACTTGACCTTTCACAGCTCATCATTTAGATGGGTAGTGTGTGATTGCAAATGTCAGCAGGATTGCAAGCCATTTTACTGAGTCAGTTGGCAAGCATGTAATAGACTGAAACATTAGGAAAATGATGTACAAATTATTTAATTTTCCTAAATTAACACTTCTCATTACAGGTGTGCTAGAGAGGCAAAACTCTTGGGTATTAACAGTGCTAATCAGACATTGTCCTTGTATGGCTAATTATGTGATAATTAATGTGATTATGAAAACATTAGCCATGTGGTGTCATTTATTATAGTCCCCTGTTAAATATGAACATTCTTTTAAGTAAAAAATAAAGGTAAGAAAAAATTTAAATAGTTGAACAATGACAAAAATGTTTGAAAATGTAAAATGTAAATAAGTACAGTATACTGGCATGCGTAAAGACACATGCAAACACTAGAAAGATAAATAAATGCAAATTGCATTATTACTGTTATACTTACTATATATAAATTAGAAGCTCTTTGTGCACTTTTTTGAAAAATTGTGTTGAGCCCATCTTCTAATGAGAAGGTGGTAACTGCAGCTACAAGGTCCTTGCTTCATTCAGTAGTAGGTATCACCATACTACACACTGTGTAAAAATTAGAAGGGCCCAACTTCTGATAAAACAATATCCTTTATTTGATTCAGTAAAATCAATACAAAACAAGACAGATGCAAAATCAACACATTTTGGATCTCAAGCTAACAATCCTTACTCATGATAACCATACTACATACTGTACATCAGGGCCAGGACGAGGTACAGTAGTTCGGCACCCCAAGGCAGAGCAGGCAAATTCCACCCCTGCATCCCCCCAAATCAATTTAAAGTGACATTACTTCCTAATAAAACTATTAAAATCTGTTTAAAAGAATCAGTCATGGGCAGATCCAGCAACTTATAGGTGACGTCTCCATGGATTTCAGTTGTTCACTTTCCTTTTCTTCTCCATTTGGCCCTGACCATCATGGGCAGACGTGTTTGGTAATTTGTGTGTAGCCCCATCTGCTATATAGGAAAGCACCAATATTAATATATGGCACATGGGGAACTGGTAGAGCTTCTTCAAATCAGCCCCCAAATGTATACAGACCACTGTCATTCTGCTGCTCCTCCCAATACTGTGCCTGCTGTGCACGCCCATGCCTGCAAACATTATACTGTCAGAAATAACAGTGCCATACAGATAGTCCCCCATATTAATAGTGCTCCCAGACTGCCCTCATTAGTAATAGTGCTCCTAATACTGATAATACTTCCGAAGAGGGCTCTATTAGTAGCAATGCCTACATATTGTGCTCAATAATAATTATGCTCCTAAAGTAGTACTGTAGGGGCATTACAGTACAGTACAGTAATAATATAACCATAATGCCCCTCCTGCAGTGCCCCCTGTAGCTCTAATGTCCCCTTGCAGTTGTAACTCCCCTGTAGTGCATATATATATATATATATACCCCCATAGTTCCAATATATTATGCTTCTCATCCCCCCTCTGTAATGCCACTATATATATGCCCCCTGTAGTGCCAGTACATAATTCTCTCTCCCCCTAGAGCCAGTACATAATTCTCCCAACATATTATGCCCCCCTTAGTGCCAGTATATAATGCTCCCTCCCTTTATGCCAGTATATAATGGTGCCCCTTAGTGCCAGTATATAATGGTCCTCCCCAAGTATGTAATCCCATAAACATGCGAGACCTGGATGAGGAGGTCGCAATGACATCACCGCCACTGTGCTCCCTGAAGCCTATGAGGCTGAACAGCTGCAAATGTGGCCATGATTGTGCCCCCTCTTATGGGTAGCGAGGTGGCAACCTAAGCAGGTGCCTACACTCTCCTACCCATTGTCTAGGCCATGCTGTACATTCATTAATGATTATCAAAATATTACATTTATTCAGTGGTAGATATCACCATATTTTACTACTTTAGAGAAAAATTCAGTATTTCCAGAGTATATTAACTCAGCTGTGGTTATTGATATATTATATTCTTTTAGCAATGGACATTACCATACTGCATTATTGTGTTACCAGACTATATCCATTTGGCAGTGGGCATCAATATATTGTTTTCATTCAGCTGTGGGTATCATAATGATTCAGCGCTAGCTATTACCATGCTATATTAATTCAGTAATGAAAAGTACCATACTATATTTAGTCAACAGCGGGTATTATCATAGACTATTGTTTTAGCAGTGGATACATACATGCACCATATCAAAAATAAAAAGGTCTTGGCAACACAAAATAAAATTGTCATGTATTTATTGGATCATTAAAAATAGAAAAGTCCAGGAAAGGTCATGGTTATATCCAACACGTTTCAGACAGCTGCCTGCTCTTCTTAGTCATGGTATTTTAAATAGTGTATAATAAACACCTTTTAACATCAAAGTGGGTTGTATCCTATGACGTAATAAAATCAAGACACTCCTACACATTAACATTTTGTCTATACCTGGTAAATTGTTAACAAACATATTTCTCTCCTAACCACCATATTTGTAAAAATTATATGCCGTATTAAAACAAAGGGGCAAACCTGAAGAAAGACCTGGTCCAGTTCCAAAACACACTGAACCATATTTACTAACCCTAGATGGAGTAATCTCAGATAGGCTCTCAGACATTCACTAGATTTATCCCAGTCCCTCAAGCTGGATGATATGTATCACGGCTGTGTCATGGTCTGGTATTGTGGACCATGGCACTTTTGCCGTGCATGCTTGTTGCTGGTGGCAACATGTTTTTGCATGTTTTGACACTTCCCCTTTAAGTTGTGTGTCCCTTCCCATCCTGGTGTGCACAGGGTTAAGGTGTGTTTGCTAGGTGTGGTGGGTGTGACCTCAGGCCTCCTTATATGGTGGAGTGGTGGAACCTCAGGTCAGTTTGATAATGCTTGTCAGTCTGTGTAGGAGCTCTGCTTCCTGGCTGTATGTTTAAGTCTGTGTGAGCCACCCTTATTTGTTATATTGTTTCCCTTGCTCTGTCTGTGTGCTCCCTCCGGCGTGTTTCTGTTTTCCCTCTCCCACCTGGTATATGTTGTTATGGTGTGGGCCTTGTTTGAAGGTTATTGTGTTGTGGTGTGTTTCCTCCGAAAGGGGGTTCCTTTCCCGGAGGGGTTTAAGCAAACATCTAGACAGTGTGTTTCCGGTTCATCTCGTCGGCGGCAGGTAAGTTCTGGTAACCTAGGTTGTCTGTTGCCTTTTGTTACTTACCTGTCGTTCGGCTGTGAACCCTGTCTAGTTGGTGGCCAGCTGCTGGGCTTCTGGAGACCCCATGCATCCGTTGTGTAGGATGAATGGGTGGTCTCTGCCCTGTCTTCAGGCTTAGGGCATAGCAGAGATACCTAGGGTTCTAGGTTGGTGAGCATGAGCCCTCTTACCGTCTGAGGAGGCTCATGTATTAGGAGTTTAGGGAGATCTTCAGGGTCGCGTTAGGAGGTGACCTGCGCCCTCTTCCCTGCTATCCGGCGTAGCAGCCACTGGTATTGTACGGTGGGGGGTTTCTTCACTCCCCGTTCGTGACAATTTGTGAGGCATGAATAGACATTTTTATCTAACTCTATACCAACTGTTGGGTGGCTTAGTTTGAGACAGGATTTTATGCCAGAATTATGGCAGAATGTTTCTGCAAAACATAGCATCTTAGTTCATGCACCATTTGCCATAAAAACCTGCTTCTTTCTGCTACCATCCGTTTTCAAGTGAGTTGGAAAATATTGTAGGTACCTTGTTAGCTACATACTTGAATTTTGCCAATTTGCACCACTTTCCAAGCGCAGACACATAAGTAAATGAGGACCATTCTTTCAATCTAAAATAAGTAAATTATTAAGGCGTTTTAGACACTGGTCTTAGTAACCCCTATATCTGGTGGTGGATCTGCCGAAGTTTCGAAGAGGTGCCAGCCTCTGCATAATTTCGGCGCACCCAGCGCCAGTCTAGTAAGCTGTCTTACATTTAGACAATTTTCTACGCCTAAAAGCATAGAAAATGATGAATGAGAGGGGCCTGCTGGTCCATCCCCTTCATCACCCATGCCACGCCTACTTTTTTGGACCTGGCGTGAGTGGAGAAAAGTTGCAGATTGTGGTGCAAGTAACCATTGCACCTCAATCTGCGCCAGAAATACACCAAAATATAGGTGTAGAGTATAATAAATACATAATCTGGATAATAAATAACCCCCCAAAGTTATTCAGAAAAAAGTACATTTTCCACTACATTACTGATTGGATTTTCTTGGTTCCAGTACTTTCTCACCAGTGAGGATCCTTAGTTCAGTCAAGGATAAATCTGATATACTCTGAAAAGTGTTATTGCTCTATGTGCAACTGCTTCAGGTGAATGCATTGCCACAAGGCACCATAGTAGAATTAGTATTTTAACGAAAGAAATCCTGTACATAGAGCACCTCTTGCCTTTTTGTCTCTTTGGTACTTATAGTTATTCAACAGTGAACATAACCATATTATACATAACCACACTACATTCATTCACCTGTTATTAGCAACATACTATGTTTATTCAGTAAGGGATATCACCATATTCTATTCAATCAGTAGAGGATATCTCCATTCTGTATTCATTCACTAGTGGATATTTCAATACTAAATGTATTCATGTAGGTTTCATCATTGTGTAGTAATTCAAGTACTGATATAATATGTGTTCATGTAGTAGTCTCTATCTGTAATGCCTAACCACCTGGCCATGGACCAGTAACGGCCATGGATCATCTTGTACTGGTCGGTGGGGGTGGGGGTCGGAGTTGAACAGCATTCAGCCTGATTGGCTAAAGGTCACTAGGCTTGAGGTATATGAGACAGTGCTATGGTGCAGTCATGGGGGGGTATAACAATATCATCACGCTGTCAGAGACGCCATGCAGGAGGTCGCAATGACATTCATGGCATCCAGGGTAACAGGCCGGAGGCCTTCATCACCCCCCCCCCATTTTTTTGATGGGGGGGGGGGGGTTCTGGACACTGCTGGGGCACTACAGTGGAGGGTTGGTGCATTATATAAACAAAGGGGATTAATAGTAAATAAGCCACTACTGGTCACACAATATGTAAAGAGGCCACTACTGGGAGGCATTATTTGTGAAGAGTAATGTTGAGCGAGCATGCTCAGCCGAATACCAGTTAGGATCAAGCATCGCTATGCTCAGCACATGGCGGGAATCGGCTGAGTACCACATGTGCTCGAGTGCATAGCTCGAGTCTCCTCCCTGCGCATATTGCGGTTGCTAAGCAGTCAATAAACGTGCAGGTAATTACTGCCCTCACTGTAATGCCAGTAGCCATGATGGCTACTGGCAATACAATGATTGGCTGGCCGGAACACATCATCGGGTGCTATATATGACGTGTGTTCGACTCATTCTAAGTTAGGGAGAGCTGAGTATAGATAGGGACAAAGAGTGTAGGGAGTGTAATCGAATATTATAAGTGCACAAAAGCGTTTCAGAGACAGAAAAGTCCTTGTAAGGACTATTGTATGTGACAGCAGCAATATGAACAGCAATGGAGCATGCGCAGCATAGCGGAATGCGCTATTGACTTGGGGGGAAGACTGTAGTCAGAGCAGGGGTTAAATGGGAGAAGGGCTAGACGGAAGTTAGAGTGGGGGGGTGGAGTTAGGGAACGAGTTCGCGGGCAGTATATAGAGAGAGGGAAGGAAGTGTAGGAAGGGGTGAGAGTGACAAGGTGAAAGTTAGGGATGGCGGAGTTTGAAGCATTGATGGCGGCGGTGCGGGATGCGGCGCAGCAGCACGGGACGGCGTGGCTGCAGGATCAACTGCGAGTGGCCCTGGATGCGGCTCCTACCTCTGGGGGATCGAGAGAGGTGAGGACTAGGACGCGCCGTTTGGTCCCTCCGGAGCGGCTCAGCCCTGAGGCAACCCCACGTGTGAGGAGGAGGTTGCGGAGTCCCTCCGGTTCCCAGCGGCGGTGATCGGTCGAGTCGGCGGTCTCGCCAGTGACAAGGCGCAGCGTGCGGAGTGTGGTGAGAAAGGAGCGGGCGTCCCTTGGGCCGGTCCCCCAGTTTGGAAGGAGGAATGCTGGAGCGGTGGTGCCACGGCGGATGGCGGGGGCGCGGGGTCAGCGGCTGTTAGCGGACTCACCTGCAGCTGCGGGGGGTGTCCTTCCTGCTGGAGGCGAGACGGCCAGGCGGGGGCGTGCTGAGGTTCCGGCAGCGGTGGACGCGGGGAGAGGATCGGTGGCGGGGGCGGCATGGCCACGTGAGGCGGGTGGTGCGGCCCGGCCTTCAGTGAGGAGCAGTCAGGAGCGGGGTGCGCCGCGGCCCCTAGTGGCGGGCCGGCGGCATTGCGGTGAGGACCTGGAAGTGGGGGTTGCAGGGACTGTTCCCCATGGACAGAGGTCTGGCCGGTCCCAGCAGAGGGGTGGCGGTACTGGCGCTGGGGGCCCGCCAAGAAGAGATGTTGCGATGCCTGGGACGGGATTGTCCTCAGGGTCATCGGTTCGGCTGGGAAGATTGGAGCCTGAGGATGGTCAGCACACCCTCGCTAGGAGCCGTAGAGGTGGGTCCATGTCTGAGGCGAGTCTGGAGGAGGGAGAGCTGGAAGAGGAATCTATGTCGTCTATGGCTGCAGTTGGCCCGATGGAGGTGGTGGATCGGGATTCCGGGCCGTTCCTGTGGTCCAGTCTGCGGTTGCTGGTGGAGATGGCGCGGCGGCCGGCTTTCCTGCCCGGGAACGGCCAGGTGAGAAGACGACGGGGCTGGGACTGGGGATGTGGGGAGGTGGGGGTTATGCCAGGGCAATTGGCGGGGTTGGGGTCGGCGGGGATAGCACAGGAGTTATTGTCCAGGATGTTGGCCCTGTTGTCGCGGTTGGGGCAGGGGGCGCCGCCGTCCCCTGCGGCAGTTTGGGCGCCTGCTCCGAATTCGGCGGGTACAGGGGTGGTTGCTGCTACTGGTCTGGGGGTCCAAGGGGATTCGGCCAGGGGTGCGGCTTGTGCTGGTTCTGGGGGCGCGGGGGGGGGGCTATTGGCTCTGGGGTCCCCGGGAGTGCGGTGGTTGGCACGGCTGAGGCGGATGCGGGGGTTGTTGGTGGGGCTGTGGGCCCGGTGGTCTAAGTGGAGGCGGCTGTGGTTGCTCCTTCTCTGCAAGGGAGCGTTGCAGGGGACGGGGTTCGGTTGGCGGATGCGGCAAAGGGTGAGGTATACGTCTGTTTTGAGGGCCCGCTGGGGGCCCATTTGAAGCAGGAGGTGAAGGATAAGATATGGCGTGATGAGTACATTGAGATTTTTTTCGCTGCTTCCATTGGAGAAGTTCAACTCGGATAGGGGTAGGCCGGATGACGGTAAACGGGAAGAGGGGGAAAAGAGGCGGTATAGGCTTATACCGCGGAGTTTTCAGAATTGGCTTCAGGCGTTTGCCATTTTTGCTAGTGTGATCGGGGAGAAGGCGCCTGAACATTGCTCTGCGTTGTTTTGCTATATGGACGCTATTGGTGAGGCTCATCGAGTGTATGGGGGAGTTGCTTGGCTACGATATGACGAGCAGTTTCGGCAGAGGAAAGCGGTTAGGCCCTGCATTCGTTGGGATCACAAAGACATTAGTCTTTGGATGAGGTTGATGACGGCGCCAAAAGGGAGTGCATCGCCCTTTCGGGGTCCCTCGGCCGGGGAATCACATGGGTCCAGGAGAAAAGGGTGTTGTTGGCAATTTAACGAGGGTCATTGCCGGTTCATGGCCGATTGCAGGTTCAAACATGAGTGCTCCGGTTGTGGCGGAGCGCATAGTTTGTCCAAATGTTTTCGGAGGGGAAAGGGGAAAGGACCCGAGGTTGCTGCAAAGAGGAGCGACGCCGGTGAAGGTGGGAGAGATGGTGCCCTATTTAAGGAAGTATCCAGATAGGGAGAGTGCTGAGATTTTGTTGGCAGGTTTTCAGGGGGTTTCCGGATTCCATGTCAGGGTGTGGGTAGTGGTGCGGTTCCGAGGAATTTGACATCGGCGTTGCGTTATCCAGAGGTTGTGGCGGAGAAGATTGCTAAGGAGGTTGCGGCGGGTCGTGTTGTGGGTCCGTTCAGCCATCAGCTGTTACCGGATTTTTGGGTTTCACCATTGGGGTTGGTCCCCAAGAAGGAGCCCAATAAATTTAGGTTGATTCACCACTTGTCTTTTCCGCCGGGTGGGGGGGTGAACGATGGGATAGAGGATGGCTTGTGTTCAGTCTCTTACACGTCGTTTGATGCAGCAGTGCGGTGGGTTTGGCGTTTTGGGCAAGGGGCTCTATTGGCCAAGACGGACATAGAGGCGGCGTTTCGTTTGCTTCCAATCCACCCTGAGAGTTTTCACCTGTTGGGTTTTCATTGGGAGGGGGGTTTATGTTGATTGTTGTTTGCCGATGGGTTGCGCAATTTCTTGTTCGTTGTTTGAGCGTTTTAGTACTTTTTTGGAGTGGGTGGTGAAACAGGAGTCGGGTTGGAACTCAGTGTTGCACTACCTGGATGATTTTTTGTTTATCGGCCCTGCAGGCTCGCGGGTTTGTTCGGTGTTGTTGCATACAATGGAGAGGGTGGCGGCATGTTTCGGTGTGCCGTTGGTGCGGGACAAGACTGAGGGTCCTTCCACGGTGCTGCGTTTTTTGGGGATTGAGATAGATAGCGGGGCAATGGAGTGTCGCCTGCCGGGCGATAAGGTGCAGGATTTGGTTGAGGAGTTGATTTATCTGGTTTGGGCCAGGAGGGTGCAATTGCGGAGGGTTCAGTCGGTTTTGGGCAAGTTGAACTTTGCATGTAGAATATTGCCCATGGGGCGCGTGTTCTGTCGTCGGCTGGCGCAGGCCACTGCTGGGGTCTCTTCCCTTCTTTCATTATTTGCAGTTGTCGGGGGAGGTGAGAGATGATTTACGTGTTTGGCAGGTGTTTTTGGCGGATTTTAATGGTCGGGCTCTGTGGATGGAGGCGCCTGTTTCCAACGTGGACTTGGAGTTGTTTTCGGATGCTTCAGGTTCGTGTGGGTACGGCGTTTATTGCCGGGGGCAGTGGAGTGCTGGGCCCTGGCCGGCTGAGTGGAGGGAGGCAGGTTTTCTGGGGAATCTGGTCCTGTTGGAACTTTTCCTGATCGTACTGGCTACGGTTCTGTGGCGAGACAGGTTGCGGAATAAGCGGGTACGTTTCTACTGCGATAATTTGGGTGTGGTGCAGGCGATCAATAGCCAATCTGCGTCTTCTCCTCCGGCCTTGAGATTGCTTCGGTTGTTGGTGTTGAATGGTTTGAGGTTGAATGCTTGTTTTGTTTCTGTGCATCTTCCGGGGGTGGAGAATTCTATTGCTGACGCCCTTTCTCATTTTCAGTGGCAACGGTTTCGGGAGTTGGCGCCGGAGGCAGAAGTGGACGGGCTGTCATGCCCCCAATGGCTCTGGAGCGTGGCCTTGGGGTCTCGGCAGAGTTGATTCGTCGGTCCGTGAGTAGTGGGACATGGTCGGCTTATTCTGCGGTTTGGTCTCTGTGGGAGGAGTTGTTGGCGCGGACGGGGGGTGGTGGTTCGGTTGCGGACCATCAGACCTTGTTGATATACTGGTTGGGGATGATGTTTGGCGAGGGAGTTTCGTTTTCGGTTGCCTCTAAGCGTGTTGCGGCTGTATCTTTCTGGTTGCGGCTGCGGGGACTGGTGGATGGCACGAAAGGGTTTTTGGTGCGGCAGGCCTTGAAGGGTTATCGGCGGGGAAGGGTTCATCGGGATGTCCGACGTCCGGTTTCTTTCGAGGTGTTGTTGCAACTGTGGGAACAGCTGGGGGTTATTTGTGTGTCGTATTGAGAGGTTCTTTTGTTCCGGGCTGCTTTTTCTTTGGCTTTTTTCGGGGCATTTCGGATTTCCAAGTTGGTGTCGGCTACTCGCAGAGGTAACGGGGGTCTGTTGCGGGAAGATGTTAGTATACAGGACGGAGTTTTGAGGTGTCGATTGCGGAGGTCAAAAACTGATCAGGAGGGTAGGGGCGCGGTGTTGTGGTTGCGGTCTCTGGCGGGCTCGGCATTGTGCCCAGTGCGGTGTGTGGAGGAGTTTTTGGCAGTGCGGCCGGCTGGGCCTATCCCGTTGCTGGTGCATCAGGACGGGTCCAGTTTGTCGGTTTTCCAATTTGTTGCGGTTTTTCGGAAATGTTTGAGGGCGGCGGGGTTGCCGTCACAGGAATATGCGTCACATTCCTTTCGCATAGGCGCGGCAACAGAGGCAGCAAGATGGGGGTTGGGGGAGAGTGTGATAAAAAGAATAGGTCGATGGGAGTCATCGTGTTTTAAAGCGTATGTGCTTTGAGGGTAGGAAAATGGGCTGTTCTGTTGGGTCGTTTATTTGTTTGATTCATCATGGGGTGGAGTTTTAAGCGGATGTTCTTATTTTGTTTTGTAGGTTCGGCGACCTGCTTGGCGTGGATATTTGGCCATTCGTACGTCTACTGGGTGCCTTGAGGGCTGACATACAGCGGAATGGTAGGCAGCTGGGTTTTTCCCCGGCTGTGTTAAGGGTCCGCTGGATTGGTTTGCGAGGCCTTCTGTGGGGGCGGGTGCTGCCTGAATTTCACGCCAATGTCGCGTTGGACTGGGTGCCCGACGTTGTTGTGCTCCATGTGGGGGGGAACGACTTAGGAGTCCGCAGGTCCCGGGACGTTATTCGGGATATAAAGTTGGATGTACTCCGCTTACTGGCGGAATTCCCAGATTTGATCGTGGTTTGGTCGGACGTGGTGGCTAGGAGGAGTTGGCGGTTTGCGCGGTACGTCGATCGTATTAACAAAGCGTGGGCGAAGTTAAATAAAGAGGTGGGGCGCTTTGTCCGTCGCCAGGGTGGATTGGTGGTGCGTCATCAAGAGTTGGATGCTGCTTCGTCTCAATTTTTGAGGGTGGACAGGGTGCATCTGAATGACCTGGGGATTGATATGTGGGCCCTTGGGATTCAGGATGGTTGGAATTGGCTCTCAAGGTGTGGCAGGACGCCCACAGGTGAGGTGTCACCGGTGGTCGTTGCTGGCAGTGTTGGATATTGGGATCCTGGGGGGCAATTCATGGCTAAGAGATGCGTTATATAGTGTGATACGCGTCTCTTGGAGGTAAATATGGTGGGTGCGGCTCCTGTAGGCTAAGAAGGCCTAGGGAGTTGAATACTTGGAAGTTTGTGGAACAGGTGTCCTTGGGTCGGTGAAATGCGGCCAAGGGCAAGGAAAGTCATAAGGAATTGGATGAGGGAATACAACGTGTTTGGGGTTGCCTCCCAGGATCTCTCGTAAAGGTTAACAGCGGTTTTACAAGTTTAAATGATGATCTGTTATTTATTATGGTTGAAAATGTGTATTATGTTAAATAAAAGGTATGTTTTATATAAGTTAATAAAGGTGGCTGCTACGGCCATATTTTACCACTATAATGGCTGGTGTGTTATTTAGGGGAAGTTGGGAGGTTAAGTGGGAAGCCGGAAGGTGATTCTTCCATCCCATTAAGTCAGAACAGCAATGGAGCGTGCGCAGCAGAGCGGAATACGCTATTGACTTGGGGGGAAGACTGTAGGCAGAGCAAGGGTTAAATGGGAGAAGGGCTAGACGGAAGTTAGAGTGGGGGGTGGAGTTAGGGAACGAGTTCGCGGGCAGTATATAGAGAGAGGGAAGGAAGTGTAGGAAGGGGTGAGAGTGACAAGGTGAAAGTTCCCGCCCACCCGCCCCTTTGTTCTAGTTGTTAAGTGTTGCTTACCGGTTGCCTGGGGTGGTTACATGTTTTAGCAGGGCAGTGTTGGAAATTGGGATCCTGGGGGGCAATTCATGGCTAAGAGATGCGTTATATAGTGTGATACGCGTCTCTTGGAGGTAAATATGGTGGGTGCGACTCCTGTAGGCTAAGAAGGCCTAGGGAGTTAAATACTTGGAAGTTTGTGGAACAGGTGTCCTTGGGTCGGTGAAATGCGGCCAAGGGCAAGGAAAGTCATAAGGAATTGGATGAGGGAATACAACGTGTTTGGGGTTGCCTCCCAGGATCTCTCGTAAAGGTTAACAGCGGTTTTACAAGTTTAAATGATGATCTGTTATTTATTATGGTTGAAAATGTGTATTATGTTAAATAAAAGGTATGTTTTATATAAGTTAATAAAGGTGGCCGCTACGGCCATATTTTACCACTATAATGGCTGGTGTGTTATTTAGGGGAAGTTGGGAGGTTAAGTGGGAAGCCGGAAGGTGATTCTTCCATCCCATTAAGTCAATATTTGTAGCGCATCCTGCACAAAATACCGCATAATAATCCGCTGCGGACAGTTAAATTATACGCGCAACATCTTCTTTTATAGTGTGTGCATCCCTAAAATATCAGTGACATCTAGTGCACATTTTCCGTAGACTGTGTCCGCTAAGGACAGTTATATTATCCGTGCAACATTTCCTTTTATAGCGTGTGCATCCCTAAAATATCAGTGACATCCAGTGCACTTTTTCTGTAGACGGTGTCCGCTTCTGACAGTGACAGGCCCACATCTGCACACGTTACGTGTGCGCTTCAAAAAAAAAATCTGTGACATAAAATTAGATTTTTCAATAGACGGTGTCCTCTTCTGACAGTGATCTGACCAGGCCCACATCTGCTGTGTAAAGTGTGCGCTTTTAAAAATTTTCTGTGACATAAATTTTATTTTTTCAGTAGACAGTGTCCTCTTCTGACAGTGACCTGACCAGGCTCACATCTGCTGTTTAACTTGTGCGCTTCAAAAAAAATTCTGTGACATAAAATTCTATTTTTTAATAGATGGTGTCCTCTACTGACAGTGACCTGACCAGGCCCACATCTTCTGTATAAAGTGTGCGCTTCTAAAATGTTTCTGTAAAATAAAATGTAATTTTTCAATACACATGTCCTCTTCTGACAGTCGGTATGGGTAATTTGTACTTGCCTTCCGTGGATGTAGTAGCCATTTCTCAGGCTCCCTCTCTGGAATCGAACACTGATTCCCCGTTACTCATGGTAACCATGTTAGGCGCATAAATGAACATCGAAAGTTGATAGGGCAGACATCCAAATGGATCATCAACATCACGGGGATGTGCGATCAGGCATAAGTTATCTAGAGTCAACAAAGTGGCAGCAGGCCCTCGCCCCATAATGTTTGCGATGGTCAGCTCACCTGCAGGCCCTCAACTATAATTTTTTTGATGGTCAGCTAAGCAGCAGGCACTCTCCCATAAGAGTCTGGTCAACACAATCCACGCCACCGCGAGTCACGTAACTAATTAGCACGGAGGAGTCTCGCTGGTTATCAGAATTAACTAGACAAATCGCTCCACCAACTTAGAACGGCCATGCACCACCTCCCATAAAATTGAGAAAGGGCTATCAATCTGTCAATCCTTTCCGTGCCTGGGCCGGTTAAGGTTTGCCATGTTAAGTCAAATTAAGATGCAGGCTCCACTCCTGGTGGTGCCCTTCCTTCAATTAGTTTAAGTTTCAGCTTTGCAACCATACTCCCCCCGGAACCCAAAGACTTTGGTTTCCCGGAAGCTGCTCGGTTGGACATGGCAATAACGCTGCTGGATCGCCTGTTGGATCGTCTTAGAACCTCTGACTTTCGTTGTTGATTAATGAAAACATTCTTGGCAAATGCTTTCACTGTGGTTCATCTTGCGCCGCTCCACGAATTTCACCTCTGGCGGCGAAATACGGATGCCATCAGCCATCCCTCTTAATCATGGCCCCCGAAAATCAACCACATTTTTGGCTGAACTTGTACTTTATATACAAGTAAATATATAGGAAAGAATGTTTCCTAACAATTTTTCCTCTAAAATAGATTTCAGTTTTGTGCATATTATTGTCAATCTGTAAAAGTAGCGTACTAATCGGACAACATCGTTCCAGCAGTGACCTGGGAGTCTAAGATGCATCCAGGCATCCTCCCCATGCTGTTCCTAAACCATTTCGGTGGTGTTTCCATCAATTTAGAAGATTTTCCTATGAACCAGGCACCCTACCCTCCTCACTGGGTGCCTGGTTTAATGCTCGGGTTCTCCCATTGACTTCCATTGTACTCGGGTGCTCGGTCGAGCATCCAAACATCCCGATGTGTTCCGGCCCGAGCACCCGAGCACTAGGGTGCTCGATCAACACTAGTGAAGAGGGCACTACTGGGGGGAATTATATGTAAAGAGGCCACTACTAGGGGCATTATATCTACTGGGGCCTAAATGGAAATTACTACTCAGTGGAACTGGGGCCGAAATGGGGATGATTACGAAGTAAGGGTATAAAAGGAGGCATTATTGCTAAATAGATGTGTTCTGTGTCACAATATGCAGAAACAAGTTGTGGTCAGGAAAGGTCATCAGAGTGATCTATACATTATCTGGAAGTCATTGAGTGGAAGTCTAAACAGGATTAATAATGACTGGGACCTAAAGAAAATGTGGTCATGGTGGGACGGTATTATTTGGCCTTCATATAGTGTTATTATTGGTAATGTTGGCTACTGATTCTGTAATACAGGGCTCCAGATGGCGACCAAAATGGTCGCCAATGCGACTAAGAATTTACAAATGGCGACAAGACTTTTTAGTGTGCCCCCCCAACACCCCAGTATAAGAAACATTGGTGGCAGTGTGCCCCCCCAACACCCCAGTATAAGAAACATTGGTGGCACAGTGTGCCCCCAACACCCCAGTATAAGAAACATTGGTGGCTCAGTGGGAAGTGCCAATGAGGGTTAAAAAATAACTTAAAAAAATTAACTCACCTCCTCCAGTTGATAGCGTAGCTGTCGGTCTCCTGTTCTGTCTTCAGGACCTGTGGTGATGTCACTGAGCTCATCACATGGTCCATTACCATGGTGATGAATCATGTGATGTATCATGTGATGAGCACAGTGATGTCACCACAGGTCCTTTGACAGGTCCTGAAGAAAGAACAGGAGATGATCAATTGGAGGAGGTGAGTTAATTTTTATTTTTTAACCCTCATTGGCACTCCCCACTGCGCCACCAATGTTCATTATATTGAGGGGGGGGGCACACTGCGCCACCAATGTTTATTATACTGGGGTGTTGGGGGGGGGTGCACACTGCGCCACCAATGTTTATTATACTGGGGTGTTGGGGGGGTAATGTTTATTATATTGAGGGGGGCACACTGCGCCACCAATGTTTACTATACTAGGGTGTTGGGGGGGGGGTGCGCACTGCGCCACCAATGTTTATTATATTGAGGGGGGCACACTGCGCCACCAATGTTTATTATATTAGGAAGGCACACTGCGCCACCAATGTTTATTATATTGAGGGGGACACACTGCGCCACCAATGTTTATTATATTAGGAAGGCACACTGCGCCACCAATGTTTATTATATTGACCTTCTACTATGCATTCTGTATTAAAGAATGCTATTATTTTCCCTTATAACCATGTTATAAGGGAAAATAATACAGTGAATAGACTTTCATCCTAGCAACCATGAGTGAAAATCGCACCGCATCCGTACTTGCTTGCGGATGCTTGCGATTTTCACGCAGCCCCATTCACTTCTATGGGGCCTGCGTTGCGTGAAAAACGCACAACATAGAGCATGCTGCGATTTTCACGCAACGCACAAGTGATGTGTGAAAATCACCCCTCATGTGCACAGCCCCATAGAAGTGAATGGGTCCGGATTTAGTGCGGGTGCATTCCGGTATTTTGAATGCCAGATCCAGCACTAATACATTCCTATGGGAAAAAATGCTGGATCCGGCATTCAGGCAAATCTTCAGTTTTTTTTCGTCTGAGATAAAACCGTAGCATGCTGCGGTTTTATCTTTTGCCTGATCAGTCAAAATGACTGAACTGAAGACATCCTGATGCATCCTGAACGGATCACTCTCCATTCAGAATGCATGGGGATATGCCTGATCAGTTCTTTTCCGATATTGAGCCCCTAGGACGGAACTCTATGCCGGAAAAGAAAAACACTAGTGTGAAAGTACCCTAAAATATTAAGTTTAAATCCCCCCTTTCCCAATTTTACATATAAAATATATAAATAAATAAATAAATAAACATATTACATAGCGCTGTCCAAACTATTAAATTATTAAAAAATGTCTCCTATGCGGTGAGCATTCACCATTTTTTAGTCACCTTGTCACCCCAAAAAATAGGATAGGACTGTTCTATTATGGGCCTAATGTTTCATAAAATGCGAAATGCACGCGGCTTTTTTTGGTGTTGTTTTTTTTGCGCGGTATTGAGTATCGCAATACTTTTTTATGGTGACGAAAGCGAATCAAAATTTTGGTATCAAAACAACCCTATGCCGATCTGATCGGCGTAGTGTTGTCACGATACCAAAATTTTGATTCGGTTTCGATTTGGCGACTAAAAATTTGATTTGGCTCCTAAATTTTTCAGTTCAGGAGCCAATGGCTACTAGGTATTTTTTTTAGTCTGGAGCACTGTAATATGCATTTATTGGGTTTTCTTATGAGTGTGATCCCCCCCCCCGATCCTTCTCCAGTTTATAGGAAAATTTTCTTTCATGAACCTAGTCCAGAATGCAAAACAAGTTGGGGACAACTGGTCTACATAATCTTATTATATTTATCCTCTAGTGGATGGCACCAAAGTATATTTATTGCCTTATTAGTATCTCCATGTTATAGACATTTAGTAGTTAGTATTACCATTATAATTCATTCAGTAGTATCACTAAACTTGATTCATTCAGCACAGCTATATTCACTTAAAAGAACATTTGCTGCAGTATCCTAAACAGCCCCCGCAATGATCAGAAAGTTAAGGTGCATTTTTAAGGTTAAGGTGTTTTTTTCTATACCATAGCATTTTTTGCACCTGTGTGTTTTTTGGGTGCAGTTTTTAAAATACAAATTGCAGCTCTAGATATTAGCTAAAGGTCTGTGGGAAATATGAAATGCAGGACACAAATGCTGCTTATCAAAAATGCAGCACGCTGTAGCTCTTGGTGCTTTTAGAAATCATGAGGGACACTTATCAAGACTGGCGTACCCATACACTGGTCTTGATCTCCCTGCACAGGAGTGAGATGCCTCTAATTTATTAAGGGGCAGATGCTTCTTAATAAATTAGGTATAAGTTCGCCTTCCCTGTGCGCCAGAACAGGCACTGGCGTATAGTTAGGCCCCTTTCACACGGGCGAGTATTCCGCGCGGGTGCAATGCGTGAAGTGAACGCATTGCACCTGCACTGAATCCGGACTTATTTATTTCTATGAGGCTGTGCACATGAGCTGTGATTTTCACGCATCACTTGTGCGTTGCGTGAAAATTGCAGCATGCTCTATATTCTGCGTTTTTCATACAACGCCGGCACCATAGAAGTGAATAGGGCCGCGTGAAAATCGCAAGCATCCGCAAGCAAGTGCAGATGCGGTGCGATTTTCACGCATGGTTGCTAGGTGACGATCGGGCTGGGGACCCGATCTGTATCATTTTCCCTTATAACATGGTTATAAGGGAAAATAATATCATTCTGAATACAGAATGCAAAGTAAAATAGTGATGGAGGGGTTAAAAAAATAAATAAATAACTCACCGAGTCCACTTGATCGCGTAGTTGCAGATCTCTGTCTTCTTCTGTAATGTTGAGCTGCCGGCTAAGGACCTGACGTCACATCACACGGTCCAATCACATGATCCCTCACCATGATGATGAACCATGTGATTGGACCATGTGATGAGCATAGTGACGTCACCACAGGTGTTTTGTCAGGTCCTGAAGATAGAACCGAGACTTTTATTTTTTTTAACCCCTCCATTCCTATTTAACTTAGCATTCTATATTAAGTATGCTATTATTTTCCCTTATAACCATGTTATAATGGAAAATAATAAAATCTACACAACACCTAACCCAAAGCTGAACTTCAGTGATGAAGTCTAGGTTTGGGTCTGGGTACCAAACATGCCGATTTTTCTCATGTGGGTGCAAAACGCATTAAAACGCTTTGGTCTTGCGTGTAAAAATCATGCATTTTACCGCAACGCACCCGCATCTTATCAGGCCCTCACAAGCCACACTCATGTGAAAGAGGCCTTAAGCTATATCTTACACCAGTTTCTGAAGCAAGTTATAGTAAATCTGGAGAGGCTGAGCTAACCCTGCTCCCTTCAATGAAGCCCTCCCCCTTTTCCCAACACTTTATAAAAGTGATGAGAAGCTTAAAAAGTTGCAAATTATGGTGTACATATGCCGTCGCCATATCTTGTGACTTTTTTACACCACAATAGTGGTAAAAAGAGCTTTGTAAATGTGTTTTTTTTTACAGGTCAAAAAGCACAAGATCCAAATGCATGTGTCTAAAGAACCTAATGTTTAATGATGAGCAAAAACCTTTTGATTTGCAAATTTTTTGAAATATTGTGTTTTCTCTTTCACTTACTGCCCATTTCCCTAGGTAATACCAGTAAATCAGAGTGTAGTGCAGGAAAAAAATAGTAATTCTATGCATTTATAAAACCAGGCACTTGGAATTTAGTTAGGAATTAAGTACTGTATATTTGGACCCCACTTGAGCTCCAACGCACATGTGCTCATTGTACTATAGGGCTACATGCATACAACCGTGTATGTTTTTCTTTCTAGGAACCTTTGGTCTGCAAAATAATAATACCTCCTGAATGCAATGCACATTTTCTCAGTCCCATTAATAGAAATGGTTATTCTTGTTCACAAAAAGGGCAATAATAGGACACGGTCTATAATTTTTGAACTGGACATGTGGATGTCATTTGTGTGCTGTAAATTTTTTTGCAGACCCATATAAATCAATGGGTTGGTGTGAAATCTGCAAAGAATGTGAATCGGGCATTAATCTAAAATGCAGTTGTGTGCATGAAGCCTTAGATTATTCTCATGTATATTATACAGTATGTAGTTTCATATGGATCTGAAACAGTTAAGACATGTATTCTAATAAATATGCAATGCCCAATTAAAAATGAAAGTTTGGATTAATACGTGTTTGCACAGTAACCCTGGGTTCACACCTGAGCGTTGCGCAAACGCGCGTTTTACGCGCGTTTTTGTCGCGCGTTTTTATGCGCGTTTTTTGTAATAGTAAACGCGCGTTTGACGCGCGTTTGTGTCATTGACTGCAGTGTCCTATGGCCACAAACGCGCGTCAAAACGCCCCAAAGAAGCTCAAGTACTTTTTTGAGCGTCGGGCGTTTTACAGCGCGTTCGTACGCGCTGTAAAACGCCCAGGTGTGAACCATTCCCATAGGGAAGCATTGGTTTTCATGTCTTGAGCGTTTTACAGCGCGTTTGAACGCGCTGTAAAACGCTCAGGTGTGAACCCAGGGTAAGGGAGAAATGCCAATGAGCAATTAATGTGACAATTATGTATGCATTTAATAAAGCCCATTAAAACTAATTAATGTGTATTTCAACCCATTATTCCATATTTTAGGAATCAATTCTACTGCTAAACTCTAATGTATGTAGTAATATTACCAACATCAAGATCATGATTGTTGCCACTTTTTTATGGCCATCACAAAAAAAAATAGTAGTTTTATTGTGAAAGTAAAATATTACTGTATGTTGCATATACTGCAATTTTCTCACCACATTTTTAGTAGTTAAAAATTGCATAAATTGAGTGCTGTGAGGCATGACAAAACTGGCAGAAATTTCTACTTCCACAAGTATATATCAGTCAGGAATAAGTCAAATTTTAATTCGCTGCAATTACTGTAATAGTTTTAGCTTTCTTTCTAAATGTAATATTCTGATAAGTTCCTGATTTACAGCAATTTTGTTACTTGTGAGTAAAGTTTTATAGTCATTAGTGTAACTACACTACCATTGTGAGGTATGGTATCTTCATCTGCTCATTAACCTCAGGTAGATCAGCTATTTGTATTGTGTTAGTCAAAATTGCCAGTTTTTCTAATTATACATGATGACATATCATCACTTTCATAGTGGAACACAAAACTAATATATACAATGCCTTTGAAAAGTATTCAGATTATTAATTTTTTTTCACATTTTGCTATGTTGTGATGAAAAAATATAAATAAAGTTTTCCCCCACCAATCTGCACTCCATATCCCATAATGAGAAAGGAGAAACATTAAAAATGTTACAAGATTATGACAATTTATTGCAAAGTAAAAAACTTTTATTTTGCATGGTCATAAGTAGAGTTGAGCGATCCAGAACTGTAAAGTACTGTACCAAACTTTAGGTTTTTCGGTACCTGGACCCGAACATTTACGTAAAAGTTTGGGTTTGGTGTTCGGCGATTTTTATGGCGCTTTTTGAAAGGCTGCAAAGCAGACAATCAACAAGCATCATACTACTTGCCCCAAAAGGCCATCACAGCGACGCCTACTATTGGCATGACTGTGATTGACCAACTGCAGCATGTGACCCAGCCTCTATTTAAGCTGGAGTCACTTAGTGCCGCCCGGCACTCTGCTCGGATTAGTGTAGGGAGAGGCTGCAGCTGCTATGAGGGAGAGATCAGGGAGTGATCTTATCAAGAACTGGTTTATGTACTCAGCGATCTACAGAAAAAGTGTTTTGTGGGTGCAGTGCACAATTTTTTTTTAAGCCTGTCCTGAGCCAACTACTGCTGAAAACGAACTTTTGTTTCTTCATTTCATCAATATCAATACGTGATCGGCAGCTATTTTATGCAACAATAGTGCACCAGCATAGGCTATCTGCAAGTCCAGAAATACAGCTTTGGCATACTGGGGTGAAAAAACCCTCTAATATACTGCACATCTGGGATTAGACGTGCATAAGTGACTGTCACATTTAGGCCATAAATACGGCTTTGGCATACTGGGGCAAAAAAAGCCTCTCATATACTGCACATCTGGGATTACACGTACATAAGTGACTGTCACATTTAGGCCATAAATTGGGCTTTGGCATACTGGGGTGAAAAAAGCCTCTTATATACTGCACATCTGGGATTACACATGCATAAGTGACTGTCACATTTAGGCCATAAATATGGCTTTGTCATACTCGGGTGAAAAAAGCCTCTCATATACTGCACATCTGTGATTAAACGTGCATAAGTCACTGTCACATTTAGGACAGAAATACAGCTTTTTGGTTAGGATGAAAAAACCCTCTAATATACTGCACATCTGGGATTAGACAAGCATAAGTGACTGTCACATTTAGGACAGAAATACAGCTTTTTGGTTAGGGTGAAAAAACCTTCTAATATACTGCACATCTGGGATTAAACATGCATAGGTGACTGTCACATTTAGGCCAGAAATACGGCATTTTGGTTACTGGGGTGAAAAAGCCTTGGATATACTGCACATCTAGGATTAGACATGCATAAGTGATTGTCACATTTTGGCCAGAAATACCATCAGGGTTTATATTGGCGGTTAATTATTTTTAACATACTTAACCACTTTTTACTTTGCTTTGTGAACGCTAACTATGAGGCAAACATCTAATAAGGGGCGCGGTCATGGTCGTGGTGGTGGTGTTGGTGGAGCCTCTGGTGCAGGGAGAGTACGTGGCCGTTCTACCACAGCTACATGTCCTACTCAACCTACTACCTCAGGTCCCAGTAGCTGCTAGAATCTACAGCGATATTTGGTTGGGCCTAATGCCATTCTAAGGATGGCAAGGCCTGAGCAAGTACAGGTGCTAGTCAATTGGGTGGCCGACAGTGGATGCAGCACGTTCACATTATCTCCCACCCTGTCTTCTGCAGAAAGCGCACAGGTGGCGCCTGAAACCCATGCCCATCAGTCTGTCACATCACCCCTGTTCATATCGAGAAACCTGTCTGAGCCTCAAGTCATGCAGCAGTCTCTTATGCTGTTTGAAGACTCTGCTGGCAGGGTTTCCCAAGGGCATCCACCTAGCCCTTCCCCAGGGGTGGAAGACATAGAATGCACTGACGCACAACCACTTATGTTCCCTGATGAGGACATTGGAATACCACCTCAGCACATTTCTGATGATGAGGAAACACAGGTGCCAACTGCTGAGTCTTTCTGCAGTGTGCAGACTGAAAAGGAGGTCAGGGAGGAAGACTGGGTGGAAGACGATGAGGTCTTAGACACCACATGGAATGAAGGTCGTGCCACTGACTTTCAGAGTTCGGAGGAAGAGGCAGTGGTGAGACCGAGCCAACAGCGTAGCAAAAGCGGGAGCAGGGTGCAAAAGCAGAGCAGCCGTCGCCAAAACAGTTCGCCTGCTACTGGCCACCGTCACCAGGGACCGAGCACACCAAAGGCAGCTTCAAGGAGTTCCCTGGCATGGCACTTCTTCACACAATGTGCTGACGACAAGACCCGAGTGGTTTGCACGCTGTGCCATCAGAGCCTGAAGTGAAGCATTAACGTTCTGAACCTTAGCACAACCTGCATGACCAGGCATCTACATGACAGACACGAGCTGCAGTGGAGTAAGCACCTTCAAAACCAAGAAAGGGCTCAGGCCCTTCCTGCTCCCTCTTCTGCTGCTGTCTCGGCCTCTTCCTCCGCCTCTGGAGGAACGTTGGCACCTGCTGCCCAGCAAACAGAGGATGTGCCACCAACAACACCACCTCCGTCACCAAGCATCTCCACCATGTCACACGGAAGCGTTCAGCTCTCCATCTCACAAACATTTGAGAGAAAGCGTAAATTCCCACCTAGCCACCCTCGATCCCTGGCCCTGAATGCCACCATTTCTAAACTGCTGGCCTTTGAAATGCTATCATTCAGGCTGGTGGAAATGGACAGCTTCAAACAGCTCATGTCGCTTACTGTCCCACAGTACATCGTTCCCAGCCGCCACTTCTTCTCCAGGAGAGCTGTGCCCTCCCTGCACAACCAAGTATCGGAAAAAAATCAAGTGTGCACTGCGCAACGCCACCTGTGGCAAGGTCCACCTAACCACAGATACGTGGACCAGTAAGCACGGCCAGGGACGCTATATCTCCCTAACTGCACACTGGGTAAATTTAGTGGCGGCTGGGCCCCAGGTGGAGAGCTGTTTGGTGCACGTCCTTCCGCCGCTTAGGATCGCAGGGCATCATTCTTTGTCTCCTGTTGCCTCCTCTTCCTACTCGGCTTCCTCCTCTTCTTCCACCTCCTCATCCGGTCAGTGACAGACCTTTACCACCAACTTCAGCACAGCCAGGGGTAAACGTCAGCAGGCCGTTTTGAAACCAATGTGTTTGGGGGACAGGCCCCACACCACGCAGGAGTTGTGGCACGGTATAGAACAACAGACCGACAAGTTGTTACTACCAGTGAGCCTCAAGCCCGGCCTGGTGGTGTGCGATAATGGGCGGAATCTCGTTCCAGCTCTGGGACTAGCCTGTTTGACACAAACCCCTTGCCTGGCGCATGTGCTGAATTTGGTGGTGCAGAAATTCATTCACAACTACCCCAACATGTCTGAGCTGCTGCATAAAGTGCAGGCCATGTGCCTGCTTTCGGCATTCTCACCCTGCCGCTGCTCGGCTGTCAGCACTGCAGCGTAACTTCGGCTTTCCCGCCCACCGCCTCATATGCGACGTGCCCACCAGGTGGAACTTTACCTTGCACATGCCGGAGAGACTGTGCGATCAGCAGAAGGCCATAGTGGAGTTTCAGCTGCAGCACGCACGGGTAAGTCGCACTGCGGAACAGCACCACTTCACCACCAATGACTGGGCCTCCATGCGAGACCTGTGTGTTCTGTTGCACTGTTTCGAGTACTCCACCAACATGGCCAGTGGCGATGACGCAGTTATCAGCGTTACAATACCACTTCCATGTCTCCTTGAGAAAACACTTAGGGCGATGATGGAAGAGGATGTGGCCCTGGACGAGGAGGAGGAAGAGGGGTCATCTCTAACACTTTCAGGCCAGTCTTTTAGAAGTGGCTCAGAAAGAGGATTTTTGCAGAGGCCAGGTACAAATTTGTATGAGGATGAGGAGGAGGAGGATGGGGATGAAGCATGTTCACAGCGGGGTGACATCCAACGCAGCTCGGGCCCATCACTGGTGCGTGGCTGAGGGGGATACGGAGGATGCAGACTATACGCCTCCCACAGAGGACAGCTTGTTCTTACCTCTGGGCAGCCTGGCACACATGAGCGACTACATGCCGCAGTGCATGCGCAACGACTGCAGAGTTGCCCACATTTTAAGGTGTGCTGACTACTGGGTGGCCACCCTGCTGGATCCCCGTTACAAAGACAATGTGCCATCCTTAATTCCCTCACTGGAGAGTGATCTGAAGATGCGCGACTACAGGCGCACGCTGGTAGACGCACTCCTGAGAGCATTCCCAACTGACCCCAGGGGACAAGTGGAAGCACAAGGCAAAGGCAGGGGAGGAGGAAGAGGTCACCGCCAGCACCTCAGAAGGCAGGGTTAGCATGGCCGACATGTGGAAAAGCTTTGTCACCTCGCCGCAACAACCGGCCCCAACTGCTGATATGGAGCGTGTTAGCAGGAGGCAGCATTTGAAGAACATGGTGGAACAGTACCTGTGCACACGACTACACTTACTGACTGATGGTTCTGCCCCATTCAACTTCTGGGTCTCCAAATTGTCCACATGGCCAGAGCTTGCCCTGTATGCTTTGGAGGTGCTGGCCTACCCTGCAGCCAGAGTACTCTCTGAATGTGTATTTAGCACGGCAGGAGGCGTCATTACAGACAGACACAGCCGCCTGTCCACAGCCAACGTGGACAAGCTTACGTTTATTAAAATGAACCAGGCATGGATCCCACAGGACTTGTCCGTACCTTGTGCAGAATAAACATTTATACCAGCCTCACCCATCCATTCTTGTACTCAGGCGCACTTAGTTTTAGTTTTATTTAGTTATATGTCCCAATATTTTGGGGATACCCCAATTTAAAAATAAAAAATAACACAAATCAGTGTTGGCTACCTATTCCTCCTTCACCGCCGCTTTCACCTACACCACCACATCAACCTACACCGCCACATCCACCCATCCACCGCCTCCTCAGCCTCCTACTCCTAGATCCAGATTGTTAGTTTAAATGTTACAGTATTTTATGTTATTTTAAGTCATTTCCCTATCCACATTTGTTTGCAGAACAGTTGCCATGCTCTTAAGCACATTTTGATGCCTTTTGCAGCCCTCTAGCCATTTCCAGGACTATTTTAGTGCCCAAAAGTTCGGGTCCCCATTGACTTCAATGGGGTTCGGGGTCAAGTTCGGGTCCCGAACCCAAACTTTTTTTTCAAGTTTGAACGAACCTGCCGAACTCGAACATGCAGGTGTCCACTCAACTCTAGTCATAAGTATTCAGACCCTTTGCTATGACACTTGATATTTAGCTCTGGGGCTTCTCATTTCTCTTGATCATCTTTGAGATGTTTCAATACCTTGAGTATACTTGTGGTAAATTCTGTTGATTGGACAAGACTTGGAAGGACATGCCCCTGTCTATATAAAATCATATAGCTGACAATGCATATCAGAGCAAAAACCAAGCCATGAGGAGGAAACAACTGTTAGTAGAGCTCAGAGACAGGATTGTATGGAGGCACAGATCTGGAGAAGGGTACAAAAAATTCTGCTGTACTGTTTCAAATAGCACTGTGGCCTCCATAATTCTTAAATGGATGAAGTTTGAGTAGAGCTGGCCACCCCACCAAACTAAGTAATTAAGAAGGAGAAAATTAGGTGACCGAGAACCCAATGGTCACTCTGGCTGAGACTAAAAATCCTATGTACATATGGGAGAAACTTTCATAAGGTTAAACATTACTGCAGCAACAAATCTGGGATTTATGGCAGAGTGGCCAGAAAAGAAGCCTCTCCTCAGTAAAAAGCACATGAAAGTCCAGCTGGTATTTGCAAAAAAAGCACCTAAAGGACTCTCAGACTGTGAGTAACAAGACTCTATGGTCTGATGAAATAGCAATAGATATGGAACCACTGTGTCATCTATGTGACTTTGGGATAAACCTGGTGGCTCCCTGGCATTCAGTTTTTAACCCCTATACAGGGATCATGTCACAGCCTTTGGTTTGCGCTGTGACACTGTTGCCACACTTGCTGTTGCCCGTGGCAAAGTGTTGCTGTGAGAGCATGCGGTGGCAGTGTCTCGGCCTCCTGGGTGATTGCCGTGATATGGTTGCCACTCACGCTGTTGCCGGTGGTAACGTGTGGTTTGGTATGCTTGTGTGTGCACTTCCCCTTTAAGTGTCTTCCTTCCTCTGTCTGGTGTTGGAAGGGTTAACGCCCTTCCTAGTGTTTTGTGAACACTGGGTTTATGTGTGTGTGGGTGTGGCTGCTTTGGCTATTTAGCCTCTGCTGGATGCCTAAAGCTCGGTGTTCCTCCAGCCTTGGTGTATGCTGGTGGTTCACTGTTCCTGGCTTTTACCATCTGTCCAGTGAAGGCCACCCTTGTGGTAATTGATGTTATCATGGTGTCTCTTTCCCTTCTTATCTTTTGGTTTGTGTGGTTTATGTTCAGGGTGTTGTATTTCTTGTGTTGTGTTACATGGCTGGTGATGTTTGGTGTCCAGCATGTTTGCTACACATTCCCTTGTCTCACGTTTATTGCAGCTATGGTTGACCTGGGTTCCTGTGTGGTTGTGGTTTGTGCTGTGTCCTTTAATGTTGGTGTGGACAGCAGCACTTATGCACGGGTTCCAGTCAGTGTGGCTGTGGCAAGTAAGTGTGTTATGGGTTTCGCCTACCTGCCAACTCCATATGCTGTATGTGTTCCCCTCTCCTTGCAGCCTGGCCTCAGATAGAGACTCCTGTTCCTCCATGACTGGGATGATCAGGCCTTCTCTTCCCGGTTCCTTGGTGAGGGATTACCAGGGCAACTCAGGGTCTCTAGGAATCCAGAGTATGAGCCGTCCTACCATCGGGGTCTGCTCATACGGTGAGGAGTCAGGGAGAGGATCAGGCATGCTGTAGGAGGTGACCTGCTCCCTTATTACTCATTTTGGCCAGGCTGATGCCCTTTTACCCTTTGACACCGCACGGTTTCCCCCACTCCCCACCATGACAGTATGACCATCCCTCACCAAGGAGCTGGGAAGAGACGACCTGTTCCTCCCAGTATGAACAGGAGTCTCTATCTGAGGCCAGGCTGCAAGGAGATGTGAACACATACAGCATATGTAGTTGACAGGTAAGTAAAACCCATAACACACTTAGCTGCGACCGCCATACTGACTGGAACCCATGCACAAGTGCTACTGTCCACACCAACATTAAAGGACACAGCACAAACCACAACCACACAGGAACCCAGGACACCAATAGCTGCAATAAACGTGAGACAGTGGAATGTCTAGCAAACATGATGGACACCAAACATCACCAGCCATGTAACACAACACAAGACATACAATACCCTGAACATAACCCACGCAAACCAAAAGATAAGAAGAGAAAGAGACACAATGATAACATCAATGACCACAAGGGTGGCCCTTAAAGGACAGATGGTAAAAGCCAGGAAGAGTGAACCACCAGCATACACCAAGGCTGGAGGAACCCAGAGCTTCAGGCATCCAGCAGAGGCTAAATAGCCAAAGCAGCCACACCCACACACACATAAACCCAGTGTTCACAAAACATTAGGAAGGGAGTTAACCCTTCCAACACCAGACAGAGGAAGGAATACACTTAAAGGGGAAGTGCACACACAAGCATACCAAACCACACGTTACCACTGGCAACAGCATGCATGGCAACCATGTCACGGCAATCACCCAGAAAGCAGAGACACTGCCACTGCATGCTCTCACAGCAACACTTTGCCACAGGCAACCGCAAGTGTGGCAACAGTGTCACAGCGCAAACCAAAGACCATGACAGATCTGTACTTCACTGAAAGGAACCACCAGACCTCTACCTCCTGCAATGGTCCAAGTGTGGTTGACAGCTGACTCACAGGGGTTAGAACAAAAAATAGTTGTGGAATCGCACTCACCAGATCTTGAGGTCGTCCGGTATGCAACAGCCTACCTGGAGTCCAAGGTTCATCAGGGCTCCTATGTAACAAGTCCCAGAAAAGAAGATGGAGGCAGCATGTCCGGTATAAAAATCCCTTTAATGGGAACCGCCAAGTGAACAAACGTGCAGCAGGTTGTGACGTTTCGGCTGATCCACAGCCTTTATCAAACACAATGTGAAATCTAAAAGTACCTGTTTAAGTATATTAAAACACACCCACTCACACAGGAGTGGCCAATAACACAATCTGTAAGGTTTAGAAAGTTAGTGGATAGCTCACCACCCTCCTCAGTAAGGTAAGGGTGCTCTAGTCGAAAAACTGATCACTCCATCAGTCCAGAAAGACAATAAATAAAATAGAAAAACGACTGGCACTCACTATGTGGTTCACATCAAACAACTATTTATTAGCCGCCAACTCAGCAATGGAGTGGTAGCAGCAATGAATACAACTTACAATTTAAAACAATAATAGTCCTAAAAACCCCTAAAAAGGATAAAATATAATGCACTAACCTCCCTTTCCGCTATTCCTATTACATCTACTAACTTCAGAAGAAACATAAGAATATGAGATATACAGGATGATGTCCTATTATGAATCAAAGTCTTTTTATGAATTATTATCTAGTTCCCATCTGTTTATGAATTAGTATTCACTTCCTGTTTTACTTATTGAATTTTATATGAAGATATTAGAACTTTTTAATTTTTTTTACATTCTTATACATTTTTGTAGATTATTTTAAGATTTTAGATTGTATAACAATTGTGTTTTCCAATACAAACACTCATTATGACATTGCGGTTTAAATACAATAAAAAACGCTTATGCGATTTAAAAACCGCATTAAAAACGCATCAAAACCGCATTATGCGAAAAAGAGACTCCAGCCCAGATTTTGTGCACTGCTTGTGGCGATATAAAAGGAGATGACGTACCAACAGGGATTTAGCCACTGAGGAAGGGGAGTGAAGTCCTCGAAACTCGTTTGGCGTTATATCCCTGTTTACAGCAAGATTCTGGACATGATCGATAAGACATAGATCATTTTTCAAAAGTGGAGCGCTCCATTTCTTCATCTGACGTAAGGACCCCTCAGAGGAATACCGGAACAAAGTCTCCAAGTCCCGCGATATCTCTACTACGTGACAAACACCAGAGTGCGAGGACGCCAAAAGTGATTCCATCTGAGCGGTGCAGCGAGCGGCCAAACGTGACTGCTGAAGACTCACACACATGGGTAAGCGATACTTCCTTGCAATATTCAACATGAAAAGCTATTGAAGGTCGCAGTACAAGCTGGTTAAAGGGATTGCCGGAGACCAATACATATAAGTCAATGGCATTTCCCAGCAGCATTTATTACTACAATCCATTGAAGCTTGTTAAAACTCCACTGGATCCGGATCAATTGATTTAATATATTGTGGACATTGGGAAGGATACAAATGGACTTGGTGATATTTCCTATTTAAAGAGACAGTATCCCCAATACGAGTTATTCGGATATATACTGCCATCTGGCAAAGGAACATTGCTGCTATATACAGCGTCGAACATATATTCAGGAGATCTCTTATATATTGTATTGTGTCATAATTAGAGTTTTTTCTGCATATATAACCAGTGCATTATATTTTATCCCTTTTAGGGGTTTTTAGGACTATTATTGTTTTAAATTGTAAGTTGTATTCATTGCTGCTACCCCTCCATTGCTGAGTTGGCGGCTAATAAATAGTTGTTTGATGTGAACCACATAGTGAGTGCCAGTCGTTTTTCTATTTTATTTACAATCTGTAAGGTGCTGATGTCATCAAGGATGCGTCCTCTAGTGCTCCTACATAGTGTCTCAGTATACACCCTACATACATATAAGATCCAATACCCCACATACCTTCCGGGCACACTTGTTCCTCTGCATTCCTAGGCCACCAGCGCTCATGTCAGGGAAGTAGGAGTTACGTCACTACCTGACTAACCTGAGATCACCCTCTCGATCATCGCATCATCACAAGCATCCCCTGTCATGTGCGCCGTTGCCAGGGACGCCTAAGAGCCGGTCCGCCCACCTCCACGTGATGAGAGCAATCGCCTCACATCCCCACGTCATCAGCGTCAGCAGTCGGGTCCTGGATCAAGCGGTGCGGTAGTCAGAACTCACCGCCTACCACACTGCACCATCTGGCATAACCGGGGACCGTCCGGAGAAGTACAGGCAGAGGTTCCCAACCATGTCTCCAGCCGAAACCCGGCCTAAGTGACGTCATAGCCCCGCCTCTCCATCAACAAACCAGCCCCGTGTTGCCAGAGACACATTCAGGATCCCGCACCGCCCACAACAGTGACGTGTAGCGGGAGACACCCACATTCACAGCAGGGGTGCAGGTAGGAACGAGCCCCATAATCTGTCAGTGTGCCATAGTCCAGTGTGGGTTGGAAACAAGTGTAAATGCGAATTAATCAAAAATCCAAATACAATTAAAAAAACACTATACAGAGAACCAGTTCAAAGGTCACTCGGAACCATTACACATTTGCCACAGGGAAGTCTACATTCATTC
Source organism: Bufo gargarizans (assembly GCF_014858855.1). NCBI lineage: Eukaryota > Metazoa > Chordata > Amphibia > Anura > Bufonidae > Bufo > Bufo gargarizans. The sequence goes on from NC_058082.1 coordinate 403,770,869, forward strand.
CAAATGGCTGGAGTGCTCTCATCTCAAAGATCCATTTAAGCTCTTTTTTACGTAGGAACATGTGTGCCCGGAAGGTATGTGGGGTATTGGATCTTATATGTATGGAGGGTGTATACTAAGACACTATGTAGGAGCACTAGAGGATGCATCCTTGATGACATCAGCACCTTACAGATTGTGTTATTGGCCACTCCTGTGTGAGTGGGTGTGTTTTAATGTACTTAAACAGGTACTTTTAGATTTCACATTGTGTTTGATAAAGGCTGTGGATCAGCCGAAACATCACAACCTGCTGCACGTTTGTTCACTTGACGGTTCCCATTAAAGGGATTTTTATACCAAACATGCTGCCTCCATCTTCTTTTCTGGGACTTGTTTCACAGGGGTTAGAGACACCGATGCAAGGCACCAAAGGAACAGCCAAAACACATAGTAACAAGCAGGGGCGTAGCTAGAAATGACTGGGCTCCATAGCAAAAAAAAAAATGATGGGGCCCCCCCTCCCAGATCTCCCACCCCCACATACCTCTCGGACCTCACCACCACATTTGCAGCTCCTCATGCACTTGCGACGGTTACGCGTAGGACTGAGCACAGACAGTTGGTCACTGGCAACACATTTGTGCCAGTGTAGGAAATGTATGAATCTAAATGTCTGTGTATTATGGAAGATTGTTAAATTGCACAGTGGTCTATATCACAAGAAGGTGAAATAACATATTGTGGGGTGTGTATGTGTATTAGACAGAAGGTAGGGATATGTATCTTATGTAGTTTGGGTATTAGGGAGAGTAAGGGGTATATATCTAGTGCTGATACACGTGTATGTGAAGAGCCGTTCTGACATAATTTGTCTCTTTCATATTATAAGCTCCCCTTATATATAATTCACTTACAGTTCTGAAGACTCAGGGGTGCTGACAGGCTTGGCCTCAGGGGTGCTGACAGGCTTGGCCTTAGGGGTGCTGACAGGCTTGGCCTCAGGGGTGCTGACAGGCTTGGCCTCAGGGGTGCTGACAGGCTTGGCCTCAGGGGTGCTGACAGGCTTGGCCTCAGGGGTGCTGACAGGCTTAGCCTCAGGGGTGCTGACAGGCTTAGCCTCAGGGGTGCTGACAGGCTTGGCTGGGCAGAAGGATTGTGGAAGACTGAGGCCTTTTTTCTCCAAGCTGCTCCGAAAGGAAAAAAAAATTAAAAATCATTACACCTCAGGTCAGACCACCAATCAGACACCCAATGTTAATCAGACCTCAGCTAACAGCCCCAATAAGATCCACAATGTTTATAAGACCCCAATAAGACCTCAGATAACACCTCAGCTCAGACCCCAATATGAATGACCCCCAATCAGACCTCAGATAAGATCCCCATGCCTCATAGCAGCCCCCAGTAGCCTCATAGCAGACCCCATTAGCATTATAGCAGCCCCCAGTAGCCTCATAGCAACCCCCAAGTAGCCTCATAGCAGCCCCCAGTAGCCTTATAGCAGCCCCCAGTGCCACTCATCAGCCCCCAGTACCCTCTCCATCAGCCCCAGTACCCTCTCCATCAGCCCCCAGTGCCTCTCTATCAGCCCCCAGTACCTCTCCATCAGCCCCAGTGCCTTTCACCAGCCCCCAGTACCCTCTATATCAGCCCCAGTGCCTCTCAATTAGCTCCCAGTGCCTCTCACCAGCCCCCAGTGCCTCTCACCAGCCCCCAGTACCCTCTCACCAGCCCTCAGTGCCTCTCTATCAGCCCCAGTGCCTCTCCATCAGCCCCCAGTGCCTCTCACCAGCCCCCAGTACCCTCTCCATCAGCTCCCAGTGCCTCTCACCAGCCCCCCAGTACCCCCTCCATCAGCCCCCAGTGCACCCTCCCCAGTATTAAAATCATTGGTGGGCAGTGCATCCTCTCCCCTCAGCATTAAAATCATTTGTGGGCAGTGCACCCTCCCCTGTATTAAAATCATTGGTGGGCATTGTGCCCTCCCCCCTCGGGCAGTGTAATGCTGGGGCTCCGATCGGTTACCATTGCAGCCAGGACGCTACTGAAGTCCTGTCTGCCATGGCTAGTTACTCTGCAGCATACTTACACGCGCTGTGGCCGCCTGGCGCTCCTTGTTCTTGTAACTCACAGATCTGTGCGGCGCATTGCTTATGCTTATAGCAATGCGCTGCTCAGACCTGTGACGAGTTACAAGAAGGAAGAGCGCCCGGTGGCCACAGCGCATGTAAGTATGCTGCAGAGTAACTAGCCATGGCAGACAGGACTTCAGTAGCATTCTGGCTGTCATGGTAACCGATCGGAGCCCCAGCATTACACTGCTGGGACTCTGATCGGAACTGCCGCTGCCACCAATGAAGGGGGGGTCCCTATCGCACTGCCCTTAGCCACTCGCCACTTGAATTTTTTTAATTCCTCAGCCGGCAGCCCAGGCCCCCAGTGGCGTAGGGCCCCATAGCCATTGCTATGGCTGCTATGGCGATCCCTATGCCACTGGTAACAAGCCTAGGTCAGGGCAGGCAGAGTTTGTGCAAATCCTTGAAACAGGTCCGAGGTCAGGGGTGGCAGCAGAGGGTTGACACGGTAAATTGGCAAAGATGGTACATAGGTAGACAACAGAAAACACCTTAACAAAGAGCTAGCATTTAATAGTAGTAGTTCTGTGAATAATGATCCTAATATACTGTAAATAATGGTCAGCAACAGAGACAGACCACTGATGTAACGGTCATATCTGGAGGAAACAAAGCACTGCTCACCATCAGTCCAATACCATCCCTACAGTGGAGCATGATGGTGGCAGTATAGTGCTGTGGAGTTGTTTTTCAGTGGCTGGGGCATGAGACTAATCTGAGTTGAGGCAAAGCTTAATGGAGCAAAGTACAGAGACATACTTCATGAAATCTGATTCGGTGTACTCTGGACCTCAGACTGGGCTGAATGTTTGCCTTTCAACAAGACAATGGTTGTAATCACAACACAGAAATGTCAACTCTGTGAATGTCCTGGAGCAGTCCAGCCAGAGCCTTGACTTGAACCCAATGGAACATCTCTGGAGAGACCTGAAAATGGCTGTCCACTTATGGTCCCCATCCAACCTGAGAGAACTTGAAAGGATCTACAGAGAAGAATTGCATCATACTCTGGCATCATACTCTACAAGACTGAAGGCTGTAATCACTGCCAAAGGTTCTTCAACAAACTACAGAGTAAAAGGTCTGAATATTTATGTCAGTGTAATATTTTAGTTTTTTTATTCTCAAAAAAGATTTCAAACATAATGGGGCAGATGTATCAAAACTGGTATAAAGGAAAACTGGTTAGGGTGCCCATAGCTAACAATTAGATTCCACCTTTCTTTTTCCAAAGGAATTCTGAAAAATTAAAGGTGGAATACAATTAGGTGCTAGTGGCTAGTGTTCAGCGATTCAAAGCATCCAAAGTGAAAGTCGATCCAAAGTATAGGAATAATTTGATTTGCCACAAAGCGAATTTCCTTGCACTTTGTGGTAGCAAATAGTTTTTTTTCCTAAAATGGCTGTTGCACATGTTACAAATTGAAAGTAAGAAGCACAAGAATGCGATATGACTAGAGATGAGTGAATTTCTCAAAATTTCGATTCGATCAGTTCGCCAAATTTTCAGAAAAGATTTGATTCAATCCGAATTTATTCTCTGAGAATCACATTAAAAACAGCTATTTCCTGGCTGCAGAGAGCCTGTATAGTGGTGTAGAATACTGTACCTTGCAGTAACACGCATAAGGAGTCTGCTGTGTAGTGAAGCAATACTGTGAGATAGTATGACACGTACATGACAGGCGTCGCTCACTGCACACTTCACTTATTTGGCCAGTCACAGGGCCAAAACTGACCAAATAATCAAGTGTGAACTCAGCCTTACAGGTCGATGTTAGTGTTAAGTATAAAGAACCGTGCAGAGGCCCAAGATCCTACTGTAGTGTGAAAGAGCACACTCTTTTTACACCATTGTCAGCTGATTCCACATAGATGTCTACAGAACCTGTTCTATTAAACGTTTATACAAGTAGAGCCCCCCTGACAGAGTGGAGAGGGTGTCAGCAGTAAGTTTGTGTTGACGTCACAGATTATTATGCTTCCTCTTATCTGTCAGAACAATAACCCCCAAAAATACAGATCCTGTCTGTTGAGCATCCGCCTTCACTCGGTCAGTATTTGGTCAATAATCCATCAGTATTGCTAAAGCCAAAAAAAGACAGTAGTGGATCCAAAACAGAGATGACATGTGAATGGGATATTTTCATGACTTCTGTGTTTTGTACCCACTCCTGCTTTTGGCTACCATATCATAAGCCAATTCTGATGGGACCATACAGGCCTTACAGCTGCTACACAGACAAGATCCATTATGCGTCTCATTTTTCCTTCCGACAGATCAGGATGAGGATGCCAAAAGAATGGCACAATGACAGAGTGCGGAGGTGGCAGCTGCAGGAGGAGACCACAAAGTGGCAAGGTGACATACTGTAATGTGGAGGTGGCAGCAGCAGCAGCATGGCATCAGGTGGTTGGCAGCATCAGAATAGTAGCTAAGGCAGGTAGCCCGAAAAAACTGGTTTCTTTTGTCAAGGTTTGGGTGAGGCCGCATGGATGATCTAATCTAAATGAAATCCTGGCTGATCCACGCTTGATTCATCTTGACAAAGGTCAGTCTCTCCAAGTTTTCCTTGGGGTAACTATAGCTCCAGCTGCACTGAACACCCGCTCTGATGCCACACTACTAGCTGAGCAGGACAGCTTTTCCAGGGCAAACTCAGCCAGTTGCGGGCACAAATCCAGTTTGGCTGCCCAATAGTCCAGCAGATTTTCAATGTGGAGTGGCACGGTGCAGTCCTAGTATGCCACCACCTGCTGGTTATGGTTCTGCTGCAGGTCTAGATGCTGATGCTGCTGGCTTTTTTCACTAGACGGGTTAAGAAAGCTGCTCATCAGCAACTGTAGACCCAGACTGCTGCTGATGGAGCTGGTACTGCTTCTACCCCGCCACAGCAGCCATGGCAGTGAAACTAGAGTGCAGACCTGTGAGAGGATAGATGATGGCGCAGATAGGCAGCAGCCAATTAACTACATAGGATGTCTCTATAGTAGTTCAGTTTGTCCTCCCTTTCAGTGGGTGTAAAAAATGCCCCCATTTTGGACCGGTAGCGAATGGCGACAATTCCACCCAAGCAAGTGAGCATGCAGTGAGCCATTTGTGCAAGAGACTCGGAGGGACTCCCTGCCTCCATCTCCACTGCATACTGCCATGGTGTGCCTGGTTCCTCTGCCTTGTCTTCCTTATCACCCTGTAGCTCTTCTGTCTGCTCCTCCTCCTCTCCTGTTACCTGTGTAGAAAAATCACCCATTTCGCTACACACTGCTTGTACTCCAATGTCCTCCTCCTCCTCCAGTTCAGCCCCACATGTAGCTGTGAGATGTAGGTGCTACGTCCCCAGTCTCCCGACCAGCCAGATTTACCAGCATCTGTTCCAGAACATGAAGCAGTGGAATGACATCTTTCATCCTGTAGTCCTGGCGACTGACAAATAACATGGCCTCTTCAAAGGGCCTGAGCAAACGGCAGGTGTCACACATGGGGGATGCCGTTCTGCTGCTGCAGCTCAAGGCACGTGTGCTTTGCAGTGTACGAGTGGCTGAAGTACATGCAAAGTTTCCTAGCCATTTTTAGGATGTCTTGCAGATGGGTGGAAGACTTCAGTAACCACTTGACAACCAGATTGAACACGTGTGCTATGCAGGGCACATGGCTCAGCCCTCCTTGACACAGCGCCATGCTCTTCCCATGATTCCGATTTTGAGTTGATGCGGAGAAAGCCAGGATTCGATTTCTTGATGAAGGACATGGAGCAGTTCCTCCCCTGTGTGACTCAGTTTGCCCAGGCAAACAAAGTGCAGAACAGCATGACACTGCATGCCCTGCACATATGGTATGCTGGTGGGACAATGTGAGGAGGCTGAGGACATGGTGGAGGATGAGGAGGTAGAGGCGGACATTGTAGCAGGACCAATGGCGTGAGAACATGGAGGCGGAAGCGGTGTCATCTGGCCAAGTAGCTGGTTTGGCTGGGCAGGAACCACTTTTACCTAGTGGGCTGTAAAGGACATATATTCCCTTGGCCGTAGTTACAGCTCCACATGTCGGCTCTGCCATGCACTTTGGCAGACACTGACAGGCTCAAGGACTGGCCCACCTTCTGTTCTACATATTTGTGCAGGGCTGGTACTTTTTGGTAAAGAAATGACGGCTTGGGACTCTCCACCTCGGCTGGGCACAAGCCATCAGTTCTCCACCACTTGGAAAGGGAGGGACTGCACCACCAGCAACTTGGCCAGGAGCATGTTCAGATTCTGTGCTGTTGGATGAGTGCACGCAGTCTGTTGCCTCTTGGAAATCGCTTCGGTGATCGATTGCTGGCGGAATGACTGACAAGGAGTAGGAGGGTGAGGAGCAGGAGCATCAGGACTGCTAGATGATGGAAAGGACAGACAGCTCCCTTCGGCTGAGGTGGTGGAGTCTTGACTGCCTGAAATGGAGTGCGAGCCACTGGGTGATGTATCAGTTGGTGCTGCAGGCTGGACCACCACATTGGAGCCACAGTTCTCCCATGCCACTTTATGGTGACGCTGCATATGTTGACGCAGGGCCGTGGTGCCGACGTTGGCACCCTGGCAACTTTTTAACCTTATGCCTACAGATTTGTCAAATGGCCATGTTCACCTCCTCTGGCGGCTTAATAAAATACTGGCACACCGCCGAGTAGGTGATTTTACCCCCAACACTCCGCACTGACTGACTGCTACCACCGCTGCCTCCGTGAACCCCTGCACCACTACTTTCCAGGCAGGTAGGCTCCTGCGAAGCAGGTGGTCTACCTTGAGGACGTTTGGCTCCCGACCTCCCACTGCTGCCACCCTGATGACTCCTGGCCACGCCACCGACTTGCTGGCTCCCTCGCTTTCTCACACACAAGCTGCCACCCTCTTCTCCTGATGATGATGAAGCCCCTAATTCACCTGGCTCCCAATTTCAAACGGCTACATCATCATCGAGTACTGTCTGCACGTTACTGTTGTTCTCTTCAATGGTCTCTGAGCCAGGTCTCTGTCCTGACCGCTCGCAACACCAGCTCCCACGCCACTCTCCTTATCGCTACTTGCCTGCCTACCGTAGGAAGCTGCGGATGTCTCTTCCATATCTTGGCTGGGCAGTAGCTGCTGACTGTCCTCTAGTAGCTCTTTCTCGCTGTATAGTGGAGCTGATCCCACAGCATATAATACTTCTCTAGCTGAGGGAATAGAAAAGGACAGAGGCAGGTTGAGGACAGGTGAGGGCACAGTGACTACTCCTGGGCCATGCCAACTAAGGGTTGTGTCTGACGAACCCACCGACTCTTGGTTGGGGGTGTCTGATGTCACTTGGGATGAAGTGGATGACCGAGTCAACCATTTAAGAACCCCTGGTTTGCTGGTCAGGCCTGTCTAAGTGACCCCTGCTGCCACACCCCCTTATTCTGCTTCAACCTGTGCCTGCACCACAAACATTTAGGCCTCTGCCCCTCCCCTGTCAATTATCTGTCTGACATACTGTTAGATCAAATAAGTAAATAGAAAGGAAATTAATTTACCCCAAATAAGGCTGTAATTTTGTGAGTGACCACTGAACGGCAAATAATAATAAAAAAATTGCCACTAATACACGCCAAAAAGGACTGTAATTTTCTCACTTCACTACACAACGGCAAATAAAAAGGCTTTAGAACATATTACTGCCCCACACAAGGGCTAATAAGACATATAAATATTTCCTAGTAATACACCCTGTTAATGGTTGTATCACAGCACTTGCACCAATAAAAAGAAAGGTTTGCTTTAATTACAGAAGTATCATCTATTACAAACCTGAAAGCAGCAGTATAATGGCAATTTGGATCCCCCAGTCAGTGCAGCAAGGTGTAATAGGATTGTTATTATTACCCAGGCTGTACACTCCCTTATTGGACCCTGTTCTCCTCCCTATTCTTTCCCTACACTTCTAATGATCTTTCCCTGAACTTCTATTCAGCAAAATAAACGTTTTACAGTCTTTTCTAGCACTGTCCCTAGCGCCTGCTAATGTCTCTCCCTGCACTAAGTACACTGGAAAATGTCTGAATCCAAGATGGCTGAGGCTATTTATAGGGCTGTGACATCACAGGGCTTGCTGGCTGCTGATTGACTACATGCATGGCATTGTGGGTGATCCCTCATTCCCAGAGTTCTTTGCTCCATGTTCTAACATGTGCAGCAGCTATTTTTGGAAAAAATTTGATTCGTTACTACGAAGCGTGAGGAAATTTGGATTTGTGCGAATAAAATGTTTCCCTAAATTCGGATTGAATTCCACTTCGTCAACTTCAATTCTCTCATCTCTAGATATGACCCATAATGCCGTGCAGGTAGCCAATCAGCAGATAGCCATCTGTCACAGCCCTAATAAAAAACTTTATCCTACGCAGTCTCGTGACAAGTGCTAATTTGCTAGGGGAAGTGTTGCCGAAAGCGTTTAATTGTAAAATATTAGATAGGGAGAGTGCAGGGACAGTGTAGGGAGATCATATTGAGAGTTTTTAGACACTCTAGGGAGAGCATAGAGAGACTGCAGTGACAGTACAGATTGTGTGTAATCGCCAGGTGCATCTTGTTGAAATGCAGACACATTTTCAGTTAATCTGATACATAGAATTACTGTGCCTCAGTGTTAAAGGGCGGTCTAATATATCATTGTCTGCATCTTGTTGTACTGCTGACACATTTGCAGTTAATCTCTTAGTTTATACATAGAAATAATGTGCCTCAGTATTAAAGGGCAGTCAAATATATCCTTGTTCAACTGTTGTGACTCTCATAGTTAATCTGTTACATTACTGGTACAGTTACTGTACGCTATGGCCAACAGACAGTTGCCTTAGCCCTCCAAAGGGACTGCTGCATTCTTATTTTGCCTGCCAAACCCTATACTGGCAACAGCACCTGTTTGGCTAACATATTATATGACAGCTACTATTTTTTAGACTCCTGTCACTTATGGCAATAATTCCATGGCCATGTTTGATCCATCCATCATGTTTGGCCCATCTGGTATTAACCGTAATACATGGTTAAAGTGAAATACCATATGGTTTATAGTATATATTTGTATAGTTTTCGATTTTACACTTGAACTATGTAAATCATTATATTTTTTTTTAAGGGATTCATGTCTACAGTGTTTAAAAATAATTTCTGATCTTTCAGTAGTTTTCCATTTGACAGAACAATTTTAATGTGTACATTTTTTTTATTTATTCTCAGTTTTTGAAAGTTCTTCATTGTTTGTATTGTTTTCAGAGTATAAAGTACGGGGCCCATTTTTGATTTAGCATTTTTTTTTTCTCCAACCATAACTTTTTTAAATTTTCCATTCCTATAACCATATGAGGGCTTATTTTTGGGGGAATAAGTTGTGCTATTTAAGAGCACCATTCAATTTACCATGTCTGTTATTGGAAACTGGGGAAAAAATCTTTGTGGGGTTATTGAAAACCAACTACAATTCAACTTTTAACCCCCTTAGGGGGCTAGAACTTTTGACCTTTCTATCCCTAGTTCTACTGACCCTTATCGCCATTCACCATCATTGCAGCCCGATGTCTTCTGTATGATACAGCCGTCACCTGCAACATATGGAGCGAGATAAATGCAACATTTGTCATTATGGGGTATTGAGTCCAGAATTACGGTAAAAAAACTTATTTTTATTTTTTATTTTAGCACTAGGCCACATCAAAATAAAATGTTAAAAAGTGAAAGGGTCTTTTCAAATGCATTGCAACTACTGACTATTCCACTAGCTCAGATAAAATGTAATTGTTACACATTTTAATGGCCTTAACTAAAAACTCAGAAAGCCCCTGTTTAGGCCCCATGCACACGGCCGTGTTTCACGGCCGTGTGCGGGCTGTGGAACCGCGGCCTGGATCCCTCCTGAGAGCAGGAGCGCACGGCGTCACTGGTTGCTATGACGCCGTGCGCTCCCTGCTGCCGCCGCAATACGGTAATACACTGGTATGATCTATACCAGTGTATTACTGTACTGTGCCGGCAGCAGGGAGCGCACGGCGTCATAGCAACCAGTGACGCCGTGCGCTCCTGCTCTCAGGAGGGATCCAGGCCGCGGTTCCACGGCCCGCACACGGCCGTGTGCATGGGGCCTGTCACGGATGATCCGCGAGAATATTGAACTGTCCTCCCAATATTATCAATATTACTCTGCCTTATTGAACAGTATTGAACAGTAGGTCTATTAAACAATAATTATTTCCCTAGGCCCCAGAACCTACAATTTGATTATTCAGAGCGTCTCCTTCTGTCCTTCTGTGTACCCAGAGAACGACATAGTCCTTTTGTTCAAGTCAGTCAATAGATGCCCAGCAGATAACGCAATTACAGCTGGCTTCCTATGGTTGACAAAATAACTTCCCTTCCTGAAGAGATATCACAGCTAGGTGTGAAGACTGCACCTGGGGGGGGGGGGAGACATTTGGTGTCGCTGCTATAAGGGTCTGTAAGCTGGCTTGCTGCAGACAGGCCGGCACCAAGGTTTCCCAGACTGCAACATGAATCTGAGATATGATTTTTACCTTTTTAAGAGAGCCCATGCATCTTACGGACGTAAAAATTACATCATCGTGTCACTCAGAATTCACTGGATGTTTACAAAGGACAAACATAACTCTAAGATGTGCCCAGGTAAAGTTATGGTGTTACCCCATCATAGAACCAGTTATAATAGTAATATTTGGTATCCCTGAACTCCATATTTTGTGGGGAATGTGAATATGTGCTTGTTACTTGTGTACAGCGGAGACACCCCACGATATGGCACATGCCATATTTCAGAACTGACATTCACCTCAGGAATACAGCCTGCCCAGCAGGCGGATTCTCAATTCCCCGCCTTGTTTCTGAGACCCTTTATAACAAGACCTAGAATCTGCTAAAAGAGTTCTCCACTTTTAACAACACCTAAAGAGGGCCTCAGCCAGAGAACCTGTGGGCTGAAGGCATATTACACTGGACAAAGGCTTCTTGGACTTTACCCCTGCAACGGACTATTTCACCAACGGACATCTTTTCTGCGGAAACTAAGTATTTTCTTTCTTTTCTCCCTTTTGTTTATTGGACTATACTTTCCTTTATTATTGTGTTATAATTACTGTGCATCGTGATAATTTGTATTGTATATAGATATCTAATAAATGACCTCCAAGTCATTTCTCTAGCCATATGCCTGTTTTCAAACACTGCAAAAACTTACCCTAGCCTCTCCGAAGAGAAAGCTACTCGGTTGTGTTATCTAGATAGTGGGTTCCTCGCTCCCATAAATTGTGAGGTGGTGGCAGTTAAACTACCCTGTGTGTAGTTCCGGTCGCGGTTCGTTGCACGCTTACTTGCGGTCGGTCGGAGGTCCACTCCCTGCGCTTTCAGCCTATCGACTGTACGGACTCAAGTTAGACTGTCGGTGTGCTGAAAGTGGCTGGGAGGCCTGTTTGCGGATTGACCACTAGGGGCGCTGTGACGGTTTCGTGACGTATTGTGGCCGCGGCGGTCGCAGTTCGTCACATATTGGTAGGCAGCTACTGGGATTCATTTTTGCATGTGTTTAGAACATCTGAACAGAGATTAACTAATTTACCTCTGTCAGAACCAAACCAATTTGGTGGTGGTGTGGCTGAGTGCAATACATTTATCTGTGTGTACAGAGAGACTGTGTAGTCCAGTACCCTCCCAGAAATCTTGTTTTCTTTATCTATCTTTTATTTGGCGTGAAAATGTCCGGGGAATACAAGAAAATGGCTTTGGCAGATCTGGAAAATCTGTGCCAAGAACGGGGCATTGAAGTCGGTCGCAAGACGAAGACCGACCTGATAAAAGACTTGTTCCGATGGGATAACCAACAACTGCGGCTGTTGGATGTGTCTACTGCGGGAGACACCGGCCCATCTGACTCAAGTCCTGAGGAACCGGAGACTGAGAATCCTGACTACTCGGAGGGGGAACATCCTGCGGGCCCTGTTGGCCCCCCAGCGCAGTATTTCAATACGGATCCTAATTTTTCTTTAAGTACTCGCCCGGAAGCGGCCAGTACCAGACTATCTATTTGTACAGACCCTATGATGCAGCAGGCCCTCCAAAAACTAATGGACACTGACCCGGTAAAGTACCTACAGTACATGGCTGAGCGCGAAGAAAGCCAACGTCGGCATGAACTGAGCATGGCCAGAATACATCAACCCAGCCGAAGCTCATCACCCAACTTTCCTGCAGAAGGAGCAGCATCACACGTGAGTGCAAAATTTAAATTTGCTCCCATTGAAAAGGACACTGACATAGACTTGTTTTTGCGATCCTTTGAGAAAGCCTGCCGTCAGTATCGTCTGCCCCAAGAGCAGTGGGCCAGACACCTGACCCCCCTGTTGCGCTACAAAGCGCTGGACGCGTTTGCGGAGTTATCCATGGAGCAGGATGAAGATTATTCCGCCATAAAAGACGCTATCATTGCTAAATACCAGCTGACCCCTGAAGTCTATCGGAAAAGGTTTAGGTCCTTACAAAAGGATCGTACGGACTCTTATCCGGATGTGGTCAGCAGCTTACGCACTACATTCTGCCAGTGGACTTTAGGCCTAACAAAAGGGTCTTATGACATCCTAGAGGACTTGATGGTGCTAGACCAACTTCTTTGTATTTGCCCTGCAGATGTGAGACAATTCGTGCTAGAACGGAAGCCTGCATCAGCAACCGCTGCTGCAGACTTAGCTGAGACTTTTGTCACAACCCGAGTGCCCGATCTGCGTAAATCTGCACCATCTCACTGGAGAGGAGGTCTGCCCAATGTCAGGGCAGACCCCCCTGCCTCTGTGGGCCGTCCACCACAGAGACCACCAAGTGCAGCTGCTGCTTCCAGACCTGGGGCACCTAATGGAATCACCTGTCACTACTGCCGGAAGCCTGGACATATGAAATTCAACTGTCCTGAGCGGAGACAGCCACAGCCAGCCAGCGCATCCCAGCGTGAACCATCATCTTCAACTGTTTTGTTCGTCGGTGGGGAGGAGATTCACCCCATCACCAGCAATCACCAGCTTGTTACAGTGAATGACCAGCTAGTCACCGGTTTCCGGGACACAGGAGCCGATGTCACCCTGGTGCGTCCGCACCTTGTGCCCACAAAGGACATCATCCCAGACAAGTATCTCACCCTCACTGAGGTGGGGGGCACTCTTTCTCACATTCCCCAAGCCCGGGTTTCCATCGACTGGGGGGTGGGTGTTCAAGAAAAGATAGTTAATATCCTAGACCAGCTACCAGTTCCTGTTTTGTTGGGGTCCGATCTAGGCAAGCTGGTATCCTATTATGAACCCGCCACGAACCCCTCGGGATCCCAGGAAGGGGGTCCGCCCTCTGCCCCCACCCAGGTGCTTGGCACCCGGGGGCAAAAGTCTGGGGGAGGGGGGTTGAATGTATCCAATATTAATGTTGATTATATGCATGACGTACCTGCTAATGTGATTTCTACATGTGATATTGAAAATGCGAATCTGCCTTGCTCCGAAGTCATACCTGTCCTAGCTGTGACTCGGAGTCGGGCCACCCAAAACTTGAACTCAGAACAGGGGGAAGAGGCTCCGGTCTCCTCCCACTCCTCTGACCCCAGGGAGGGTGACTGTCAGCCACAGGCCTCGTACGCCACGGGCCAGCTGGCTGAAACGGATCAGGCGGCCTTCGAGCACGCACTTCAAACCGATCCTAGCCTCGAGGGTCTCAGAAGACAGGCTGCTGAGCCCCTCGCGGATGGGGCCAGGTTCAAAGTGTACAGGGAAGGTGGGAAGTTGTATAGTGAGGCGATACAACCCACCGAAGGCGAAATGACAGTGAGTACCAAGTCGCTTGTGGTACCTAGTGCCTTCCGGGGGCATGTGCTGAAATCCGCACATGACATCCCCTTGGCAGGGCACCTAGGAGTTCGCAGGACACTTGACCGTATTTAGGGGCATTTCTACTGGCCTAGAATGAGGATAGATGTCATCAATTATTGTCGCTCCTGTACGGTTTGTCAGAGGGTTAAACGAGCTGGGAATCCGCGCAAGGCTCCCCTGTGTCCACTGCCAATCATAAGTGAGCCATTTCACCGAGTGGCAGTCGACATAATTGGACCTCTGCCCATTCCCAGCCACAGCGGCAAGAGGTACATCTTGACGCTGGTGGATTACGCGACCCGCTACCCAGATGCGGTCGCCCTCTCCTCCCTGAGGGCAGACAAGGTAGCAGACGCGCTAATTACCATATTTTCACGTGTAGGGTTCCCTGCGGAGATGCTCACAGATCAGGGACCCCAGTTTATTTCTGAACTGATGGACGCCCTGGCAGCAAAGATCCAGATGACGCACCTCGTCTCCAGTCCATACCACCCGCAAACCAACGGCCTCTGCGAGCGCTTTAACGCATCATTAAAGCAGATGCTGGCCACATTCGTTGAGTCGCAGGGTGGGGACTGGGAACGGTACCTGCCTCATCTGCTGTTTGCCTACAGGGAAGTACCGCAAGAGTCCACCGGGTTCTCCCCATTTGAACTCCTGTATGGCAGGAACGTCCGAGGGCCACTACAGCTGATGCAAGAGACGTGGGAAGGCAAAGGTGATCCCACGGATGTCTCTGTAGTGGATTACGTCCTGAAGTTCAGAGACAAAATGGAGTCACTCTCTGCCATGGTAACGGAGAATCTGGCCCAGGCCCAGGCCAAACAGAAACTATGGTACGACCGCACCGCGGGAGACCGGGCATTTGAAACTGCAGACAAGGTCTATGCCCTTCTTCCCATACGGCACAATAAGTTACAGGCGGCATGGGAGGCGCCATACACCATAGAGAAGCGTTTAAACCCCCTGACATACTTGGTGAACATGGGGGGTAGAAAACAGAAGGCCTTTCACATTAACATGCTGAAGGCTCACCACGATAGAACCCAGTATGTACTCCCAGTGTGCAGCCGGTTAGAACAGGGCGAGACAGACCCTCTGGTAGATCTGCTGGCTGACACCCGGGAGACGGACGGGGACATAAATGTCAACCCGCAGCTCTCCCCGTCCCAGAGAGAGCAGTTACAGGAGGTGTTAGGTCGGTACCACCGGACCTTCTCAGGTATCCCGGGACGGACCAATCTGGTCGCTCACCGGTTAGATATCGGAGCACATCCCCCCATCAAGCAATCCGCCTATCGCGTCTCTCCGGAGGTGCAGGCGGACATGCAGCGTGAGGTGGGGGAAATGCTAGAACTGGGGGTCGTTCAGCGGTCCTGTGGTCCATGGGCGGCAAGAAAGACAGGACAACGCGGTTCTGCGTGGACTACCGGAAGTTGAACGCTGTAACCACTACTGACGCCTACCCCATGCCTCGCATCGATGAGATGCTAGATAAGCTGGCGGCTGCCAGCTATCTATCAATCATGGATCTGAGCCGGGGGTACTGGCAGATCCCTCTTGCCCCGGAAGCGCGGCAGAAGTCGGCCTTTATCACTCCCTTCGGGCTCTTTGAATTTACGACGATGCCCTTTGGAATGAAAAATGCGCCTGCCACGTTCCAGCGGGCTATGAACGACCTGCTGGAGGAAATGCAACTGTTCGCTGCAGCATATTTGGACGATATTGCGGTGTTTAGCCCCACCTGGGAAGAACACCTCAAACATCTGTCCCAGGTACTGCAACGGCTGGCTGCAGCCAATTGGACAGTTAAGCCAAGTAAGTGTCAGATCGGCATGACGGAAGTCCAGTATTTAGGGCACCGAGTGGGAGGGAACACCCTGAAACCGGACACGGGAAAGGTTGACACCATCTTAGCGTGGCCTCGGCCTATCACCAAGCGGCAGGTTCAGGCATTCCTGGGGACCGCGGGCTACTATAGGAAGTTTGTACCGGCCTATAGTGCCATCGCGAAGCCCCTGACGGATGCCACTGGTAAGAAGCACCCGAAAGTGGTTATGTGGACCCCTGAGTGTGAGAATGCCTTCCGGGCCTTGAAGCAGGCGTTAGCTAGCGCCCCTGTGCTTCAAGCCCCAGATTTCAGCCGTCGGTTCATAGTGCAAACCGACGCATCAGATTACGGTCTCGGCGCTGTCTTAAGCCAGGTGGATGGAAAAGGGGACGAGCATCCTCTTCTGTACCTGAGCCGGAAACTTCTTCCCCGAGAGGTCTCCTACTCAACTACAGAAAAGGAGTGTCTGGCGATTGTGTGGGCCCTGCAGAAGCTTCAACCGTATCTGTACGGCCGCTCCTTCACAATCATTACGGACCATAATCCTCTCAGTTGGCTGAACCGTACTGCGGGGTCCAACGGAAAGCTCCTACGTTGGAGCTTGTCGCTGCAGCAGTACGATTTTACCATCCAGCACAGGGCAGGCAGCAGACATCAAAATGCGGATGGCTTATCCCGGTGCAACGGCGATCCAGACCGATCAGCGCAGGTTAGCGGCAACGCCACCCATCTTGCGGACGGATGTCTAGCCACAGACGTGGGGGGAGGTGTCACGGATGATCCGCGAGAATATTGAACTGTCCTCCCAATATTATCAATATTACTCTGCCTTATTAAACAGTAATTATTTCCCTAGGCCCCAGAACCTACAATTTGATTATTCAGAGCATCTCCTTCTGTCCTTCTGTTGTACCCAGAGAACAACATAGTCCTTTTGTTCAAGTCAGTCAATAGATGCCTAGCAGATAACGCAATTACAGCTGGTTTCCTTAGGTTGACAAAAGAACTTCCCTTCCTGAAGAGATATCACAGCTAGGTGTGAAGACTGCACCTGGGGG
Organism: Bufo gargarizans; assembly: GCF_014858855.1. Taxonomy (NCBI): domain Eukaryota; kingdom Metazoa; phylum Chordata; class Amphibia; order Anura; family Bufonidae; genus Bufo; species Bufo gargarizans. The sequence goes on from NC_058082.1 coordinate 403,787,778, forward strand.
GGGAGCCGATTGGTGTCGCTGCTATCAGGGTCTGTAAGCTAGCTTGCGGCAGACAGGCCGGCACCAAGGTTTCCCAGATTGCAACATGAATCTGAGATATAATTTTTACCTTTTTAAGAGAGCCCATGCATCTTACGGACGTAAAAATTACATCATCGTGTCACTCAGAATTCACTGGACGTTTACATAGGACAAACATAACTCTAAGATGTACCCAGGTAAAGTTATGATGTTACCCCATCATAGAACCAGTTATAATAGTAATATTTGGTATCCCTGAACTCCATATTTTGTGGGGAATGTGAATATTTGCTTGTTACTTGTGTACAGCAGAGACATCCCACGATATGGCACATGCCATATTTCAGAACTGACATTCACCTCAGGAATACAGCCTGCCCAGCAGGCGGACTCTCAATTCCCCGCCTTGATTCTGGGAGCCTTTATAACAAAGACCTAGGATCTGCTAAAGGAGTTCTCCACTTTTAACAACACCTAAAGAGGGCCTCAGCCAGAGAACCTGTGGGCTGTAGGCATATTACACTGGACAAAGGCTTCTTGGACTTTACCCCTGCAACGGACTATTTCACCAACAGACATCTTTTCTGCGGAAACTAAGTATTTTCTTTATTTTCTCCCTTTTGTTTATTGGACTATACTTTCCTTGATTATTGTGTTATAATTACTGTGCATCGTGATAATTTGTATTGTATATAGATATATAATAAATGACCTCCAAGTCATTTCTCTAGCCATATGCCTGTTTTCAAACACTGCAAAAACTTACCCTAGCCTCTCCGAAGAGAAAGCTACTCGGTTGTGTTATCTAGATAGTGGGTTCCTCGCTCCCATAAATTGTGAGGTGGTGGCAGTTAAACTACCCTGTGTGTAGTTCTGGTCGCAGTTCGTCGCACGCTTACTTGCGGTCAATCGGAGGTCCACTCCCTGCGCTTTCAGCCTATCGACTGTACGGACTCAAGTTAGACTGTCGGTGTGCTGAAAGTGGCTGGGAGGCCTGTTTGCGGATTGACCACTAGGGGCGCTGTGACGGTTTCGTGACGTATTGTGGCCGCGGCGGTCGCAGTTCGTCACAAGCTCACCTATAGTCCCTCGCATATAATGTTTTATAGGGTCATCTCACCTGCAGGCCCTCACCTACAACCTTTTATAGGGTCACCACAGCTGCAGGCCCTTGCATATAATGTTTTACAGGGTCAGCTCACCTATAGACCCTCACCTTCAATCTTTTACAGTGTCAGCCCACCTATAGGCACTTGCATATAATATTTTACAGGGTCAGCTCACTAGCAGGCCCTGACCTACAATCTTTTACAGGGTCAGATCACCTTTAGGCCTTCGCATATAATGTTTTACAGGGTCAGTTCATCTATAGGCCCTCGCATATAATGTTTCACAGGGTCAGCTCATCTGTAGGTCTTTTTTTCCTGCAACCTTTTAGAGGGTCAGCTCACCTGCAGGCCCTCACATATAATGTTTTACAGTGTCAGCTCACCTGCAGGCCCTTACCTACAATCTTTTACAGAGTCAGCTGACCTACAGACCCTCTCATATAATGTTTTATACGGTAATCTCACCTGCAGGACCTCGCATATAATGTTTTATAGTGTCAGCTCACCTATAGGCCCTTGCATATAATGTTTTACAGGGTCAGCTCACTTAAGGCCCTCTAATATAATGTTTTACAGGGTCAGCTTACCTGCAGACCGTCACCTACAATCATTTACAGTGTCAGCTCATCTGCAGGCCCTCGTATATAATGTTTTACAGGGTCAGCTTACCTGCAGGCCCTCGCATATAATGTCTTACAGGGTCAGCTCATATGCAGGACCTCGTTTATAATGTTTTGTACGGTCATCTGACCTGCAGGCCCTCGCATATATTCTTTTACTCGGTCAGCTCACCTTCAGGCCCTCACCTACAATCTTTTACAGAGTGAGCTCACCTATAGGCCCTCACCTACACATTTTTTTACAGAGTCAGCTCACCTATAGGCACTCGCATATAATATTTTATAGTGTCAGCTCACCTGCAGGCCCTCACCTACAATCTTTTACAGGGTCAGCTTACCTTTAGGCCTTTACATTTAATGTTTTACAGCGTCAGCTCACCCTTAGGCCCTCGCATATAATGTTTTACAGGGTCAGCTCATCTGTAGGCCTTTTTTTCCTACAAACTTTTAGAGGGTCAGCTCACCTGCAAACCCTTGCATATAATGTTTTACAGGGTCAGCTCACCTACAGGACCTCACCTATAATCTTTTACAGGGTCAGCTCACCTATAGGCCCTCGCATATAATGTTTTATAGGGTCATCTCACCTGCAGGCCCTTGCATATAATGTTTTACAGGGTCAGCTTACTTGAGGCCCTTGCATATAATGTTTTACAGGGTCAGCTCACCTGCAGGCCTTTGCATATAATGTTTTAAAGGTTATCTCATCTGGAGGCCCTCGCATATAATGTTTTATACGGTAAGCTGACCTGCAGGCCCTCGCATATATTGTTTTACAGGGTTAGCTCACCTACAATCTTTTACAGGGTCAGCTTACCTACAGGCCCTCACATATAATGTTTTGTAGAGTTAGCTCACCTGAATTCCCTCGCATATAATGTTTTACGGGGGTCAGATCACCAGCAAACCCTCACCTGCAACCTTTTAGAGTGTCAGCACAGCTGCAGGCCCTTGCATATAATGTTTTACAGTTCAGCTCACCTTTAGGCTCTCACCTACAATCTTTTATAGGGTCAGCTCACCTGCAGGCCCTCACATAAAATGTTTTACAGGGTCAGCTCACCTATAGCCCCTCATCTAAAATCTTTTATAGGGTCTGCTCTCCTGCAGGCCCTCATCTACAATCTATTACAGGGTCCTCTCACCTGCATGCCCTCGCATATAATGTTTTACAGTGTCAGCTCACCTACAGGCCCTCACCTGCAATCTTTTACAGGGTCAGCTTACCTGTAGGCCCTCACATATAATGTTTTACAGGGTCAGCTCTCCTTTAGGCCCTCACTTACAATCTTCTAGAAGGTCAACTCACCATCAGGCCTTTAACCATAATTTGTTTGATGATAATCTCAGCAGCAGACCCTGACCCCTAATCTTCGAGAGTTTCAGCTTAACAGCAAGCCATCGCCCCTAATGTTTAACCGCCTCAGGACCGCCGCACGCAGGATTGGCGGCCCTGTTATTCCTCCTGGACGCGCCGATGCGTCCTCTCGCAAGACACGAGATTTCGGGAAGAGCCGGCCAGCACATGCGCAATGTGGGCCGGGAATCGTTACAGGAGAAGTTCGTCACCAGCCTGCCAGCCAATGATCATCACTGGCAGGTTGGTGACTTTTAAAAAAACGAATCAGAAGCCATTTAACACCTTTATATTTATAAATATAAGGTGTTAAATGGCTTCTGTGCTCCTCTGCTGGTCCTTTTCATCGGTTGGTCCCAGCAGAGGAGCACACATCACAGTGAGTACACCAAACACTACACTTAGCCCCCAGATCACCCCCCCATCACCCCAATTAACCCCTTGATCACCCCTTGATCACCCCTGTCAATCACTAGTGAAAGGGAAAAAAGTGATCAGTGTAAACTGAGAGCAGGGGGTGCCTGGTTTAATGCTTGGGTTCTCCCATTCACCTCCCATTGAGCTTGGGTGCTCGGTAGAGCACCCAAGCATCCCGAGGTGTTAATCCCGAACACCCGAGCACTTTGGTGCTCGATCAACACTAGTAAGAATCTTGAATGCTACATTGTTGCATGTAACATTGTATGGCACAATTGAATGGTGCATACAGTGTCTACTGACCTAAAATACTTGCCCGTAGGGACCCCTTCAGCTGCTGTACAGGGCCTGCTTACCTGGTAATGTAAAGTGCATGGACCCTATTATGAAGGAAAAATATGCCAAGTGCTACATATTTCTATAATCCGATTAATAACATTTAATTTTTTTAAATTTTTATAAAATATACTAACAAATAACATAAATACATATTTAAGCCTAGAGTGGAAAATTTTCATATATAGTACTTGTTTAAAGTAAATCTGTGAAACAAACTTCCATCCACACTGTCGCTAATTTGATTAAGATCTTCTGTTACAATTTGCTTAGTTAAGGTGAGTTAAGTTGAGTATTAGCAATTAAAATGTTAATGATGAATTTGCTGGTTATCTCTTGATAATTGTGAGCTAATTAACCCTTCTTTTTGCACTCTTTACTCCAGAGATTAATTATAACATTTTAAATGAGCGCTATGGAGATTTGAGACACAACAGGTATTTTCATCACGCAAACACAGATTTCTTTAGCATGCCCGTACTTGTTATGGGACTATAATATTAATTAGCTACTTGTCACTACACATAAAACTTTCTTTGTCTTTGAGATTAAGTGCAGACCTAGATAATAATTGCTTGACATAGCAATTTACACCATACAAGGGATCTTATTACAGATAAATTTGCACATTTATTTCAATCAATACATATTTTAATCACAATCTTCTGGACGTCTAAAAGCTACATCTGCTTATTAAAATGTATCACATCCCTATACAATGGATTGTCAGACATTAGCTCCAAAATACATGGGGGGGTTTGGTATTTTCTAAAACAGAACAATTATATGTAAATACTTTAGTTTTCCTATATAAACTATATGCTATTATATGCTTAATGACTAGATTGCAGAAGACTAATTCACAATTGTATAGGGACTGTCCACTTATAGAATAATTTCAGCCAAACTGTTATTCTTCGTATTTGACTTTTTCAAACATCAGTAATAAATTGCTATGGGAATAAAAAGTCTAAGTTAAAATTAACATTTTGTTGAACTCAAATCCCCAAAATGCATGTTTTGAAAAAAAAAATATCCACACTGGCCTTTTTTGGCACATTGGGATAGATTAACCCCTTCCAGACCTCTGCCATACATCTACGGTGGAAGTCTGGACTGAAGTCTAAAAGTGCTAAAATTGAAAGCCGCACGCTTTCCATCCTGGGACCCCTTTCCCTGGTTGAGATGGGGGAAGGCAATCCATCCTGTATAAGGCTTCCATGCCTAATACTGATATATTTCAATGCTGACCTGCAAATGGCATCACTGTACTGGAATATACTGAATCTTGCATTCTGTAATGGAGAGATATCTATTAGAGAATACAGTGTCAATCTAATGACTTCATGTTACAATCACCTAGAGTAACGTAAAGAAAGTAAAAAATAAATAAATAAAAAAAGTAAAAAAATAAGTTCATCAACCCTTTCCCTATAATAAAGAATACATAAACAATTAAAAAAATGATATCCCAAAAAGCAAGGCAGCACTCCAGATTAATGTGAAAGGGTGAAGACCCCAAACTTTAATTCCCCAGCAACGTTTCGGCCTACTCAATGAGGCCTTTGTCAAGCCTCATTGAGTAGGCCGAAACAAGTGCTGCCTCGCTTTTTGGGATATATATACAGTGGAGGCGAAGCCGACCTTCCTGAAGGATTTGCACCCAGTTCACACCGTCTAACCGTACTGCTGCGGTATTTGCAAGAGTGTATGTATGTGTGTGTATATATATATATATATATATATATATATATATGTATGTATATTAAAAAAGTATAGACCAAAAGTTTGAACACACCTTCTCATTCAAAGAGTTTTCTTTATTTTCATGACTATGAAAATTGTAGATTCACACTGAAGGCATCAAAACTATGAATTAACACATGTGGAATTATATACATAACAAAAAAGTGTGAAACAACTGAAAATACGTCATATTCTAGATTCTTCAAAGTAGCCACCTTTTGCTTTGATTACTGCTTTGCACACTCTTGGCATTCTCTTGATGAGGTTCAAGAGTTAGTCACCTGAAATGGTTTTCACTTCACAGGTGTGCCCTGTCAGGTTTAATAAGTGGGATTTCTTGCCTTATAAATGGGGTTGGGACCATCAGTTGCGTTGTGGAGAAGTCAGGTGGATACATAGCTGATAGTCCTACTGAATAGACTTTTAGAATTTTTATTATGGCAGGAAAAAGCAGCTAATTAAAGAAAAACAAGTGGCCATCATTACTTTAAGAGATGAAGGTCAGTCAGTCCGAAAAATTGGGAAAACTTGGGGAAAGTGTCCCCAAGTGCAGTCACAAAAACCATCAAGCACTACAAAGAAACTGGCTCACATGCGGACCGCCCCAGGAAAGAAAGACCAAGAGTCACCTCTGCTGCGGAGGAGAAGTTCATCCAAGTTACCAGCCTCAGAAATCGCAGGTTAACAGCAGCTCAGATTAGAGACCGGGTCAATGCCACACAGAGTTTTAGCAGCAGACACATCTCTAGAACAACTGTTAAGAGGAGACTGTGTGAATCAGGCCTTCATGGTAGAATATCTGCTAGGAAACCACTGCTAAGGACAGGCAACAAGCAGAAGAGACTTGTTTGGGCTAAAGAACACAAGGAATGGACATTTGACCAGTGGAAATCTGTGCTTTGGTCTGATGAGTCCAAATTTGAGATCTTGGTCCAACCACCGTGTCTTTGTGCGATGCAGAAAAGGTGAACGGATGGACTCTACAAGCCTGGTTCCCACCGTGAAATATGGAGGAGGAGGTGTGATGGTGTGGGGGTGCTTTGCTGGTGACACTGTTGGGGAGTTATTAAAAATTTAAAGCATACTGAACCAGCATGGCTACCACAGCATCTTGCAGCGGCATGCTATTCCATCCGGTTTGCGTTTAGTTGGACCATCATTTATTTTTCAACAGAAAAATGACCCCTCCAGGCTGTGTAAGGGCTATTTGACCATGAAGGAGAGTGATGGGGTGCTGCGCCAGATGACCTGGCCTCCACAGTCACCGGACCTGAACCCAATCGAGATGGTTTGGGGTAAGCTGGACTGCAGAGTGAAGGCAAAAGGGCCAACAAGTGCTAAGCATCTCTGGGAACTCCTTCAAGACTGTTGGAAGACCATTTCAGGTGACTACCTCTTGAAGCTCATCAAGAGAATTCCAAGAGTGTGCAAAGCAGCAATCAAAGCTAAAGGTGGCTACTTTGAAGAACATAGAATATGACATATTTTCAGTTGATTCACACTTTTTTGTTATGTATATAATTCCACATGTGTTAATTCATAGTTTTGATGCCTTCAGTGTGACTCTACAATTTTCATAGTCATGAAAATAAAGAAAACTCTTTGAATGAGTAGGTGTGTCCAAACTTTTGGTCTGTACTGTGTGTGTGTGTGTGTGTATATATATATATACCGTATTTTTTGCCCTATAAAACGCACTTCCCCCCCCCCCAAAAGTGGGGGGACAATAGCAGTGCGTCTTATGGGGCGAATGCTGCTGATTTTGCCGAATTTTCAATGATACACCCACCGCGATGCCGCGCAGCGGGTGTATCAGCTGTGAGGGAGGAGGGGCCGGGGGCCTGCATCTGCTTTTATAATGACAGCGGGGCCTGTGCAGTGACTGTATTCTACTACACGGGCCCCGCTCACTGTATAATCATATCTCTAATAGTTAATTGTTATGTATTTACCGTAATCGCATAATCAGCGCCTGTATACTTATAAGCGCTCGGTAGGTAGCAGGGAGGCGGCAGGCCGGGAGGACGGGCGCTGGCAGCGTGAGTCACTATGTCACGCGCCTGAGCCGCCCACTTTATGAATGAAGCAGGCGGAGTGGGCGCATGACGTAGTGACTAACGCTGCCAGCGACCGTCCTCCCGGCCTGCCTCCTCCCTCCTCTCTCCTCTCTGCTACCTACCGAGCGCTTGTAAGTATACAGGCGCTGATTATGCGATTACGGTATATACATAACAATTAACTATTAGAAATATGATTATACAGTGAGCGGGGACCGTGTAGTAGAATACAGTCACTGCACAGGCCCCGCTGTCATTATAAAAGCAGATGCGACCTCCACCCCCTGTATTGAGGGTCATTCACTACAGGGACACTTATGGAGGGTATCTGTGGATGACACATAGCATAAGATGCTATATATGTGTCATACACAGATCCCCATAACAGTGCCATCCAGAGACCCCAATAAGAGCCACGCACAGATCCCCCATAAGTGTCACCCACAGATCCCCCATAACAGTGCGTCACCCACAGATCCCCCCATAACAGTGCATCACCCACAGATCCCCCATAACAGTGTGCCATCCACAGATCCCCCATAACAGTGTCATCCACAGACCACAATTAGTTCAAAACCCACCAAAAGCACACCTTTTGGTTCAAAATATTTTTTTTCTGATTTCCCTCCTCAAAAACCTAGGTGCGTCTTATGGGCTGGTGCGTCTTATAGTGCGAAAAATACAGTATATCTAACTAGAGATGAGCAAATTTTTCAAAAATTCAATTCGGCCATTTCGCTGAATCTTTTGAAAAAACTTGGTTTGATCCAAATTTTTTTTGCGGCGAATCACATTAAAAAAAACAGCTTTTTCCTGGCTGCAGAGAGCCTTTATAGTGGTGTAGAGCACTGTGGCTTGCAGTAACACGCATAGGGAGTCTGCTCTGGTAGTGAAATAATACTGTAAGTCAGTATGACATGCAGAAGACAGGCGTCGCTCTTAGAATCATTGCACACTTTACTTATTTAGGCAGTCACAGGAACCTGTTCTATTAAATGCTTATACAAGTAGAGCCCCCCGACAGATTGTAGAGGGTGTCAGCAGTAAGTTTGTGTTGACATGACTGATTATTTTGCCCTTCCTCTGATCCGTCAGAACAATGACCCCCCAAAAAACGGATCCGGTCTGTTGAGCATCTGCCTTCACTCGGGCAGCATTTGGTCAGTAATCCATCAATATTGCTAATGCCAAACAGAACAGGAGTGGATCCAAAACAGAGATGACACGTGAATGGAATATTTGCATGTCTTCTGTGTTTTGTACCCACTTCTTCTTTTGGCTACCAAATCACAAGCCAATTCTGATGGAACCATACAGGCCTTACAGCTGTTATCCAGACAGGATCCGTTGTGCATCTAATTTGTCCTTCTTTCTGACCGATCAGAAGAAGGGTCAAATAAATGATGTTGTCAGCCAGGCCAAAAGGCAAAATAGTGGCCCAGTCATAAAGTGGGGAGGGTGGAAACAGCATGAGGAGTCAACAGAGTGGCCCAATGACAGAGTCTAGAGCTGGGGGCAGCATCAGGAGGAGGCCACAGAGTTGCAACAATCACAGTGTAGAGGTGGCAGAAGCATGAGAAGACCACATAGTGGCAAAGTGACATAGTGTGGAGGTGGCAGCAGCATGAGGAGACCACAGAGTAGCAAGGTGACCTAGTGTGAAGGTGGCACCAGCATGAGGAGAACACAGAGTGGCAAGTTGACATAGTGTGGAGGTGGGTGGCAATACCATTACCAGCTGAAGATGGTGGGTAAAATAAGGAGCACTTGGCATCAGATGTGTGGCATGGTAGGTAGCCAGAAGAAACCGTTCTCTTGTCAGAGTGTTGGTGTGGCACCATGGATGATCTAGTCTGATGCATCAGGCATTTGTGGGTGGAAATCCTGGCTGATCCACGCCTGAATCATCTTGACAAAATTCTGTCTCTCCACATTTTGGGTGGACAGGCGAGTTTTTCTTGGGGTAACTATGGCCCCGCCGCACTAAACACCTGCTCTGGTGCCACGCTACTGGCCGCACAGGACAGATTTTCCAAGGCAAACTCGGCCAGTTGCGGCCACAAATCCAGTTTGGCTGCCCAGTAGTCCAGGGCAGGGTGCACTAAAAGTTTGCCACCACCTGTTGGTTCAGTTTCTGCTACATGTCTAGCTACTGATGAGTAGTTTCTTCACTATGCAGGTGAAGAAAGCTGATCATCAGGGACTCTAGACTCAGGCGGCTGCTGATGGAGCTGGTACTGATCCTGCCACCCCACCCCTCCCCTCCCCAGAAGCTATGGCAGTGGAACGTGAGCACAAAGGGCCCTGCGAAACGATGGACGATGGCGCAGATAGTCAGCAGCCAACTGACTACATTGGATGTCTCTATAGTAGTTCAGTTTGTTTTCCCTCTTAGTGGGTGTAGAAAAGGCACCTATTTTGGACTGGTAGCGAAGGTCCAACAAGATGGAGAGCCAAAAGTCACCCCTCTGCCAAATGGTGACAATTCGTCTGTCACTATGCAAGCAAGTGAGCATGCATTGGGCCATTTGTGCAAGTGATTCGGAGGGACTCCCTGCCTCCATCTCCACTGCATACTGCCACGGTGTGTCTGGGTCCTCTGGCTCGTCTTCCTAATTGCCCTGTAGCTCCTCTGGCTGCTCCTGTCATCTGTGTAGAAAAACCACCAATTTCGCTACACATTGCTTGTGCACCAATGTCCTCCTCCTTTTTCTTCTCCAGTTTAGCCCCCACAGGGCTCATGTGGCTGTGAGACCTAGGCGCCACGTCTCCAGTCCCCTAACCAGCCAGATTTACTAGCATCTGTTCCAGGACATGAAGCAGTGGAATGACATTGTTTATCCCGTAGTCCTGATGACTGACAAATAGGGTGGCCTCCTCAAAGGGACTGAGCAAATGGCAGGTGTCACGCATGAGCTGCCACTGGCTGACATCAAAGTTACATAGGGGAGTACCCCTATCCGTTTGGATCATCAAGAAATCATTTATGGCCTTTTTCTGTTCGTATAGTCAGTCCAACATATGGAGGGTGGAATTCCAAAGGGTGGAAACGTGGCCTATGTTGGGGGGTGCCGTTCTGCCTCTGCAGCTCAAAGAGGGTGTGCTTTGCGGTGTACGAGTGGCTGAAGTGCATGCAAAGTTTCCTGGCCATTTTTAGGATGTCTTGCAGATGGTTGGAAGACTTCAGGAACCACTTGACAACCAGATTGAACACGTGGCTCAGCCCTCTTTGACACGGCGCCGACACCATGTTCTTCCTGTTGTCGGTCACCATGATTCTGATTTTGAGTTGTCGCGGAGAAAGCTAGGATTCGATTTCTTGATAAAGGACACAGAGCAATTCCTCTCCTGTGTGACTCCGTTTGCCCAGGCAAACAAGATGCAGAACAGCGTGACACAGCCGTGCACTGCACATGTAGTATGGTGGAGGGGAACTGTGAATTGTCCCTGCAGTTGAGGCTGAGGGCACAGTGAAGGATGAGGAGGCAGAGGCGGACATTGCCGCAGGACCAACAGCATGAGAACATGGAGGCGGAAGCGGCGTCACCTGGCCAAGTTGCTGCTGTAACAAAAAATATAAAAGTTCCAATATGCAATTTCAATGGTTTTACCACTGCAGGTCCCAGAAGTGAAGTGGATTTAATTCACAATGTCAGTATGCATTTTTTCGTGACTGCTCGACTTACCACTAATTTGTTCTCTGTGTCTCAAATCAACCAGCTGTACAAGTACCAATAGAGCACTGTATTTTCCAAATTTCCTCTTCCCACTACAGCTCCTGAGTGCTCCCAGTCCTCACACACACACTTTAAGCATTTATACTCACAGTGGCAGGTGGGAATCAGGCACATCAAACCAGTATATTCAACAAAAATTTCTCCAGTTTCCTTTTTTCACCTGTAGTTATCTAGAGCATAAAACTCCAATAGTGAAACACCGCTATTCACTTTTATATAAAACCTTTTTAATATACGGTACTCACTAGGGTTGAGCGAACCCGAACTGTAAAGTTCCGGTTCGTACCGAACTTTAGGATTTTTGGACCCCAGACCCGAACCCAAACCCGAGCATTTCAGTAAAAGTTTGGGTTCGGTGTTCGGCGCTTTCTTGGCGCAGTTAATCAACAAGCGGTTAACTGTCATGGCATGGCTTAATGGCATGGCTGTGATTGGCCAGAGCAGCATGTGACCCAGGCTCCATATAAGCTTGAGTTATGTAGCGCTGCACGTCACTCTGCTGTTACAATTGTAGGGAGAGGATGCTGCTGAACTTTCAGGGAGAGAACAGGAGAGAATCTAACTCAGCGATCTACAGATAAATAATTGTGTGGGTGCAGGGCACAATCGTTTTACCCTGCCCTGAGCCCATAGGTCAATTTATGCAAACGACGGCCAATTTATGCAAGCTCAGTGCACCAGCACTGCATCTGAGCTTTTGAGACATTGCAAATCACCATTTTTTTTTTTTTACAAACAACAACATCTGGATTAGTCAGTGTGCAATTTAAGCTAAAAATACACCCATTATTTTCTGGGGTTTCAAAAACACACTTTTTTGTAAAAAAAAAAAGTATTTTCCTGATCTGCAAGTGTTAAATTCAAGTTTAATATATACAACTTTCATATTCTGTTACCAAAAAAAAACTCTTTTTTGACAATCTACAACATCTTTATTAGTCAGTGTGCAATTTAAGCTAGAAATATACCCATCATTTTCTGGGGTTTTAAAAACACACTTTTTGTCAAAAAAAATGTATTTTCCTGATCTGCAAGTGTTAAATTCAAGTTTAATATAAACAGCTTTCATATTCTGTTACCAAAAAAACACTTTTTTTGCAATCTACATCTGGATTAGTCAGTGTGCAATTTAAGCTAGGAATAATTTTCTGGGGTTTTAAAAACACTTTTTTTTTACAAAAAAAACACTATTTTCAGGCCTTGCAGCATCAGCACGTGTGAAAATACAGGCTTATAAACTGCTGTCAAATTCACTTGTTAAACAAACACCTGTTTGGGCCAAAAAAAAAAAGTTGGCAGCCTTTGATGCAGATGTCATTGTGAGATACACCCTTAAAACATTTGGGTTAGATTCAGAGATTTGAAATACCGCCATTTGGTGCACCAATATTAAATTCAGGCCTACATTGTTTCAGGCTCTGTGAGATACACCCTCTACATACAGGGGTTTGATTTAGGCATTTGAAATACAGCCATTTTGGGCAAAGAAATATTTAATTCAGGCCCACACTGGTTCAGGCCGTGTGAGATACACCCTCTACATACAGGGTTTGATTCAGGCATTTGAAATACAGCCATTTTAGGCAAAGAAATATTTAATTTAGTCCTACACTGGTTCAGGCCCTGTGAAATGCACCCTCTACATACAGGGGTTTGATTCAGGCATTTGAAATACAGCCATTTTGGGCAAATAAATATTTAATTCAGTTCTAGTCTGGTTCAGGCCGTGTGAGATATACCTTTTACATACTATCGTTCTATTCTACTATTAATTAAACAACAATTTAGGGCAAGATCCTAAATTCGAGAAATATGAGGAGAGCGTCAAATAAGGAACGTGGCCCAGGTCGTGGTGCTGCTTGTGGAGCTCCTGTTGCAGGGAGAGGACGTGGTCGATCTGTGCCAGCTACATGCAGAAGTGAAACCATTTCCTCAGGTGCGAGTAGGTGACAAAACCTGCAGCGGTATTTGGTCGGGCCTAATGCTGCTCTACGAATGATGAGGCCTAAACAAGTACAGGCGATAGTAGATTGGGTTGCTAACAGTGGATCCAGTTCCTTCACATTGTCTCCCACCCAGTCTCATGCTGAAAAACCACAGTTGGCATCTGCAACCGATGTCCATCAGTCTTTCACTTTACCCCCTTACAAATCAGTCAAGCAGTCTGAGCCCCAAGTCCTGCAGCAGTCTCTTCTGCTTTTTGATGACTCTGTTAGCAGGGTTTCCCAGGGCCATCAAGTTAGCCCTGCCCCAGAAGTGGAAGCGATTGAGTGCACCGATGCCCAACAACTAGGGATGAGCGAACTCGAACTGTATAGTTCGGGTTCGTACCGAATTTTGGGGTGTCCGTGACACGGACCCGAACCCGGACATTTTCGTAAAAGTCCGGGTTCGGGTTCGGTGTTCGTCGCTTTCTTGGCGCTTTTGTGACGCTTTCTTGGCGCTTTTTGAAAGGCTGCAAAGCAGCCAATCAACAAGCGTCATACTACTTGCCCCAAGAGGCCATCACAGCCATGCCTACTATTGGCATGGCTGTGATTGGCCAGAGCACCATGTGACCCAGCCTCTATTTAAGCTGGAGTCACATAGCGCCGCCCGTCACTCTGCTCTGATTAGCGTAGGGAGAGGTTGCGGCTGCGACAGTAGGGCGAGATTAGGCAGATTAACTCCTCCAAAGGACTTGATTAACTGATCGATCTGCAGCTGTGGATCATTGAGCTGCTGATCCTCAATTGCTCACTGTTTTTAGGCTGCCCAGACCGTTTGTCAGTCACATTTTTCTGGGGTGATCGGCGGCCATTTTGTGTCTTGTGGTGCGCCAGCACAAGCTGCGACCAAGTGCATTTAACCCTCAATGGTGTGGTTGTTTTTTGGCTAAAGCCTACATCAGGGTGAAGCTGTCACACCAAGTGCATTTAACCAGCAATAGTCTGTTCATTTTTTGGCCATATACAAAATCAGGGGCAAGCTGCGCCTGTCACCAAGTGCATTTAACCCTCAATGGTGTGGTTGTTTTTTGGCTAAAGCCTACATCAGGGTGAAGCTGTCACACCAAGTGCATTTAACCAGCAATAGTCTGTTCATTTTTTGGCCATATACAAAATCAGGGGCAAGCTGCGCCTGTCACCAAGTGCATTTAACCCTCAATGGTGTGGTTGTTTTCTGGCTAAAGCCTACATCAGGGTGAAGCTGTCACACCAAGTGCATTTAACCAGCAATAGTCTGTTTATTTTTTGGCCATATACTACATCAGGGGCAAGCTGCGCCCGTCACCAAGTGCATTTAACCCTCAATGGTGTGGTTGTTTTTTGGCTAAAGCCTACATCAGGGTGAAGCTGTCACACCAAGTGCATTTAACCAGCAATAGTCTGTTCATTTTTTGGCCATATACAAAATCAGGGGCAAGCTGCGCCTGTCACCAAGTGCATTTAACCCTCAATGGTGTGGTTGTTTTCTGGCTAAAGCCTACATCAGGGTGAAGCTGTCACACCAAGTGCATTTAACCAGCAATAGTCTGTTTATTTTTTGGCCATATACTACATCAGGGGCAAGCTGCGCCCGTCACCAAGTGCATTTAACCCTCAGTAGTGTGGTTGGTCAAGCTGTGACACCAAGTGCATTTAACCAGCAATAGTCTGTTCATTTTTTGGCCATATACTACATCAGGGGCAAGCTGCGCCCGTCACCAAGTGCATTTAACCAGCAATAGTGTGGTTATTTTTTGGCCATATCCCAGTCTAATTCTGTCACTAAATCCATACCGGTCACCCAGCGCCTAAATACTAGGCCTCAAATTTATATCCCGCTAAATCTCTCGTTACCGCTGTCCTGTTGTAGCTGGGAAAGTTATTTAGTGTCCGTCAAAGCACATTTTTTGTTCTGGGTTGAAGTACAATTCCCAATTTAGCAATTTCATAATTTAGTGGTTTCTGCTATATCAGAGCTATTTGAAATCTATCCCTAAAAGGGTATATAATATTCAAGGTGCACATTGGGTCATTCAGAATAACTTCACACACACCCGCTACTGTGTATTTTCAAGTCTAATTCTGTCACTAAACCCATACCTGTCACCCAGCGCCTAAATACTAGGCCTCAAATTTATATCCTGCTAAATCTCTCGTTACCGCTGTCCTGTTGTAGCTGGGAAAGTTATTTAGTGTCCGTCAAAGCACATTTTTTGTTCTGGGTTGAAGTACAATTCCCAATTTAGCAATTTCATAATTTAGTGGTTTCTGCTATATCAGAGCTATTTGAAATCTATCCCTAAAAGGGTATATAATATTCAAGGTGCACATTGGGTCATTCAGAATAACTTCACACACACCCGCTACTGTGTATTTTCAAGTCTAATTCTGTCACTAAACCCATACCTGTCACCCAGCGCCTAAATACTAGGCCTCAAATTTATATCCTGCTAAATCTCTCGTTACCGCTGTCCTGTTGTAGCTGGGAAAGTTATTTAGTGTCCGTCAAAGCACATTTTTTGTTCTGGGTTGAAATACAATTCCCAATTTAGCAATTTCATAATTTAGTGGTTTCTGCTATATCAGAGCTATTTGAAATCTATCCCTAAAAGGGTAGATCATATTGAAGGTGCACATAGGGTCATTCAGAATAACTTCACACACACCCGCTACTGTGTATTTCCAAGTCTAATTCTGTCACTAAACCCATACCTGTCACCCAGCGCCTAAATACTAGGCCTCAAATTTATATCCCGCTAAATCTCTCGTTACCGCTGTCCTGTTGTAGCTGGGAAAGTTATTTAGTGTCCGTCAAAGCACATTTTTTGTTCTGGGTTGAAGTACAATTCCCAATTTAGCAATTTCATAATTTAGTGGTTTCTGCTATATCAGAGCTATTTGAAATCTATCCCTAAAAGGGTATATAATATTCAAGGTGCACATTAGGTCATTCAGAATAACTTCACACACACCCGCTACTGTGTATTTTCAAGTCTAATTCTGTCACTAAACCCATACCTGTCACCCAGCGACAAAATACTAGGCCTCAAATTTATATCCTGCTAAATCTCTCGTTACCGCTGTACTGTTGTTGCTGGGCAAGATATTTAGTGTCCGTCAAAGCACATTTTTTGTTCTGGGTTGAAATACAATTCCCAATTTAGCAATTTCATAATTTAGTGGTTTCTGCTATATCAGAGCTATTTGAAATCTATCCCTAAAAGGGTATATAATATTCAAGGTGCACATTGGGTCATTCAGAATAACTTCACACACACCCGCTACTGTGTATTTCCAAGTCTAATTCTGTCACTAAACCCATACCTGTCACCCAGCGCCTAAATACTAGGCCTCAAATTTATATCCTGCTAAATCTCTCGTTACCGCTGTACTGTTGTTGCTTGGAAAGATATTTAGTGTCCGTCAAAGCACATTTTTTGTTCTGGGTTGAAGTACAATTCCCAATTTAGCAATTTCATAATTTAGTGGTTTCTGCTATATCAGAGCTATTTGAAATCTATCCCTAAAAGGGTATATAATATTCAAGGTGCACATTGGGTCATTCAGAATAACTTCACACACACCCGCTACTGTGTATTTCCAAGTCTAATTCTGTCACTAAACCCATACCTGTCACCCAGCGCCTAAATACTAGGCCTCAAATTTATATCCTGCTAAATCTCTCGTTACCGCTGTACTGTTGTTGCTGGGCAAGATATTTAGTGTCCGTCAAAGCACATTTTTTGTTCTGGGTTGAAATACAATTCCCAATTTAGCAATTTCATAATTTAGTGGTTTCTGCTATATCAGAGCTATTTGAAATCTATCTCAAAAAGGGTATATAATATTCAAGGTGCACATAGGGTCATTCAGAATAACTTCACACACACGCTTCTGTGCATTTCCAAGTCTAATTCTGTCACTAAATCCATACCGGTCACCCAGCGCCTAAATACTAGGCCTCAAATTTATATCCCGCTGAATTTGAATACAATACATTGGGCCAAATAATATATTTGTTGTTGTGGTGAACCATAACAATGAGAAAAACATCTAGTAAGGGACGCGGACGTGGACATGGTCGGACATGGTGGGTGACGTGAAGCCTCATTCTCTGCTATGACATGCAGACTGATTCTCTGCTGTCATGAAGCCAGATTGTCTGTTACGGGACCTCTCTGCTCTGCCTGTGTGCTAGGCCTAAATATATGCCAATGGACTGTTGCAGTGGTGGGTGACGTGAAGCCTCATTCTCTGCTATGACATGCAGACTGATTCTCTGCTGACATGAAGCCAGATCGTCTGTTACGGGACCTCTCTGCTCTGCCTGTGTGCTAGGCCTAAATATATGCCAATGGACTGTTGCAGTGGTGGGTGACGTGAAGCCTCATTCTCTGCTATGACATGCAGACTGATTCTCTGCTGACATGAAGCCAGATTGTCTGTTACGGGACCTCTCTGCTCTGCCTGTGTGCTAGGCCTAAATATATGCCAATGGACTGTTGCAGTGGTGGGTGACGTGAAGCCTCATTCTCTGCTATGACATGCAGACTGATTCTCTGCTGACATGAAGCCAGATTGTCTGTTACGGGACCTCTCTCCTCTGCCTGGGTGCCGGGGCTTAAATATCTGAGAATGGACTGTTCCAGTGGTGGGTGACGGGAAGCCAGATTCTCTGCTATGGAACCTCTCTCCAATTGATTTTGGTTAATTTTTATTTATTTAATTTTTATTTTAATTAATTTCCCTATCCACATTTGTTTGCAGGGGATTTACCTACATGTTGCTGCCTTTTGCAGCCCTCTAGCCCTTTCCTGGGCTGTTTTACAGCCGTTTTAGTGCCGAAAAGTTCGGGTCCCCATTGACTTCAATGGGGTTCGGGTTCGGGACGAAGTTCGGATCGGGTTCGGATCCCGAACCCGAACATTTCCGGGATGTTCGGCCGAACTTCTCGAACCCGAACATCCAGGTGTTCGCTCAACTCTACCAACAACTGATCTTTCAAGATGAGTACATGGGAGGACCATCGCAGCACGTCCCGGATGATGATGAAACACAGGTGCCAACTGCTGGGGCTTTCCAAAGTGTGCAGACCGACAAGGAAGGCTGGGGTGAAGAAATGGGTGGAAGATGAAGTGGAGAACCATGAAGTCCTCAACCCCACATGGAATCAAGGTCATGCGAGTGACCTATGTAGTTCGGAGGAAGAGGTGGTGGTCGCACAGAGCCACCAGCACAGCAGAAGAGGGAGCAGGGTGCAAAAGCGGAGCGGCCGTCCTCTAGACAGTATGCCTCCTACTGCCCACCGCAGCAAGGGACCAAGCACACCAAAGCCAGCTCCAAGGAGTTCCATGGCGTGGCATTTCTTCAGACAATGTGCTGACAACAAGACACGAGTGGCTTGCATGCTGTGCAATCAGAGCGAGGCATAAACATTCTCAACTTGAGCACAACCTGCATGACCAGGCATTTACTGTACGTGCAAAGCACTAGGCTTCAGTGGAGTAGACACCTCAAAAACCAAGAAAGGTCTCTAGCTCCTCCTGCTTCCTCTTCTGCTGCAGTCTTGGCCTCTTCATCCACCTCTGGAATGACAGTGCCACCCGCCACCCCGCAAACAGAGGATCTGGGTCACCAAGCATCTCCACAATGTCCAACGGAAGCATTCAGCCTTCCAACTCCCAAATGCTGGAGAGGAAGAGGAAGTAACCCCCTACCCACCTATGATCCCTAGCCCTGAATGCCAGCATTTCGAAATATCTGGCCTTTGAAATGCTGTTATTCCATCTGGTGGAGACGGATAGTTTTAAAAGCTTTATGGCAGTGGCTGTCCCACAGTACGTCGTTCCCAGCTTCCACTACTTTTCAAGGCAAGCCATCCCTTCCCTGCACAACCAAGTAGGGGACAAAATCAGGTGTGCACTGCGCAATGCCGTCTGTGGCAAGGTGCACCTGACTACGGATCTGTGGAGCAGTAAGCACGGTCAGGGCCGTTATATCTCCATAACAGCACACTGGGTAAATGCAGTGGCGGCTGGGCCTGAGGCGGATAGCAGTTTGGCGCATGTCCTTCCACCACCGAGGATTGCAGGGCACTTCAGTTTGCCTACTGTTGCTTCCTCCTCCTACTCTGCTTCCTTATCCTCTACCAGCTCCTCATCCGGGCAGCGTAACACCTTCACTACCAACTTCAGCACAGCCAGGGGTAAACGACAGCAGGCAGTTTTAAAACGTATTTGTTTGGGGGACAAACCCCACACCGTGCAGGAGCTATGGACTGGCCTTGAACAACAGACCGATGAGTGGTTTGTGCCAGTCAGCCTCAAGCCCGGCCTGGCTGTGTTCGATAATGGGCGAAATCTCGTAGCAGCTTTGGGACTAGCCGGTTTGACGCACATCCCTTGCCTGGTGAATGTGCTGAATTTGGTGCTGCAGAGATTCCTAAAAAATTACCCCGATATGTCAGAGCTGCTGCATAAAGTGCGGGCCGTCTGTGCGCGCTTTTGGCGTTCTCACCCTGCTGCTGCTCGTCTGTCAGCACTACAGTGTAACTTCGGCCTTCCCGCTTACCACCTCATATGCGACGTGCCCACAAGGTGGAACTCCACCTTGCACATGCTTGCCAGACTGTGCAAGCAGCAGCAGGCGATAGTGGAGTTTCAGCTGCAGCACGCACAGGTGAGTCACTCGGCGGAACAGCACCACTTCACCACCAATGACTGGGCCTCCATGCGAGACCTGTGTTCCTTTTTGCACTGTTTCAAGAACTCCACCAACATGGCCAGTGCCGATAACGCCGTTCTCAGCGTTATTATCCCACTTCGATGCCTCCTTGAAAAAACGCTCCTGGCAATGATGGAAGAGGATGTAGCACAGGAGGAGGAGGAGGAGTTAGATGGATAATTTCATAGGGTTTCCGGCCAGTCATTCCCAAGTGGCTCCGAGGGTGGGTTCCTGCACCCACAAACCCAAGGTACACAATTGTCCAGCCAGGCCACAGTTATGGAGGATGACAAGGTGAAGGATGAGGAGGAGGAGGAGGAACCATGTTCACAGCAGGGTGGCACCCAGACCAGCTCATGGCCATCCCTGGTGCGTGGATGGGGGGATACAGAGGACACAGACAATACACCTCTCACAGAGGACAGATTTTCGTTGCCTTTGGGCAGCCTGGCACACATGAGCAATTAGATGCTGCAGTGTCTCCGCAACGACCGCCGAGTTGCCCACATACTAACTTGTGCTGATTACTGGGTGGCCATGCTGCTGGATCCCAGTTACAAGGACAACGTACCGTCCTTAATTCTGTCACTGGAGCGTGATCGTAAGATGCGTGAGTACAAGCGCACGCTGGTAGACGCGCTGCTGGTGGCATTCCCACCTGACAGCGGGGACACAGTGGAAGCACAAGGCAAAGGCAGAGGACAAGGAAAAGGTCGCCAACGCAGCTGGGGCACCACCAGCACTTCAGAAGGCAGGGTTAGCATGGCCGAAATGTGGAAAAGCTTTGTCAGCACGCCACAACAACCAGCACCACTAGCTGATATGGAACGTCTTAGCAGGAGGCAGCATTTCACCAACATGGTGGAGCAGTATGTGTGCACACGCCTACACGTACTGAATGACGGGTCTGCCCCCTTCAACTTCTGGGTCTCCAAATTGGGCACATGGCCTGAGCTTGCCCTTTACACCTTGGAGGTGCTGGCCTGCCCTGCAGCCAGTGTATTATCTGAACGGGTGTTTAGCATGGCAGGGGGCGTCATTACAGACAAGCGCAGCCGCCTGTCCACAGACAATGTGCACAAGCTCACATTCATTAAAATGAACAAGGCATGGATCCCTCAGGACTTGTCCGTACCTTGTCCAGAATAGACATGTATACCGGCACTAACCAGCCATTGTTATACTGCAGCACAATTGCTCATGTTTGTATTTTGGATATTTCACACTCTTTTGGAGAGTAACTTCATTTAAAAAAAAAATAATTAAAACCAAAAACCTGCATCGTCCTCCTCCACCGCCGCTTCAACCTACTTCGCTACTACTTTGTCATTTACATTTTCGGGTGAAATTCACCAAATTTTGGGTGTATAGTACTGTGACTAGACCAATCTCGCCACATTGCATTGGAGAAGTCTGGTTGCCCGCCTGCTTCCTTTAGACTATGGCCCCATGTTGAAACACTTGATTTTCCCCTGCAAAGACATGAAAGCTGGGTCATTTGGTACTTGCCTTATTTGCACTGTGATACTCCAGATAGCTATGCCATGGAGCCCATTCGGATAACGAAAGACTATGTGAAAGACTTTGGCTCCATGGCGATTCTACTGTATTCGTTTAGTCTGAGTGCCATTCACCTAATAATATGCGCTCAGACCTGAGCTATCTGGGGATATGTTAAATGTCTATGTTTCTGCAATAGCTACACAGTTAAATATTTTTATGTCTTTTCATTGTCTTTTGCTACCATGTGGCTAATTGAGTTTTGCCTCTGCCCTTGGAGATACATTGGATTACTTCCCAATTATCTCCAGGACAGAAGACATTAGGTAAAACTGTATATTATCCTGCCTGTGATAATAACATTAACCCATTGTGTAAGGAAATTGTATCACAGGCAGAGGGGAGGATTTTGTGTGGGAGTGTCTGAGTGTGGGTGGGTACCACCTGTGGGTGGTACTAATGTGTAAGAATGTGTATATAAGAACAATAAACACACAGTTCTGGCTGTCCACTGCTTTACCCTCAACACAGAGCTTGGTCTCGTTCTTGGGGGAAATTGTATGCTGTTCCAGTTCAACTGCTAGGAGTGCAAACCTTTCATATGGTTTTTCCTATTCAGCTGTATGCAGCATTTATATGGTTTCCAGTTCGGGAGATTGGTGTGTTTAGTAGCTGCCTTTGCATCTGGAAAGGGAATATCACTTAAATGGCTTTTACCCCCTTTTATACCCGGGGTGCCGTTACAAGTACCACTGCTATACAGTCATGTGAAAAAATTAGGACACCCTTTGAAAGCATGTGGTTTTTTGTAACATTTTTAATAAAAGGTTATTTCATCTCCGTTTCAACAATACAGAGAGATTAAAGTAATCCAACTAAACAAAGAAAACTGAAGAAAAGTCTTTTCAAGATCTTCTGTAAATGTCATTCTACAAAAATGCCTATTCTAACTGAGGAAAAAGATAGGACACCCTCACATGTATTCCCTCTTAAATTGGCTCAGATCTCACACAGGTATATCACACCAGGTGCACATAATTAGTAGATCGTTACTCTGCATGTTGAATGAGGCTTGCCCTATTTAAACCTCAGACATTTAGTTTGGTGTGCTCCTGACTGTTGAAGTGAGAGTGAGCACCATGGTGAGAGCAAAAGAGCTGTCAGAGGACTTCAGAAAAAAGATTGTAGCAGCCTATGAGTCTGGGAAGGGATTTAAAAAGATCTCAAAAGATTTAGAAATCAGCCATTCCACTGTCCGGAAGATAGTCTACAAGTGGAGGGCTTTCAAAACAACTGCCAACATGCCCAGGACAGGTCGCCCCAGCAAGTTCACCCCAAGAGCAGACCGCAAGATGCTAAAAGAGGTCTCCAAAAACCCTAAAGTGTCATCTCGAGAACTACAGCAGGCTCTGGCTACTGTTGATGTAGAAGTACATGCCTCTACAATCAGAAAGAGACTGTACAAGTTTAACTTGCATGGGAGGTGTGCAAGGAGGAAACCTTTGCTTTCCAAGAGAAACATCGAGGCCAGACTGACATTTGCCAGAGATAAAGTTGACAAAGACCAGGACTTCTGGAATAATGTTCTTTGGACAGATGAGTCCAAAATTGAATTATTTGGACACAACAGCAGAGGACATGTTTGGCGTAAACCAAACACAGCATTCCAAGAAAAGAACCTCATACCAACTGTGAAGCATGGAGGTGGAAGTGTCATGGTTTGGGGCTGCTTTGCTGCAGCAGGACCTGGTCAGCTCACCATCATAGAATCCACGATGAATTCTACTGTGTATCAGAAGGTGCTTGAAGAACATGTGAGACCATCAGTTAGAAAATTAAAGCTGAAGCGGAACTGGACCATGCAACATGACAATGACCCAAAACATACTAGTAAATCAACCAAAGATTGGCTGAAAAAGAAGAAATGGAGAGTCCTGGAATGGCCAAGTCAAAGTCCAGATTTGAATCCCATTGAGATGCTGTGGGGTGACTTGAAAAGGGCTGTACGTGCAAGAAACCCCTCAAACATCTCACAGCTGAAAAAGTTCTGCATTGAGGAGTGGGGTAAAATTTCCTCAGACCGATGTCGAAGACTGGTAGATGGCTACAAGAACCGTCTCACTGCAGTTATTTCAGCCAAAGGAGGTAACACTCGCTATTAGGGGCAAGGGTGTCCTATCTTTTTCCTCAGTTAGAATAGGCATTTTTTGTAGAATGACATTTACAGAAGATCTTGAAAAGACTTTTCTTCAGTTTTCTTTGTTTAGTTGGATTACTTTAATCTCTCTGTATTGTTGAAACGGAGATGAAATAACCTTTTATTAAAAATGTTACAAAAAACCACATGCTTTCAAAGGGTGTCCTAATTTTTTCACATGACTGTACATAGTAAACCGGTTTAAAAAAAATAATATCTCTTACATTTTCTGGTGAAATTAACACATTTTTGGGTGTATAGTACCACTGCTATACCTAGTAAGCTGGTTAAAAAATAAATAAAATTGTCATTAACATTTTCGGGTGAAATGGGTGTATAGTACCACTGCTATACCTAGTAGGCAGGTTAAAAAAATTGTCAGTTACATTTTCAGGTGAAATTCACCAATTTTTGGGTGTATAGTACCACTGCTATACCCCGTAGGTCCATAAAAAATAAAATAAAAAAATTGGCATTAACATTTTCGGGTGAAATGAACCAATTTTTGGCCGTATAGTACCACTGCTATACCTAGTAGGCCGGTTAAAAAAAATAAAAAAAAATTGTCAGTTACATTTTCTGGTGAAATTCACCAACTTTTTGGTGTATAGTACCACTGCTATACCTAGTAGACTGGTAAAATAAAAAAATAAAAATCTCTTACATTTTCTGGTGAAATTAACCCATTTTTGGGTGTATAGTACCACTGCTATACCTAGTAAGCTGGTTAAAAAATAAATAAAATTGTCATTAACATTTTCGGGTGAAATTCACCATTTTTTGGGTGTATAGTACCACTGCTATACCTCGTAGGCCCATAAAAAAATAAAAAAATTGGCATTAACATTTTCGGGTGAAATGAACCAATTTTTGAGCGTATAGTACCACTGCTATTAAAGCTTATTAAATTTCAATCATTTTTATTTAACATTTTCAGGTGACAATAAACAATTGTTTTCTGTCATAGACCCCTGCTCTACCAAGTAGACAGGTTAATTAATTTCTGTGTTTTCCTGTTACATTCTTGGGTTGACATTATACAATTTTAGACGTAAATAAACCACTGCTCTGCATAGGTGACAGGGAATAACATTTCTGAAATGCTTCTTTAATTGATGCGCGCCACCTCCTTTGATTCAATGCTTAAATATAAACAAATTGTACCACATTTGCACTTCAATAATTTGTCCCACATTTCCGCTATATTCTTTTGTCCCACATTTGCGCCTCAATAGCTTTTCCCACATTTCTGGTCGATCCCAATTTTTTAAATAAATTTATCTCCCTTAAATTTGGTCTCTTTTTTTTTCACGCTCCCTCTCCGGCCTGGAACCCTGATTCCCGCTACCTGTGATCACCATGGTAGGCGCATAAAAGAACATCGAAAATTGATAGAGTAGATATGAAATTGGATCGTGAACCTCCTAGATCAAGTTTATCATTTTTTATTTTTACGTATTTTATGTTATTTTAATTCATTTTCCTATCCACATTTGTTTGCAGAGTAATTGCCATGCTCTTAACCACATTTTGACGACATTTGCAGCCCTCTAGCCCTTTCCATGACATTTTTACAGCCATTTTAGTGCTCAAAAGTTCGGGTTCCCATTGACATCAATGAGGTTCGGGGTCAATTTGGGTCAAGTTTGGATCCTGAACGCAAACTTTTTTCTGAAGTTTGGCCGAACCCGTCAAACCTGAAAATCCAGGTGTCCGCTCAACTAAAATTACTTTCAAAGGAAATGTGTTAGCAACATTTTAATTTACCTGTTAAAATTTACCTTTATGCTAATCTGTTTTTATTTTCTGATTACAGATTTCTTTTTATTTCCTGAACATTATTATGGGGGTGACCATCTTGCTTTACATAGTGGCCAGTGCAAAAACTGAAGGACATCATCTTGTTGTTTGAATATATGTAATACATGGAAAGTTAAAAACATAATAAAAAATTCTTTGAAAATATGTTAAACATATAAAAGTTATTTAACCCTTTTGCTACCAGAACCGTACATGTACAGCGATGGAGTGATAGGAAAACATGGCGCCCGCTCATACAGCAATAATGCCGATTGCAGCAATTAAAGCCTTTAGACGCCATGATCAAGTGAGATCACGGCATCTAAAGTGTCCTACCGACATCCCCTGCGGCCAATGGGGATGCCAGTAATTGGTTTGAATGCCCTGGGTATCTCTGAAGAGACCCAGAGTATTCAAACTGCAATTCTTATTTTGGCCACCAGATGGCAGCCAACATAAGAAATGAGCAATAGACAGTAATAAAGTCATTATAAAAATAGATGATTGTTCAAAAAAAAAATTTTTAAAATGTATTTTTTTAGGGTCATATATGAGCTTCAAAATCATTACAAAATGTTTTAAAAAACACTGTTAAAAATATATTTAAAAAATGTAAAAAATATAAAAGTTGAAATCCCCCTTTCCGTATAAAAAATAAATAAATACCTAAATAACAAAAAAATATAAACATCATGGGTATCAACGTTACAAAAAATGACAGTACTATTAAAACATAAAAATATTTTTCCAATACGGCCAATGGCGTAACGGTACAAAGGGTCAAAATGACCAATTTGCCATTTTTTTCATTGCTTCTCTTACCCCAATTTTTTTTATAAATTGTGATAAAAAAGTCACACACACTCCAAAATGGTATCATTAAAAACTACAGATTGTTCCACAAAGAATTTGACACAGCTCATTAGATATAACTATAAAAAAAAATGTTATGGGGGTCAGAATATGCTGATGTAAAAAAAATATATATTTTTTTTTCCGAAGCTTAAATTTATTTTATACTATTTAGACATTAAAAAAAACTATACATGTGGAGTATAGTACTGACCCAGAGAATAAAGGGCAGGGGTCAGTTTTTTTTCAAATAAAAAGGTTGTGGGGAAAAAACCTGTATAGAAAACGTTGAAGGAATTGCATTTTTTTTTTCCAATTCCACCCCATTTGGATTTTTTTTTACCGCTTTCCACTACATTGTATGCCGTAATTAATGGTGGCATTATAATGTACAACTTGTACCGCAAAAAATAAGTCATCACACAGCTATGTGACCAGACATATATAAAAGTTATGACTCAAGGAAAATAGGGAAGAAAAATAAAAATGCAAAAACAAAAAAACCTCAGGCAGTGAAGGGGTCAAACAGCAGGTCATTTTCTGATGACACATTCCCTTTAAGTAAACCCCAACAACATAAAAGTGCCCCTTTAGTGATCCTTGAAAGTAACAGTGCCACCCAAGTTAATTCTACCAAATTTAGCACTAAATGCAGTAAAACTGCCCCTTTCGTTCTAACGTATAGTAATAGTGCTCCAAAAAAAAATAGCTGCTCCCTCAATGAATGGAGCACTTTAGGCCTATCATCAGTATGGTGCAAGCAGACACAATGATGTCACTAAAACGCCCAGCTGCTCCAGGGTCCTAAACATCTGTGCAGATAAAGAAGGGCATCCTGTTAATGGTCCCCTTCTCTGCCTTAGGATACAGTTACAGTTGAAATTGGATATCGCTGGTAAAAATTTTGCCACACCACCGCAGCACAGGGGGGCTAGTTTAGAATAGCACACTAACGGACATAAGGTATGCTCTCCCAGCACTATACAAATGTATGAGCTTACATTACCATTGTTAGATTTAAAATTAGTTGAAGTAGACAGACAATATTCATATTTTCTGTGTAAGAAAGAGAAAAGCAATTTCTGCAACATTAAACTTGGCAGAACAATGTAACATCATTTTTATTGTTTACAAATATAATGAGAATTTTATAGTGACAAACGCACAGACATTTCATCGTTGGATGTGTTTTTTTTTTTTTCAAAACCACAAATATTAAATATTCACTTTTATTGACAATATTTTCTTGTACACAGCAGTTAAATTTGATTTGATCAAAACACATGAAATGATCAACACTAATTTCTATGGCCCGATGTAAATTGCTTCACTGTCAAGATGGTGTACGCGTTACAAAATTTTGACATACATTTGCATTCTAAATTGTAACTGTCAATATTTGAGTGCACTGAGATTGCAGCTGTCACTGAAGATTGTGATGCCGCATGGAGCAAATTAATCTACTGTATGTAATCTCTGAGATCATCTAGTTAATTGCTCAATCTTTTGGCTGTTAGTGCAAATGTGACTTTGTCATAGGATCTGAGTCACATGACCTTGACATGACGTCAAAATCTGTGACGTATGGCAAGCTTGGGTAGTAGGAGCGGTAGTGGCAGAAATGATGTGATCACTGCTGATGGGGGCTCTGTTTGGGTATCTCTCATATGGTATTTTTTTCCCATAGTGTCGGCTGTTTTTGTATCACTGGACCTGTCCAATTGATTTTTTTTTCTAAAAAATTTATGAAAATTGTCTTTAAAGTCTTTGTCTTCAACAAAATTCTTTTAAATTGTGTCTTTCAAAAAATGTATTTATCAGAGTTGCGTACCTGCCCCCAATGTACATTGTATTGGACTCTGTCCAAGTGCTTAAATTGTTGAAGATTGTCTTGTCTTCCAAAAATTCTGTTTTCTCTACAGTGCCTGCATGACAAATCATCAGTCTGAAAGCACCCCCTGATATTTACATGCTGATGCAACAACATATAGTGGAGAAGGACAGCTTCCACATTTTACTTGCCTGACCTCATTGGCTTTTAGAGCTGCAGATTAGAACAATGGTTTGAACTAGTCTAGTTAGTTATCAGTATACTGTCTTGTCCAACCTCCTGTGTTCCTTTAGGGAGGGTATTTAGCACCGCATGTAGCACTGTTGCACCCAAGTGGACAAAATTATCCTCTGCAAGATCCTGAATGAAGCCAGGATCAGTGAGGATTTTCACACACTTCATCTGATGCTAATGAATAGATCTGCATTCCTGAGAGTGGCTATTTTTCATCAGTCCAGTAATGCCTTTGCAGCTGTCCTTGAAGTTCCATACTGTATTGCTGCCATTGCATGTTATGTATTGCTGCCTCTTTGCTTGGTCTACATGTGGCAGCCAAACTTGTAGTCAGTAACAGGTTGAGGTAAGGGTAATCCAAGAAACAGGTGCAAGGTCAGGGCTAGCAGCGAAAAGTTCAATATGGAAAATAGGCACAGGTCAGGACAGGCAGTGTCCAAGAATCCAATAATTAGGCAGAAGTTAGTACAGAGGAAGACGATCAGATACCAAGGAGATGCAAAAATGTGGCAATTGAAAATACATGGCTAACCAGTATGTGGTGTGCAAGAAAGGTGATGACCATTTCGGGTGACTATACATCTACGGGCCTGTACCTAGACAATCAGGTAAAGCAAACTTTAGCAGGTACTAGCAGACTAGTAAAGCTATTACTCAGAAGCTGAGTAACACATTAGAAGCAGATGCACACAGAACTAAAGGATTGTTTAACCCTTGCAGAATAAGGTGAAGCTCAAATAAGAATATATTTTCCCCAATAGACAAATAGGAGACCAGCATCTAAGTCTGCTGCTGAAGTGCAGAGGAGGGGCAGTATATATGAAGTGCAGGACCTGCGACAGATATAGGGTGAGTGAAGAAGCACGTGTGCCCACTAGAGTTGAGCGGACACCTGGATGTTCGGGTTCGAGAAGTTCGGCCGAACTTCCCGGAAATGTTCGGGTTCGGGATCCGAACCCGATCCGAACTTCGTCCCGAACCCGAACCCCAACCCCATTGAAGTCAATGGGGACCCAAACTTTTCGGCACTAAAAAGTCTGTAAAACAGCCCAGTAAAGGGTTAGAGGGCTGCAAAAGGCAGCAACATGTAGGTAAATCCCATGCAAACAAATGTGGATAGGGAAATGAATAAAAATAAAAATAAAATAAATAAAAATTAACCAATATCAATTGGAGAGAGGTCCCATAGCAGAGAATCTGGCTTCACGTCACTCACCACTGGAACAGATATTTCAGATATTTAGGCCCCGGCACCCAGGCAGAGGAGAGAGGTCCCGTAACAGAGAATCTGGCTTCATGTCAGCAGAGAATCAGTCTGCATGTCATAGCAGAGAATCAGGCTTCACGTCAGCCACCACTGCAACAGTCCATTGGCATTTATTTAGGCCCCGGCACTCAGACAGAGGAGAGGTTCATTCAACTTTGGATAGCCTCGCAATATAATGGTAAAATGAAAATAAAAATAGGATTGAATGAGGAAGTGCCCTGGAGTACAATAATATATGGTTAAGGGGAGGTAGTTAATGTCTAATCTGCACAAGGGATGGACAGGGCCTGTGGGATCCATGCCTGGTTCATTTTTATGAACGTCAGCTTGTCCACATTGGCTGTAGACAGGCGGCTGCGTTTGTCTGTAATGACGCCCCCTGCCGTGCTGAATACACGTTCAGACAAAACGCTGGCCGCCGGGTAGGCCAGCACCTCCAAGGCATAAAAGGCTAGCTCTGGCCACGTGGACAATTTAGAGACCCAGAAGTTGAATGGGGCCGAACCATCAGTCAGTACGTGGAGGGGTGTGCACGCGTACTGTTCCAGCATGTTAGTGAAATGTTGCCTCCTGCTAACACGTTGCGTATCAGGTGGTGGTGCAGTTAGCTGTGGCGTGTTGACAATACTTTTCCACATCTCTGCCATGCTAACCCTGCCCTCAGAGGAGCTGGCCGTGACACAGCTGCCTTGGCGACCTCTTGCTCCTCCTCTGCCTTGGCCTTGGGCTTCCACTTGTTCCCCTGTGACATTTGGGAATGCTCTCAGTAGCGCGTCTACCAACGTGCGCTTGTACTCGCGCATCTTCCTATCACGCTCCAGTGCAGGAAGTAAGGTGGGCACATTGTCTTTGTACCGTGTAGTCCGCACACGTTAAAATGTGGGCAACTCTGCTGTTGTTGAACAGGCACTGCAGCATGTAGTCGCTCATGTGTGCCAGGCTGCCCAGGGGTAAGGACAAGCTGTCCTCTGTGGGAGGCGTATCGTCATCGTCCTGCCTTTCCCCCCAGCCACGCACCAGTGATGGGCCCGAGCTGCGTTGGGTGCCACCCCGCTGTGACCATGCTTCAACCTCATCCTCCTCCACCTTCTCCTCATCCTCGTCCTCCAGTAGTGGGCCCTGGCTGGCCACATTTGTACCTGGCCTCTGCTGTTGCAAAAAACCTCCCTCTGAGTCACTTCGAAGAGACTGGCCTGAAAGTGCTAAAAATGACCCCTCTTCCTCCTCCTCCTCCTCCTCCTGGGCCACCTTCTCTTCCATCATTGCCCTAAGTGTTTTCTCAAGGAGACATAGAAGTGGTATTGTAACGCTGATAATGGCGTCATCGCCACTAACCATGTTGGTGGAGTACTCGAAACAGCGCAACAGGGCACACAGGTCTCGCATGGAGGCCCAGTCATTGGTGGTGAAGTGGTGCTGTTCCGCAGTGCGACTGACCCGTGCGTGCTGCAGCTGAAACTCCTCTATGGCCTGCTGCTGCTCGCACAGTCTGTCCAGCATGTGCAAGGTGGAGTTCCACCTGGTGGGCACGTCGCATATGAGGCGGTGAGCGGGAAGGCTGAAGTTACGCTGTAGCGCAGACAGGCGAGCAGCGGCAGGATGTGAACGCCGGAAGCGCGAACAGACGGCCCGCACTTTATGCAGCAGCTCTGACATGTCGGGGTAGTTGTGAATGAACTTCTGCACCACCAAATTCAGCACATGCGCCAGGCAAGGGATGTGCGTCAAACCGGCTAGTCCCAGAGCTGCAACAAGATTTCGCCCATTATCGCACACCACCAGGCCGGGCTTGAGGCTCACCGGCAGCCACCACTCGTCGGTCTGTTGTTCTATACCACGCCACTATCACGATCGGCGTGACTATCACATACGTGACACAGAGGGAGGGAAAGAGGAAGGCCCTGCCCAAGTGAGAGGAAAGGTGGTGACCCCTGACTCACCTTGCGGCTGGCACCTGGCTGCCCTGACGTCCCTAGATGGGTTCCTCACCCGTACGCCGATCACGTGCCTAAAACCCTGGCTTTCCCTAAGACGAGCCCTAGATAGTGAACAGGGCGGTGGGAACACTAGTCCGCACCACTAGCTCTAAAGGAAAACACCAAGGGGAGGACAGACAATACAGACTCAACATATAATCCCAGGTGGGCGACAACAGGAGACAACAAAAAGCCCAACAGGGATCCGGAGGGTAGCACTCTGGAACAACAACCAGGATTCACAGCTCCAGTGGGTCAGTATAGAAGTCCAGGCAGGAAGCTCTATAACTGGCAACTAGAGAAGTGTGAGAGGAGAATATAAGGAGGTTGGGAGTGGCAGACAAGAAACAGCTGAGGAGGAGAAGCTACGGATCCCTGAGTGAGACAAAAAGGATTGCAAGGCAAACACAGAAAACAATCACTAAGAAACAACGTGATCTTTAGACATAGAGCGCGCAGCCACCCGCTGCGACTTCCTGACCCCGGGTATAACGGAGTCAGACGTGGCTCTTGACACCCTCGTGACAGTACCCCCCCTTTCACGAGGGGCCTCCGGACACTCAGGACCAGGTCTCTCAGGATGAGAGGCATGGAAAGCCTGAATTAACCTGTTGGCGTTTACATCTGACGCTGGAACCCACATTCTTTCCTCGGGACCGTAACCCCTCCAATGCACCAGATACTGAAGAGAGCGGCGGACCCGACGAGAATCAACAATTCTGGATATTTGAAACTCCAGATTACCATCCACAATAACAGGAGGAGGTGGCAGCGGTGATGGTTCTAGAGGTGGAACATACTTCTTGAGTAACGACTTATGGAAGACGTTATGGATCTTAAAAGTCTGAGGTAGCTCCAGGCGAAAAGCCACAGGGTTAATGACGGCTACTATTTTATAAGGACCAATGAACCTAGGGCCCAGTTTCCAAGAGGGAACCTTCAACTTAATATTCCTAGTAGACAACCACACATAGTCATTCACTCCTAGGTCCGGACCTGGCGACCGTTTCTTATCGGCCATGCATTTATATTTACCACTCATCTTTTTCAAGTTAGCTTGCACCTTCTGCCATACCGATGAAAGAGATGAAGAAAACCGTTCCTCTTCGGGAACCCCAGAAGACCCCCCCTCTTTGAAAGTACAAAATTGGGGATGAAAACCGTATGCACCAAGAAATGGTGACTTGCCAGTGGATTCCTGACAGCGATTATTTATGGCAAACTCGGCTAACGGTAAATATGATGACCACACCTCTTGGTTTTCAGACACAAAACACCTTAAATATGTTTCTAGGTTTTGGTTGGTACGCTCAGTCTGTCCATTCGACTGAGGATGGAAAGCTGAGGAAAAGGACAAGTGTACCCCCAAACGGGAACAAAAAGCTTTCCAAAACTTAGAAATAAACTGGGTTCCCCGATCCGAAACCACATCGGAAGGGACCCCGTGAAGCTTCACGATTTCACTGATAAACACCTGAGCAAGAGTCTTAGCATTAGGAAGTGCGAGTAGCGCAATAAAGTGTACCATTTTGCTAAACCTGTCTACTACTACCAAGATAACTGTTTTACCCGCAGACAACGGTAAGTCAGTGATGAAATCCATTGACAGATGTGTCCATGGCCTATTGGGGATGAAAAGTGGCAATAAAGACCCTGCTGGACGTGTATGAGAGACTTTCGCGCGTGCACAAGTAGAACTAGTAGACACGAAATCCATTACATCCTGACGCAACCTTGGCAACCAAAAATGACGAGACAATAGCTCCAAGGTTGCTTTACTACCCGGGTGCCCAGCAAGTGCCGAATTATGATGTTCCTTTAATAATTCAAGACGCAGGTTTAACGGTACAAACAATTTCTCTGAGGGGCAAGAGGCCGGGGCGTCCCCCTGGGCCTCTAACACCTTTCCCTCTAGAACAGAGTGTACAGCAGAGACAACCACTCCTCTTTGTAAAATAGGTACCGGATCACTAACATTACCCCCTCCAGGGAAACTACGAGATAATGCATCTGCCTTGGTATTTTTTGCCCCAGGACGATAGGTGATTACAAAGTTAAATCTGGTAAAGAATAGTGACCACCTAGCTTGTCTAGGGGTGAGACGCTTAGCCGATTCTAGGTACAGAAGGTTTTTGTGATCCGTAATCACCGTGACGGGGTGGATTGCTCCCTCTAAGAAGTGACGCCACTCTTCAAACGCCAGTTTAATCGCCAACAGTTCCCTATTTCCAATATCATAGTTCTTTTCTGCAGTAGATAACTTTTTGGAAAAGAAAGCGCAAGGACGCCATTTGCCAGGAGATGGACCCTGAGACAATACAGCCCCCACTCCCACCTCTGACGAATCTACTTCAACAATAAAAGGCTGGGAGACATCAGGTTGAATTAGAACAGGTGCCGAAGTAAATCTCTCTTTTAGAGAGGAAAATGCAATTTTAGCGGCGTCAGACCATTTAGAAAAATCAGTCCCCTTCCTAGTCATGTCAGTAAGGGGTTTAACGATCACTGAATAATTTTTAATGAACTTTCTATAGAAATTTGCGAAACCCAAAAACCGTTGTAGAGCTTTAAGGTTCTCAGGAAGATCCCAATCTAAAATTGCCTGGACCTTCCTAGGATCCATACGGAAACCTGAAGCAGATAATAGATATCCCAGGAACTGTATTTCCTGAACGGCGAAGACACATTTTTCAATTTTTGCATATAATTTATTCGTCCGTAGGACCTGCAGTACTTGCCTGACATGTACTTCATGTGTTTTCAGATCAGCGGAATAAATTAAGATATCATCTAGGTATATGACTACAAACCTGCCGATGAGATGACTAAAAATATCATTAACGAAATGTTGGAAGACAGCAGGGGCATTGGTCAGACCGAAAGGCATGACTAAATTTTCATAATGCCCCTCAGGGGTGTTAAAAGCTGTCTTCCACTCATCCCCTTCCTTGATACGAATCAGATTGTAGGCCCCCCTAGGATCAAGTTTGGAGAACCACCTAGCACCCGCAATCTGATTAAAAAGGTCAGGAATGAGAGGAAGAGGGTATGGGTCTCGGATGGTTATCCGGTTTAGCTCACGGAAAGCTAGGCAAGGACGCAGGCCCCCATCTTTCTTTTTAACAAAGAAAAACCCTGCAGCCACGGGTGAAGAAGAGGGTCTGATGTGTCCCTTAGCCAGACTCTCGGAGATATAATCTTTCATGGCTTGTCTCTCGGGACCCGAAAGATTATACAACCTGGACTTGGGTAATTTTGCACCGGGAATCAGGTTAACCGGGCAATCATAAGGACGATGAGGTGGTAGCTTCTGACAACCCTTTTCAGAAAAAACGTCCTCAAAGTCCGAAATAAATGTAGGTAGGGAAGCTATGGAGGCGATTAAGCAATTGTTATTTAAGCAATTCTCTCTGCAATGCTCACTCCACTCCAATATCTCCCTGGCCTGCCAATCCACCACTGGATTGTGCGCTACTAACCAGGGAAGACCCAATACCACAGGAGAGGGAAGGCCCTCCAGAACGTAACATGAAAGACACTCATTATGGTGGTCCCCTACCCGAAGGTGTAAGTTATGGACAATGTGAGTGAGGTTTCTCTGAGACAGAGGAGCAGAATCAATAGCGAATATGGGAATAGGTCTCTGCAGCGTGCAGAGAGATAAACCCATAGTGCGGGCAAAATGGGCATCTATCAAATTTACCCCTGCTCCACTGTCTAGAAAAAAAGAAATAGACTCGGTCTTAACACCAAAAACAATAACCGCTGGCAACACAAATTGAGATGTTCGTATGGAGGAAACGTATACCCCCCGGCTGACATCCTCCGCACAGCCTGGGGTTAGTAGTTTTCCAACGGTCTTTTGCTTTTGAGAAAGGAGGGACAGACATTAATGAAATGACCCCTCCCCCCACAGAAAAAAACAAGCCCCCCCCCCCCCTACGGCGAACCTCAGGAGGACGGACCTGACGAGAAGTTCCTCCTAGCTGCATAGGCTCATCTAAGTCAGTACAGACTAACTGCTGCTTGGGAGAGGTTACCAATTGCTCAGGAATTTTCGATCTCTCCCTAAGACGTCTATCTATTCTGATAGAGAGGGACATAACAGCATCAAGGGAAAGGGGGGTCTCATACAGCGCCAGCGCATCCTTAACCCTTTCAGATAACCCAGAGCAGAACTGACTCCTGAGAGCCGGGTTGTTCCACTGAGTATCCGTAGCCCACCTACGGAACTCTGAGCAATATTCCTCTGCTGGCCGATCTCCCTGTAGGAGTCTCCGTAACTTCGACTCAGCCAGGGCGACTCGGTCAGGGTCATCATATATGAGACCCAAAGCCCCAAAAAATCCCTCCACTGACCGGAGAGCCTGGGAACCAGGGGGTAACGAGAACGCCCAGGATTGCGGGTCCCCCTGAAGCAGGGAAATAACAATCCCCACCCGCTGTTCTTCATTACCTGAGGAGTAAGGGCGCAGCTTAAAATATAATTTGCAGGCCTCACGGAATGTCACAAATTTGTCCCTTCCCCCAGAAAATCTGTCAGGAAAAACAACCTTGGGTTCTGTTACAACCTGGTTACCCATAGCAACCGCTGGGCTTGCGGTCTGCTGCATTTGCTGCTGTTGTTGGAGGACAGACGCCTTCAATCCTGCCACCTCCAAAGACAGGCCTTGAAGCTGTTTTGCCAAAGCAGCAATAGGATCCATATTGGATTCTAAGTAGAGAGAAAAAAAAAAAAAATATTTTTTATTTTTTCTCCCAAAAAATAAGGGGCAGTTATAATATCACGATCGGTGTGACTATCACATACGTGACACAGAGGGAGGGAAAGAGGAAGGCCCTGCCCAAGTGAGAGGGAAGGTGGTGACCCCTGACTCACCTTGCGGCTGGCACCTGGCTGCCCTGACGTCCCTAGACGGGTTCCTCACCCGTACGCCGATCACGTGCCTAAAACCCTGGCTTTCCCTAAGACGAGCCCTAGATAGTGAACAGGGCGGTGGGAACACTAGTCCGCACCACTAGCTCTAAAGGAAAACACCAAGGGGAGGACAGACAATACAGACTCAACATATAATCCCAGGTGGGCGACAACAGGAGACAACAAAAAGCCCAACAGGGATCCGGAGGGTAGCACTCTGGAACAACAACCAGGATTCACAGCTCCAGTGGGTCAGTATAGAAGTCCAGGCAGGAAGCTCTATAACTGGCAACTAGAGAAGTGTGAGAGGAGAATATAAGGAGGTTGGGAGTGGCAGACAAGAAACAGCTGAGGAGGAGAAGCTACGGATCCCTGAGTGAGACAAAAAGGATTGCAAGGCAAACACAGAAAACAATCACTAAGAAACAACGTGATCTTTAGACATAGAGCGCGCAGCCACCCGCTGCGACTTCCTGACCCCGGGTATAACGGAGTCAGACGTGGCTCTTGACACCCTCGTGACAGCCACAACTCCTGTGCGGTGTGGGGCCTGTCCCCCAAACATATGAGTTTCAGAATGGCCTGCTGACGTTTACCCCGGGCTGTGCTGAAGTTGGTGGTGAAGGTGTGTGGCTGACTGGATGAGCAGGTGGAAGAAGAGGAGGAGGAAGCCGAGAAGGAGGAGGTGGCAACAGGAGGCAAAGAATGTTGCCCTGCGATCCTTGGCGGCGGAAGGACGTGCGCCAAACAGCTCTCCGCCTGGGGCCCAGCTGCCACTACATTTACCCAGTGTGCAGTTAGGGAGATATAGCGTCCCTGGCCGTGCTTACTGGTCCACGTATCTGTGGTTAGGTGGACCTTGCTACAGATGGCGTTGCGCAGTGCACACTTGATTTTATCGGATACTTGGTTGTGCAGGGAAGGCACGGCTCTCTTGGAGAAGTAGTGGCGGCTGGGAACAACATACTGTGGGACAGCAAGCGACATGAGCTGTTTGAAGCTGTCTGTGTCCACCAGCCTAAATGACAGCATTTAATAGGCCAGTAGTTTAGAAATGCTGGCATTCAGGGCCAGGGATCGAGGGTGGCTAGGTGGGAATTTACGCTTTCTCTCAAATGTTTGTGAGATGGAGAGCTGAACGCTGCCGTGTGACATGGTTGAGATGCTTGGTGACGGAGGTGGTGGTGGTGTTGGTGGTACATCCCCTGTTTGCTGGGCGGCAGTTGCCAACGTTCCTCCAGAGGCGGAGGAAGAGGCCGAGGCGGCAGCAGCAAAGAGGCCGAGGCGGCAGCAGCAGAAGAGGCCGAGGCGGCAGCAGCAGAAGAGGTAGCAGGGGGAGCCTGAGTGACTTCCTTGTTTTTAAGGTGTTTACTCCACTGCAGTTCATGCTTTGCATGCAGGTGCCTGGTCATGCAGGTTGTGCTAAGGTTCACAACGTTAATGCCTCGCTTCAGGCTCTGATGGCACAGCGTGCAAACCACTCGGGTCTTGTCGTCAGCACATTGTTTGAAGAAGTGCCATGCCAGGGAACTCCTTGAAGCTGCCTTTGGGGTGCTCGGTCCCAGATGGCGGCGGTCAGTAGCAGGCGGAGTCTCTTGGCGGCGGGTGTTCTGCTTTTGCCCACTGCTCCCTCTTTTGCTACGCTGTTGGCTCGGTCTCACCACTACCTCTTCCACCGAACTGTGAAAGTCAGTGGCACGACCTTCATTCCATGTGGGGTCTAGGACCTCATCGTCCCCTGCATCGTCTTCCACCCAGTCTTGATCCCTGACCTCCTGTTCAGTCTGCACACTGCAGAAAGACGCAGCAGTTGGCACCTGTGTTTCGTCATCATCAGAGACTTGCTGAGGTGGTATTCCCATGTCCTCATCATCAGGAAACATAAGTGGTTGTGCGTCAGTGCATTCTATGTCTTCCACCGCTGGGGAAGGGCTAGGTGGATGCCCTTGGGAAACCATGCCTGCAGAGTCTTCAAACAGCATAAGAGACTGCTGCATAACTTGAGGCTCAGACAGTTTCCCTGATATGCATAGGGGTGATGTGACAGACTGATGGGGTTGGTTTTCAGGTGCCATCTGTGCGCTTTCTGCAGTAGACTGGGTGGGATATAATGTGAACGTGCTGGATCCAATGTCGGCCACCCAATTGACTAATGCCTGTACCTGCTCAGGCCTTACCATCCTTAGAACGGCATTGGGCCCCACCATATATCGCTGTAAATTCTGGCGGCTACTGGGACCTGAGGTAGTTGGTACACTAGGACGTGTGGATGTGGCAGAACGGCCACGTCCTCTCCCAGCACCAGAGGGTCCACTAACATCACCACGACCATGTCCACGTCCGCGTCCCTTACTAGATGTTTTCCTCATTGTTATTGTTCACTACAACAACAAAAATATTATTTGGCCCAATGTATTGAATTCAAATTCAGGCCTTTTTTTACAGACACCTAACACTATCTGGCTATCTATTTAGGTACCGTATTACACTAATACAGGCACAGCAGTAACCACAGATTTAGCTGACTATGAATTTGAGGCCTAGTATTTAGGTGCTGGGTGACAGGTATACGTTTTACGGACAGAATTAGACTGGGATATGCACAGTAGCGTGTGTGTGAAGTTATTCAGAATGACCCTATGTGCACCTTGAATCTGATATACCCTTTTAGGGATAAATTTAAAGTAGGCCTGATACAGCAGAAACCACTAAATTAGGAAATTGCTAAATTGGGAATTGTATTTCAACCCAGAACAAAAACTGTGCTTGGACGGACACTAAATAACTTGCCCAGCCACAGCAATTTAGCAGGATATAAATTTGAGGCCTAGTATTTAGGCGCTGGGTGACAGGTATAGGTTTACTGACAGAATTAGACTTGGAAATGCACAGTAGCGTGTGTGTGAAGTTATTCAGAATGACCCTATGTGCACCTTGAATCTGATATACCCTTTTAGGGATAAATTTAAAGTAGGCCTGATACAGCAGAAACCACTAAATTAGGAAATTGCTAAATTGGGAATTGTATTTCAACCCAGAACAAAAAATGTGCTTTGACGGACACTAAATAACTTGCCCAGCCACAACAGTACAGCAGTAACGACAGATTTAGCTGGATATAAATTTGAGGCCTAGTATTTAGGCGCTGGGTGACAGGTATAGGTTTACTGACAGAATTAGACTTGGAAATGCACAGTAGCGTGTGTGTGAAGTTATTCAGAATGACCCTATGTGCACCTTGAATATTATATACCCTTTTAGGGATAGATTTAAAATAGCTCTGATACAGCAGAAACCACTAAATTAGGAAATTGCTAAATTGGGAATTGTATTTCAACCCAGAACAAAAAATGTGCTTTGACGGACACTAAATAACTTGACCAGCCACACCAGTAACGACAGATTTAGCTGGATATAAATTTGAGGCCTAGTATTTAGGCGCTGGGTGACAGGTATACGTTTACTGACAGAATTAGACTGGGATATGGCCAAAAAATAACCACACTATTGCTGGTTAAATGCACTTGGTGTGACAGCTTGACCAACCACACTACTGAGGGTTAAATGCACTTGGTGACAGGCGCAGGTTGCCCTTGATGTAGTATATGGCCAAAAAATAAACAGACTATTGCTGGTTAAATGCACTTGGTGTGACAGCTTGACCAACCACACTACTGAGGGTTAAATGCACTTGGTGACAGGCGCAGCTTGCCCTTGATGTAGTATATGGCCAAAAAATAAACAGACTATTGCTGGTTAAATGCACTTGGTGTGACAGCTTGACCAACCACACTACTGAGGGTTAAATGCACTTGGTGACAGGCGCAGCTTGCCCTTGATGTAGTATATGGCCAA
The DNA here is from genome assembly GCF_014858855.1 of Bufo gargarizans. Taxonomy (NCBI): domain Eukaryota; kingdom Metazoa; phylum Chordata; class Amphibia; order Anura; family Bufonidae; genus Bufo; species Bufo gargarizans. The sequence goes on from NC_058082.1 coordinate 403,828,298, forward strand.
AAAATAAACAGACTATTGCTGGTTAAATGCACTTGGTGTGACAGCTTCACCCTGATGTAGGATTTAGCCAAAAAACAACCACACCATTGAGGGTTAAATGCACTTGGTGACAGCTTGCCCCTGATGTAGTATATGGCCAAAAAATAAACAGACTATTGCTGGTTAAATGCACTTGGTGTGACAGCTTGACCCTGATGTAGGCTTTAGCCAAAAAACAACCACACCATTGAGGGTTAAATGCACTTGGTGGCAGCTTGTGCTGGCGCAACACAAGACACAAAATGGCCGCCGATCACCCCAGAAAAAAGTGACTTAAAAATGCTCTGGGCAGCCTAAAAACAGTGAGCAATTCAATAGCAGCAGTTCAATCATCCACAGCTGCAGATCGATCACTGGATGGAGTCGTTTGGAGGAGTTAATCAGCCTAATCTCGCCCTACTGTCGCAGCTGCAACCTCTCCCTACGCTAATCAGAGCAGAGTGACGGGCGGCGCTATGTGACTCCAGCTTAAATAGAGGCTGGGTCACATGGTGCTCTGGCCAATCACAGCCATGCCAATAGTAGGCATGGCTGTGACGGCCTCTTGGGGCAAGTAGTATGACGCTTGTTGATTGGCTGCTTTGCAGCCTTTCAAAAAGCGCCAAGAAAGCGACGAACACCGAACCCGAACCCGGACTTTTACGAAAATGTCCGGGTTCGGGTCCGTGTCACGGACACCCCAAAATTCGGTACGAACCCGAACTATACAGTTCGGGTTCGCTCATCCCTAGTGCCCACCCAAAGCAGTGAAGCTGTGGAAGGCATGATTGCAACTGCCTCGTCTTCTGCCCCTACACAGCTTTACATATACCTCCTTGTCCATTAGGTCCCATACTGTACTGCTGTTGCTATGGCCTCTAGGTGTGCTACTGCTGACCCTACACAGCTGCATATCCGCTGCCTTGTCTGTAAGTTTCCACACTGTATTGCTGCTGCTCCCAAAAATAACCAAATACCACAGTGCAGCACAATTTAGTGCCCCAGCAGAACCAAATTTACCACAGTTGAACACAATATTCTACCCTAACACAACCAAATGCCATGGTGCAGCACAACATATTGCCCCAGAAGAACCAAATATCATAGTGTAACACAATATACTGCCCCAACACAACCAAATATCATAGTGCAGCACAATATACAAAGGCCAACACAATATATTGCCCCATAACAACCAAATACCTTAGTGCAACACTATATACTGCCCCAGTAGAGTTTGGTTCTGCTGGGAAAGTATATTGTACTACACTTTGGTGTTTGGTTCTGTTGTAAAACCAAATACCACAGTGCAGCCACCCTATAAGCATAAAATACCTCCCCAGAAGCTGTCCTTCTGTGGTGTCCAGTGTCAGCTGCCACGTTGTCTCCTCCTCTAATTGTCTCTAATTAAAATATGAGGAAGTAGCTGAGCCGATGAGACATGGGTCACAGCAGCGAGTCAGCTCAGCCAAGAGCAAACTGCCTGCCATCTGTTCCAAACATACAGGAGAGTACACCAGAACATATCTCTTACATTCAGTGAGGTCTCCTCTGATGTACAGTTGCGGCCAAAAGTTTTGAGAATTACATAAATATTGGAAATTTGAAAAGTTGCTGCTTAAGTTTTTATAATAGCAATTTGCATATACTCCAGAATGTTATGAAGAGTGGTCAGATGAATTGCATAGTCCTTCTTTGACATGAAAATTAACTTAATCCCCCAAAAAAACTTTCCATGCATTTCATTGCTGTCATTAAAGGACCTGCTGAGATCATTTCAGTAATCGTCTTGTTAACTCAGGTGAGAATGTTGACGAGCACAAGGCTGGAGATCATTATGTCAGGCTGATTGGGTTAAAATGGCAGACTTGACCTGTTAAAAGGAGGGTGATGCTTGAAATCATTGTTCTTCCATTGTTAACCATGGTGACCTGCAAAGAAACGCGTGCAGCCATCATTGCGTTGCATAAAAATGGCTTCACAGGCAAGGATATTGTGGCTACTAAGATTGCACCTCAATCAACAATTTATAGGATCATCAAGAACTTCAAGAAAAAAAGAGGTTCAATTATTGTTAAGAAGACTCCAGGGCGTCCAAGAAAGTCCAGCAAGCAAACACATAGTGCAACAGCACTCTACAAACCAAAGGTAGAGTACAAAAGTATATAACATTGTAAATGCTATGCTAATAACTTAGAGATGCTTAGCAAATACATTTTGTACAAAATCATTTGAGCCCGTCTGCCGCACGCCAAGGCGATCTCTATAAGACGGGTCCTAACACTAAAGCTCACCTGTTGGGTGCCATAACAGCGACCATGAAATCCAGGAAGTGCAGGTCCCACATGCATGCTGGGCCCCTGTTGATCCATATCTGTGTAGAGCCAAAATGGCCTTCATGGAATCCAGGGACTATAAATACCAGCATGCATGTTGAGCAGACTATATACTCATGCTAATTAAAATCAGCCTGTGAGGCAGAAGAGGCTAAGGGAGTGCACGACCCAGCATATAGGAGTCAGCCACTACTCCTATATATAATACTATAAGAAATTCCAGCAAGCGCCAGGATTGTCTTCAAAAGAGGATTCAGCTGCGGGATCGGAGTGCCACCAGTGCAGAGCTTGCTCAGGAATGGCAGCAGGCAGGTGTGAGCGCATCTGCACGCACAGTGAGGCAAATACTTTTGGAAGATGGCCTGGTGTCAAGAAGGGCAGCAAAGAAGCCACTTCTCTCCCCAAAAAACACCAGGGACAGATTGATCTTCTGCAGAAAATATGGTGAATGGACTGCTGAGGACTGGGGCAAAGTCATATTCTCCGATAAAGCCTCTTTCCGATTGTTTGGGGCATCAGGAAAAAGGCTTGTCCAGAGAAGAAAAGGTAAGCGCTACCATCAGTCCTGTGTCATGCCAACAGTAAAGCATCCGGAGACCATTCATGTGTGGGGTTGCTTCTCGTCCAAGGGAGTGGGCTTACTCACAATTTTGCCCCAAAACACAGCCATGAATAAAGAATGGTACCAAAACACCCTCCAACAGCAACTTCTTCCAACAATCCAACAACAGTTTGGTGAAGAACAGTGCATTTTCCAGCACAATGGAGGACCGTGCCATAAGGCAAAAGAGATAACTTATGCCTCGTTTCCACTGAGCGGATCGGTTCGGTTCGGTACGGTACGGTTCGCTATTTTGGGTGTTTCCACTATGAAAGCGATCCATACAAGCGAACCGTACCGCACCATTCAGGGTCCTGCTTCAGATGTAGGGCCATTGAAAAATGGAACGGTTCTGTTAGGGCGGAGCTACTTGCGTCACACAATACATTCTCCTGATTGGCGGCCTGAATAACGTCAAACGTAAGCGCAACATAAACACTGTTGTCGCATAGTGTGACATCACGCTACACATTTTTTTCATAACCACGTATGGACCTGGCGGCCCGAGTTGCAGTGGAAACGCTCACCTAAATAGATCGGACCATTAAAAATCTTCCAAACTGTGCCGACCCGAACTGATCCGCTCAGTGGAAACGAGGCATAAATGGCTCAGGGACCAAAATGTTGAAATTTTGGGTGCATGGCCTGGAAACTCCCCAGATCTTAATCCCATTGATAACTTGTGGTCAATCCTCAAGAGGCGGGTGGACAAACAAAAACCCACTAATTCTGACAAACTCCAAGAAGTGAGTATGAAAGAATGGGTTGCTATCAGTCAGAAATTGGCCCAGAAATTTAGAGCATGCCCAGTCGAATTGCAGAGGTCCTGAAAAAGAAGGGCCAACACTGCAAATACTGACTCTTTGCATAAGGCCTCCTGCACATGACCGTTTTTTTTAAGGTCCGCAAAAACGGGGTCCGTAGGTCCGTGATCCGTGACCGTTTTTTCGTCCGTGGGTCTTCCTTGATTTTTGGAGGATCCACGGACATGAAAAAAAAAGTTGTTTTGGTGTCCGCCTGGCCGTGCGGAGCCAAACGGATCCGTCCTGAATTACAATGCAAGTCAATGGGGACGGATCCGTTTGACGTTGACACAATATGGTGCAATTGCTAACGGATCCGTCCCCCATTGACTTTCAATGTAAAGTCAGGAGTCCCTTTTATACCATCGGATCAGAGTTTTCTCCAATCCGATGGTATATTTTAACTTGAAGCGTCCCCATCACCATGAGAACGCCTCTATGTTAGAATATACTGTCGGATATCAGTTAGATCGTGAAACTCATATCCGCCAGTATATTCTAACACAGAGGCGTTCCCATGGCGATGGGGACGCTTCAGGTTAGAATATACTAAAAGAACTGTGTACATGACTGCCCCCTGCTGCCAGGCAGCAGGGGGCAGCCCTCCCCTCCCCCCCCTGTAATTAACACATTGGTGGCCAGTGCGGGCAGCCCCCCCTCCCTCCCCTGTAGTTAACTCATTGGTGGCCAGTGGGCCCCCCTCCCTCCCCTGTAGTTAACTCATGGGTGGCCAGTGCAGCTGGCCTCCCCTCCCTCCCCTGTAGTTAACTCATTGGTGGCCAGTGCGGCCGGCCCCCCCTCCCTCCCCTGTAGTTAACTCATTGGTGGCCAGTGGGCCCCCCTCCCTCCCCTGTAGTTAACTCATTGGTGGCCAGTGCGGCCTGCCCCCCCGCCCTCCCCTATAGTTAACTCATTGGTAACCAGAGGGCCCCCTCTCCCTCTGCCTCCTAATTAAAATCTTCCCCCTATCATTGGTGGCAGCGGAGAGTACCGATCGGAGTCCCAGTTTAATCGCTGGGGCTCCGATCAGTAACCATGGCAACCAGGACGCTACTGCAGTCCCGGTTGCCATGGTTACTTAGTAATTTATAGAAGCATCATACTTACCTGCGAGCTGCGATGTCTGTGTCCGTCCGGGAGCTCCTCCTTTTGGTAAGTGACAGATCATTAAGCAATGCGCCGCACAGACCTGTCACTTACCAGTAGGAGGAGTTCCCGGCCGGACACAGACATCGCAGCTCGCAGGTAAGTATAATGCTTCTACAAATTGCTAAGTAACCATGGCAACCAGGACTGCAGCAGCAGCGATTAAACTGGGACTCCGATCGGTACTCTCCGCTGCCACCAATCATAGGGGGGGAGATTTTAATTAGGAGGGGGAGGGAGGGGGGGGCCCACTGGCCACCAATGAGTTAACTACAGGGGAGGGAGGGGGGGCCAGCTGCACTGGCCACCAATGAGTTAACTACAGGGGAGGGATGGGGGGCCGGCCGCACTGGCCACCAATGAGTTAACTACAGGGGAGGGAGGGGGGGGGCGGCCGCGCTGGCCACCAATGAGTTAACTACAGGGGGGGAGGGGGGGTCTGCCCCCTGCTGCCTGGCAGCACCTGCCAGGCAGCAGGGGGCAGTCAGCTATACAGTTCTTTTAGTATATTCTAACCTGAAGCGTCCCCATCACCATGGGAACGCCTCTGTGTTAGAATATACTGTCGGATCTGAGTTTTCACGAAGTGAAAACTCAGCTCTGAAAAAGCTTTTATGCAGACGGATCTTCGGATCCGTCTGTATGAAAGTAACCTTTGGCCACAGATCACGGACATGGATGCCAATCTTGTGTGCATCCGTGTTTTTTCACTAACCCATTGACTTGAATGGGTCCGTGAACCGTTGGCCATGAAAAAAATAAGACAGGTCATATTTTTCACATGGCCAGGAAACACGGATCACGGATGCGCCTGGCAAACGGTGCAGTTTCTGATTTTTCAACGGACCTATTGAAAGTCAATGGGACCGCAGAAAAACACGTTAAACGGGACAACGGCCACGGGTGCACACAACGGTCGTGTGCAGGAGGCCTAAATGTCATGTAATTGTCGATAAAAGCCTTTGAAACGTATGAAGTGCGTGTAATTATATTTCACTACATCACAGAAACAACTGAAACTAAAATCTAAAAGCAGTTTAGCAGCAAACTTAGCAAAAACTAATATTTGTGTCATTTTCAAAACTTTTGGCCACGACTATAGCTGTTCATGACAAATTCTTTCTGCTGCGTCTCATCTCTGCAGATTTTGTTACACAAATAGATATGTTCGATTCTATCATCCCCCTTACTGTTGCCCCAAAAGTCTCATCCTGCTGCTACCCCAATATTGTGCCCACTGTGTTCCTCAATTCCCACAAATACCATACTGCAAAAATATTGATGTCTCCAATATTATTCAAGTGCCCTATAGTGCATCTAGCAATAATACTGCCCCTATAGTGCCCCATTAACCCCTTAGTGACCACCCATACGTGTTTTTACGGCGGTCACTAAGGGGCCGTAGGCTGGGCCGCCGCGTTTTTACGGCAGCCCGGTCTAAGCGCTGCACGGCTCCCCCGTGCAGCAGGGAGCGCGGACCCAGCTCTCACATGAGAGCCGGGGCCCTGCTCTAACAGCCCGGACCGGCAGAAGTGTCGATCCGGGCTGTTTAACCCTTTACATGCCGGGCGGAATGGCGCCCGCTGCATGTAAAGTGGTGACAGAGGGAGCGGACTCCCTCTGTCTCCCATCAGCACCCCGAAAATGCGATTGCGGGGTGCTGATGTGTTCGGAAGCTTACCTTGCTTCCGTTCAGGGCCCCGAGCCTGTCTTCCGTTATCTCCAGCAGGCTGTGCCTCTCTGGCGCAGTCTGCTAGTCAATCTTTGAATAGCATTGCTATTGAAATCTAATGCTTTATAGAGATAATGCATTACATTTTAAAAGCAATCAAAATACTGTACATTATAGTCCCCTTGTGGGACTTTTAGGTAGAAAAAAAAATACACATTTATTAAATTTAAAAAATTCCATAAAATAAAAAAATATGCTTTTTTTTTCATTGAAAATACGCTTTTCAATGAAAAAAATTGCAAAAAGAAAATATCCCCCATATGTTTGGTATTGCCGCGTCCGTAACGACCCGGGAATACATAAATATTACATAAATTACCTCCTATGGTGAACGCCGTAAAAAAAAAAAAAGACAGAATTTCAAATTTATTCTTAGTTTCCACTGAAAAAAATGTAATAACAAGCGATCAAAAAGCGCCATTTACTCCAAAATTATACCAATGAAAAATACAAGTTGTCCCTCAAAAATCAAGCCCTCACACAACTCCATAGGAAAAGAAAAAAAAAAGTTATAAGTCTTGTCAAGTGGCAATGCAAAATAATTTTTTGGGTTAATAAAAGTATTTAGTATCACTGTAATCGTACCAAAAAATGAACGCCGTAAAATTTATAATGTAAAAACGCAGTGGCAGTATTGCTATTTTTCCCCATCTCCCTCCCAGAAAGAGTTAATAAAAGTTAATCAGAAAGTTATGTGTACCCCAAAATGGTGCCATTAAAAACTACATCTTGTCCCGTAAAAAACAATCCCTCATAAAGCTATATAGACAAAAAAATAAAAAAGTTATAGCTCCTGGAACGAGACCATGAAAAAAGGAAGAAAAACGCTTGGTCATAAAGGCCCAAACAGGCTTGGTCACTAAGGGGTTAATAAAAATATCCATAACATGCCTCCAGTAATAATATTAATACCACCATTGTGCTTCCAGTAATAAATGCCTGATCCCCAGAAGTTATGCCCCCTAATATGTTCTAGTAAAAGAAATGCCCTTATAGTGCATCCAGCAATAATAATGTCCTTGATAATGTCCTAGTTATAATGCCCCCAGTCCAAAAAAATCTCTCTATTGTGCCCCAGTATTAAAATGTCCCCAGTAAAACCAGTAATTCCCCCTATAGTGACCACATATTAAAGAATTGCCCCAATAATGCCCCCTATAGTGCCCCGATTTTAACCGCCTCCCGACCGCCTAACGCAGGTATGCCTCCTGCAGGCGGCCGGGTTATTCCTCCTTGATGCGTCAGCGCGTCATCTCACGAGACGCAAGATTTCCTGTGAGCGCTGTGAGCGCGCGTTCACAGGATCACGAGGTAAACGAGTTGATCTACAGCCTACCAGCGGCGATCATTCGCTGGCAGGCTGTAGATGTGATTTTTTTAATTCCAAAAAGGTATATTAGATGCTGTTTTGTTAACAGCGTCTAATATACCTGCTATCTGGTCCTCTGGTGGTCCCTTTTGCTTGGATCGACCACCAGAGGACACAGGCAGCTCTGTAAGTAGCAGCAATCACCACACTACACTACCCCCCCCCCCCCCGTCACTTATTAACCCCTTATTAACCCCATATAGACTCCCTGATCACCCCCCTGTCATTGATCACCCCCCTGTAAGGCTCCATTCAGACGTCCGTATGTGTTTTGCGGATCCACGGATCCGCAAAACACGGACACTGGCAATGTGCTTTCTGCATTTTGACAGAACTATATAGAAAATGCCTTTTCTTGTCCGCAAGATCAGGCCTGATCTTGTGCGCACACTTGCGTTCAGTCCGCCCCACCATAGTGACAGAAATGGTTTTTTTCTGATCACTGCAAAAACACCGTAAAATCGCTGTGGCGCTATAAAGATCACTTTTGAGGGGCATGGCGAGTTCATAGAAGATTTTTTTTTTTTTGGCACAAGTTAGCGGAAATTGTTTTTTTGTTTTTTCTTACAAAGTCTCATATTCCACTAACTTGTGACAAAAAAAATAAAATCTTACATGAACTCACCATACCCCTCACAGAATCCAAATGTGTAAAAATGCCCTGTGAAATCCTAAAGGTACTCATTGGAGTTTGGGCCCCTTTGCGCATCTTGGCTGCAGAAAAGTGTCACACATGTGGTATCGCCGTACTCAGGAGAAGTAGGGCAATGTGGTTTGGGGTGTATTTTTTACATATACCCATGCTGAGTGAGAGAAATATCTCAGTAAATTGACAACTTTGTATAAAAAAATGTAAAAAGTTGTAATTTACTGAGATATTTCTCACACACAGTATGGGTATATGTAAAAATACACCCCAAAACGCATTGCCCTACTTCTTATGAGTACAGCTATTCCACATGTGTGACACTTTTTTGCAGCCTAGGTGCGCAAAGGGGCCCAAATTCCAATGAGTACCTTTTAGGAGGGCATTTTTAGACATTTGGATTCCAGACTTCATCTCGCGCTTTAGGGCCCCTAAAATGCCAGGGCAGTATAAATACCCCACATGTGACCCCATTTTGGAAAGAAAACACCCCAAGGTATTCCGTGAGGGGCATGGCGAGTTCATGAAAAATTTAATTTTTTGTCACAAGTTAGTGGAATATAAAACTTAGTAAGAAAAAAAAAAATTATCATTTTCCGCTAACTTGTGCCCCAAAAAATATATTCTAGAAACTCGCCATGGATATTGTAATTAGATCACAAATTCAAAGGCTGTCTGACTTTAGCGGAGGGGGGGAAAGTCCGACAGCATTTGAATTTGTGATCTAATTACAATATCCGTATCACTATTCTTGCAATTTTGAATTTTATGTTTATACACTTTGGATTTCGTATTTTATATTTTTGTATTTTTATATTGTTATTTTTTATATTGTTATTTTTTATATTGTAATTTTTTAAACTCGTGATCTATGAACTATTATCACTATATATGTGAAGTACTTTTATGTTTAGGGAAACAGATTGGGTGAGTGCAATCTGCAAATTACTTACGGCTGCACGATCCGGAATCCAGACCAGACATTATATCAAGCCCAATAGGGGGATATAAAGACATGACCAGCAGGTCAGTATTCAGCATTTCACATTTGTCTACTGAGGAAGGAACAGAGGATCCGAAACGCGTCTAGTGTGAACTTGACCCAACTATTGGCGCGTTATTTTCTTTTTTGCAAAAAGTGTCTCTTCCTATTACCACACCGAATTTATAAATAAAAGGGAGAGTTTGATACCAGCTCTAGTGGTAAAACAATATCACAGCGGATCAACTTATGGTGACTAGTTCAACATAGTGCAATAATCCAGTCAAGTAAAACCAAATCTTACATCGACCGAACTCTGCTTTATCAATTTCCGCCATCCCGACTAACCCAAGTGGATGACATCACCGACTAACAACCATCTTCCGGGCTGATCACGTGAGACGCCACAGTGAAGGAGTTGAGTGACTACTCCGCAAGAGGAGGTAGTAAAACCAACAGGGGTTGAAGGCGGTTAAACTATCATCGGTAAGCAGTGTTCGAGTCTAAAGGTTTTCATACCATCGACTACGGAGAGGACATATTTTGAACCATCCAGGTTCTAACAACTGGTAAAACAGCATTTAACCATACAAAATATCAGAGTGATATAATCGAACAATTATTTTTGCAAATAGACGCCCATATAGCGAACTAAGAGGTCTCATTCATTTGAAGTACTCCTATTATATAGATGTATTCGTGAGCTCCGCATTGTATTTGTCTATATATTTATGCTGATAATATGACATGCTATTAGGTTATGTTTAACATTTTAGTGGGGAAATAAATTACATGTATACAAAAATACAGTGAGCCAGCCTGATTGATTTATTGACAATTTATTTGTTGTTCAGCTGGTAACTTAAAGGCTGGGCTCCAGTAGTTTGCTGGTGGAGCTTCTGTAAATGTTAATTTTCAGTTATTACTTTAGTTGCCCTCCTCTGTACCCTCTTCAGCTCTGCTATGTCTGCCTTGTTCACAGGAGCCCAGAACTGTACACAGTACTCCATGTGTGGTCTGACTAGCGATTTGTAAAGTGGTAGGACTATGTTCTTATCACGGGCATCTATGCCCCTTTTGATGCAACCCATTATCTTATTGGCCTTGGCAGCAGCTGCCTGACACTGGTTTTTACTGCTTAGTTGGCTGTTTATTAAAATTCCTAGATCCTTTTCCATGTCAGTGTTACCGAATGTTTCACCATTTAGTACTAATGTCCCTTCAGTATTAATGTCCCTCACAGCGCCCCCGTTCAGTAGTAATGTCCCTCACAGTGCCCCCCTTCAGTAGTTGTCCTCCAGTAGTAATGTTCTCCACAGTGCTCCTCAAATATTTATGTCCCCCAGTAAAGACCCCCTCCCCAGGGCCTGCTGCAGTACATGGGTGCATTCCTAAGGCTGAAGGAGTTATAGTCACATTTAATATAAACAAGTAGATTAATTAGAGTTCCTGGGCAGTATTTATATTAAAATCAAACACCAGAATGTACCCATGTACGGCAAGGCCTGCTGCAGTACATTGTTGCATTCCTAAGGATGAGGCGGGTTACAGTCGCATAAAATAAACACTGCCTAGGAACCCTAATTCATCTTAGTTTTTATATTAAATGTGACTAGAGTTGAGCAGACACCTGGAAGTTTGGGTTTGACGGGTTCGGCCAAACTTCGCAAAAACGTTTGAGTTTTGGACTCTAAAAAATGGCTCTAAAAAAGTCATTGAAAGGGCTAGAGGTCTGCAAAAGGCAGCAACATGTGGTTAAGAGAATGGCAAGTGCTCTGCAAACAAATATGGATAGGGAAATGACTTAAAATAACATAAAATACGTAAAAAAAATAAATTATATTCTTGATCTAGGAGGAGGTCCATATGGAGTAGGAGGTTGAGGAGGCGGTGGATGTGGCGGAGTAAGTGGAAGTGGCGGTGGAGGAGGTAGCCATAGCCAACATTGTTTTTTTATTTAGTTTTTTATTTTATTTTTATTTTTGGGTAGACCCCAAAACATTGGGAAATATAAAAAATAAAACAAAGAGAAAGTAAGCTGGAGGACAACAATGGCTGGGTGAGGCCTACGTGCCTATTCTGCACAAGGTATGGACAAGTCCTCTGGGATCCCTGTCTGGTTCATTTTAATGAACGTGAGCTTGTCCACATTGGCTGTGGACAGGCGGCTGCGCTTGTCTGTGATAACCCCCTCCTGCCGTGCTAAACAACCGTCCAGACAATACACTGGCTGCAGGGCAGGTGAGCACCTCCAAGGTGTAAAGGGCAAGCTCAGGCCATGTGCCAAATTTGGAGGCCAAGAAGTTGAAGGGGGCAGACCCATCAGTCAGTATGTGTAGGCATGTTCTCCACCATGTAGCACGTCCCCATGACGTACACGATCCAATTGTATATTTTCTCTATCAACTTTCTATGTTCTCTTATGTGCCTACCATGGTGATAACGGGGAATCAGGATTCCATGCTAGAGAGGGAGCCCAAAAAAGGGAAACCACATCCAAGGGAGGTCAATGGCTGAAATCAGATTGGGTGGAGATGTGGGACAAGTTAGTAAAGCGGAAGAATCGAAGGAAGGCAGGAGGCACGCGGCAATTACCCACTCCCGACTCGAGGAGGTAGTGACGATAAATAACAATACAGGACTCTTAAGATGCCCTGTTATTGGAATGAGTAATACAAAATTACAGAGAATGTCACTGCGGTATTTTGGATGAGGAAACGTTATACAGGAGAGGCCCTGCTTCCGCTTTATTGACTCTAGATAACTTCTGCCTGGTCCCACCTCACCGTGACGTCCACGATCCAATTGGATATCTTCCCTATCAATTTTCTTTTATGCACTTACCATGGTGATCACGGGTAATGGGGAATCAGGGTTCCATGCCGGAGAGGGAGTCTGAGAAAGGGATATCACATCCAAGGGAGGTCAATGGCTGAAATCTGATTGGGTGGAGATGGTGGATCAAGTTATTAAATAAAATTCTGCACATGCGCCAGGCACGGGATGTGCATCAAAACGGCTAGGCCCAAAGCTGCTACGAGATTTTGCCCATTATCGCACACCACCAGGCCGGGCTTATGGCTCACTGGCACCAACAACTCATCGGTCTGTTCCATGCCCGTCCACAGCTCCTGCGTGGTGTGGGGTTTATCCCCCAAACAGATAAGTTTAAAAACTGCCTGCTGTCATTTACCCCTGGCTGTGCTGAAGTTGGTGGTAAAGGTGTTATGCTGACCGGATGAGAAAGCGGTAGAGGACGAGGAAGTGGAGTAGGAGGAGGAAGCAACAGGAGGCAAAGAGAAACGCCCTGCAATCCTTGGTGGTGGAAGGACATACACCAAACTGCTATCCGCCTCAGGCCCAGCCGCCACTGCATTTACCCAGTGTGCTGTTATGGAGATATAACGTCCATTACCGTGATTACTGGTCCACGTATCCGTAGTTAGGTGGACCTTGCCACAGATGGCGTTGCACAGTGCACACCTTTTGTCCCCCACTTGGTTGTGCAGGGAAGGGATGGCTCACCTGGAAAAGTAGTGGCGGCTGGGCACAACGTACTGTGGGACAGCCACCACCATCAGATTCTTAAAACTGTCCGTGTCCAGCAGACGAAATTACAGCATTTCAAAGGCCAGGAATTTTGAAATGCTGTCATTCAGGGCCAGGGGGTGGGTATGGGGGTACTGCCTCTTTCGCTCCAGTGTTTGGGAGATAAATAGCTGAACGCTTTTATGGGACATTGTGCAGATGTTTGGTGACCATGGTGGTGGTGCTGCTGCCACATCCTCTGTTTGCTGGGTGGCAAGTGCCACTGTCACTCCAGAGGGAGATGAAGAGGCCGAAACTGCAGCAGAAGTGGAAGAAGGAGGAGCCAGAGACCTTTCTTGGTTTTTGAGGTGTCTACTAGACTGCAGCCTGTGCTTTGAACTTAGATGCATGGTCATGCTGTGCTCACGTTTAGGAAGGAAGGTGTTTCACTTGTGCGTATAGCTGGCACAGATCGACCACGTCCTCTACCTGCAACAGGAGCTCCACCAACACCAACAACACCACGACCAGGGCCACGTGCCTTATTTGACTCTCTACTCATTCTTTGCGTTCACCCACCAAACTAACAGATGGTTTATGTCAGGCGACAAGGTAACCGCCAATAGTCAACAATTAAGTTCGCTGACAGTAAGGCTGTGCCAGTGTTATAAAGAGAAAACATTTCTTGAGGTCACACAACAGTGTGACAGGCGAATTTAATACAATTACTTCACGGTCACAAAAAATGGGAATTTGTCAACCAACAATGTAAAAGCAGTATTGACTGGTTTTATTGGACTGTCAGAAATGCAGCTCTGGCCACATATGTACTACAGATATAGCATCGCTAGCGCTCCCTTCAGAATCGCGGCAGCACAAAGCGATTTCCAATTCAATTAGCAAACCCGAATTGCGTAAATAGCCATTGAGAAAATTCAGGGTGCAATGTTGGTTTGTGAACCGTCAGTTAGTTAGTTCCCGTGCGCTATACAGTAAATATCAAAGTTTCACTGTGCAGATAGGAGTACTGTAGGTGGCAAGGCTTATTCCATTACAGAAATCCCGCATAAAGTACTGTAAACTGATTGCCAGTCCAAATTTGCCCCATTTTCAGGATGAATTTATGAATAATTAAAACAACCAGAAGCACTGAATGGAACCATACAAAGGGGAGTACAACTGTCACATCTCATGAACATTTGGATGCGCTGCAAACATCAGAGCAATAGGAGCGCACAGCATCTCTGTACACACTGATGCCGTGCGCTCCAGGACACCAGCAGTGAAAGGGTCTCCAGCATGAATCCTGTGCCCTGGAGAGCTGGCAGAGCCATGACCTGTGACCACCAGCCTCACACACTACACTTCATAAGGAGGACTAATGACAGCACATACTAAGGCTGGCAGACACACACTACACACGGGGAAAGTCGGTGCAGTGCTGGTAGATCACTGCAAACACAATCCTCGTATTTTTATGAATAAAAATGAATAATTAGATTTTTAATTATGACTAATTAAAAAAACAGAGGCGCTGAACTGACCTATAGAAAGTACCATACAGCACTGTAAATAACCAATCTCACCACTTCATCCCCTGAGCAAATATTTGAATGCTAGTAGAAAGGGGATTAAAAGGTTAATCGACAGGAGGCCAGAGGGGCGCTGCTCAACACCTAATGTCATTGTATTTGATTAATATTAAAAAAATGGCAGCATCGCTGTATCCTAATAACAGTAATCTGCCATTTTCTTCACTGCCAGGTCTTTTTATAGCTGGATCGCTCAATACAGAATATTCAGCCAATCACATTCTAGTTCCCACGGTCATGGGAACCAATCAGAAGCCGATTCTCTGGCAATCAAGCTTAATTGGTGATGAGTCTGACAGCTTGTCAAAACAATTATGTCATATTGGTTAACAAGGTATTTAACCTTAATTTCCATGAGAACCGGCCTGTGATTGGTTCCCATGACCGTGCTATGAAAAGACCTGGAAGTGAAGAAAATGGCAGATTACTGTTATTAGGATACAGAGATGCTGCCATTTTTTTTTTATATACATTAATTAAATACAATGACATTAGGTGTTGAACAGCGCCCCACTGGCCTCCTGTCGATTAACCTTTTAATCTCCTTTCTACTAGCATTTTTCAGTATTAAAATTTAATATATATATACAGTACAGACCAAAAGTTTGGACACACCTTCTCATTCAAAGAGTTTTCTTTATTTTCATGACTATGAAAATTGTAGATTCACACTGAAGGCATCAAAACTATGAATTAACACATGTGGAATTATATACATAACAAAAAAGTGCGAAACAACTGAAAATATGGCATATTCTAGGTTCTTCAAAGTAGCCACCTTTTGCTTTGATTACTGCTTTGCACACTCTTGGCATTCTCTTGATGAGCTTCAAGAGGTAGTCACCTGAAATGGTTTTCACTTCACAGGTGTGCCCTGTCAGGTTTAATAAGTGGGATTTCTTGCCTTATAAATGGGGTTGGGACCATCAGTTGCCTTGTGCAGAAGTCAGGTGGATACATAGCTGATAGTCCTACTGAATAGACTGTTAGAATTTGTATTATGGCAAGAAAAAAGAAGCTAAGTAAAGAAAAACAAGTGGCCATCATTACTTTAAGAAATGAAGGTCAGTCAATCTGAAAAATTGGGAAAACTTTGAAAGTGTCCCCAAGTGCAGTAAAAAAAAACATCAAGCGCTACAAAGAAACTGGCTCACATGCGGACCGCCGTAGGAAAGGAAGACCAAGAGTCACCTCTACTGCGGAGGAGAAGTTCATCCGAGTCACCAGCCTCAGAAAATCGCAGGTTAACAGCAGCTCAGATTAGAGACCAGGTCAATGCCACACAGAGTTCTAGCAGCAGACACATCTCTAGAACAACTGTTAAGAGGAGAATGTGTGAATCAGGCCTTCATGGTAGAATATCTGCTAGGAAACCACTGCTAAGGACAGGCGACAAGCAGAAGAGACTTGTTTGGGCTAAAGAACACAAGGAATGGACATTAGACCAGTGGAAATCTGTGCTTTGGTCTGATGAGTCCAAATTTGAGATCTTTGATTCCAACCACCGTGTCTTTGCGCGACGCAGAAAAGGTGAACAGATGGACTCTACATGACTGGTTCCCACGGTGAAGCACGGAGGAGGAGGTGTGATGGTGTGGGGGTCCCTTGCTGGGGACACTGTTGGGGATTTATTCTAAATTGAAGGCATACTGAACCAGCATGGCTACCACAGCATCTTGCAGCGGCATGCTATTCCATCCGGTTTGCGTTTAGTTGGACCATAATTTATTTTTCAACAGGACAATGACCCCAAACACACCTCCAGGCTGTGTAAGGGCTATTTGATAATGAAGGAGAGTGATGGGGTGCTGCGCCAGATGACCTGTCCTCCAAAGTCACTGGACCTGAACCCAATCGAGATAATTTGGGGTGAGCTGGACCGCAGAGTGAAGGCAAAAGGGCCAACAAGTACTAAGCATCTCTGGTAACTCCTTCAAGACTGTTGGAAGACCATTTCAGGTGATAACTAGAGTTGAGCGAACACCTGGATGTTCGGGTTCGAGAAGTTCGGCCGAACATCCCGGAAATGTTCGGGTTCGGGATCCGAACCCGATCCGAACTTCGTCCCGAACCCGAACCCCATTGAAGTCAATGGGGACCCGAACTTTTCGGCACTAAAAAGGCTGTAAAACAGCCCAGGAAAGAGCTAGAGGGCTGCAAAAGGCAGCAACATGTAGGTAAATCCCCTGCAAACAAATGTGGATAGGGAAATGAATTAAAATAAAAATTAAATAAATAAAAATTAACCAAAATCAATTGGAGAGAGGTTCCATAGCAGAGAATCTGGCTTCCCGTCACCCACCACTGGAACAGTCCATTCTCAGATATTTAGGCCCCGGCACCCAGGCAGAGGAGAGAGGTCCCGTAACAGAGAATCTGTCTTCATGTCAGCAGAGAATTAGTCTGCATGTCATAGCAGAGAATGAGGCTTCACGTCAGCCACCACTGCAACAGTCCATTGGCATATATTTAGGCCCAGCACCCAGGCAGAGGAGGGAGGTCCCGTAACAGAGAATCTGTCTTCATGTCAGCAGAGAATTAGTCTGCATGTCATAGCAGAGAATGAGGCTTCACGTCAGCCACCACTGCAACAGTCCATTGGCATATATTTAGGCCCAGCACACACACAGGCAGAGGAGAGAGGTCCCGTAACAGAGAATCTGGCTTCATGTCAGCAGAGAATCAGTCTGCATGTCATAGCAGAGAATGAGGCTTCACGTCAGCCACCACTGCAACAGTCCATTGGCATATATTTAGGCCCAGCACACACACAGGCAGAGGAGAGAGGTCCCGTAACAGAGAATCTGGCTTCATGTCAGCAGAGAATCAGTCTGCATGTCATAGCAGAGAATGAGGCTTCACGTCAGCCACCACTGCAACAGTCCATTGGCATATATTTAGGCCCAGCACCCAGGCAGAGGAGGGAGGTCCCGTAACAGAGAATCTGTCTTCATGTCAGCAGAGAATTAGTCTGCATGTCATAGCAGAGAATGAGGCTTCACGTCAGCCACCACTGCAACAGTCCATTGGCATATATTTAGGCCCAGCACACACACAGGCAGAGGAGAGAGGTCCCGTAACAGAGAATCTGGCTTCATGTCAGCAGAGAATCAGTCTGCATGTCATAGCAGAGAATGAGGCTTCACGTCAGCCACCACTGCAACAGTCCATTGGCATATATTTAGGCCCAGCACACACACAGGCAGAGGAGAGAGGTCCCGTAACAGAGAATCTGGCTTCATGTCAGCAGAGAATCAGTCTGCATGTCATAGCAGAGAATGAGGCTTCACGTCAGCCACCACTGCAACAGTCCATTGGCATATATTTAGGCCCAGCACCCAGGCAGAGGAGGGAGGTCCCGTAACAGAGAATCTGTCTTCATGTCAGCAGAGAATTAGTCTGCATGTCATAGCAGAGAATGAGGCTTCACGTCAGCCACCACTGCAACAGTCCATTGGCATATATTTAGGCCCAGCACCCAGGCAGAGGAGGGAGGTCCCGTAACAGAGAATCTGTCTTCATGTCAGCAGAGAATTAGTCTGCATGTCATAGCAGAGAATGAGGCTTCACGTCAGCCACCACTGGAACAGTCCATTCTCAGATATTTAGGCCCCGGCACCCAGGCAGAGGAGAGAGGTCCCGTAACAGAGAATCTGTCTTCATGTCAGCAGAGAATTAGTCTGCATGTCATAGCAGAGAATGAGGCTTCACGTCAGCCACCACTGCAACAGTCCATTGGCATATATTTAGGCCCAGCACCCAGGCAGAGGAGAGAGGTCCCGTAACAGACAATCTGGCTTCATGTCAGCAGAGAATCAGTCTGCATGTCATAGCAGAGAATCAGGCTTCACGTCACCCACCACTGCAACAGTCCATTGTCATAAATTTAGGCCCAGCACTAGTGTTGAGCGGCATGTCCCATATTCGAATTCGCGAAATTTTGTGAATATTCGAAAGAATATTCGTAAAATATTCGCGATTATTCAAATTCGTTATTATTTCGCATATGCGATAATTCGAATTATCGCATAATACATATGCTATGCAAAATTCACATGTGCGCTAATGAAATCGCCTTACGAAGATTCGCAACTCAATTCAATCACTAATGTATGAATGCAATGCCCTTTGCCTCTGTTCTGGGACAAGTGTAGATATTCGCATGTGCGCTAATAAAATCGCCTTACGAAGATTCGCACCTCAATCACTTTCTAGGGAATGTGAGACTTTTGGGAATCAATCGAGATACAGTGGGGGGTGATGACAGTAGTTGACAGAGTACAGATCAATGTAATCTGTAAGGTGGAAAGTAAAATAAAAAATACGAATATTCGTAAATCGAATTTTACGAAGTTCTACGTATTCGCGAATATGGTGCTATACTATATGAATGCACAGGCCTTTGCCTCTCTGTTCTGGGGACAAGTGTAGATATTTGCATTTGCGTTAATAAAATCGCCTTACGAAGATTCGCAGCTCAATTCAATCACTAATGTATGAATGCAAAGCCCTTTGCCTCTGTTCTGGGACAAGTGTAGATATTCGCATGTGCGCTAATAAAATCGCCTTACGAAGATTCGCAACTCAATTCACTAATGTATGAATGCAAAGCCCTTTGCCTCTGTTCTGGGACGTGCCGATATTCGCATGTGCGCTAATAAAATCGCCTTACGAAGATTCGCGCCTCAATCACTTTCTAGGCAATGTGAGTAAGATCTGAGCTGTTGGACCTTTGGGAAACAATCAATTATATGTGTACTGTAATTTTGTGGGGGGGGGGGGGAAACAAAAAACGAATATTCGTTTTTACGAATATATAGCACTATATTCGAAATATTCGCGAAATCGCGAAGTTGCGATATTCGCGAAAAAAATTTGCTTTTCGAATATTCGCGCTCAACACTACCCAGCACCCAGGCAGAGGAGAGAGGTCCCGTAACAGAGAATCTGGCTTCATGTCAGCAGAGAATCAGTCTTCATATCATAGCAGAGAATCAGGCTTCACGTCACCCACCACTGTAAGAGTCAATTTTCATAAATTTAGGCCCAGAACCCAGGCAGAGGAGAAAGGTCCCGTAACAGACAATCTGGCTTCATGTCAGCAGAGAATCAGTCTTCATATCATAGCAGAGAATCAGGCTTCACGTCACCCACCACTGCAACAGTCAATTGTCATAAATTTAGGCCCAGCACCCAGGCAGAGGAGAGAGCTCCCGTAACAGAGGATCTGGCTTCATGTCAGCAGAGAATCAGTCTGCATGTCATAGCAGAGAATGAGGCTTCACGTCACCCACCACTGCAACAGTCCATTGGCATATATTTAGGCCTAGCACACAGGCAGAGCAGAGAGGTCCCGTAACAGACAATCTGGCTTCATGTCAGCAGAGAATCAGTCTGCATGTCATAGCAGAGAATGAGGCTTCACGTCACCCACCACTGCAACAGTCCATTGGCATATATTTAGGCCTAGCACACAGGCAGAGCAGAGAGGTCCCGTAACAGACAATCTGGCTTCATGTCAGCAGAGAATCAGTCTGCATGTCATAGCAGAGAATGAGGCTTCACGTCACCCACCACTGCAACAGTCCATTGGCATATATTTAGGCCTAGCACACAGGCAGAGCAGAGAGGTCCCGTAACAGAGGATCTGGCTTCATGTCAGCAGAGAATCAGTCTGCATGTCATAGCAGAGAATGAGGCTTCACGTCACCCACCACTGCAACAGTCCATTGGCATATATTTAGGCCTAGCACACAGGCAGAGCAGAGAGGTCCCGTAACAGACAATCTGGCTTCATGTCAGCAGAGAATCAGTCTGCATGTCATAGCAGAGAATGAGGCTTCACGTCACCCACCACTGCAACAGTCCATTGGCATATATTTAGGCCTAGCACACAGGCAGAGCAGAGAGGTCCCGTAACAGACAATCTGGCTTCATGTCAGCAGAGAATCAGTCTGCATGTCATAGCAGAGAATGAGGCTTCACGTCACCCACCACTGCAACAGTCCATTGGCATATATTTAGGCCTAGCACACAGGCAGAGCAGAGAGGTCCCGTAACAGACAATCTGGCTTCATGTCAGCAGAGAATCAGTCTGCATGTCATAGCAGAGAATGAGGCTTCACGTCACCCACCACTGCAACAGTCCATTGGCATATATTTAGGCCTAGCACACAGGCAGAGCAGAGAGGTCCCGTAACAGAGGATCTGGCTTCATGTCAGCAGAGAATCAGTCTGCATGTCATAGCAGAGAATGAGGCTTCACGTCACCCACCACTGCAACAGTCCATTGGCATATATTTAGGCCTAGCACACAGGCAGAGCAGAGAGGTCCCGTAACAGACAATCTGGCTTCATGTCAGCAGAGAATCAGTCTGCATGTCATAGCAGAGAATGAGGCTTCACGTCACCCACCACTGCAACAGTCCATTGGCATATATTTAGGCCTAGCACACAGGCAGAGCAGAGAGGTCCCGTAACAGACAATCTGGCTTCATGACAGCAGAGAATCAGTCTGCATGTCATAGCAGAGAATGAGGCTTCACGTCAGCCACCACTGCAACAGTCCATTGGCATATATTTAGGCCTAGCACACAGGCAGAGCAGAGAGGTCCCGTAACAGACAATCTGGCTTCATGACAGCAGAGAATCAGTCTGCATGTCATAGCAGAGAATCAGGCTTCACGTCAGCCACCACTGCAACAGTCCATTGTCATAAATTTAGGCCCAGCACCCAGGCAGAGGAGAGAGGTCCCGTAACAGAGAATCTGGCTTCATGTCAGCAGAGAATCAGTCTTCATATCATAGCAGAGAATCAGGCTTCACGTCACCCACCACTGTAAGAGTCAATTTTCATAAATTTAGGCCCAGCACCCAGGCAGAGGAGAGAGGTCCCGTAACAGACAATCTGGCTTCATGTCAGCAGAGAATCAGTCTTCATATCATAGCAGAGAATCAGGCTTCACGTCACCCACCACTGCAACAGTCAATTTTCATAAATTTAGGCCCAGAACCCAGGCAGAGGAGAAAGGTCCCGTAACAGACAATCTGGCTTCATGTCAGCAGAGAATCAGTCTTCATATCATAGCAGAGAATCAGGCTTCACGTCACCCACCACTGCAACAGTCAATTGTCATAAATTTAGGCCCAGCACCCAGGCAGAGGAGAGAGCTCCCGTAACAGAGGATCTGGCTTCATGTCAGCAGAGAATCAGTCTGCATGTCATAGCAGAGAATGAGGCTTCACGTCACCCACCACTGCAACAGTCCATTGGCATATATTTAGGCCTAGCACACAGGCAGAGGAGAGGTTCATTCAACTTTGGGTAGCCTCGCAATATAATGGTAAAATGAAAATAAAAATAGGATTGAATGAGGAAGTGCCCTGGAGTCCAATAATATATGGTTATGGGGAGGTAGTTAATGTCTAATCTGGACAAGGGACGGACAGGTCCTGTGGGATCCATGCCTGGTTCATTTTTATGAACGTCAGCTTGTCCACATTGGCTGTAGACAGGCGGCTGCGTTTGTCTGTAATGACGCCCCCTGCCGTGCTGAATACACGTTCAGACAAAACGCTGGCTGCCGGGCAGGCCAGCACCTCCAAGGCATAAAAGGCTAGCTCTGGCCACGTGGACAATTTAGAGACCCAGAAGTTGAATGGGGCCGAACCATCAGTCAGTACGTGGAGGGGTGTGCACACGTACTGTTCCACCATGTTAGTGAAATGTTGCCTCCTGCTAACACGTTGCGTATCAGGTGGTGGTGCAGTTAGCTGTGGCGTGTTGACAAAAGTTTTCCACATCTCTGCCATGCTAACCCTGCCCTCAGAGGAGCTGGCCGTGACACAGCTGCCTTGGCGACCTCTTGCTCCTCCTCTGCCTTGGCCTTGGGCTTCCACTTGTTCCCCTGTGACATTTGGGAATGCTCTCAGTAGCGTGTCTACCAACGTGCGCTTGTACTCGCGCATCTTCCTATCACGCTCCAGTGCAGGAAGTAAGGTGGGCACATTGTCTTTGTAGCGTGGATCCAGCAGGGTGGCAACCCAGTAGTCCGCACAGGTTAAAATGTGGGCAACTCTGCTGTCGTTGCGCAGGCACTGCAGCATGTAGTCGCTCATGTGTGCCAGGCTGCCCAGGGATAAGGACAAGCTGTCCTCTGTGGGAGGCGTATCGTCATCGTCCTGCCTTTCCCCCCAGCCACGCACCAGTGATGGACCCGAGCTGCGTTGGGTGCCACCCCGCTGTGACCATGCTTCATCCTCATCCTCCTCCACCTCCTCCTCATCCTCGTCCTCCTCGTCCTCCAGTAGTGGGCCCTGGCTGGCCACATTTGTACCTGGCCTCTGCTGTTGCCAAAAACCTCCCTCTGAGTCACTTCGAAGAGACTGGCCTGAAAGTGCTAAAAATGACCCCTCTTCCTCCTCCTCCTCCTCCTCCTCCTGGGCCACCTCCTCTTCCATCATCGCCCTAAGTGTTTTCTCAAGGAGACATAGAAGTGGTATTGTAACGCTGATAACGGTGTCATCGCCACTGGCCATGTTGGTGGAGTACTCGAAACAGCGCAACAGGGCACACAGGTCTCGCATGGAGGCCCAGTCATTGGTGGTGAAGTGGTGCTGTTCTGTAGTGCGACTGACCCGTGCGTGCTGCAGCTGAAACTCCACTATGGCCTGCTGCTGCTCGCACAGTCTGTCCAGCATGTGCAAGGTGGAGTTCCACCTGGTGGGCACGTCGCATATGAGGCGGTGAGCGGGAAGGCCGAAGTTACGCTGTAGCGCAGACAGGCGAGCAGCAGCAGGATGTGAACGCCGGAAGCGCGAACAGACGGCCCGCACTTTATGCAGCAGCTCTGACATGTCGGGGTAGTTGTGAATGAACTTCTGCACCACCAAATTCAGCACATGCGCCAAGCAAGGGATGTGCGTCAAATTGGCTAGTCCCAGAGCTGCAACGAGATTTCGCCCATTATCACACACCACCAGGCCGGGCTTGAGGCTCACCGGCAGCAACCACTCGTCGGTCTGTTGTTCTATACCCCGCCACAACTCCTGTGCGGTGTGGGGCCTGTCCCCCAAACATATGAGTTTCAGAATGGCCTGCTGACGTTTACCCCGGGCTGTGCTGAAGTTGGTGGTGAAGGTGTGTGGCTGACTGGATGAGCAGGTGGAAGAAGAGGAGGAGGAAGCCGAGAAGGAGGAGGTGGCAACAGGAGGCAAAGAATGTTGCCCTGCGATCCTTGGCGGCGGAAGGACGTGCGCCAAACAGCTCTCCGCCTGGGGCCCAGCTGCCACTACATTTACCCAGTGTGCAGTTAGGGAGATATAGCGTCCCTGGCCGTGCTTACTGGTCCACGTATCTGTGGTTAGGTGGACCTTGCTACAGATGGCGTTGCGCAGTGCACACTTGATTTTATCGGATACTTGGTTGTGCAGGGAAGGCACGGCTCTCTTGGAGAAGTAGTGCCGGCTGGGAACAACATACTGTGGGACAGCAAGCGACATGAGCTGTTTGAAGCTGTCTGTGTCCACCAGCCTAAATGACAGCATTTCATAGGCCAGTAGTTTAGAAATGCTGGCATTCAGGGCCAGGGATCGAGGGTGGCTAGGTGGGAATTTACGCTTTCTATCAAATGTTTGTGAGATGGAGAGCTGAACGCTGGCGTGTGACATGGTTGAGACGCTTGGTGACGGAGGTGGTGGTGGTGGTGTTGGTGGTACATCCCCTGTTTGCTGGGCGGCAGGTGCCAACGTTCCTCCAGAGGCGGAGGAAGAGGCCGAGGCGGCAGCAGCAGAATAGGCCGAGGCGGCAGCAGCAGAAGAGGTAGCAGGGGGAGCCTGAGTGACTTCCTTGGTTTTAAGGTGTTTACTCCACTGCAGTTCATGCTTTGCATGCAGGTGCCTGGTCATGCAGGTTGTGCTCAGGTTCAGAACGTTAATGCCTCGCTTCAGGCTCTGATGGCACAGCGTGCAAACCACTCGGGTCTTGTCGTCAGCACATTGTTTGAAGAAGTGCCATGCCAGGGAACTCCTTGAAGCTGCCTTTGGGGTGCTCGGTCCCAGATGGCGGCGGTCAGTAGCAGGCGGAGTCTCTTGGCGGCGGGTGTTCTGCTTTTGCCCACTGCTCCCTCTTTTGCTACGCTGTTGGCTCGGTCTCACCACTGCCTCTTCCTCCGAACTGTGAAAGTCAGTGGCACGACCTTCATTCCATGTGGGGTCTAGGACCTCATCGTCCCCTGCATCGTCTTCCACCCAGTCTTGATCCCTGACCTCCTGTTCAGTCTGCACACTGCAGAAAGACGCAGCAGTTGGCACCTGTGTTTCGTCATCATCAGAGACATGCTGAGGTGGTATTCCCATGTCCTCATCATCAGGAAACATAAGTGGTTGTGCGTCAGTGCATTCTATGTCTTTCACCGCTGGGGAAGGGCTAGGTGGATGCCCTTGGGAAACCCTGCCAGCGGAGTCTTCAAACAGCATAAGAGACTGCTGCATAACTTGAGGCTGAGACAGTTTCCCTGGTATGCATGGGGGTGATGTGACAGACTGATGGGGTTGGTTTTCAGGCGCCATCTGTGCGCTTTCTGCAGAAGACTGGGTGGGAGATAATGTGAACGTGCTGGATCCACTGTCGGCCACCCAATTGACTAATGCCTGTACCTGCTCAGGCCTTACCATCCTTAGAACGGCATTGGGCCCCACCATATATCGCTGTAAATTCTGGCGGCTACTGGGACCTGAGGTAGTTGGTACACTAGGACGTGTGGATGTGGCAGAACGGCCACGTCCTCTCCCAGCACCAGAGGGTCCACTAACACCACCACGACCATGTCCACGTCCGCGTCCCTTACTAGATGTTTTTCTCATTGTTATGGTTCACCACAACAACAAATATATTATTTGGCCCAATGTATTGTATTCAAATTCAGCGGGATATAAATTTGAGGCCTAGTATTTAGGCGCTGGGTGACCGGTATGGATTTAGTGACAGAATTAGACTTGGAAATGCACAGAAGCGTGTGTGTGTGAAGTTATTCTGAATGACCCAATGTGCACCTTGAATATTATATACCCTTTTAGGGATAGATTTCAAATAGCTCTGATATAGCAGAAACCACTAAATTATGAAATTGCTAAATTGGGAATTGTACTTCAACCCAGAACAAAAAATGTGCTTTGACGGACACTAAATATCTTGCCCAGCAACAACAGTACAACGGTGGGTAACGAGAGATTTAGAGGGAATTAAATTTGAGGCCTAGTATTTAGGCGCTGGGTCACCGGTATGGATTTAGTGACAGAATTAGACTTGGAAATACACAGTAGCGGGTGTGTGTGAAGTTATTCTGAATGACCCTATGTGCACCTTCAATATTATATACCCTTTTAGGGATAGATTTCAAATAGCTCTGATATAGCAGAAACCACTAAATTATGAAATTGCTAAATTGGGAATTGTACTTCAACCCAGAACAAAAAATGTGCTTTGACGGACACTAAATATCTTGCCCAGCAACAACAGTACAGCGGTGGGTAACGAGAGATTTAGAGGGAATTAAATTTGAGGCCTAGTATTTAGGCGCTGGGTCACCGGTATGGATTTAGTGACAGAATTAGACTTGGAAATGCACAGAAGCGTGTGTGTGAAGTTATTCTGAATGACCCAATGTGCACCTTCAATATTATATACCCTTTTTGGGATAGATTTCAAATAGCTCTGATATAGCAGGAACCACTAAATTATGAAATTGCTAAATTGGGAATTGTACTTCAACCCAGAACAAAAAATGTGCTTTGACGGACACTAAATAACTTTCCCAGCTACAACAGGACAACGGTAACGAGAGATTTAGAGGGATTTAAATTTGAGGCCTAGTATTTAGGCGCTGGGTGACAGGTATGGGTTTAGTGACAGAATTAGACTTGGAAATACACAGTAGCGGGTGTGTGTGAAGTTATTCTGAATGACCCTATGTGCACCTTCAATATTATATACCCTTTTAGGGATAGATTTCAAATAGCTCTGATATAGCAGAAACCACTAAATTATGAAATTGCTAAATTGGGAATTGTACTTCAACCCAGAACAAAAAATGTGCTTTGACGGACACTAAATATCTTGCCCAGCAACAACAGTACAGCGGTGGGTAACGAGAGATTTAGAGGGAATTAAATTTGAGGCCTAGTATTTAGGCGCTGGGTCACCGGTATGGATTTAGTGACAGAATTAGACTTGGAAATACACAGTAGCGGGTGTGTGTGAAGTTATTCTGAATGACCCTATGTGCACCTTCAATATTATATACCCTTTTTGGGATAGATTTCAAATAGCTCTGATATAGCAGGAAACCACTAAATTATGAAATTGCTAAATTGGGAATTGTACTTCAACCCAGAACAAAAAATGTGCTTTGACGGGCACTAAATAACTTTCCCAGCTACAACAGGACAACGGTAACGAGAGATTTAGAGGGATTTAAATTTGAGGCCTAGTATTTAGGCGCTGGGTGACAGGTATGGGTTTAGTGACAGAATTAGACTTGGAAATACACAGTAGCGGGTGTGTGTGAAGTTATTCTGAATGACCCTATGTGCACCTTCAATATTATATACCCTTTTAGGGATAGATTTCAAATAGCTCTGATATAGCAGAAACCACTAAATTATGAAATTGCTAAATTGGGAATTGTACTTCAACCCAGAACAAAAAATGTGCTTTGACGGACACTAAATATCTTGCCCAGCAACAACAGTACAGCGGTGGGTAACGAGAGATTTAGAGGGAATTAAATTTGAGGCCTAGTATTTAGGCGCTGGGTCACCGGTATGGATTTAGTGACAGAATTAGACTTGGAAATACACAGTAGCGGGTGTGTGTGAAGTTACTTCTGAATGACCCTATGTGCACCTTCAATATTATATACCCTTTTGGGATAGATTTCAAATAGCTCTGATATAGCAGGAACCACTAAATTATGAAATTGCTAAATTGGGAATTGTATTTCAACCCAGAACAAGAAATGTGCTTGAACGGACACTAAATAACTTCGCCCAGCTAACAGCACTAGGGACGAGAGATTTAGCTGGATATTAAATTTGAGGCCTAGTATTTAGGCGCTGGGTGACAGGTATGGGTTTAGTGACAGAATTAGACTTGGAAATACACAGTAGCGGGTGTGTGTGAAGTTATTCTGAATGACCCTATGTGCACCTTCAATATTATATACCCTTTTAGGGATAGATTTCAAATAGCTCTGATATAGCAGAAACCACTAAATTATGAAATTGCTAAATTGGGAATTGTACTTCAACCCAGAACAAAAAATGTGCTTTGACGGACACTAAATATCTTGCCCAGCAACAACAGTACAGCGGTGGGTAACGAGAGATTTAGAGGGAATTAAATTTGAGGCCTAGTATTTAGGCGCTGGGTCACCGGTATGGATTTAGTGACAGAATTAGACTTGGAAATACACAGTAGCGGGTGTGTGTGAAGTTATTCTGAATGACCCAATGTGCACCTTCAATATTATATACCCTTTTTGGGATAGATTTCAAATAGCTCTGATATAGCAGGAACCACTAAATTATGAAATTGCTAAATTGGGAATTGTACTTCAACCCAGAACAAAAAATGTGCTTTGACGGGCACTAAATAACTTTCCCAGCTACAACAGGACAACGGTAACGAGAGATTTAGAGGGATTTAAATTTGAGGCCTAGTATTTAGGCGCTGGGTGACAGGTATGGGTTTAGTGACAGAATTAGACTTGGAAATACACAGTAGCGGGTGTGTGTGAAGTTATTCTGAATGACCCTATGTGCACCTTCAATATTATATACCCTTTTTAGGGATAGATTTCAAATAGCTCTGATATAGCAGAAACCACTAAATTATGAAATTGCTAAATTGGGAATTGTACTTCAACCCAGAACAAAAAATGTGCTTTGACGGACACTAAATATCTTGCCCAGCAACAACAGTACAGCGGTGGGTAACGAGAGATTTAGAGGGAATTAAATTTGAGGCCTAGTATTTAGGCGCTGGGTCACCGGTATGGATTTAGTGACAGAATTAGACTTGGAAATACACAGTAGCGGGTGTGTGTGAAGTTATTCTGAATGACCCTATGTGCACCTTCAATATTATATACCCTTTTTGGGATAGATTTCAAATAGCTCTGATATAGCAGGAACCACTAAATTATGAAATTGCTAAATTGGGAATTGTACTTCAACCCAGAACAAAAAATGTGCTTTGACGGGCACTAAATAACTTTCCCAGCTACAACAGGACAACGGTAACGAGAGATTTAGAGGGATTTAAATTTGAGGCCTAGTATTTAGGCGCTGGGTGACAGGTATGGGTTTAGTGACAGAATTAGACTTGGAAATACACAGTAGCGGGTGTGTGTGAAGTTATTCTGAATGACCCTATGTGCACCTTCAATATTATATACCCTTTTTGGGATAGATTTCAAATAGCTCTGATATAGCAGAAACCACTAAATTATGAAATTGCTAAATTGGGAATTGTACTTCAACCCAGAACAAAAAATGTGCTTTGACGGACACTAAATATCTTGCCCAGCAACAACAGTACAGCGGTGGGTAACGAGAGATTTAGAGGGAATTAAATTTGAGGCCTAGTATTTAGGCGCTGGGTCACCGGTATGGATTTAGTGACAGAATTAGACTTGGAAATACACAGTAGCGGGTGTGTGTGAAGTTACTCTGAATGACCCTATGTGCACCTTCAATATTATATACCCTTTTTGGGATAGATTTCAAAGAGCTCTGATATAGCAGGAACCACTAAATTATGAAATTGCTAAATTGGGAATTGTATTTCAACCCAGAACAAGAAATGTGCTTGAACGGACACTAAATAACTCGCCCAGCTACAGCACTAG
The DNA here is from genome assembly GCF_014858855.1 of Bufo gargarizans. Taxonomy (NCBI): domain Eukaryota; kingdom Metazoa; phylum Chordata; class Amphibia; order Anura; family Bufonidae; genus Bufo; species Bufo gargarizans. The sequence goes on from NC_058082.1 coordinate 403,857,960, forward strand.
GGACAGATTTAGCTGGATATAAATTTGAGGCCTAGTATTTAGGCGCTGGGTGACCGGTATGGATTTAGTGACAGAATTAGACTGGGATATGGCCAAAAAATGAACAGACTATTGCTGGTTAAATGCACTTGGTGTGACAGCTTCACCCTGATGTAGGCTTTAGCCAAAAAACAACCACACCATTGAGGGTTAAATGCACTTGGTGACAGGCGCAGCTTGCCCCTGATTTTGTATATGGCCAAAAAATGAACAGACTATTGCTGGTTAAATGCACTTGGTGTGACAGCTTCACCCTGATGTAGGCTTTAGCCAAAAAACAACCACACCATTGAGGGTTAAATGCACTTGGTGACAGGCGCAGCTTGCCCCTGATTTTGTATATGGCCAAAAAATGAACAGACTATTGCTGGTTAAATGCACTTGGTGTGACAGCTTCACCCTGATGTAGGCTTTAGCCAAAAAACAACCACACCATTGAGGGTTAAATGCACTTGGTGACAGGCGCAGCTTGCCCCTGATTTTGTATATGGCCAAAAAATGAACAGACTATTGCTGGTTAAATGCACTTGGTGTCACAGCTTCACCCTGATGTAGGCTTTAGCCAAAAAACAACCACACCATTGAGGGTTAAATGCACTTGGTCGCAGCTTGTGCTGGCGCACCACAAGACACAAAATGGCCGCCGATCACCCCAGAAAAATGAGACTGACAAACGGTCTGTGCAGCCTAAAAACAGTGAGCAATTGAGGATCAGCAGCTCAATGATCCACAGCTGCAGATCGATCAGTTAATCAAGTCCTTTGGAGGAGTTAATCTGCCTAATCTCGCCCTACTGTCGCAGCCGCAACCTCTCCCTACGCTAATCAGAGCAGAGTGACGGGCGGCGCTATGTGACTCCAGCTTAAATAGAGGCTGGGTCACATGGTGCTCTGGCCAATCACAGCCATGCCAATAGTAGGCATGGCTGTGATGGCCTCTTGGGGCAAGTAGTATGACGCTTGTTGATTGGCTGCTTTGCAGCCTTTCAAAAAGCGCCAAGAAAGCGTCACAAAAGCGCGAAGAAAGCGACGAACACCGAACCCGAACCCGGACTTTTACGAAAATGTCCGGGTTCGGGTCCGTGTCACGGACACCCCAAAATTCGGTACGAACCCGAACTATACAGTTCGAGTTCGCTCATCCCTAGTGATAACCTCTTGAAGCTCATCAAGAGAATGCCAAGAGTGTGCAAAGCAGTAATCAAAGTAAAAGGTGGCTACTTTGAAGAGCCTAGAATATGACATATTTTCAGTTGTTTCACACTTTTTTGTTATGTATATAATTCCACATGTGTTAATTCATAGTTTTGATGCCTTCAGTGGGAATGCCCAATATGTTAATACCAAGTATCGGTACAGACCAATAGTGAGCGGGGGCTCGGGGGGGGCAAATACAAACTTTGCCCGGAGGCCCATAGAACTGTAGTTAAGCCACTGCTATTAACTCTTTTGTTATGATTGTCCTGTACTCGCACCTCACCAACAGCAAAACCAAGGCTACCCCACCTTCCAACAGGCAGTGTGCCCTTGGGAAATAATGGCATTAGGTGCAATGCCTCCTCACTGAATCGCCCAGGGGGGCGGGGAGTAAAACAGTCACCACTGCAAGTGCCACTAACATCCACTCCCATCCTCTCCACACTCTTCCTCTCTGGGTTGCTTCACCTGGTACCAGATTCTAATCTCACTCCTAAATGTGCTCACATTTACATTCTCAAGAACAAGCTATACTATAGACCTGGTGATATGACTCTGACAAGTCAAGGAGTAGAGAAGTCACAAAAACAATGCGATAATTGGTTTCTGGTTCAAGTATGAAGGTTGTATATCAAATTCAGGGTCAAGTACTGTATAAGAGCTTTTCATGGAGCTGTAAAAGAGCTATCATAATGGGTGCATTAGCTCTCTACAGTACTTCACATTTCTTACAGAAGCATAAAGAGTTTTGTTTCAGTTGGATAACATTTGAATCTGATACAAAAAAATACTAGCATGCTGCATGCTTATAGGGGTGGCTTTCTATGCCCAACTGATCCTATACAGGAGTGCAGAGAGGCAATATGTCTCCATACTAAAGGAGCTGTAAAGGCAATGTGTACTGCCATACAAGCTCTGTGCAGAAGGCTCTGCCATATGCATGCGTTCTTAGGACTAGGATGTTCTAATACTGACACTGTACTATATATTTCTTAAAAACATGGACAAGGTGTTGTTTAAGCCCTGGGGTACAACCATTACAATGTTAATATTTAAATTAATATCCCCTTTTTGAAAGTGTCTCATTCCCCATTATTAAGCAATCGCAGAAGCAGGGATTTATTTTTATTTTTATATATATACGGTGAAGCGTACAGCTATATGAAACATTAATAGCAAGCAAATAAAATCTGTTCATACAAATTCAGTTTCATACATTAAACTTGCTGTCTACATATCTTGAAAATCTAATATTCTTTATTTATAAATCACCAACATATTCTGCACTACATTACAAATCAGAGGGTAAGTGAAGACCCTGCTGACAAAAGCTTGCAATTCATGAGGATTGATGGTAAACAGAGTGAATACTGCATTAGTGACAAGTCACCAGCAAGCACAAGATACAGTACGGTATATGTTGTGTTTTTTAGTGATGATCGGGCATGCTCGGCCGAGTACCGCATATGCTCGAGCACAATGCTTGAGTCTCCTCCCCGCATGCAGCCAATAAATGTGCAGGTAAGTACTGCCCTCACTGTAATGCCAGTAGCCATGTTAGCTACTGCCTCTACAGTGATTGGCTGGCCTAATATAGCACCCGATGACGCATTTTCGGCTCATTTGTAGTCAGGTAGCACTGAACATAGGAAGGGACATGTATAGGGAGTGTAATTGAATTTTTTTTTGGTACCAAAACGTTTCAGAGACCCAAAAGTCTTTATAAGGACTATTGTGTATGACAGCAGCCATATATGTTTGTAGCGCAACCTGCGCTAAATTGCTCAGTGTTAGGGAGAGCTGTGCGTTGGAAGGGACAGACAGTGTAGGGAGTGTAATAGGAAGATTTTTATACAAAAAACTTTTCAGAGACCCAAAAGTCCTTTTAAGGACTATTGTGTGTGACAGCAGCAATATATACTTTTAGTGCATCCTGTGCTAAATACTGTGCAATAGGCCGCTGCGGACAATTAAATTATTTGCGCCACATCTCCTGTTTAAAGTGTGCGCAAATTCTAAAATATCAGTGATATCCAGTGTACCTTTTTGCGTAGACAGTGTCTGCTGTGGACAGTTAAATTATCTGCGCCACATCTCCTGTTTAAAGTGTGCGCATCCTAAAATATCAGTGACATCGAGTGCACTTTTTCCGTAGCCACTGCGAACAGTGACACTATCTGTGGTACCTTGTCCTGTATAAAGTTTCCTAATCACAAATACCTTTGTCAATTTTTTTGCACATACACTTCCAAATCCTATGCTACTGTACATGTGACATAATTTCGAGCATATATCACCTTTAAAATGAAGAAGGCGAGCAGTAAGGGATGGGGAAGTGGCCGTGATGCTGATGGTGCACGCAGAGGCCATGGCCCTTGGTGTGGAGAAACTGTGTCTGCTGCCAGAGAACAATAAAAACAATCATCCATGATACCTAGCTTCATGTCCCATGAAGGACACTACTCTTGAAGTCAGACCAGTGCAACCAGGTGATCGGTTGGATTGCAGCAGATAATGCTTCCAGTCAGTTAAGCACCATCCTGTCTTCCACCAAGTCCAGTCTCAGTAGCCAGGAGTCTGGTCAACACAATCCTCACCCTGATCCTGCTACCTCTCACCATGTACAGTCTGGGCAAACAAGTGATCTTACACTTGTGATATTCCGAGGACCTATTTTCATCGCCATTACTTGATTTGGCCCTCTCGCCAAGCATGCTTGATTCCCAACCTCTTGAGCATCCAGAGTCACAAGAACATGATGGTGGGGAACGGCAATTAGTGTTTAATCAGGTGGATGATGATGAGACATAGTTGCCAATAAGTCAACCGCAATTACTGTCTCAAGAAGTTGATAAAGAGGATGAGACACAGTTGTCAATCACTGAGGTTGTGGTTAGGTCAACAAATCAGGAGGATGATCAGAGTGAGGAAGTGGAAAAGGAGGTGGTGGACGATGCGGTCACTGACTCAACCTGGGAAGGTGGAAAGCCAAGCGAGGACAGCAGTAAAGAGTGGGAGGGATCTGCAGCACAGCAACAGGCTGGAAGAGGCAGTGGGGTGGCAAAAGGGAGAAGGCGGGCCACACCAAACAGGCCCACAACTGTTCCACAGAGAACCCCCTTACGGAAATCTCCCTTGCCAAGGGGTAGATGTTCCGCAGTATGGCGCATTTTTTTAGGAAAATGCGTATGACAAAAGAATAGTAGTTTGTAACCTGTGCCATATAAAAATGAGCGTGAACACTAGCAACCTCACCACCAGCAGCCACATGGCATCCAAGCACTGTAATCAGACAAACGCCTGGGTCAACAATCTGCGGGTCACACCACTTCCTCCTCTTCCCCTGCGTTACGTTCTGGCCAATCCCCTGTCGAAGGTGCAGACCCAGATGCCTCCCGCCCTGCACCTAGACCTTCACAAGCACCATCAGCAACCACATCCACTTCCGCGTCCCAGCGCAGCATCTATTTGTCCTTACACCAGGCCTTTGAATGCAAGCAAAAATACCCAGCCACCCACCCACAGGCCATAGCACTAAATGAGCAGATTTCCAAATTACTGGCCCCGGAAATGTTGCAATTTAGGCTTGTGGACACTGAGGCCTTCCGCAGCCTGATGTCGGCAGCTGTCCCGCGTTACGCAGTTCCCAGCCGCCACTTTTTTTCAAGGTGTGCCGACCCCGCCTTACACCATGTGTCCCGTAACATCACACGTGCTCTAACCAACGCAGTTACTGGGAAGGTCCACTTAATCACGGACACATGGACAAGTACATTTGGCCAGGGATGCTACATTTCCCTGACGGCACACTGGGTGAATGTTGTGGAGGCCAGGAGCGAGTCGTACCCTGGTCGATCAGGGTTTCAGTCAGCACCTACATTAGTGGCTCCAAACCCCACTTCTTCTCCTCCGCCTCCTGCTCCACTTCCACCTCTGATTTATCCATGTGCAGCACCAGTCAGTCTTCACAAATAACACAGGCGTGTTGGATATTGAAGGGGTTAAATATGGTCACCGAGGGATCTCGGACCATAACCCAATTATTACAAATATAAAGACAAAAAAAAATGAAAACTTCAGAAGGATGCACATAAATATAGGGTGGATAAATATAATGGGGATACATGAAAGAATCTTGAAGGAGATAGGGGAGTTTTTTGTGATGAATGATGATTCAGCGTCAGTTAACACAATGTTTGGGAGGCTGCGAAGGCCTATATGAGAGGGATTTTTATGAAGTACACGGTAATATATAATAAAGAGATAGGGGAGAAAATAACCAATCTACAACAAGAGGTGGACGAGTATGAGGATAATTATATCAAAAATCCTATAGAAAGAAATTATGAGGCCTGGACAGACAAAGCTTTAAAACTGGAAGATGAGCGACTCTTAATGGCAGAGCAACAGAAAGAAAATTATGTGAGGGATAATTATATCTATGTGCATATACCGGGTAAAAAGTTAGCGGCCCTAGTAGCGACACAGACAAAAAAAAAAATTATATACTTTAGATACTATTAGATAAAACAGGAAATAAAATCATTGAACACGCGGCGAAAATAGAATTGTTTCAAGAATACTTTAAAGACCTATACAATACTAAGATAAATAAGAATCCGGTACAAATTCAACAGTTTCTGGAGACAATAACTATCTCTATGTTAAAATCAGAGCAAAGTGAGAAATTGGAGGCCCCCTTGAATGCCCTGGAAGTGGACAAAATATTATGCTAAATATAAATAAATATTAACCCCGAAACTATTGACAATGTGGGACGACTCGAGAAAGACAGGGAAACTGCCAGATTCATTGAGAGAGGCATTAATTACATTGATTCTAAAACCGGGGAAAGATCCAACCCTTTTGGACTCATATGGTCCCATTTCGCTAATTAACACTGATAATAAAATATTGGCAAAGATTTGGGCAAGTAGACTTAGAAGTGTGGTATCGGGACTGGTACATGAGGATCAGAAGGGCTTCATGTCAGGTAAAACCACAACGGATAATGTCATGCGCTATTTTGTGAACACCCAGCTTGAGCCCGATAATAGCGGTGAACGACTGATTGTTACATTGGATGCCTCAAAGGAGTTTGACACTGTAGAATGGCCTTTTTTGATGGCAACATTTAATTTTATATCCTGGGTAAATCTGCTATATACGGAAATCTCAGCAAAAGTGATATTCTAATAATATACACATCCGTAGGGGGGTTAGACAGGGATGCCCTCTCTCCCCCCTGCTTTTTCCTATAGCCATGGAGCAGTTAGCAGGATATGATCAGGCAAGATGCAGCAATTGAGGGTTTAAGGTTTGGTGAACATGAGGAAAACATTTCCTTATATGCGGATGACATTATGTTGTTTGTAGGCTCACATAGATCCTTGACAAAGATTTTTCAGGTCTTTGATCGATATGGTGAATACTCTGGGCTTAAAATAAATCGGTCTAAGTCAGCATGCGTCCTGATTGATCCTCTGAACAGTTTTATTCCAGGATTAACAAACCAGTTAAATGCTTAGGTATTCAAATAACCCTGAATCCCAAAGATTATATTCAATAAAAGAAATAAAGAAAAAAATTGAGGTATGGAAAAGATTGTACGTCTCGATGGCAGGTCGTATCTCCTTGGTGAAAATGTGCCTGTTACCATCCCTTCCTATGGAATTCACCGATAATAATCCCCCCAAAAATATTTAAGATAATAACTAGCATATTAATGGACCTGATCTGGCGAGGAAAAAAACAAGGATAAAAGCACAAATATTGTGTATCCACGAGAGGGAGGGCGGATTATCAGTTCCAGATGTGGAACTTTATTTTATTTCCGGGCAAATAAAAAACCTAATAATCTGAAGTAATACGCAAAGTTATAAATCTATGATCGTAGGAATGTAATGTTTTTCAATTAATTGAAGCTGGGATTTTGAGACAACGGAGTAGTAACAAGATACCGCTCTTTGAGCTGATGGGTATGGTTTGGAGACAGGCAAGGAAACTGTGGAACCAGATGGGGTAATATCCATCTTACTGATCTGATGCTGATCGAGCAGACAGTGTGGTGGAAACATGGAGTCTACAAACTGGGCCAGATATGGAAGCAAGGTGACATAATAATATACGAAGACCTTAAAAAAGAGTACAAACCTTGCAACTCAGAAGTGGGATTCTTCTACCTACAGTTAAAATGCGCAGTACGAAGGTTGGTAGGAAAAACTACACAAATAGAGACCCTTCCGCAGCTGCTGCTTAATATATCTAGATTAACAGCAGGGGGGAAGTTAGTCTCAAAAATATATAAATGTTTGCTACATCAAAAGACTAAGGGAAGAGTGACTTCCAGCCTAAATTATAAATGGAGAGAGGTTTTAAATCCCCAGCATAAAGAGTTTTGAGTAACAGAAATACAGCAAAATAATAGGGTCTCAAAGAATTTTTCACATAGGATCACCAAATTTTATATACTAAACTGTCTTTATTATTCCCCTGAGAAACTCATGAAATATTATAAACCTTAAGTATTTAGTTGTTTAAAATGTGGGGAAATAGGGGTGGACGATGTCCATATACTCTGGAACTGTAGAATGATTTAGGAATTCTGGGGACAGGTTAAGGACAAAATAGAGCAATATCATCAGTTTATAGTACCTAATAAATGTGAGATTTGTGTACTGGAAGTCATCGATAAAACAGACACCCCCCAAACATCAAGAAATTGCATCCAAACTCCTCTTTCAGGCAAGGAAATGTATTATGGGACATTGAGGAGGTAGGGCTTCCCCCTCAATTAAAGAATTGGAGAGGCTCACTAAAAATGCACTAACAAGAGAAGAATTCCATTTGGTAAATATTCAAAAGAAAAATAGATTTGCAAAACTATGGAAGATATGGCTAGGGTAAGTTTTTTCTGACATTCCTTGGATGTTTTTGGTCACTTTTTTCTCCAGTGCGCTGGGGCCCCCGGGGGTTGGGGAGGGAGAGAATGCATAGAGGTATTATAACTTTTTTTCTTTATTTTTTGTTTTATTATTATTTTTTCAGGCAGAAAATGGGGGGGGGTGTTATACAAGGAACTGTAACTTTAAAGTTGTTATGATGTTTTGTATGATGCAAGAAAATATATAACAAAGATTATTTAATTAAAAAAAAGTTGGTGGCGGCTTCTGAGCTCGGCAAGCTTAGACACATCCCATGCCTAGCCCAAGTGTTCAACCTTGTGGTTCAGTGGTTTCTCAAAACCTACCCCAATTTGTCTGAGCTACTGGTGAAGGTGAGTCGCGTGAGTGCACATTTCCACAAGTCATTGACAGCTTCAGCCAATCTGTCAACAATGCAGCAGCTCACTGGCTGTTGTGCGACATGAACATGCGCTGGAACTCCATGTTCCACATGTTGGCCAGGCTTTGTGAGCAGCAGAGGACAGTAGTGGAATACCAGCTGAAACATGGTCGCTGCCTTTCCAGTCAGCTTCCACAATTCACTAGCGAGGAGTGGACATGGATGTCTGACCTCTGTGAGGTTTGAAGAAACTTTGAGGAATCAACACAGATGGTGAGCGGCGATAACGCTATTAGCGTAACCATCCCACTTCTATGTCTACTCAAACGCTCGCTGCTCACAATTAAGGATGACACTTTGCATGTGGAAGAGGTGGAAATGGGGGATGACATTACACAGGGTGATAGCCAGACCACCCTCAGTTCATCTTCTCAGCAGGAATTGGACGATGAAGAGGAGGAGGAGCAGGAGACGGTTGCCTCCACTACAGAGGGTATTATCCATGGAAGTTTAATTCCATCTGTTCAGCGTGGGTGGGCAGAAGAGGAGGAAAAGGATGAGGAGATTGAGAGTAATCCCCTGATGATGACAGGGAAGTCTTGCCTGTTGGTACTCTGGCACACATGGCTGACTTCATGTTAGGCTGCCTTTCCCGCGACCCGCGCGTTATACGCATTTTATACAACATGGATTACTGGTTGTTCACCCTTGTCGACCCCCGCTACAAGGAGAACTTCTCATCTCTCATTCCTCTGGTGGAGATGACAAGCAAAACGGTGCCATACTAAAAGATCCTTGTTGAAAAAATTGCTCCAAAAATTTCCATTTGACAACGCTGGCGGCAGAGTCCATAGTTCCTTGGCCAACCGAGGAGGGGAGACAAGAGGAACACACAGCAGTTCCATCAGAGGCAGGGCAACACTCTCCAAAGCCTGGGGCAGTTTCACGACACCCCGCCAGCACCCTCACCCTGATGCCAGGCCTACTGTCACAAGGAGGGACATTTTTGGGAATATGGTGAAGGAGTACATAACAGACCATGTCAGCGTCCTCAATGATGCAAAGCCTGGCCAGTTTCATGATACCCCTCCAGCACCTTCACCCTGATGCGCTGCCTAGTGTCACAAGGAGGGAAACATTTTGAAAGATGGTGAAGGAGTACATAGCAGACCGTGTCAGCATCCTCAATGATTCCTCAGTGCCTTACAAGTACTGGGTGTCCAAGCTGGACACGTGGCACAAACTGGCACTCTACACCTTGGAGGTGCTGGCCTGCCCTGCCGCCAGCGTTTTGTCTGAGCAGGTATTTAGTGCTGCTGGTGGCATTATAACAGATAAGCTTATCCATCTTTCAACTAAAAATGCTGACAGGTTGACTCTTATAAAAATGAACAAGGCCTGGATTGACCACGAGTTATCGACACCACAAGAGGAAAGCTGATCAACATAAAGGCACTTTAAATGTGTTGTTTATAATGTACTGAATACACTGTATTCCCATGCACTCCTTCCACCACAAACAAGGGTATACGGCTGAATCTTTCTTTTCTCATCCTCCTTCTCCTCTTCCATCATTAGTGATGGACAAACATCTGCCGGGACGGTTCGCGAACGCGATCGCACGAACATGATCAAATGTTCACGAACCGCAAGTTTGCAGCGGGTTCCATTCATTTTACTAACAGGTGAACCTGCACTATACAGTACCCAAATGCACTATAAAGTAAGTATATTGGTATATAACACCACACTTCAATCAGTTTTTTTTGGGGGGGGCGACTGGTATATCACACCAGTAGAAATGATTTGTTCCAATAATACTTGTCCCTCTATATACCTGTAGTATCGCAGCAGAACCGCACACAACTGCTGCACAATACAAATGCACTAGAATATACTTTCTAACATAGAAAGTATATTATAACATTGTACAAGGAAGGTAATCCATTAGAATATACATAAAGATAAAACATAACCTTTAATAATGTTACTATGAGGGTCCATTCACAGGTCCGTAAGTGTTTTGCGGAACCGCAAAACATGGACACTAGCAATGTGCATTCCGCAATTTGCGTACCGCACATCGCTGGCACTATAATAGAAAATGCCTAATCTTGTCTGCAATTGTGGACAAGAATAGGACATGTTCTATTTTTTTGCAGAAACGGAAGCATGGATGCGGAGGTGCGGTTCCGCAAATGCGGATGCAGACAGCACATTCCGGCCCCATTGAAAATGAATGGGTATGCGGAATGCATGCAGACCCATTTTGCAGATGTGTGAATGGAAAAGGTATCCCTCAAAAGGAAAATAAATAAAATTATTAAAGTTAAGCAAAAAGCATAGATGTGGTAGGCAATAACAAGTGCTAGGTGGCACTAAATCAGGCGCTTGGCAGCACCAAATTAGAAACCATATGTCCTACCACAATCCGGGGGGTTCCAGTGCACATCCATGAAAGCAAAAAACATCCATTAAAGCAAAAAACATCTATCCCGGGCTAGATGATTGACGATGTGGTATTGAAGGACAGGGTAGGTAAAGAACTGTCCCTGATATTGCCCCACAGGGGGATGCCATTCTGTCCCTGATAGCCTAACCACAGACCACCCGCCCTGATAAGAGTGACCCCATCCGGGACCTTACCCTATACAAAAATAGCCCTAGTAAGCCCCTAGCCCCTAGGCCCCTGACTTCCAGGTGATCACTATATAGATCTATGTGTTTTTGACTCATTATAAAAGTATATTATAAGTATATTGCATCCCTCTGTGTATCACACCTATCCATAGCACACCTATACCAGTCCTATACCAGTCCTTAAAAGGACTTTTGTGGCCCTATTAGCTAGCATTTGGTGTCCCTAACAGCCTGTCCCTGCTCCACACAGCAACCTACACTGGCAAAACACTGAATGTAAAATGGCGGCCAGGTCAGGTTTATTTATAAGGTAGGGGGTATGTCCATGTGCTGAAATGTCTCAATTGGCTGTCCTGTACCACCAGATGGATGTGTCATGGGTCAAAGTTCTTCACAATGTAAAAGAATATGGCGGGCACAAATATCTCCATATGATAGCATGTTCAGAGAGTCGCGAACATGCAAAGTTTGCTGCGAGACGACCGCCGGGCGAACCGCAAGTCCAAATCCATCATATCAACACATGCTTATTTGTCGCATATAATGCCCTCGTATATATGTCCTACGCATATATATTTTTTTACAGGGTCAGCTCAGCTTTAAGCCATCGCATGTAAATTTTTAGAGGGTCAGCTCACCAGCAGGCCCTCACATATTATGTTTTACAGGGTCAGCTCACCAGCAGGCCCGCACCTCAAATCTTTTACAGGATCAGCTCACCAGCAGGCCCTCACATATACATTTTTAGAGGATCAGCTCAACAGCAGGCCCACAACTCAAATCTTTTACAGGGTCAGCTCATCAGCAGGCCCTCACATATAAATTTTTAGAGGGTCAGCTCAACAGCAGGCCCCTGCATATAATGTTTTACAGGCTTAGCTCACCAGCAGGCCCTTACATATAATTTTTTAGAGTGTCAGCTCACCAACAGGCCCTCACATATAATGTTTTACTGGGCCAGCTCACCAGCAGGCCTTCACCTACAATCTTTTACAAGGTTAGCTCACCTGAAGGCCCTCGCATATAATGTTTTAGAGGGTCAGCTCACCTGAAGGCCCTCACCTACAACGTTTTAGAGGGTCAGCTCACCAGCAGGCCCGCACCTAAAATCTTTTACAGGGTCAGCTCACCAGCAGGCCTTCACCTACAATCTTTTACAGGGTCATCTCACCAGCAGGCCCGGACCTAAAATATTTTACAGTGTCAGCTGACCTTCAGGCCTGCACCTTAAATCTTTTACAGGGTCAGATCACCTGCAGTCCCTCACCTAATTATACCTAATAGTTAATTTGCACGCATGCTGCCTTGCTTGGATATGGTAGCCATAGCTGTCTCTCAGGCTCCCTCTCCGGAATTGAACCGTGATTCCCTGTTACCCGTAGTCACCATGGTTTGCGCTGACAATAACATCGAAAGTTGATAGGCCAGACATCCGAATGAATCGTCGCCGTCACGGGGACATCTCAAGAACAAAACTAATCTTGTTATTACAAAACTACAGCTATTTTAAACCTACACACTAGTCAAAAATATAAAAACTAGGTGGTCCCAGAACAAGACCCCGAATGTGGCCCTGTGCTCTTGATGCTTCATAACATCATCTGATAAGAACCAGGTACCCGAGGTCCAGATTTGGGAACACTTTTATATTAAGATAATGTTAACATATACAGTATATTATTGAAACTTACCATAAACATAGTGTACACACTAAAGATAGGAATGAGCAAATCAAAGTCCAGTTCAGGATAAATCCGATTCGCGGCAAAGCCGAATTTCATCGTGCTTCACTGTAGCGAATCAATTTAACCTGAAATAGGGTAAAAAAAAAAAATACCTGCTTTATTTGCTTGTGACTGGCCGCCCGCCGCCATCTTGCTTAAAGACCTCGGCCAAAATTCAGTGTGCGGTGATGTATGACGTCATCACGCCGCCCACAGTCATGATGTATTCTCAGAGAGTTGTTGTCTTATTGTACCCACGTTGAGCGGCTACATTGCGCTGTCTCTAGCTAGCCAGTCAATTTTATTCTCTTTTCTTTCCCTCTTTAGTTTTTTTTACTAGCCAACCCCAGGTTTTTTGGGTGGCACTTTCTTATGTATGAGTTTATGTATTAAGTGTTTTTTTGACCCCATGATCACACTGTCACTTGTAATCACGTTACGATATGCTTAGCATCTAGCTTATGTATTTATTTATTCAGCTTATGAGTTTATGTATTCAGCCAGTATCATTCCCGATTTATATATGGATTTACATGTATAGCTCCACTTGGCATTTTAGGATGCCTTGCATTTTTGGGGGGTCTCCTCTTTATTAAGAAATCCCCAGTGACTGTAACCTCTTTTTGAGATATTTGGTACAGCAGAATATCTCTATATTTCAGGTTTTAGACGATACACCTAGTCTCTGGAAATAGTCTGTATATCTGTAATGTTATTAATTTGTCCTAAAATAAGCCCTGTATCTACATTGCCATTTCATTTATTTTGAAATGCTCATAAAATATGTTTCATAGCATGATTATGCATAGTTACAGTGACTTAGTAAGTCTGAGAATTGGAGGTACCCTGCATTATCATAATTGATTACTAATTCCTTTGGCATGATTTTTACATGATGTTATATCATGGAAACCTACATTGTATGCTATTATGAATTAGTTCCTTTTTTTGTGTTTTAGGGCTCTTTCACACTTGTGTTCTTTTCTTCCGGCATAGAGTTCCGTCGTCAGGGCTCTATGCCGGAAGAATCCTGATCAGTTTTATCCTAATGCATTCTGAATGGAGTGAAATCCGTTCATGATGCATCAGGATGTCCTCAGTTCCGGAACGGAACGTTTTTTGGCCGGAGAAAATACCGCAGCATGCTGCGCTTTTTGCTCTGGCCAAAAATCCTGAAGACTTGCCGCAAGGCCGGATCCGGAATGAATGCCCATTGAAAGGCATTGATCCGGATCCGGCCTTAAGCTAAATGTCGTTTCGGCGCATTGCCGGATCCGACGTTTAGCTTTTTCTCAATGGTTACCATGGCTGCCAGGACGCTAAAGTCCTGGCAGCCATGGTAAAGTGTAGTGGGGAGAAGCATACTTACCATCCATGCGGCTCCCGGGGCGCTCCAGAGTGGCGTCAAGGCGCCCCAAGCGCATGGATCACGTGATCGCATGGCACGTCATCCATGCGCATGGGGCGCTCTGACGTCATTCGGGAGCGCCCCGGGAGCCGCACGGACGATAAGTATACCGCTCCCCCGCTCCCCACTACTACTATGGCAACCAGGACTTTAATAGCGTCCTGGGTGCCATAGTAACACTGGAAGCATTTTGAAGACAGATCCGTATTCAAATGCTTTCAGTACACTTGCGTTTTTCTGGATCCGGCGTGTAATTCCGGCAAGTGGAGTACACGCCGGATCCGGACAACGCAAGTGTGAAAGAGGCCTTAGCCTGATGAAGGGCTACATTTAGCCCAGAACATTCCCTGAAATTATGTCCGGCTGAATAAAATCATTAATTACTTCACTTTCAACTCTGGAGTGCTGTCTATTTGTATATATAAAGACGAAGTAGTTCCCAAGGGGAGGTGGGGACCAACCCAGAAGTGCATCCTGTGAAAACCAGTGATAGATGAGTGCTGTAATCATTTGAATCTTAACATTATGTATTCTAAAGCTGCACAAGGTTTTGCCCCAGGCCTTCAAGGAAGATAGCGGCGGCTGCCCCGTCGAGAGCAAATTACTTAGTGACAAAGTAATTTGTAGCAGTTAAGCAGCCGAATCGAATTTTACAAAACTTCGCTCAACTCTTATTAAAAGGTATCTGTCAGCAGATTTGTACCTATGAAACTGGATGACCTGTTACATGTGCGCCTGGTAGCTGAAGGCATCTGTGTTCGTCCCATTTTCACATATGCCCGCATTGCTGAGAAAATAAAGTTTTATTATATGCAAATGAGCCTCTAGGATCAATGGGGGCGTTGCTGTTACACCTAGAGGCTCAGCTTTCTCTGCAACTGCAGCGTCCTCTCCACTTTGATTAACAGGGCCAAGCAGTGTAAAAGTCATCACACCTGTCCCTGTCAATTAAAGTGGAGGACGTGACAGTTGCAGAGAGAGCAGAGGCTCTAGGTGTAACAGCAACGCCCCAGTTGCTCCTGATGGCTCATTTGCATATATTAAAATATCTTTTTTTTTTTAGCAATGTGGGCACTCATGAACTTAGTACCAAAACAGATGCCTTCTGTTGCCAATTGCACGTGCAACAGGTCAGCTAGTTTCAAAGGTACAAATCTGCCGACAGATGCTTTTTAATCTATGGCTCTACTTATATTGAATTCTAACTTTTTGGGCTAAAATATAAAAACAAACACAATGTTTCTGATTTCTTCATTATTTATGGCTTATTGCATCATCTCACAAACACCATACAGTTTATAACTCTGTGTCGTTGTAGATCCTCATGAAATACATTATTATACCACAAATAAATGTCATTAGTAGAGATGAGCGAATCAAAGTTGACGAAGTGGAATTCACCCCAAAGTTGAATTTCCTCACGGTTCATGGTAACGAATTGCATTTTTTCTAAAATGGCTGCTGAACATGTTACAAGGTGAAAGTAAGAAGCACGGGAACTAGGGATCACCCACCATGCCATGCAGACAGCCAATCAGCAGATAGCCAGCCCCTGTGATGTCACAGCCCTATAAAAAGCCTCCTCATTCCCAGCCATTTTAGAGAGAACTTAGTGCAGGGAGAGATGTTACAGGCACTAGGTACAGTGTTTAGGAAAGACTTTATTCCCCCCCCAAAAAAAAAAAACATAGAGCAGTTCAGAGAAATATTATTCCTAGTGTAGGGAAAGGATAGGGAGGCATTATCCACACTGTACGGAGAGATCATGGACCAATAGTAGAGTGTAAAGCCTGGGTAATAGGAGCTATTCTATTACACCTTGCTGCACTAATTGGAATGACTAAAATTGATTACTACAGATTTTACGTTGTTTTAAACAGTAATTGCAGTAATCCTGCATCTGTTATTGGGTTGAAAGTGCTATCTGATACAACCAATTTTGGGGTGTGAAGTACATCCATTCATCCCTGTTTTGGGGGTAATTTGCAGTCTTATTTTGGGGTGTGTTTATTTCATATATAAAAGTACTTCAATTCATCCTTGCTTTTGGGGTAAATTTGCAGTCTGATACAAACAGTTTTGGGGTGTGTTCATTTTAAATATATAAAAGTATATCCATTCATCCTTGCTTTTGGGGTGAATTTGCGGCCTGATACAAAGAGTTTTGGGTTGTGTTTATTTCATATGTAAAAGTACGTCCATTAACCACTTAAGGACCACAGGTTTATACCCCCCTAGTGACCAGGCCCTTTTTTACAACTCCACAACTTTAGCGGTTTATTGCTCGGTCATGCAACTTACCACCCAAATGAATTTTACCTCCTTTTCTTCTCACTAATAGATCTTTCATTTGGTGGTATTTCATTGCTGCTAACATTTTAACTTTTTTTGTTATTAATCGAAATTTAACGATTTTTTTGCAAAAAAAATGACATTTTTCACTTTCAGTTGTAAAATGTTGCAAAAAAAACGACATCCATATATAAATTTTTCGCTAAATTTATTGTTCTACATGTCTTTGATAAAAAAAAAATGTTTGGGTAAAAAAAAAAATGGTTTGGGTAAAAGTTATAGCGTTTATAAACTATGGTACAAAAATGTGAATTTCCGCTTTTTGAAACAGCTCTGACTTTCTGAGCACCTGTCATGTTTCCTGAGGTTCTACAATGCCCAGACAATAGAAAAAACCCACAAATGACCCCATTTCGGAAAGTAGACACCCTAAGGTATTCGCTGATGGGCATAGTGAGTTCATAGAACTTTTTATTTTTTGTCACAAGTTAGCGGAGAATGATGATTTATTTTTTCTTTTATTTTTTTTCTTACAAAGTCTCATATTCCACTAACTTGTGACAAAAAATAAAAAATTCTAGGAACTCGCCATGCCCCTCACGGAATACCTTGGGGTGTCTTCTTTCCAAAATGGGGTCACTTGTGGGGTAGTTATACTGCCCTGGCAATTTAAGGGACCATATGCGTGAGAAGTAGTTTGAAATCAAAATCTGTAAAAAATGGCTGGTGAAATCCTAAAGGTGCTCTTTGGAATGTGTGCCCCTTTGCCCACCTAGGCTGCAAAAAAGTGTCACACATCTGGTATCGCCGTACTCAGGAGAAGTTGGGAAATGTGTTTTGGGGTGTCATTTTACATATACCCATGCTGGGTGAGATAAATATCTTGGTCAAATGCCAACTTTGTATAAAAAAATAGGAAATGTTGTCTTTTGCCAAGATATTTCTCTCACCCAGCATGGGTATATGTAAAATGACACCCCAAAACACATTCCCCAACTTCTCCTGAGTACAGTGATACCAGATGTGTGACACTTTTTTGCAGCCTAGGTGGGCAAAGGGGCACACATTCCAAAGAGCACCTTTAGGATTTCACCAGCCATTTTTTACAGATTTTGATTTCAAACTACTTCTCACGCATATGGGCCCCTAAATTTCCAGGGCAGTATAACTACCCCACAAGTGACCCCATTTTGGAAAGAAGACACCCCAAGGTATTCCATGAGGGGCATGGTGAGTTCCTAGAATTTTTTATTTTTTGTCGCAAGTTAGTGGAATATGAGACTTTGTAAGGAAAAAAATAAAAATAAAAAAAAATCATCATTTTCCGCTAACTTGTGACAAAAAATAAAAAATTCTAGGAACTCGCCATGCCCCTCACGGAATACCTTGGGGTGTCTTCTTTCCAAAATGGGGTCACTTGTGGCGTAGTTATACTGCCCTGGCAATTTAGGGGCCCAAATGCGTGAGAAGTAGTTTGAAATCAAAATCTGTAAAAAATGGCTGGTGAAATCCTAAAGGTGCTCTTTGGAATGTGTGCCCCTTTGCCCACCTTAGGCTGCAAAAAAGTGTCACACATCTGGTATCGCCGTACTCAGGAGAAGTTAGGGAATGTGTTTTGGGGTGTCATTTTACATATACGCATGCTGGGTGAGAGAAATATCTTGGCAAAAGACAACATTTCCCATTTTTTTATACAAAGTTGGCATTTGACCAAGATATTTCTCTCACCCAGCATGGGTATATGTAAAATGACACCCCAAAACACATTCCCCCACTTCTCCTGAGTACGGCGATACCACATGTGTGACACTTTTTTGCAGCCTAGATGCGCAAAGGTGCCCAAATTCCTTTTAGGAGGGCATTTTTAGACATTTGGATCCCAGACTTCTTCTCACGCTTTAGGGCCCCTAAAAAGCCAGAGCAGTATAAATACCCCACATGTGACCCCATTTTGGAAAGAAGACACCCCAAGGTATTCAATGAGGGGCATGGCGAGTTCATAGAAAAAAACATTTTTGGCATAAGTTAGCGGAAATTGTTTTTTTTTTTTTTTTTTCTCACAAAGTCTCACTTTCCGCTAACTTGGGTCAAAAATTTAAAACTTTCATGGACTCAATATGCCCCTCAGCGAATACCTTGGGGTGTCTTCTTTCCAAAACGGGGTCATTTGTGGGGTGTTTGTACTGCCCTGGCATTTGAGGGTCTCAGCAATCATTACATGTATGGCCAGCATTAGGAGTTTCTGCTATTCTCCTTATATTGAGCATACAGGTAATGAGATTTTTTTTTCCGTTCAGCCTCTGGGCTGAAAGAAAAAAATGAACGGCACAGATTTCTTTATTCGCATCGATCAATGTGGATGAAAAAAATCTCTGCCCAAAAAAAAAAGGAGGGGAAAGGCGTCTGCCAGGACATAGGAGCTCCGCCCAACCTCCATACCCACTTAGCTCGTATGCCCTGGCAAACCCGATTTCTCCATTCACATCAATCGATGTGGATGAATAAATCATTGCCGGGATTTTTTATTTTTTTTTAATATATACAAAGTGTTTGCCAAAGCATAGGAACACCGCCTCCTCCTCAGCTCGTATGCCTTGGCAAACGTATCTGTTACTGCAGAGGAGAAATCTCGTCTTGCAGCGCCACATACACTGACTTTTGTGTAATCTGACAGCAGCGCAATGCTTCTGTCAGAATGCACATCAGTGCTGCAGCTGCTTGATCGCTTAGTCCACCTAGAAGGTAAAAAAAAAAAAAAAAAAAAAAAAAAAAAAACCAGGCCGCATCGCAATAAATTTATTAACATTAACTTTTATAAACTTTTGAAACAGAACAATAACTTTTTTGCTTACCGGTGATTTTTTATTTTTTTTTGTTTAGTTTTTTTTACCTTTATTGAACAAACCTCTCCTTCTCCATGGGACAATGTGCAAAGCGCAAATCGCCCAGAGATGCGGCGAAGTACATTATGCACTTTGTCCCAGGTGAAA
Source organism: Bufo gargarizans (assembly GCF_014858855.1). Lineage (NCBI taxonomy): Eukaryota > Metazoa > Chordata > Amphibia > Anura > Bufonidae > Bufo > Bufo gargarizans. The sequence goes on from NC_058082.1 coordinate 403,877,533, forward strand.
GGAGAGGTTTGTGGCAGCTCTGTGTGAAAGGGCCCTAAGACCCCTGTGTGCCTGTCCTGTGTACGCAATCCCTATGCTAATAGTTTACCTGAGTGTGGAACTTGCGGAAACACTCCCCTATGTATAGGGCAGGCTGGTCAGGACAGTCAGGACAAAAAAAGGTGGTGTCACGCCTTATTCCACCCCTGCTACAGACACAACATCTTTTTCTTAGGGAACGTTGAGTTGGGGTACCAGGATAGACAGACGGGAAGTGTCTGCCATGTAGCCGGCTCACTACATCAGGGCCTTGGGGCACGGACCCTCCTGGATACAGGATTTCCGAAATGATCTCTTCCTGGAATTTTAGGAAGGATCCTGTTCTCCCAGCCTTACTGTAGAGAACAAAACTATTGTACATCGCCAATTGGATCAAATAAACAGACACCTTCTTATACCAGCGTCTGGTTCTGCGGGAAACTAAATAGGGAGCCAACATCTGGTCATTGAAATCCACCCCTCCCATGTGAAGGTTATAGTCGTGGACAGAGAGGGGTTTCACAATGACTCCAGTTGCCCGTTCAATTTGGACAGTCGTGTCTGCGTGAATGGTGGACAGAAGGTAAACGTCCCTCTTGTCCCTCCACTTCACCGCGAGCAGTTCTTGGTCACACAAGGCAGCCCTCTCCCCCCGTGCAAGTTGGGTACTAACGAGCCGTTGGGGGAAGCCCCGGCGACTAGGTTGCGCGGTGCCACAGCATTGAATTCCGACTAGATGTAAGTGCCGAAAGAGGGCCACGCTTGAGTAAAAATTGTCCACGTATAAGTGGTACCCCTTGTGGAGTAAGGGTGACACAAAGTCCCAAACAATCTTGCCACTGCTCCCCAGGTAGTCAGGACATCCGACCAGCTCCAGTTTTGAGTCTTTTCCCTCATAGACCCTAAAACGATATGTATAGCCTGTGGCCCTTTCACAGAGCTTATACAGTTTGACCCCATACTGGGCGCGCTTGCTGGGGATGTACTGTTTTATGCCAAGGCGCCCGGTAAAATGTACTAGGGACTCGTCTATGCAGATGTTTTGATTAGGGGTATACGCATCTGCAAATCTGGATGACAAATGGTCTATGAGGGGTCGAATTTTATGGAGCCGGTCATAAGCAGGATGGCCTCTTGGAAGACAGGTGCTATTGTCCGTAAAATGCATAAAGCACATGATGGCCTCAAAACGTGCCCTAGACATTGCAGCAGAGAACATGGGCATGAAATGTATTGGGTCTTTAGACCAATATGACCGCAATACATTTTTTTTTAGTAAGACCCATGCTGAGGAGAAGGCCCCAAAAAAATTTAAACTCGGAAACGGTGACTGGTTTCCACCGGAAAGGCTGGGCATAGTAGCTTTCCGGATTGGCGGTAATAAACTGTGTGGCGTAGCGGTTGGTTTCTGCCACAACTAGGTCATAGAGATCCGCGGTGAAGAACAGCTCAAAAAACTGAAGGGCCGATCCTAAATGAGCCGTCTCCACGCGAACTCCAGACTGGGCGGTGAAAGGGGGCAATACGGGTGCGGTGGAATCAGGGGATTGCCAATTAGGATTTGCCAGCACCTCTGGGAGACTAAGGGTTCTACGGGCCTGTGAACGCGGTGGCTGCGACGGGGGAGTTATTGCACGTGCCACCGTACCAGCTGGAACTGCCCTTCTGGTGCTCGCCACTTCACCAGGGAATACGGCAGTGCTGGTAGAAGGTCCAGGCTGTGCTGCGCTGCTGGTGTATGCCGCACCATAAACAAGATCAGCGCTAGCACCACTCTGCTGCAAATGAGGATCATCATGCAGGGTAGGCAGAACTCTTACATGGGATCGGGTACGTCTGGCCGTAGCAGGGACCTCTACCTTGTCATCCTCACTAGCCGTTAGAGTGCCACTGCTGTCTACAGGTTAATATTCTGAACCACTGGATTCAGCGGAAGAGGCGTCCCCATCGCTTTCATCCATCACGGCCAGAATCCTGTAGGCCTCTTCAGCGGAATACCCCTTGTTTGACATTTTGGGTTCACTAAATTTAGGGGGTATTCCTCTGAGACTACCCGAGAAAAAGAGCAAACCTACCTAGTAAAAAGGAGTGCTTGCGAAGTAAAGCTGCGATCGCTAATAAAGATCCAAAAAGCTCAAAAGTGATCTTTATAGCGGCGCAGCGATTTTACGGTGTTTTTGCAGTGATCAGAAGAAAAAAATTCTGTCACTGCGGCGGGGTGGACTGAACGCAAGTGTGCGCACAAGATCAGGCCTGATCGGGCGAACACTGCGTTTTTTGTAGAACCTAAGGTGACCCTAATGTACTTATATAGATCTGATTGCGATCAGTATTGATCACTTACAGATACTATATAGTACTAGTGCTGATTAGCGACAGCGATGACGCTAATCAGCGACTAATCGGTGACTGCGGTGCGGTGCGGTGCGGTGGGCGCTAAACTACCTAGCAAGTAGCTAACTACCTGGCAGGGATGAGGGACCCTTACAGGGGGGGTGATCAATGACAGGGGGGTGGACAAGGGGGTGATAAGGGTGATCAGGGAGTCTAATATGGGTGATCAGGTGCTAAATAAGGGGTTAATAAAGGACAGGGTAAAATCTAATGTGTAGTGTGGTGTTTGGTGCTACTTACTGAGCTGTCTGTGTCCTCTGGTGGTCGATCCAAGCGAAAGGGACTACCAAAGGACCAGGCAGCAGTTATATCAGACGCTATTTTCAAAATAGCGTCTGACATAACCATTTCATTGGACGATTCAAAAATCTACAGCCTGCCAGCCAATGATCGCGGCCGGCAGGCTGCAGATGAACTTGTGAACTGCGCGATCCTATGAACGCGCGCTCCTGTGAGCGCGCGTTCACAGGAAATCTCGGCTCACGCGAGATGACGCCGATCGGCGTTAGCGTAGCCTGGGAGCGCCGCAGAGATGACGCCTTTCAGCGTTAGAGTAGCGGTAAGTGGTTAAACCTTGCTGTTGGGTTGATTTTGCGGTCTGATACAACCAGTTTTAGGGTGTGTTAATTTTAAATATATATGGCAGTGGGCACAGTACACTCTGTGGGCCTGACACACACTGGCAGACAACTGCAATTATATTACAGAGAAAAACTCGTTTTACTGTTTTATCTGCAAGCTACTGTGCCACCAGATATGAGTGGTGGGCACTGGCAGTAGGCACAGTACACTCTGTGGGCCTGACACATACTAGCAGGCAACTGCAATTATATTACAGAGAAAAAATTGTTTTACTGTTTTATCTTCAAGCTACTGTGCCACCAGATATGAGTGTTGGGCACTGGCAGTGGGCACAGCACACTCTGTGGTCCTTACACACACTGGCAAGCAACTGCAATTATATTACAATGAGGTGAATAACATGAATATGTCATTCACATATAAATTTGGAGGGGATCGTCAGGAGTGTCTAGACGTGGAGATCTCAGTAAGGGATGGTGAGTTGGTGTCCGAGGGCTATGGTAAGCCAACGGCCACCAACTCTCTGTTACATTATTCCAGCTACCACGATCCAAGTGTCAAGAGGGCGGCACCCTATGACCAGTTCATGTGATTACGGCGCATAAATAAGTTTGAGATTGACTATCAGCGCCAGGCATAGATTTGAAAAACAGATTGCTGGCAAGGGGGTACCCCCTCAGATTACTTAACCAGGCCATGAAGAAGGCCGCACGAGTAAAACCACAAATGTGCCCTATACCCAGTGATAATGGAGGCTCGCAACAGACGGGCCCTATGGGGGAAGCACACCCCTTTGTCTTCTCTTTCAAGTATGGACCAATGGCCCCCCTCATCAAGAGGGTTATAAGGGACAATTGGTCCATACTTGAGGGAGACGAGATTTTAAAAGAGGTGTGCAGCACGATGCCCATCATAGCCTTCAGGAGATGCCACACCTTGCGAGATAAGCTAGTCTGCAGTAGATTTATAGAAAAAAAAACTGCCACATGGCTGGAAAACTGGGGCCCAAAAGGCAACCACAGGTGTGGGCATTGTTCCTGTTGCAAATTTAACCCCCAATGGAAGGTCTTGGAATTTGGTGGGGTTCAACATAAGGTCACTTCTCTCATCACATGCAAAAGTAGGTATGTTGTATACCTCCTGAAATGCAGTTGCGGTAGGTTTTATATAGGAAAGACGATTAGGGGCCTTCATGAGAGAATTAGAGAACACCTAAATTCACTGTCTTCAGGGAGAGGTTGCATGCGTTTAATAGAACATATGAGAGAAGAGCATGCAGGGGACAGCGCAGCGTTAAGCTTTGCAGGTATAGAAATATTATGTAACTTACCACAGGGGGGTGATAAGCAAAAAGAACTCCTTAGACGGGAGAGCAGATGGATATTGCGCTCCAACGCAATGGGACCCCTAGGGTTAAATGATAAGATTGACATGAGCATATTCCTGTAAATACCTGATGCCCATTCAATGTGTGCTACATATGGCTATAGCATTGAAACATTGTTTTTAATTGTTATATGTGATTTACTTACTCAGTTGTGACGTGGCTGGTAATGACGCATACCGGTAAGCGCCGTTAAGGTGTAATGCCAGTCAGGCTCATGCAATTCCACGTCATTCACCTGATTGTTTTAAAAGGACCAGGTGAATTGAGCACATGATTACGGGCCAGAGGAAGCACTTCAGTGCGAAACGGCCGTCGCCCATTCACCTGGTTGCATTCCGTTGTCTGTCTCCACTCACCACTGCCAATAAAGAAGTCTTGATTCAGCACAGAGAAGGGGTGAGTGCCGTCCTTTTTTCTTACTTGTATCGACATTCACTGGAAGTAACTTGCTAGTTACATGTCGGACAGAGCACCGCCAGCCAGCGCTCTCAATTACACAGCCGGCACACGTGATCTTTTCCTCACTGACCTGCCCGTGACACCAGAGATTAAAGGGGTGTGTTCTCAGCACTGCAGTGCCACTGTAATGACCGGCAACACGCACAGGGAGGAAAACAGGAAAAGCCCTGCCCAAGGGAGAGGGAAAGGTGGTGACCCCTAACTCACCTTGCAGCTGGCACCTGCCTGCCCTGACGTCCCTAGACGGGTTCCTCACCCGTGCGGCGATCACGTGCCTAAACCCTGGCTTTCCCTGAAATGAGCCCTAGATAATGAACGGGCCGGTGGGATCGCTAGTCCTCACCACTGCACTAAGAGGGAAACACCAGGGAGAGGACAGACAAACACAGACAAACACAAACACCCAGGTGGACGGCAACAATTGTCCACAAAGGTCCAACAGGGATCCGGAGGGTAGCGTTCTAAGGCAACACTCAGAGAACGCAGCAACACAGCTCCAGTGGGTCAGAATAGATGTCCAGGCAGGAAGCTCTATATCTGGCAACCAGAGAAGTGTGAGAGGGGAATATAAGGAGGATTGGGAGTGCTGGACAAGGAACAGCTGAGAGAAGGAGCTACGGATCCCTGAGTGAGCCAAAAGGGTTTGTAAAGCAAACCCAGAGAGCTACAATAAGGAAACTTCCCTATCTGACATAGAGCGTGCAGCCAACCGCTGCGACCTCCTGACCCCGGGTACAACGGAGTCAGGCGTGGCTCTTGACACCCTCGTGACAGTACCCCCCTCTCTACGAGGGGCCTCCGGACACTCAGGACCAGGTCTCTCAGGATGAGAGGCATGAAAAATCCGGACTAGCCTGTCGGCGTTTACCTCAGACGCAGGAACCCACATTCTTTCCTCGGGACCGTAACCTCTCCAGTGCACCAGATATTGGAGAGAGCGGCGGACCCGACGAGAATTAACAATTTTGGATATCTGAAATTCCAAACTACCATCCACGACAACAGGAGGGGGTGGCAGCGGTGACGGTTCTAGAGGTGGAACATATTTTTTGAGTAACGACTTATGAAAGACATTATGGATTTTAACCCCTTAAGGACGCAGGGCGTATCGGTACGCCCTATTTCCCGAGTCCTTAAGGACTCAGGGCGTACCGGTACGTCCTAACTTTAAATGCAGATTCCGGCGCCGCGGGGGTTAATGGAAACGGGATGCCGGCTGAAATCATTCAGCCGGCATCCTGTGACAACGCCAGGGGGGGTCATGTGACCCCCCCCTATCGGCGATCGCCGCAAACCGCAGGTCAATTCAGACCTGCGGTTTGCATGCGCTTTTTGCAGTTTCTGACCCCTGCGGTCCCTGACCGCGGGGATCAGAAACTTTAGTGTACCTCAAATATAGATTTTACCTCCCCCCTGCACCCCTGCATGATTTTTGGCCGGCGGGTGGTGCAGGGGGGGGAGTTGTGGGCGGTGGGGGCGGTGCGGGAGGCGGGCGGTGCGGCAGGCGGGATCGCGATCCCCCGCCCGCCTCCCCTTGAAAATTCGTTGGTGTAGAGTGGGTATACCAGGGTGCCAGCACATTGCTGGCACCCTGGTATAAACGGCTGACATCGGTGATGCGATGTCAGCCGTTTAACCCTTTCCATACAGCGGTCCGTACGGACCGCTGTATGGAAAAAGTTAACAGTAAGAAGTAGCTCCCTCCCTCTCCCATCGGGGGGCTGCAGTGTCTTTGCAGCCCCCCCGAATGGAGAGGGAGAGAGCTCCCAGGCAGCCCCCCGAAGCCCCGTCCTTACCCTTCCCCGTCTGCGCAGTTCTGACCACTACTGAGCAGACGGGGAAGGTTCCCATGGCAACAGGACGCCGTCTCAGGCATCCTGCTGTCCATGGTTCTGAACAGATCTGTGCTGAAAGCATAGATCTGTTCAGACAAAGTGTAAGTAAAATACAGTACTGTACAATATATATTGTACTGTACTGTATTATACAGACATCAGACCCACTGGATCTTCAAGAACCAAGTGGGTCTGGGTCAAAAAAAAAGTGAAAAAAAAGTAAAAATCAAAAAAACACATTTATCACTGAATAAAAATGAAAAAAATAAAATTCCCTACACATGTTTGGTATCGCCGCGTCCGTAATGACCTGATCTATAAAACGGTCATGTTACTTTCCCCGCACGGTGAACGCCATAAAAAAAAAAAAAAAAACTATTAGGAAATTGAAATTTTGCCCACCTTACTTCCCAAAAAAGGTAATAAAAGTGATCAAAAAAGTCGCATGTACGCCAAAATAGTACCAATCAAACCGTCATCTCATCCCACAAAAATCATACCCTACCCAAAATAATTGCCAAAAAACTGAAAAAACTATGGCTCTCAGACTATGGAAACACTAAAACATGATTTTTTTGCTTCAAAAATAAAATCATTGTGTAAAACTTAAATAAATAAAACAAAGTATACATATTAGGTATCGCCGCGTCCGTATCGACCGGCTCTATAAAAATATGACATGACCTAACCCCTCAGGTGACCACCGTAAAAAAATAAAAATAAAAACGGTGTAAAAAAAGCCATTTTGTCATCTTACGTCACAATAAAGTGTAATAGCAAGCGATTAAAAAGTCATGTGCACCCCAAAATAGGGCCAATCAAACCGTCATCTCATCCCGCAAAAAATGAGACCCTACTTAAAATAATCGCCCAAAAATTGAAAAAACTATGGTTCTTAGACTATGGAGACACTAAAACATTTTTTTTGTTTTAAAAATGAAGTCATTGTGTAAAACTTACATAAATAAAAAAAATTGTATACATATTAGGTATCGCCGCGTCCGTGACAACCTGCTCTATAAAATTACCACATGATCTAACCTGTCAGATGAATGTTGTAAATAACAAAAAAAAAAAAGTGCCAAAAAATCTATTTCTTATTACCTTGCCACATATAAAAGTGTAATATAGAGCAACCAAAAAACATATGTACCCTAAACTAGTACCAACAAAACTGCCACCCTATCCCCTAGTTTCTAAAATGGGGTCACTTTTTTGGAGTTTATACTCTGGGGGTGCATCAGAGGGGCTTCAAATGGGACATGGTGTCAAAAAAAACTGTCCAGCAAAATCTGCCTTCCAAAAACCGTATGGCATTCCTTTCCTTCTGCGCCCTGCCGTTTGCCCGTACAGCGGTTTACGAACACATATGGGGTGTTTCTGTAAACTACAGAATCAGGGCCATAAATAATGAGTTTTGTTTGGCTGTTAACCCTTGCTTTGTAATTGGAAAAAAAATATTAAAATGGAAAATCTTCCAAAAAAGTGAAATTTTGAAATTGTATCTCTATTTTCCATTAAATCTTGTGCAACACCTAAAGGGTTAACAAAGTTTGTAAAATCAGTTTTGAATACCTTGAGGGGTGTAGTTTCTTAGATGGGGTCACTTTTATGGAGTTTCTACTCTAGGGGTGCATCAGGGGCTTCAAATGGGACATGGTGTCAAAAAACCAGTCCAGCAAAATCTGCCTTCCAAAAACCAAACGGCGCACCTCTCACTCTACGCCCTGCTGTGTGGCCGTACAGTAGTTTACGGCCACATATGGGGTGTTTCTGTAAACTACAGAATCTGGGCCATAAATAATGAGTTTTGTTTGGCTGTTAACCCTTGCTTTGTAACTGGAAAAAAAATATTAAAATAGAAAATCTGCCAAAAAAGTGAAATTTTGAAATTGTATCTCTATTTTCCATTAAATCTTGTGCAACATCTAAAGGGTTAACAAAGTTTCTAAAATCAGTTTTGAATACCTTCAGGGGTGTAGTTTCTTAGATGGGGTCACTTTTATGGAGTTTCTACTCTAGGGGTGCATCAGGGGGCTTCAAATGGGACATGGTGTCAAAAAAACTGTCCAGCAAAATCTGCCTTCCAAAAACCATACGGCGCACCTTTCACTCTACGCCCCGCTGTGTGCCCGTACAGTAGTTTACGGCCACATATGGGGTGTTTCTGTAAACGGCAGAGTCAGGGCAATAAAGATACAGTCTTGTTTGGCTGTTAACCCTTGCTTCGTTAGTGGAAAAAATGGGTTAAAATGGAAAATTAGGCAAAAAAATGAAATTCTCAAATTTCATCCCCATTTGCCAATAACTCTTGTGCAACACCTAAAGGGTTAACAAAGTTTGTAAAATCAGTTTTGAATACCTTGAGGGGTGTAGTTTATAGAATGGGGTCATTTTTGGGCGGTTTCTATTATGTAAGCCTCGCAAAGTGACTTCAGAGCTGTAGTGGTCCCTAAAAATTGGGTTTTTGTAAATTTCAGAAAATTTTCAAGATTTGCTTCTAAACTTCTAAGCCTTGTAACATCCCCAAAAAATAAAATATCATTCCCAAAATGCTACAAACATGAAGTAGACATATGGGGAATGTAAAGTCATCACAATTTTTGGGGGTATTACTATGTATTACAGAAGTAGAGAAACTGAAACTTTGAAATTTGCTAATTTTTCTAAATTTTTGGTAAATATGGTATTTTTTTATGCAAAAAAATTCACTTTTTTGACCCAATTTTAGCAGTGTCATGAAGTACAATATGTGACGAAAAAACAATCTCAGAACGGCCTGGGTAAGTCAAAGCGTTTTAAAGTTATGAGCACTTAAAGTGACACTGGTCAGATTTGCAAAAAATGGCCAAGTCCTTAAGGTGAAATAGGGCTGAGTCCTTAAGGGGTTAAAAGTCTGAGGTAACTCCAGGCGAAAAGCCACGGGGTTGATGATGGCTACAATCTTGTAAGGACCAATAAACCTAGGACCCAGTTTCCAAGAGGGAACCCTCAACTTGATATTCCTAGTAGACAACCACACATAGTCATTCACTCCTAGGTCCGGACCTGGCGACCGTCTCTTATCAGCCATGCATTTGTTAGCTTGCACCTTCTGCCATACTGATGAAAGAGATGACTAAAACCGTTCCTCTTCGGGAAACCCAGAAGACCACCCCCTCTTTGAAAGTACAGAATTGGGGATGAAAACCATATGCACCAAGAAAAGGTGACTTGCCAGTGGATTCCTGACGGCGATTATTTATGGCAAACTCAGCTAACGGTAAATATGACGACCACAACTCTTGGTTTTCAGACACAAAACATCTTAGATATGTCTCCAGGTTTTGGTTGGTACGCTCAGTCTGTCCATTCGACTGAGGATGGAAAGCTGAGGAAAAGGACAAGTGAGCCCCCAAACGGGAACAAAAAGCTTTCCAAAATTTAGAAATAAACTGGGTTCCCCGATCCGAAACAACATCAGAGGGGACCCCGTGAAGCTTCACGATCTCACTGACGAATACCTGAGCAAGAGTTTTAGCATTAGGTAGTGCGGGTAACGCAATAAAGTGTGCCATTTTGCTAAACCTGTCCACTACTACCAAAATCACTGTTTTACCCGCAGACAAAGGTAAGTCAGTGATAAAATCCATAGACAGATGTGTCCATGGTCTATTGGGAATGACGAGTGGTAATAGAGACCCTGCAGGACGTGTATGTGAAACTTTTGCGCACGCACAGGTAGAACAAGAAGACACAAAATCCAATACATCCTGACGCAACCTTGGCCACCAAAAACAACGAGACAATAGCTCTAAGGTTGCTTTACTACCCGGGTGCCCAGCAAGTGCCGAATTATGATGTTCCTTTAATAATTCGAGACGTAGGTTCAACGGTACAAACAATTTCTCTGAGGGGCAAGAGACCGGGGCGTCCCCCTGGGCCTCTAACACCTTCCCCTCCAAAGCAGAGTGTACCGCAGAGACAACCACTCCTCTTTGTAGAATGGGTACCGGATCACTCACATTACCCCCTCCAGGGAAACAACGAGATAGTGCATCAGCCTTGGTATTCTTTACCCCAGGACGATAGGTAATCACAAAGTTAAACCTGGTAAAAAATAGCGACCACCTAGCCTGTCTAGGGGTGAGACGCTTAGCTGATTCGAGGTACAGCAGATTTTTGTGGTCTGTAAACACAGTGACGGGGTGGACTGCCCCCTCTAAAAAGTGACGCCACTCCTCAAACGCAAGTTTAATAGCTAACAGTTCCCTATTGCCAATATCGTAGTTCTGTTCTGCTGCAGATAGTTTTTTAGAAAAGAAAGCACAAGGACGCCATTTGCCAGGAGACGGACCCTGAGACAGCACAGCCCCCACTCCCACCTCTGATGCATCGACTTCAACAATAAAAGGCTGAGAGACATCAGGTTGGACTAGTACAGGTGCTGAGGTAAACCTCTCTTTTAGAGAGGAAAAAGCAACTTTAGCGGCATCAGACCATTTAGAAAAATCAGTCCCCTTCCTAGTCATGTCAGTAAGGGGTTTTACGATCACCGAATAATTTTTCATGAATTTCCTATAGAAATTCGCGAAGCCCAAGAACCGTTGTAGTGCTTTGAGGTTCTCAGGAAGATCCCAATCCAAAATTGCCTGGACCTTCCTAGGATCCATACGGAAACCTGACGCAGATAAATAATAACCTAGGAATTGTATCTCCTGAACGGCAAAAACACATTTTTCAATTTTAGCATATAATTCATTCGTCCGTAGGACCTGTAGTACTTGTCTGACATGCTCCTCATGTGTTTTCAGATCAGACGAATAAATTAAGATATCATCTAGGTATATTACCACAAACCTGCCGATTAGATGACTAAAAATGTCATTAACGAAATGTTGAAAGACGGCAGGAGCATTGGTCAGGCCGAAAGGCATAACTAGATTTTCATAATGCCCCTCAGGGGTGTTAAAAGCTGTTTTCCACTCATCCCCCTCTTTAATACGAATCAGATTGTAGGCCCCCCTAAGATCGAGTTTGGAGAACCACCTAGCACCCGCAATCTGGTTAAACAGGTCAGGAATGAGAGGAAGAGGGTATGGGTCTCGGATGGTTATCCGATTTAATTCACGAAAATCTAGGCAAGGACGCAGGCCCCCATCTTTCTTTTTAACAAAGAAAAACCCTGCAGCCACGGGTGAAGAAGAGGGTCTGATGTGTCCCTTAGCCAAACTCTCGGAGATATAATCCTTCATGGCTTGTCTCTCTGGACCTGAAAGATTATATAACCTGGTCTTGGGTAATTTTGCGCCGGGAATAAGGTTAACCGGTCAATCATAAGGACGATGAGGTGGTAACTTCTGACAACCCTTTTCAGAAAAAACGTCCTCAAAGTCCGAAACAAATGTAGGTAGGGTAGCTATGGAGGCGACTAAGCAGTTGCTATTTAAGCAATTTTCTCTGCAATGCTCACTCCACTCCGATATCTCCCTGGCCTGCCAATCCACCACTGGATTGTGCGCTACCAACCAGGGAAGGCCCAGCACCACCGGAGTGGGAAGCCCCTCCAGAACATAACATGAGAGCATCTCGTTATGGTGGTGTCCTACCCGAAGGTGTAAATTATGAACGATGTGGGTGAGGTTTCTCTGAGACAGAGGAGCAGAATTTATAGCAAATATGGGAATAGGTCTCTGTAACGTACAGAGAGACAAACCCATAGTGCGGGCAAAATGGGCATCTATCAAATTTACCCCTGCTCCACTGTCTAGAAAGAAAGAAACAGTCTCTGTCTTATCACCAAAAACAATAACCGCTGGCAACACAAATTGCGATGTACGTATGGAGGAAACGTATACCCCCCGGCTGACATCCTCCACACAGCCTGGGGTTAGTAGTTTTCCGACGGTTTTTTTGTTTCTGAGGAAAGAAGGACAGACGTTAATGAAATGACCCCTCTCCCCACAAAAAAAAACAACCCCCACGCCTACGGCGAACCTCAGGAGGACGGACCTGACGAGTAGTTCCTCCTAGCTGCATAGGCTCGTCTAAGTCCGTACAGACTAACTGCTGCTTGGGAGGGGTTACCAATGGCTCCGGTTTTTTCAACCTGTCCCTAAGGCGTCTATCTATACGGATAGAAAGGGACATAACTGCATCAAGGGAAAAGGGGGTCTCATACAGCGCAAGCGCATCCTTAACCCTTTTGGATTACCCAGAGCAGAACTGACTCCTGAGAGCCGGGTCGTTCCATTGGGTATCCGTAGCCCACCTACGGAAGTCAGAGCAATACTCCTCTACCGGCCGCTCTCCTTGTAGGAGTCTCCGTAATTTTGATTCAGCCAGTGCGACTCGGTCAGGGTCGTCATATATGAGACCCAAGGCCCCGAAAAACTCATCCACTGACCGAAGAGCCTGGGAATCAGTAGGTAAAGAGAACGCCCAGGACTGCGGGTCCCCCTGCAGCAGGGAAATAACAACACCCACCCGCTGTTCTTCATTACCAGAGGAGTAAGGACGCAGTTTAAAGTATAGTTTACAGGCCTCACGGAACGTCAAAAACTTGTCCCTTCCCCCAGAAAATCTGTCAGGGAGAGGGACCTTGGGTTCCGCAACAACCTGGTTACCAGTAGCAACCGCTGGGCTTGCGGTCTGTTGTAATTGCTGCTGTTGCTGGAGGACCGACGCCTTCAATCCTGCCACCTCCAAAGACAGGCCATGAAATTGTTCGGACAGAGCAGCAATTGGATCCATACTGGATTCTAAGTAGGTAAAAAATATTTTTTTTTTATTTTTTTTTATTTTTTTTTTACCTACACAAAAATAAGGGCCAGATATAATGTAATGACCGGCAACACGCACAGGGAGGAAAACAGGGAAAGCCCTGCCCAAGGGAGAGGGAAAGGTGGTGACCCCTAACTCACCTTGCAGCTGGCACCTGCCTGCCCTGACGTCCCTAGACGGGTTCCTCACCTGTGCGGCGATCACGTGCCTAAACCCTGGCTTTCCCTGAAATGAGCCCTAGATAATGAACGGCCGGTGGGATCGCTAGTCCTCACCACTGCACTAAGAGGGAAACACCAGGGAGAGGACAGACAAACACAGACAAACACAAACACCCAGGTGGACGGCAACAATTGTCCACAAAGGTCCAACAGGGATCCGGAGGGTAGCGTTCTAAGGCAACACTCAGAGAACGCAGCAACACAGCTCCAGTGGGTCAGAATAGATGTCCAGGCAGGAAGCTCTATATCTGACAACCAGAGAAGTGTGAGAGGGGAATATAAGGAGGATTGGGAGTGCTGGACAAGGAACAGCTGAGAGAAGGAGCTACGGATCCCTGAGTGAGCCAAAAGGGTTTGTAAAGCAAACCCAGAGAGCTACAATAAGGAAACTTCCCTATCTGACATAGAGCGTGCAGCCAACCGCTGCGACCTCCTGACCCCGGGTACAACGGAGTCAGGCGTGGCTCTTGACACCCTCGTGACAGCCACTCCGCTTCTTTTTCTTTGTAGACAGTACACTCTGTGGGCCTGACACACACTGGCAGGCAACTGCAATTATATTACAGAGAAAAAATTGTTTTACTGTTTTATCTGCAAGCTACTGTGTCACCAGATATGAGTGGTGGGCACTGGCAGTGGGCACAGTACACTCTGTGGCCGGGCCTGACACACACTGGCAGGCAACTGCAATATATATATATATATATATATATATATATACACACATATATATATATATATATATATATATACAGTACAGACCAAAAGTTTGGACACACCTTCTCATTCAAAGAGTTTTCTTCTTTTTCATGACTATGAAAATTGTAGATGCACACTGAAGGCATGAAAACTATGAATTAACACATGTGGAATTATATACAAAACAAAAAAGTGTGAAACAACTGAAAATATGTCATATTCTAGGTTCTTCAAAGTAGCCACCTTTTGCTTTGATTACTGCTTTGCACACTCTTGGCATTCTCTTGATGAGCTTCAAGAGGTAGTCACCTGAAATGGTTTTCACTTCACGGGTGTGCCCCGGTTTAATAAGTGGGATTTCTTGCCTTATAAATGGGGTTGGGACCATCAGTTGCGTTGTGGAGAAGTCAGGTGGATACACAGCTAATAGTCCTACTGAATAGACTGTAAGCATTTGTATTATGGCAAGAAAAAAGCAGCTAAGTAGAGAAAAACAAGTGGCCATCATTACTTTGAGAAATGAAGGTCAGTTAGTCTGAAAAATTGGGAAAACTTTGAAAGTGTCCCCAAGTGCAGTCACAAAAACCATCAAGCGCTACAAAGAAACTGGCTCACATGCGGACCGCCCCAGGAAAGGAAGACCAAGAGTCACCTCTGCTGCGGAGGATAAGTTCATCCGAGTCACCAGCCTCAGAAATCGCAGGATAACAGCAGCTCAGATTAGAGACCAGGTCAATGCCACACAGAGTTCTAGCAGCAGACACATCTCTAGAACAACTGTTAAAAGGGGACTGTGTGAATCAGCCCTTCATGGTAGAATATCTGCTAGGAAACCACTGCTAAGGACAGGCAACAAGCAGCAGAGACTTGTTTGGGCTAAAGAACACAAGGAATGGACATCAGACCAGTGGAAATCTGTGCTTTGGTCTGATGAGTCCAAATTTGAGATCTTTGGTTCGAACCATTTCAGGTAACTACCTCTTGAAGCTAATCAAGAGAATGCCAAGAGTGTGCAAAGCAGTAATCAAAGCAAAAGGTGGCTACTTTGAAGAACCTAGAATATGACATATTTTCAGTTGTTTCACACTTTGTTGTTATGTATATAATTCCACATGTGTTAATTCATAGTTTGGATGCCTTCAGTGTGAATCTACAATTTTCATAGTCAAGAAAATAAAGAAAACTGTTTGAATGAGAAGGTGTGTCCAAACTTTTGGTCTGTACTGTATATACACATACGACTCTGCCACTGGGCCGCTATTGTTCCTGTTTGGCCTTGACATCACCATTTATTTAACCTTTCTTCTGATCTGTCAGAAGGACGGAAAAATGAGAAACACAACGGATCCTGTCTTTAGTGCAGCCCTAAGGCCTGTATCACATGGTCCCTATTTTACATCATGATTGGATCATGATTTGGAAGCCAAAAGCAAAGAGTTGGTACAAAACACAAAAGACATGCAAATATTCTTTTCACATGTCTTCTCTGTTTTGGATCCACTCCTGTTTTTTTTTGGGCCTTAGCAATACTGATGGATTATTGAGCAAATACTGACCGTGTGAAGGCAGATGCTCCAATGACAGGATCCGTTTTTGGGGGGTTGTTCTTATGATGGATGCAAAATAAACAGTGACGTCAACACAAACTTACTCCTGACACCCTCTCCTCTCTGTCAGGGGAGCACTACTTGTTTCAGCGTGTAACAGAACAGGTTCTGTAGATATCTATGTGGAATCAGCAGATGATGGTGTAAAAGGAGTGCACTCTTTCACTCTACTGTAGAATCTTGGGCCTCTGCATTGTTCTTTATACCTGATGCTAACATTGACCTGTAAAGCTGAGTTCACACTTGAGTTATTTGGTCAGTTTTGACCCTGTAACTGACCAAATGAGTGAGGTGTGAAGTAATTTTAAGAATGACGCCTGTCATCTGCATGTCATACTAACTCTCAGTACTGTTTCACTAGCACAGTAGACTCCCCATGCGTATTTCTGCAATGCATGGTTTTCTACACAAATATACAGGCTCTCTGCAGTCAGGAAATAATAACAATAATCCACAATGCTTTATACCTATACCAAACCTGATTAGAAACCAACTAAACATATCAGCCCTAACACTAAAAATATTTAGAGGTAAAGTGAATAATATAGCTTATCTCATTTTCTGTCAGTGGGTAGCAGCAGGCACCAGCTCTTGAAGGTATTGTGTTGGAAGCAAACTAAATGAGCAAGTGTAACTTTAAAAGGGCCAAATTTACTGTATATCGTTAGACAAAACAACAGGTCTTGTGGGATGTTCCCAATATTTAGTTGTTAGTACATACCATAACTGGTCAAAGTAAGAACAACTGGTAAACTAGTGTCCAGGTCATAAGTACCCAAGACTCACTGATGCACAATGTGTCAGAGCTGTTGTAGCAGCATAAGGATGACCTTCATAGTATGAGGCAAGTGCTTCAAAGTAAGGGATGATCTGTCTATGATAAACAGTGGAGAGCACAGAACATGACATTGGAAAGTAGCTTAGGTTAAAAATAGTGTTAAGTTGACTTTGATCCGAATTTCAGGGAACATTTCCTTGTGCTTCCTGGTAGCAAATCAATTTTCCCTGAAATGGTGTAAAGAACAAAAAGAAAATCATACTTACCTCATCCATTTGCTCGTGACGGGCCAGCCACCATCATCATGATTGAAGATCTCGCACGAAATCCAGTGCGTGGTGATGTATGATGTCACCACGCTGGCCGATGTGATGAAGTCATCATCGGCCACGCAAGAGTTTATTGTGATCAGATGCTGAATTCAGCTATGAATGCTGCATCTGAGGGGTACAATGATGGGGAGCAGCACAATTTCACCCACTACTTACACAAGAAATGTGCTTTGTAACAAAGTAAATTGTCACAAAGCAAATTTTTTTGTAAAATGTGGGAATTAGGGAATTACTACACAAACTAATACAGATTGCCACCATATGTAAATAACAATGCAATAATTAGCAAATCTCATAGACCCATATTTTATTTGCAATTGTACAGAGAACACATATCAGATGCTGAAAGGGCCTACCAGTAAAATTTATTTTGGGCGCCCACCATACGGATACATTCAAATATTACCTGCTCACACAGCAGCAAGATGCTACCAGATGATTGAATATGGGGGTCCCTGCAGCAACTTTGAGAAGGTAGGTCCTGGGGAAAAGAGTACACTGGCTAACTTTCCTCTATACCTAGTATCTCATCTCAGCTATCTGATCATGTCTGTAATAATAAACTAATAATCTATCCAGTTTTTTATGGGGACGTAGGCTGATTGATGTGTTGCACATTAAATATTTATATACATATATAAATATGTAGTGCAGTAAGTCTACTGTGTTTTGTCCCACTTATTCAGAGGGTGTGTCGGGTTGTAATAATTCAATTAAGAATTATTAATTATGGTCATAAAAATTATTAATTATAAAAAAAAAAAAAATTATAAAATTTTTCATAAATTCTTAAAATCATGACCTGGTGAATCGTAGACAACCTAATTGATACAATTCACATCTGAGGCCGACTATTTCCTCAGATAAATAAGTTCTTTTTGACGTGAGATGACGTTAATGATAAAACATGTAGTTCTGCATTATACAATAATACACAGGTTTATAAAAATATGCAGATTTATTGGATACAAGGTTATAAACATATATAAGTAAATAAACACAATGATACATGCAAATGAATATATATAGCGTTATATAAAGCATTACAAGCTTAACAATACATGTGAGTGGAAATAACTTGTCACATTATAACCAAGCTATTATTAGGTTAGGATATCAAAGTAGGAACATAAGTTATACGTATATATTACTTTTGTTCAGAGAAAACCTCATGATATCAGGATGGGCATGTCTATTCCTAGACATCAATATGGAATGCTAAATACATTCTTCCCCCCTCTAACCAACTACACATCACATGACTTCAGGCATGGGCAAATCCATTCAAGGATATAGCTTAGAAGAGATAACTGTATCCTTCCGCCCCATCCTGGACTATTTTCACACATATGACTTTGGTAAGACTATTAAGACAAATGACAGGGATATATGATCTTTGCTAGACCATATCTTAAATGGAAAGGACTTGAAATAAGTCTTTCCTGTGGGAAACCATCACTTAGCTTGGCGAAGAATGTTCTATCAATATATATATATCTAAGCAATTATTTACTGCTTTGCTAGATTATGAGTCTTGATTCTTCTGCAGGTAGAATGAAGTCTCACAATATCCTAAAACTACATCTCAATATGGAGATGATCAATTAATTTAATTATGTATTTATTCGCCAATCTAGATGGTATAATTTCACCCACACTATCAAATTAGTCTTAATAAAATGAAATATCATTTTCTGTATCTCTTACCAAGTCCTAGTAGAAATCTCACTTCTGCTCCTAGGAAAGCTGGGTGGTCCATCATAGCACATCTCACCATGGCTTCCATCTTGATAGACCCCTCTAGACAGCTTTACTTCTCTTTCCTCTCTTTCTTGTGTGTGTCTCTGTTCTCTGTCCTCTTTCTCCCCCCTGTGTATGGTTTATGAACACAAACTTATCAGTTAGACACACCTTCCTAGTTTGGAGCTTTCCAATCATTGTCGGATGGGTGTGATCATTGATAAGAAATGACATCATAACCTTACCCAGAATGCACTTTTGCTACTGTTGTAATGTCACCTACTCATACCTAGGTGGCACTGCTGTGTAAGCTATTTGCATCATAGTATAAAGGGTTAACTTCTGTAAGTCTGAATAAAGGTATAATATACATTTTGACCTTAAAAGCTTTAATTCAAGGCTATAGGGATTAGATTTGACACTTGTAGCAATTAGAGACAGACCTCTAGGCGTCTTCTCTGGATGTTTCTCACACTGTTTATTTGTGATCGTAAATAACTTGACTCTCCTTGTTTTCTCACAGAGATAACAGTATCTCCTGTTACACCAAAGAGGTGAATAATTGTTACAAAACACACATCTTCACAGACACTCTTTTAGAGACAAAGATTCTCCTAATGAGAAATATATATAATATACTGGATACATGTTGTCTTCATCACATATAACGGTATAATATATATTATATGTTCTACTGATTGTCTTATGCTAAGGACTAAGGCTCATTAAATGAATACATGAATATTATACATTTGCTTCATTGATAAATGCCTAATTGTATAGGTAATTATCACCAGCTGCATAGAGCTTATCTTTACCTCCCTGTCATAAATTTTAAAGTAGATAAAGAGGCCTCTTCTCAGACTGGTACATTCATGAGAAGAATAACACTAAAAAGTAGAAACCTTCGTGTGACCTTACTTTGGCCTTCTCAAGACATACAAAATTGTAACTATAGTGAGCATGGCTCTTAAAGGTAATGAACATCATCTTGACTAAAAATGAATTGGATATAAATGTATTTACCTATGAAAAGGCACGACAAATCCCCCCTTTTCAGCATATTCAATTTCGTTATCAGAAGGTTGAATAGGCTGAAATGCAATAAAGGGCTTTTCATATGTCTTCTTCTAAAGATTGGGGAACGCAAGTTTTACCTTGGAATAAATGTATCACAATTTTGTGTGTACTTTTACGACAGAAATCTAACGCACAAACTTTATGATTAGTTAAACTACAAGTAGGTTACATTTCTTGCAGTATTGATAAACACGTTGGTTCATAGAACGCATATTATACAATGGTTTCGTTCTTTTTCTTTTATGACCACTGTAGAGAGAAAGACGTTTCGGTCATTTTCTAGACTTTCTGGAAACGTGTCTCTAGTTAAGATCTTTCTTTGGTCCTCTAACTTAATAACGTTGCTGCTAAAATGAAAACTTGGAAGTAATAGCTTCCTGGCTTGTCAGCAACTTGGCAACTCGATTTAGCGAGTGGTGCTTGGCATCATATCTTCATGTCTGCGATCTCGAATACTTTGTCATGTTGCATTGGTGTGATGTACTTTTGCAGCGGCTGTCGAATCTCCTGGGCTCTGCCCACTTGTCCCTCCTGGATACATCTTGGATACATCTGGGTTGGCTCCGACTGGACGTCTCTTGCGTCTCGGATAGCCTTGACCTCAGGTTCTCTTGGTTCCGGATACAAAGACTTTTAGGATTCCGCCATCTGTCCTTCCATCAATACGTGATCCCATCTCGGGCCATCATCTAAGCTTAAGAAAACAACAGACAGTATGAGCAACAACGCAGCAAAAACTTTATCAAACATATACCTGCCTATTTTAGGCCTTTGACTTATGCCATACTTTAGTCAGCAGCTAGTTGAGGACTTTTATGTTTTTTTTTTCCCAAAGAAAAACAAACTACAGGGTATCATGAATAGATATAACTATTCTTGCTCTGCTAGGCAAATGCAGCCTTAGGTGTTATGCCTATTTATAATAATAACCCAATCAATACTTTGAGACTACCTCGAAACAGAGTAATATATATATATATGCGTCCATATCTCTACATGGAATACAGTGACGACTAGTTAGTCACAATTGATAGACAAACAATATGGTTAGTATAACTGTTCAGTCTCTCTTCAGTCATACGATACCACCACCAATCATATGAAATTTATGATGTGTCTCAATCTTCAAATTTTTGATTTTTCAATCAGTTCAGCTCTTGGCGTTTTTAGCCCTGAAATAAAACTCTACACAAACATCATGTTAATGATCCTGTGGAAAAATCTGATTAGTAATCAATATCATTAATCATTTATTGACTTGCTATAATTATTAATTTAATGAAGCAGTTTGCTTCGTTTACTGGACATTCCTATGTCAGCGAAGTATTAAACAACTTTTCCTTTACTCTTTATTCACTTCATGAGATAAAGAATTTACATTCAATGGAGTTGGGAGAATCTTACTCTTCCTTTCCATTAGGCTGACTTAAGAAATCAGCTCACAGCGCAGCTCTGCAACCTCTGACCTCTTCACTGACATGCATCTAAACTTAGGAATGTGCTCTTTCCCCCCTCCCATCTTTAAGATGGTGGGCAAAATTTGGGACATACAGCATCTGCAGGAAAACTGATTGTATAAATGACACAGCTCTGTGACCCCCTCCCTTAGGAGACTTTTTAAGGCAATTAGGGTTAGTCAACAGAGCTATTTAAATACAGTTTTGCGCTTTTTACTATTGAAACAATTTAACAGGTTCTAGATACTCTGCTTAAAAAATAATTCACAAATATATTTTAAAAAAAAATCTGAAACGATTAATCAGAGATAGATAAAAACAATTTCCCCCCTTTGGGGAATATCATATCTGTAGCAATTGCAAATTGTACATTAGGATCCTATAAGAAAGCATGGTTACATTAACATACATAGCAATTAACCTGTTTAGAACTGTTCTCTTATAGATTCTATTTATCAATAACATTGGGTCAGACTTTATGTATAAAGTTCCTCTATTATCCTGTAACGCCCTGAGTTACTAAACTCAACCTCCCTGTATATGGGGGTAAATCTCCAACTATGGAAGTCAACTGGCCAGGAATTAATAGGAAGGTTCCTGAGTCAAACAAAGGACTAGAACCGGACCCTGTACCGCCTAGGCTAATGAGACCTATATCTGTTCCCTATCTTGGGACAATTTACTATTAATTTCTGGCGATACAAAAACATCAATTGTGTTTAGCATAGACAAACAACTCCTGAGTTGATTTACATGTCATGCACTCGTTGCATTCGTGTAATAACACTTTACTGCAACAACTCATCTGTGGTTCTGGTATGGGCTTATCCCCTTCAGTACCAGGACAGGAATATTGACTGTGTATAGACCACGCCCTTCTAAGGGTTATAAAAGTGATCTGGCTGTAGCATTCTAATGCCAGCAACAATATACATGACAATTTATCATTAATATGTCATTTCATCAATCATATCTCGGTGGGACCTCCATTTATGTCGGGTTGTAATAATTCAATTAAGAATTATTAATTATGGTCATAACAATTATTAATTCATAAAAAAAATAAATTTATAAATTTGTCATAAATTCTTAAAATCATGACCTGGTGAATCGTAGACAACCTAATTGATACAATTCACATCTGAGGCCGACTATTTCCTCAGATAAATAAGTTCTTTTTGACGTGAGATGACGTTAATGATAAAACATGTAGTTCTGCATTATACAATAATACACAGGTTTATAAAAATATGCAGATTTATTGGATACAAGGTTATAAACATATATAAGTAAATAAACACAATGATACATGCAAATGAATATATATAGCGTTATATAAAGCATTACAAGCTTAACAATACATGTGAGTGGAAATAACTTGTCACATTATAACCAAGCTATTATTAGGTTAGGATATCAAAGTAGGAACATAATTTATATACATACTTACTTGTTCAGAGGAAAACCTCATGATATCAGGATGGGCATGTCTAATCCTAGACATCAATATGGAATGCTAAATACATTCCACCCCCCTCTAACCAACTACACGTCACATGACTTCAGGCATGGGCAAATCCATTCAAGGATATAGCTTAGAAGAGATAACTGTATCCTTCCGCCCCATCCTGGACTATTTTCACATATATGACTTTGGTAAGACTATTAAGACAAATGACAGGGATATATGATCTTTGCTAGACCATATCTTAAATGGAAAGGACTCGAAATAAGTCTTTCCTGTGGGAAACCATCACTTAGCTTGGCGAAGAATGTTCTATCAATATATATATATATCTAAGCAATTATTTACTGCTTTGCTAGATTATGAGTCTTGATTCTTCTGCAGGTAGAATGAAGCCTCACAATATCCTAAAACTACATCTCAATATGGAGATGATCAATTAATTTAATTATGTATTTATTCGCCAATCTAGATGGTATAATTTCACCCACACTATCAAATTAGTCTTAATAAAATGAAATATCATTTTCTGTATCTCTTACCAAGTCCTAGTAGAAATCTCACTTCTGCTCCTAGGAAAGCTGGGTGGTCCATCATAGCACATCTCACCATGGCTTCCATCTTGATAGACCCCTCTAGACAGCTTTACTTCTCTTTCCTCTCTTTCTTGTGTGTTTCTCTGTCTCTGTCCTCTTCTCCCCCTGTGTATGGTTTATGATCACAAACTTATCAGTTAGACACACCTTCCTAATTTGGAGCTTTCCAATCATTGTCGGATGGGTGTGATCATTGATAAGAAATGACATCATAACCTTACCCAGAATGCACTTTTGCTACTGTTGTAATGTCACCTACTCATACCTAGGTGGCACTGCTGTGTAAGCTATTTGCATCATAGTATAAAGGGTTAACTTCTGTAAGTCTGAATAAAGGTATAATATACAATTGACCTTAAAAGCTTTAATTCAAGGCTATAGGGATTAGATTTGACACTTGTAGCAATTAGAGACAGACCTCTAGGCGTCTTCTCTGAATGTTTCTCACAATGTTTATTTGTAGATCGTAAATAACTTTACTGGCTTTGTTTTCTCAGAGATATCATTATCTCCTCTCATACCAAAGAGGTGAATAATTGTTACAAAACACACATCTTCACAGACACTCTTTTAGAGACAAATATTCTCCTAATGAGAAATATATATAATATACTGGATACATGTTGTCTTCATAACATATAACAGTATAATATATATTGTATGTCCTACTGATTGTCTTATGCTAAGGACTAAGGCTCATTAAATGAATACATGAATACTATATATTTGCTTCATTGATAAATGCCTAATTGTATAGGTAATTATCACCAGCTGCATAGAGCTTATCTTTACCTCCCGTCATAAATTTATCAGTAGATAAGGAGGCCTCTTCTCAGACTGGTACATTCATGAGAAGAATAACACTAAAAAGTAGAAACCTTCGTGTGACCTTACTTTGGTCTTCTCAAGACATAAAAATTTGTAACTATAGTTGAGCATGGCTCTTAAAGGTAATGAACATCCATCTTGACTAAAAATGAATTGGATATCAATGTATTTACCTATGAAAAGGCACGACAGGTGGGAGACTAGGGGCCCACCTTGCTCAGGGGGCCACTGGGGGATTACCATTTCATGAAAAAAAATCAACTCACTTAGCTCTTGATGGCAGCAGCTAATCCCCAAAAAGTTGGGACAGAGCCATATCTATCATTGTGTAGCATCCCCTCTTTTAACTACAATCTGAAAATGTCTGGGAAGTGAGAAGACAGATTGATGGAGTTTCAAAGGAGGAATGTTCTATTCTTGTCAGATGTAAGATTCTAGCTGCTCAACAGTCCTGGGTCTTCTTTGCTGGATTTTTATTTTATGATGCGCCCCAAAAAAATATTGGTGAAAGGTCTGAACTTCAGGCAGAAGGTTCAACACCTAG
Organism: Bufo gargarizans; assembly: GCF_014858855.1. NCBI lineage: Eukaryota > Metazoa > Chordata > Amphibia > Anura > Bufonidae > Bufo > Bufo gargarizans. The sequence continues at coordinate 403,902,317 of NC_058082.1, forward strand.
ACTCTTCTGTGAAGCCATGTTGTTGTGATGGATTCAGTATGTGGTTTAGCATTGTCTTGCTGAAATATGTAAGGCCTTCTCTAAAAAAAACACTTTCTGGATGGGAGGATATGTTGTTCTAAAGCTTCTATATACTGTTCAGCATGGATAATGCTTTTTCAGATGTGTAAGCTGCCCACGCCATAGGTAGTAATGCAACTGTATACCATCGGAGATGCAGGCTTTCAAACTAGAAGAGTGAAGACTGAGAAGTCAAGCATTAATTAACCACCTCCCGACCGCTGTACGCACGGATGCGTCCGGAAGGTGGTTGATTCATTCCTCCTGGACGCATCCGTGCGTCATCTCGCGATAGCCGAGATTTCCTGTGAACGCGCGCACACAGGAACGGAAGGTAAGCGAGTGGATCTCCAGCCTGCCAGCGGCGATCGTTCGCTGGCAGGCTGGAGATGCGATTTTTTTAACCCCTAACAGGTATATTAGACGCTGTTTTGATAACAGCGTCTAATATACCTGCTACCTGGTCCTCTGGTGGTCCCTTTTGTTTGGATCGACCACCAGAGGACACAAGTAGCTCAGTAAAGTAGCACCAAACACCACTACACTACACCCTCCCCTGTCACTTATTAACCCCTTATGAACCCCTGATCACCCCATATAGACTCCCTGATCACCCCCCTGTCATTGATCACCCCCCTGTCAGGCTCCATTCAGACGTCCGTATGATTTTTACGGATCCACGGATACATGGATCGGATCCGCAAAACGCATACGGACGTCTGAATGGAGCCTTACAGGGGGGTGATCAATGACAGGGGGGTGATAAGGGAGTCTATATGGGTGATCACCCCCCTGTCATTGATCACCCCCCTGTAAGGCTCCATTCAGACATTTTTTTGGCCCAAGTTAGAGGAATTTTTTTTTTTTTCTTACAAAGTCTCATATTCCACTAACTTGTGTCAAAAAATAAAATCTCACATGAACTCACCATACCCCTTACGGAATCCAAATGCGTAAAATTTTTTAGACATTTATATTCCAGACTTCTTCTCACGCTTTAGGGCCCCTAAAATGCCAGGGCAGTATAAATACCCCACATGTGACCCCATTTCGGAAAGAAGACACCCCAAGGTATTCCGTGAGGGGCATATTGAGTTCATGGAAGTTATTTTTTGTCCCAAGTTAGTGTAATGGGAGACTTTGTGAGAAAAAAATAAAATAAATTCCGCTAACCTGTGCCAAAAAAATTTTATTTCTATGAACTCGCCATGCCCCTCATTGAATACCTTGGGGTGTCTTCTTTTCAAAATGGGGTCACATGTGAGGTATTTATACTGCCCTGGCATTTTAGGGGCCCGAAAGCGTGAGAAGAAGTCTGGGATCCAAATGTCTAAAAATGCCCTTTTAGCGAAAAATGTATATATGGATGTAGTTTTTTGTTGCAAAATTTTACAACTGAAAGTGAAAAATTTCATTTTTTTGCAAAAAAATCGTTAAATTTCGATTAATAACAAAAAAGTTAAAATGTCAGAAGCAATGAAATACCACCAAATGAAAGCTCTATTAGTGAGAAGAAAAGGAGGTAAAATTCATTTGGGTGATAAGTTGCATGACTGAGCAATAAACGGTGAAAGTAGTGTAGTGCAGAAGTGTAAAAAGTGGCCTGGTCATTAAGGGGGTTTCAGCTAGGGGGGGTTGAAGTGGTTAAGCAGTTTACTAAATAATATTCATCTTCTTGTATATTTTTAAGCAGGGTGGATTTGATTTAAATCAAACAGATTTAAATCACGATTTAAATCACTAGTCAGTAAGGCTTGATTTAAATCATAGTTTTCTACATAAAGACTAAGGGCTGTTTCACACGAGCGAGTCCATTGCGAGAATCATGCTCCGTGTGTGAGTGTGATCCTCTGCTCTGGACTTGCAGGAGCGAACGGCATTATCATGATTTATAATGCTATGTGCCTCTGCTTGACCTTATTTCTACAGAATCATACTTACAGCTTTATGTCACTATGATTCTGTGGAAAAAAGGCCACCCAGAGATACACAGCATTATAAATCATGATAATGCTAAGTAGATGAAGTAATATGCAAGTAGATGAAGATTTTTAGAATAACAACTTTTCATATTAGTTTGATTAGGTTGATTCTGCATTCATAGGTTTGTAGAAGATAGGATTAAGGTCTTTTTCTCAACTCTGTTCATGTTATAACATTTTTGCTGTAAAGAAGAGGCATGTGATCTCTGCTGAGTCAAATTCAGTTTTGAGAACTGCAAAAGTAAACCAAGCATCTGTGATAATATCTTGTAGGCAGAGAAACTGCTCAATAATCTTACAAAAACCTCTGGAAGAGCATGACATTGTGAATGGATTAATGGAATTTATTTACCAAAAAAATTAAACATATACAGACTTATTCTAGATAATTAAAAAATGAATCTTTATTTTATAATGGAATAACCTTTGGATGGTAATATATTGTCCTCATAAAGCATTTTATATAAAAAAAAATCTGATTTAAATAAAAAAAATCTGATAAAAAAAATCATAGATTTTTATCCACCCTGTTTTTAAGTGATAGCTTTTTTATTATTATTTTTGGTGTGTGTGTGTGTGTGTGGGGGGGGGGGGGGGGGGTTGGGGTTTCTGGGCACAATCTTAATAATTCACATTAGATCATAGTTAAGTTACTATAAACATTAGCTGTCAGATCAAGAGAAACTTATATTGCTGACAGACTCCATAACACCACTTTTCTGACTCTCATTCATTTTCTTTCTCCATACATTTTGGGTTCCTTTGTGAAGTTTTGGATTTGTGGCAATAATAACAACAGGACTTAGGGCAGAATATGAGGCTGCAAGGAATATCCGTGCGTCATTCATTTCAGGTTTGACATCAGACAGTGTAAGAGTATAGATCCACATAGAATTATCCATGCCATATAACAAAACATATAGCACTACCAATAAAATAACTGCCCTGGAGGCCCGATGTTCTGCAGACTTTCTCTGAAGCTGGTCAGAACTGCGCTTGCCTTTAATATTTTTCCCATGCTGATACAATATAGAAACCATGTAACTGCTTGACAATGTCATTAGTCCTACGAATATGATCTCCCGAATGATGGATACAGACCCATTTAAGATAAAGGAGACATAGGTTATAAAGTCTGCATCACAATAAACCAGATGTAATGAATAGGGTGAAGTATAATTGGATTTAGCCCTTCCATACAAAACAGTAGAAGGATAGAGAAAAACATTCATGGCTAAGATCAGGATTATAATAAGAGTAACATTTTTAGATAACTTTTGTTTCAAGTATGTCCAATATCTGTTAACGGGAGCAACAAGAACACACTGGTGACAACTGAGGAAACTGGTTACACAAATAGACATGGCTCTACTGACCCTAAAGATGAAAAGAACCAGTTTACACTCCGTATCATCCAGTAAGTCTTTTACTCCAATAGCATTTAGAGATTGTGGTATGACACGGGAGAAAACCACTAAAAGATTGGATAGGGCAAGGACCATTAGGATGATATTAGCTGGTAGAAGCTTTTTCTCAATTATTTTGATGTAAGTAAATTTTAGGAGGATGAAAACATTTCCAGGAATTCCAACAATTATCAAGAGAATAAAGGCCAGAGCTTTAATCAGAAGATGAGTATCCATGACAAAAGACTATATGTAGTCGTAATGGTATTTTTTAGTACACAATTGCAGTTAGTTTAATGGTGTATCCCTGCACTTCTATGTTTGCATAGAGTACTTCTATACATAGGTTTTTGCAGGTTTTTTTCTTCACTTTGGACTTTAAGTGTGATTTTTGCTGTAAAGATGCCAGATCCAGATGTAGCACTTGATGTTTTTTTCAGGCGTTTTCACCTTGAAAAAAAAGCAAAAAAAAACTTTAAAATTGCAAGTGGCCAAAAATAAGTGTATATGGATATTAGTTATTATTATTTTTTTTACGGGTGAAAAAAACGCCAGTACAAAACTCATGTGTTTGAGGACCCAGTCATGTTCCAGCGAGGACTCTACTGACTGCAAGAACATCTCTAGCAAACAAACACACAAGGCAAGCAGAGACAAAGACATGACAATGGCCAAAACAAATACTTTATGACAGAGATCAAGACAAAGCAGCAAACTGGACAAGCAGGTAAGGGACAAGTGTCAGGAAATACCACTGGACCAAACCCAGGGGCCAGATATGCAGTAAGCCCTGTTCTTCACAGAGCCCGAGATGGTGGGAATGGACTTAGGTGAGACTCACTTGTTGCACCTCTAGGATGGTCCCGATGCACTTGGCTACTTACCTGCAGAGACCAGTAGTCCACACAAAGCAGTCCATACAAACAAGGACTGGAATTAGAATTAACTGCACAGGACTCAGTACAGACAGTACAAAGGGGAACCAGCCCACAAGCAGCTCCCTGGACCCCATGCAGAACACCACATGGCAGTCTGAGCAGAGCTGCCCAAACAGGAAGACAAGTAGATACCTGGACCCCATATGGAACAACACATGGAGATCACAGGCAGAGCTGCACACAGACTAGATGTCCTTCCTCCATAGAACCCAGGAGCCCTCTCACTGAAGGCATAGAACATACTGTACATGAAATTAACAGACAGGACTTGCAGATGCCTGTTCCCCACGCAAAACGACACATGGCCGACACAGGCATAGTTGCACAGACAGGCAAATGTGTGGACTCCATGGAGGAAGATACAAGGCGGTCACAGACCAAACACTGAACCAGACAAGGTGACTTAGATACACAACACAGGAAGATGTCTGGACCCCATGCAGGACAAAACATGGTGGCCACAGACCAAACACAGAAGCAATGGACAAGACATGGAATAGACAGGCAAATGTCTGGGCCCCATGCAGGAAGGCACATGGCAGTCACAGACCAAACACAGAACTAGACAAGGAGACTATGATGACAAAGTAGGTGGCCATTCAGACAGGCAGATGGAATGACCCAGGTCAGGTGCATATCTCCTGCACCCAGCAAAGCTGGAGACAGACTGACAGGCCCAGATCAGGAAATGTTAACCTCACCAAAACCAGGAGTAACAAGAACCATAAAACAAGTGTCAGTTCACACCAGTCACAGTATGCTGCACCCAGCACACCCCAAACAACAACCAGCATACACGGGAAAACCTATAGCCAGTATGAGGTATCAGGCAGCCAGCCTACACAACAAGGAGTGACGGAACCACATTGATACAATAAACTAGTGGCATCCATACTCAGACCATGTACACACACAAGGCCGCAGCCAGCACGCATCACCAAACCAGCTTACATGGGAACGCCCACAGCCAGTAAACAAAGTGCCTGCAGTCAGCCTGCATGGCACTGGTGACAGGAACTTCAGAGATATGAATGTGGGAAACACAAACACAGGCAACAGTTCACACACAGGACACAGAGGCCAGCACATAGCCCCAAGCAACCAGTGTACACAGGAGAGAGCCTGCAGTAGTATGCGAGAGGGCCTACAGCCAGCCTACACGGCAACTCGTGACACAGTGAGCTACACTGTGATAGACCCATAGAGTTGTATGGAAATGCAGAGAGCATGCTTGATTGCTGGTAAAGAGATTGTCTCACTTTATTAAATAACTGTCTCACTTTAGCAAATGGCATCTATCATGTAGAAGAAGTTAATACAAGACACTTACTAATGTATTGTAATTATCAATATTGCATTGATTAATTTTTCCATCACACTGCTCATATGCAGGGGTTACAGCCACTGCTGCAATCCAGTACCAGTGGCCACTATTGTAAAAAGCACAGGCCTCTCAGGAGGCCAGGACCATGGGAGCACACATAGGCAACATGCAAAGCAGCTCCTCTCTTTGCCACCTTCTATTTGCTCTGCACTGGTGGTCGTAACCTCTAGAAATGAGCAGTGTATAAAGCCTCATTCACACATCAGTGTTTGTGTTTAAATCAGTGATCCCTCTGTTAAGATGTCCATGATGGATCCGTGTGTGGTCCTTGTAACAGTTTTTTTGCTGTCCGTATGTCGCTGACACTGAACAGCTGAAAAATAATTTTCAAAGCATCTCTTCCTAATGATCTGTGAGCCACAGATGAAACATGGAAGGCATCCATGGAACCATAGACTATAATGGGCAAGATCGACCGTGAACACAGACAAAATAGAGCATGCATCCATGCTAAAAACACGGATTCATGGACCGTGGTAAAAAAAAATGAAGTGGGAATGCACACATTAAAATGAATGTGTACATGTGCTGTCCGTGGAGAACACGTACAGCACACGTACATGGAACACCGAATGAGTTAATGAGGCTTAATGCGATGGAAAATGAATCAAGCCAGCAAATGAGACAATATAGATAATAATACATTAGTAAGTGTCTTGTATTACCTTTCTCTACTTGATAAATGCCAATGATAAAGTGAAAAAAACATCTTTACATAAAAACTTTACCTCACTACAATTTTATGGATCTGTGGGGAGATTAGCTTACCTCTTCCTTTTACCTTTTCAATTGACTTACTGTTATTGATATGATTAAGTCAAATACACCTGTATTTATAATACCTGAAGTTTTTTTGTCCCCAAGGTCAGACCACGTGGGATTAATTACTTGCATTACCAGTTCTCTAAAATTATCTTATAAAATACTATGAAATATTCAAGCACTAATTCTAGCTCTATGATTCCTATAGCTCACTGCTGGTAGCTCTTTTTAATGTTCAATTAAAAGCAGCCTATACAGTTGCAAGAAAAAGTATGTGAACCCTTTGGAATTATATGTATTTCTAAACAAATTGGTCATAAAATGAGATTTGATCTTCATCTATGTCACAACAATAGACAATCACAGTCTGCTTAAACTAATAACACACAAATAATTAAATGTTACCATGTTTTTATTGAACACACCGTGTAAACATTCACAGTGCAGGTGGAAAAAGTATGTGAACCCCTAGACTTATGACATCTCCAAGAGATAATTAGAGTGAGGTGTCAGACAACTGGAGTCCAATCAATGAGATGAGATTGGAGGAGTTGGTTACAGATGCCCTGCCCTATAAAAAACACACACCAGTTCTGGGTTTGATTTTCACAAGAAGCATTGCCTGGTGTGAATGATGCCTCACATACATTTTCTTGCAACTGTAGGTATATAAAATTAATAAAAATGTAATATAAATTAAATATTCTGTCAGAACTATTGAGTATGAATAAAGTCCATAATTATAAGGCCTATATAAGTGTATGGACATGAGCCTAAGGGACAACCATTTTGTCTTATTTTAAGGCAGAGTGAATTCAGGATTTTTTTTTTTTACTCTGAAATTGCTAACCTAAGGTTTACGATATATACCAAAGTGTTTACCTAAGTCTGTTTTGTGAGAAGGAGATGTCCCAAGGTCTAATGAAATGTGATGGCCTAGATAAGACAATGTATTTGAATTCTGATGATTTTAGTAAATAGAAAGACTCTAATCTTTCTTTGTGGTTTTTATATTAATCAATATAGGAGTAGATTGATTTTATATAATCAATTTTAATAGGTGTGCTGAATATATAGTATATATATAAGAGTATAGTCCTCATAGATATATTCAATTGTAAGATTAGAAATGAGGTATAAACTCCTCTGTCATGTTTAGAATCTGTCTCAGTGGAACACACAAATTAATTATTTTTTTCCTGGAATGGAGAAATGTGGATACAGGTGATCATGAACAAACCCTGTCTCATCCAAGAACAATGAATTGAGATAGCCCTATTTATCTTGATTTAATCAAGTCTGGTCAAAAGACTTAAGGATACACAAGTTAGTTGACCAAGTATAAAACTCATTGTCTCTTCAAGATCTTCTCAAGGTTTGTCTGAAACCTTAGATTACATTTTAGTGCTATTATATGAATAAGAGAAATAAATGAATGCTTCGATTTTTGTATGGAATACTAGTGCCATCTAGTGTTAGGGTAACAAAGATCTAGGGTATATTTTTCCCTAGAGGGAGGTTCTATTAATTATAAAGTGAGGTCACTAGTTAATGATAAAACTTGGCCAAGCCCTTTCTAAGATAGGATAAAAAGATGGTATGGGCTGAGAGAAGGATCGATCTCTAGAGCTATCTGGCTCTCTCTCTCTGAACATCATCAAAAGATCAGATCCAACCCTGACCACCTTGCCAGTCATTGGAGGCAGCCATCTTAGAACCATTGAAACTGATTTCTGCTAGCTGACATTTTGGTATAGTATAACCTTACCTATATTTTATAGGATAATTAATTAATATAATACATATCTATATATTCAATTAACCATACTTTGTATATAGTATCTGTTTTGGAATAAGATTGGGGTGTACCTGCAGCATCATCCTGAAAATTAATCCAATACAGGGAGATTAAAAATATACTAGTGAAAGCACAGTATTATCTCCAAGGAACTGAATTCAGTTCTAGACCAGTATGGTTGATAATATATATATATTTATATAGATAAAAGATAAACCAGATTTGGGTTTAATCGGACATTTGTCGGCTGAGAGAAATCAAGTATTAAATTGACTTTTAATATAAGTGAGGGGTATTATTATAAGAAGGCATAATTGTGTATATATAGATATATGTTCTCAATTATTTTTGTCTTTACCACTATTTTGCATATCATTGATTGAATTTTATTACCGCCAATTTTGTTATATATATTATTTTGCACTATAAATTGTATTAATAAATTACATATATATTTTGTCTATAACTGGGTTTTGTCTTCAATTCAACGCAGATCACGAGCTTGTTTTAGCTTGATATTTATGATAATAAGTTAGAATCTCCTTTATTACCGATTTTAATTTATTCACATAAATCATATAGACTGTCAATCGGAGACAGCATAAATTTTCCGACAATTCTATAAAATATTATGTTATAAATGATGTTATAAACATTCCTATAGAAGATTAAGGGAGCATATGCATACAATTAAGTATCCACAATCTCCACATCATTTAGAAAAGTCCTAGTAGTTCCAGATAGCACTAGTGTTAGGGTTAGTAGGATAAGTAAAATGGTTAAAATATTAAACAAAGTTTCGAGTTAGAAATAATGCTTCAAAAGTAGTGTTGAGCGAGCATGGTCAGCCAAACTGGTTTTCAATTCGAGCATCGCCATGTTCGGCCGAATACCGCCTGTGCTTGAGGGTGATGCTTAAGTCAGTGCATTTAAATCAAATTTAGCATTTATTTCTGAAAAGTTTCTGCCAGGATCTATGAAGTTATTACGCAAAGTCACATGAGACTTCGGCTCATCCAAGTCAATACATTCTAATACTGTACGGAGTGCTCACTTCGTACAGTATTGGACCGAAGTTTTATGCGAATCGACTTTGGATGCTTCACCCGAAGTCGATTCGCTCAACCCTTATATCCGGCTTTGATAGCATAGTGGTTAAGATTCTTGGTTTTTATGTAGAAACATAGAATGTGTCGGCAGATAAGAATCATTTGGCCCATCTAGTCTGCCCAATATGCCGAATACTATGAATAACCCCTAGCCCTATCATATATGAAGGATGGCTTTATGCCTATCCCATGCATGCTTAAACTCTTTTACTGTATTTGCAGCTACTGTAATACCCCAGAGTTGTGTTATAAAAAATTTCTACCCCGCTACAATCTGTAAAGAGCCTTTATATTGTCATCTGATATTATTTTTTATTATATCATTCACAAATGTCCATAGACCATGTTAAATGTAAATTAATGTGGTACATTTTTATGTTCACCAGCTGGTGGCAGCAATGGGCTGGTAAGGACTTAGGTTCAGTTTAGTATTTCTAAGCTGGAATAGTTCATTCCAGCTTAGCTCCCCCTCTGTGAGCAGAAAGTGCTGCGCCCACATCCTGCAGCTTTGGTGGAGAAGGAAGTTGTTGGGGAAGGAGCTCCCAGATATAGGGAAGAAAACCAGGATCTTGTCTCGGCTAAGACATTGATCAAATCCCCAGCCTGAGCCCTGCAGCCTCAGCTGGATGAAACAGCAGACAACCTCCAGTTCCAAGAAGAAAGCGTACACTGATAAGATAACTGTGAGTAAAGTCCAGACCCAGGAGAAGTCATATTCCTCCTCAGCTAGTCAGTCCCAATGAAGCAGAAGATAGAAAGTGCAGAAGCCAATTTCCTGCCACAGTATAGAACTACAAAGCAGACGTCCTTTCCTGCAAGCTCCAGGTTGATAGAGCGGAAGATAAATTCCTGCCAACCATTGTGGAAAACCTGCTGGGACCTAAGACAAAAAGCTGTATTTTGCTTGGATGAAAGTTACTCTGAGTAAAGACGAGTTTGAGCTTTACCAAAAGTCTGGATATCAGTTTCTGCTGCAAAATCCCTCTGTTACTTCTCCTATCACTACACATTTTATTGCAAGTGAGCCAGGAGTCCAGCCGTACCCAGGTAGGAGACACCGTTGACACAATTACTACTACCATACAGAGATATTACACCACTCTGGCATTCCTAAACTGGGACGTGAGTTGTTACATCTTTGAAGGGGCCTGTGATAGTACCCTACGCATGCTGCAATTGGTGTCACGAACAAACATTATTTGCACCTGACCCAGACATTGCATAAATTAGCGTCAGTGTGTATAACCTGCATCCTGCTCATTGCACTACCACTTCTGCAAAAAGGCTATTCAAGGCATCCACTACTCTCTCAGTAAAGTAATACTTCCTGATATTACTTTTGAACCTTTGCCCCTCTAATTTAAAACTATGTCCTCTTGTAGCAGTTTTTCTTCTTTTAAATATTCTCTCCTCTTTTGCCTTGTTGATTCCCTTTATGTATTTAAAAGTTTCTATCATATCCCCTCTGTCTCGTCTTTCTTCCAAGCTATACATGTTAAGGTCCTTTAATCTTTCCTGGTAAGTTTAATCCTGCAACCCATGTACTAGTTTAGTAGCTCTTCTCTGAACTCTCTCCAAAGTATCAATATCATTCTTGAGATATGGTCTCCAGTACTGTGCATAATACTCCAAATGAGGTTTCACTAGTGCTCTGTGGAGCGGCATGAGCACCTCCCTCTTTCTACTGGTAATGCCTCTCCCTATACACCCAAGCATTCTGCTATCATTTTCTGCTGCTCTATGACATTGTCAGCCTACCTTTAAGTCTTCTGAAATAATGACCCCTAAATTCCTTTCCTCAGATACTGAGGTTAGGACTGTATCACTGATTTTATATTCTGCTCTTGGGTTTTTACGCCCCAGGTGCATTATCTTGAACTTATCAACATAAAATTTTAGTTGCCAGATTTTTGACGATTCCTATAGTTTTCCTAAATCCTTTTTCATTTGGTGTATACCTCCAGGAACATCAACCCTGTTACAAATCTTTGTGTCATCAGCAAAAAGACACACCTTACCATCGAGGCCTTCTGCAATTTCGCTGATAAAGATATTAAACAATATGGGTCTCAGAACAGATCCCTGAGCTACCCCACTGTTAACAAGACCATGGTATCCGCCTGTCAGCATTTTCAGTTGACACGCGGATAAACTTATCTGTTAAAATGAAGAAAAAAAGAGTCCCAATACGTATGACAATGGTAGTCGCTGCGATTCCTGAATGTAAAGGGACCGTGTGTTCTCTATTCAGAAGGTTGCACCGCTTCAATCTCAATGCATCCAATATTAAAGACACAGGCAAGTGAATCAGGTCCCACTGCCACCAAACTATAGGCTCCCGTGGGATGTCAGAAAATATACATATAGTGAAGCACTGCAGATCACCAAAATTTCCTCGTGTGATGGTACTCACAAGCGCAGCTTGACATATAGGCACATCATAAAGCTCCATGGCTCTCCTATTTTTCATACGTCTTCTCCACCACTAGAACATAGGAACACTCCAATAGTGAAGCACTGCTAACAGGATCAACGTATAAAAGTTTTTAATATACTCACAAACATGAGATAAAACAATCAGTCAAGGCTGTCTTTACAACTCTGCCTGACCCGGGTTTCGCTCCACACTTCGTCAGGGGCGTCACCATTTCTTTGCTCACACATGTTTTATACTCTCCCCCATAAAATTGTCACAAAGATAAATAGAATAAATTACATAAAACACTTATAACCAGTGAATGACACTTCCCATCAGTACCTAGAATAACATCCTGGATATATTTTCTCCTTTTCCATTTTCTTTCGATTCCAGATCATTCATTCATAAATACGTACATGATCGCTCACCTAATACCCACCTTCTTTTCTAACCAATAAAGGAGCACTCCTACTTATTCCCATAGTACACCCCCCTTCCCTATTCTAACTGGTGAGTAATGTCTTTCCTTCTCACCATAAGACACACCTCCCTCTCCTGATTTGCTAGCAGTGATCGACCATGTACCTTTTTAAAATTCAAATTCTTTAATCTACCAGGCACGATTTTAAATCTAGTTCGACATCAAGCCCCTGTGGCTGGATAGTATCCAGCTCATAGATCCAGCTGAACTCCCGCCGATCTAGCTTCTTAATCGCATCTCCTCCCCGCCAATCATTTTTCACCACTTCTAATCCAGCAAATACAAGTCCCTTGTTTTTTTGGGGTGAACTTTTTTAAAATGCATGGATACCCCATGGGTCTTAAGTCCCTTTTTAATATTGTTGATGTGTTCCTGTATCCAGACTTTTAATTTCCTCGTTGTGTGTCCTACATACTGGAGGCCACATGGGCACTCCAGCATGTACAAACCGGATTCCAAAAAAGTTGGGACACTATACAAATCGTGAATAAAAACTGAATGCAATGATGTGGAGGTGCCAACTTCTAATATTTTATTCAGAATAGAACATAAATCACGGAACAAAAGTTTAAACTGAGAAAATGTACCATTTTAAGGGAAAAATATGTTGAATCAGAATTTCATGGTGTCAACAAATCCCCAAAAAGTTGGGACAAGGCCATTTTCACCACTGTGTGGCATCTCCCCTTCTTCTTACAACACTTAACAGACGTCTGGGGACCGAGGAGACCAGTTTCTCAAGTTTAGAAATAGGAATGCTCTCCCATTCTTGTCTAATACAGGCCTCTAACTGTTCAATCGTCTTGGGCTTTCTTTGTTGCACCTTCCTCTTTATGATGCGCCAAATGTTCTCTATAGGTGAAAGATCTGGACTGCAGACTGGTCATTTCAGTACCCGGATCCTTCTCCTACGCAGCCATGATGTTGTGATTGATGCAGAATGTGGTCTGGCATTATCTTGTTGAAAAATGCTGGGTCTTCCCTGAAAGAGATGACGTCTGGATGGGAGCATATGTTGTTCTAGAACCTGAATATATTTTTCTGCATTGATGGTGCCTTTCCAGACATGCAAGCTGCCCATGCCACACGCACTCATGCAACCCCATACCATCAGAGATGCAGGCTTCTGAACTGAGCGTTGATAGCAACTTGGGTTGTCCTTGTCCTCTTTGGTCTGGATGACATGGCGTCCCAGATTTCCAAAAAGAACTTTGAATCGTGACTCGTCTGACCACAGAACAGTCTTCCATTTTGCCACACTCCATTTTAAATGATCCCTGGCCCAGTGAAAACACCTGAGCTTGTGGATCTTGCTTAGAAATGGCTTCTTCTTTGCACTGTAGAGTTTCAGCTGGCAACGGCGGATGGCACGGTGGATTGTGTTCACTGACAATGGTTTCTGGAAGTATTCCTGAGCCCATTCTGTGATTTCCTTTACAGTAGCATTCCTGTTTGTGGTGCAGTGTCGTTTAAGGGCCCGGAGATCACGGGCATCCAGTATGGTTTTACGGCCTTGACCCTTACGCACAGAGATTGTTCCAGATTCTCTAAATCTTCGGATGATGTTATGCACAGTTGATGATGATAGATGCAAAGTCTTTGCAATTTTTCGCTGGGTAACACCTTTCTGATATTGCTCCACTATATTTCTGCGCAACATTGTGGGAATTGGTGATCCTCTACCCATCTTGGCTTCTGAGAGACACTGCCACTCTGAGAAGCTCTTTTTATACCCAATCATGTTGCCAATTGACCTAATTAGTGTTAATTGGTCTTCCAGCTCTTCGTTATGGTAAAATGTACTTTTTCCAGCCTCTTATTGCTACTTGTCCCAACTTTTTTGGGATTTGTTGACACCGTGAAAATTTGAATCAACGTATTTTTCCTTTAAAATGATACATTTACTTGGATTAAACGTTTGATCTGTCATCTACGTTCTATTACAAATAAAATATTGACATTTGCCATCTCTACATGATTGCATTCAGTTTTTATTCACAATTTGTTTAGTGTCCCAACTTTTTTGGAATCCGGTTTGTATATGGCTCCTACACTATCACATGTAATTTTCCCTTTAACTTTAAATTCCTTATTTCTTTTAGCCGAATGAACCAACGTATATAAGCTTGAGTCACATAGCGCTGCATGTCACTCTGCTGTTACAAGTGTAGGGAGAGGAGGCTGCTGGACTGGTGATTTCAGGGAGAGAATAGGAGAGAATCTAATTCAGCGATCTACATAGAAATAGTTGTGTGGGTGCAGGGCACAATTGTTTTACCCTGCCCTGAGCCCATTGAGCTCCGTTAGGTGTGCGGCGGTGGCGGCCATTTTATGCAAGCTCAGTGCACCAGCACTGCATATGAGCTTTTGGGACATTGTAAATCTCAATTTTTTGGGGCAATATACAACATCTGGATTAGTCAGTGTGCAATTTAAGCTAGAAATACAGCCATCATTTTCTGGGGTTTTAAAAACACACACATTTTGGAAAGAGGACACCCCAAGGTATTCTGTGAGGGGCATGGCGAGTTCCTAGAATATTATTTTTTTGGGCACAAGTTAGCCGAAAACTTTTTTTTTTTTCCTTACAAAGTCTCATATTCCACTAACTTGTGACAAAAAAATACAATTTTACATGAACTCACCATACCCCTCAGAGAATACCTTGGGGCGTCTTCTTTTCAAAATGGGGTCACATATGGGGTATTTATACTGCCCTTGCATTTTAGGGGCCCTAAAGCGTCAGAAGTAGTTTGGAATCCAAATGCGTAAAAAAATGCCCTGTGAAATCGTAAAGATACTCTTTAGAATTTGGGCCCCTTTGTGCACATAGGCTGCAAAAAAGTGTCACACATGTGGTATCGCCGTACTGAGAAGAAGTAGGGCAATGTGTTTTGGTGTGTATTTTTACATATACCCATGCTGGATGAGAGAAATATCTCTTTAAAAGACAACTTTTCCAATGTTTTTATACAAAGTTGTCATTTGACAAAGATATTTCTCTCACCCAGCATGGGTATATGTAAAAATACACCCCAAAACACATTGCCCTACTTCTCCCGGGTACGGCGATACCACATGTGTGACACTTTTTTGCAGCCAAGATGCGCAAAGGGGCCCAAATTCCAATGAGTACCTTTTAGGAGGGCCTTTTTAGGCATTTGGATTCCAGACTTCTTCTCACGCTTTAGGGCCCCTAAAATGCCAGGGCAGTATAAATACCCCACAAGTGACCCCATTTTGGAAAGAAGACACCCCAAGGTATTCCGAGAGGGGCATGGCGAGTTCCTAGAATTTTTTTTTTTTTTGGGCGCAAGTTAGCGGAAAATGATTTTGTAAGAGAAACAATAAAATAAAATAATCATTTTCTCCTATCTTGTGCCCAAAAAAATATATATTCTAGGAACTCGCCATGCCCCTCATGGAATACCTTGGGGTGTCTTCTTTCCAAAATGGGGTCACTTGTGGGGTATTTATACTGCCCTGGCATTTTAGGGGCCCTAAAGCGTGAGAAGAAGTCTGGAATATAAATGTCAAAAAAATTTTACGCTTTTGGATTCCGTGAGGGGTATGGTGAGTTCATGTGAGATTTTATTTTTTGTCACAAGTTAGTGGAATATGAGACTTTGTAAGAAAAAACTAAAAAACATAAAAAAAACCTGCAGATGCGTGGTGTCTGTGTTTTGCGGATCTACGGATCCGCCAAACACATACGGATGTCTGAATGGAGCCTTACAGGGGGGTGAACAATGACAAGGGGGTGATCAAGGAGTCTATATGGGGTGATCACTCCCCTGTTATTGATCACCCCCCTGTAAGACTCCATTCAGACGTTCGTATGTGTTTTGCGGATTCGTGGATCCGCAAAACACATACGGACGTCTGAATGGAGCCTTACAGGGGGGTGATCGATGACAGGGAGGTGATCAGGGAGTCTATATGGGGGGTGTAGTGTAGTGGTGTTTGGGGCTACTTACAGAGCTACCTGTGTCCTCTGGTGGTCGATCCAAGCAAAAGGGACCACCAGAGGACCAGATAGCAGGTATATCAGACACTGTTAACATAACAGCGTCTGATATACCTTTCAAGGGTTAAAAAATGCATATACCTTTCAAGGGTTAAAAAAATGCATTTGTTTACCTGCCGTTCCTGTGAACGCGCGCTCCTGTGTGCGCGCGTTCACAGGAAATCTCACTTATTGCGAGATGACGCGCCGGCGCATCATAGAGGAATTAATCGACCGCCTCCGGACCGCAATCCTGCGTTAGGCGGTCCGGAGGTGGTTAAACAAACACCTGTTTGGGCAAAAAAAATATCTTGGCAGCCTTTGCTGCATATTTCATTGTGAGATACACCCTTAATACATTTGGGTTAGATTCAGAGATTTGAAATTCCGCCATTTGGTGCACCAATATTGAATTCAGGCCTACAGTGGGTCAGGCCGTGTGAGATACACCCTGTATATACAGTGCTTATATTATTTCATCAATAAAGCACCCTTTTTGGGGAAAATGACACAATATTTCAGGCCTTGCAGCAGAAGCCCGTTAGAAATTTAATACTCTGAGTTATATACTGCTGCCATATTGAGTTAGTAAACAAACACCCGTTTGGGCAAAAAAAGTATATTTGGCAGCCTTTGCTGCATATGTCATTGTGAGATACACCCTAAATACATTTCGGTTAGATTCAGAGTTTTGAAATACCGCCATTTGGTGCACCAATATTGAATTCAGGCCTACACTCTTTCACGCCATGTGAGATACATCCTCTACATACAGGGGTTTGATTCAGGCATTTGAAATACAGCCAATTTTGGGCGAAGAAATCTTTAATTCAGGCCTACACTGGTTCAGGCTATGTGAGATACACCCTCTACATACAGGGGTTTGATTCAGGCATTTGAAATATAGCCATTTGAAATACAGCCATTTTGTGCAAAGAAATCTTTAATTCAGGCCTACACTGATTCAGGCCGTGTGAGATACACCCTCTACATACAGGGGTTTGATTCAGGCATTTGAAATACAGCCATTTTGGGCAAATAAATCCTTAATTCAGGCCTACACTGGTTCAGGCCATGTGAGATACACCCTCTACATACAGGGGTTTGATTCAGGCATTTGAAATACAGCCATTTTGGGCAAATAAATCTTTAATTCAGGCCTACACTGGTTCAGGCTATGTGAGATACACCCTCTACATACAGGGGTTTGATTCAGGCATTTGAAATATAGCCATTTGAAATACAGCCATTTTGTGCAAAGAAATCTTTAATTCAGGCCTACACTGATTCAGGCCGTGTGAGATACACCCTCTACATACAGGGGTTTGATTCAGGCATTTGAAATACAGCCATTTTGGGCAAATAAATCCTTAATTCAGGCCTACACTGGTTCAGGCCATGTGAGATACACCCTCTACATACAGGGGTTTGATTCAGGCATTTGAAATACAGCCATTTTGGGCAAAGAAATCTTTAATTCAGGCCTACACTGATTCAGGCCGTGTGAGATACACCCTCTACATACAGGGGTTTGATTCAGGCATTTGGAATACAGCCGTTTTAAATACAGCCATTTTGGGAAGATAAATCTTTAATTCAGTCCTACAGTGGGTCAGGCCATGTGAGATACACCCTCTACATACAGGAATTTGATTCAGGCATTTGAAATACTGCCATTTGAAATACAGCTATTTTGGGCAAATAAATCTTTAATTCAGACCTACACTGGTTCAGGACGTGTGAGATACTCCCTTTACATACAGGGGTTTGATTTAGGAATTTGAAATAAAGCCATTTTGGGAAAAAAAATCTTTAATTGAGGCCTAGTCTGGTTCAGGTTAGATACACCCTTTACATACTGTCGTTCTATTCTACTATAAATTAAATACTCATTTAGGGAAAGATCCTAAATTCGAGACATTTGAGGAGAGCGTCGAATAAGGGACATGGCCCAGGTCGTGGTGCTGCTGGTGCAGCTCCTGTTGCAGGGAGAGGACGTGGTCGATCTGTGCCAGCTACACAAGTGAAACCCCTTCCTCAGGTGCGAGTAGGCGACAGAACCTGCAGCGGTATTTGGTCGGGCCTAATGCGGCTCTATGAATGGTGAGGTCTGAACAAGTACAGGCGATAGTAGATTGGGTTGCTGATAGTGGATCCAGTTCCTTCATATTGTCTCCAACCCAGTCTCCTGCTAAAAGACCACAGTTGGCACCTGCAGCCGATGTCCATCAGTCTTTCGCCTTACCCCCCCTTGCAAATCAGCCAAGCAGTCTGAGCCCCAAGTCATGCAGCAGTCTCTTCTGGGTTTTGATGACTCTGTTAGCAGGGTTTCCCAGGGCCATCCACCTAGCTCTACCAAAGAAGTGGAAGACCAACCACTTATCTTTCAAGATGAGTACATGGGAGGACCATCGCAGCACATCTCGGATGATGACGAAACACAGGTGCCAACTGCTGGGGCTTTCAAAAGTGTGCAGACCGAAAAGGAAGGCAGGGGTGAAAACTGGGTGGAAGATGATGTGGATGATGATAAGGTCCTTGACCTCACATGGAATCAAGGTTATGCGAGTGACCTATGTAGTTCGGAGTAAGAGGCGGTGGTCGCACAGAGCCACCAGCACAGCAGAAGAGCGAGCAGGGAGCAAAAGTAGAGCGACCGCTCTCTAGACAGTATGCCTGCTACTGCCCACCGCAGCAAGGGACTGCGCACACCACAGCAAGCTCCAAGGAGTTCCCTGGCGTGGCAGTTTTTCAGAC
The DNA here is from genome assembly GCF_014858855.1 of Bufo gargarizans. NCBI lineage: Eukaryota > Metazoa > Chordata > Amphibia > Anura > Bufonidae > Bufo > Bufo gargarizans. The sequence goes on from NC_058082.1 coordinate 403,921,419, forward strand.
AATCTGATGACGACAAGACATGAGTGGTTTGCACGCTGTGCAATCAGAGCCTGTAGCGAGGCATAAAAGTTCTAAACCTGAGCACAACCTGCATGACCAGGCATCTAAGTGCAAAGCATGGGATGCAGTGGAGTAGACACCTCAAAAACCAAGAAAGGTTTCTGGCTCCTCCTGCTTTCTCTTGTGCTGCAAATCTGGGCCTCTTTGTCCACTTCTGGAGTGACAGTGGCACCTGCCACCACGCAAACAGAGTATCTACCAGCAACACCTGGGTCACCAAGCATCTCCACAATGTCCCTCGGAAGCGTTCAGCTCTCCATCTCTCAAACGCTGGAGAGGAAGAGGAAGTACCCCCCTACCCTACTGCGATCTTTAGCCCTGAATGCCAGCATTTTTAAATAACTGGCCTTTGAAAAGCTGTCATTTCGTCTGGTGGAGACGGATAGTTTTAAAGGCCTTATGGCGGTGGCTGTCCCACAGTATGTCGTGCCCAGCTGCCATTACTTTTCAAGGCGAGCCATCCCTTCCCTGCACAACCAAGTAGCGGACAAAATCAGGTGTGCACTGCGCAACGCCATCTGTGGCAAGGTGCACCTGACTATGGATACGTGGACCAGTAAGCATGGTCAGGGCCGTTATATCTCGATAACAGCACACTGGGTAAATGCAGTGGTGGCTGGGCCTGAGGCGGATAGCAGTTTGGCGCATATCGTTCCACCACCGAGGATTGCAGGGCACTTCAGTTTGCCTCCTGTTGCTTACTCCTCCTACTCTGCTTCCTCATCCTCTACCAGCTTCTCATCCGGTCAGCGTAACGACTTCACCACCAACTACAGCACAGCCAGGGGTAAACGACAGCAGGCAGTTTTAAAACTTATCTGTTTGGGGGACAAACCCCACACCGCGCAGGTGCTGTGGAAGGCCTTGTACAACAGACCGATAAATGGTTTGTGCCAGTCAGCCTCAAGCCCGGCCTGGTGGTGTGCGATAATAGGCAAAATCTCATAGCAGCTCTTGGACTAGCCGGTTTTACGCACATCCCTTGCCTGGCACATGTGCTGAATTTGGTGGTGCAGAGATTCCTTAAAAATTACCCCGATATGTCAGAGCTGCTGCATAAAGTGCGGGCCATCTGTGCGCACTTTTAGCGTTCTCACCCTGCTGCTGCTCGCCTGTCAGCACTGCAGCGTAACTTCGGCCTTCCCACTCACCAAAAGGTGAAACTCCACCTTGCACATGCTGGCCAGATTGTGCAAGCAGCAGCAGGCGATAGTGGAGTTTCAGCTGCAGCACACACGGGGGATACAGAGGAAACATACGATACACCTCCAACTGACGACAGCTTTTCATTGCCTATGGTCAGCCTGGCACACATGAGCGATTACATGCTGCAGTGTCTCCGCAACGACCGCCGAGTTGCCCACATTCTAACTTGTGCTGATTACTGGGTGGCCACGCTGCTGGATCCCCGTTACAAGGACAACATACCGTCCTTAATTCCCTCACTGGAGCGTAAATCGTAAGATGCGCAAGTACAAGCGCATGCTGGTAGACGTGCTGCTGGTGGCATTCCCACCGGAAAGCGGGGGCACAGTGGAAGCACAAAGCGAAGGCAGAAGACGGGAAAGAGCTCGCAAGTGCAGCTGGGGCACCGCCAGTACCTCAGAAGGCAGGGTTAGCATGGCGAAATGTGGAAAAGCTTTGACAGCACGCTACAACAACCAGCACCACCAGCTGATATGGAACGTCTTAGCAGGAGGCAGCATTTCATCAACATGGTGGAGCAGTATGTGTGCACACACCTACACATACTGAATGACCGGTCTGCCCCCTTCAACTTCTGGGTCTCCAAATTGGGCACATGGCCTGAGCTTGCCCTTTACGCCTTGGAGGTGCTGGCCTGCCCTACAGCCTGTGTATTATCTTTAGCACGGCAGGGGGCGTCATCACAGACAAGCGCAGCCGCCTGTCCACAGCCAATGTGGATAAGCTCATGTTCATTAAAATGAACCAGGCATGGATCCCTCAAGACTTGTCTGTACCTTGTTCAGAATAGACATGTATACCGGCACTAATCAGCCATTGTTATACTGCAGCGCAATTGCTCATTCTTGTATTTTGGATATTTCACACTCTTTTAGAAGGCACCCTAATTAAAAAATAATAATAAAACCAAAAACCTGTTTTGGCTACCTTGTCCTCCTCCACCGCCGCTTCCACCTACACTGCTACGTCCACCGCCTCCTCAAACTCCTAATCCATATGGAACTCCACCTCAAAAATCAAATATTTTATTTTTTATTTGTACGTATTTTATTTTATATCATTTCACTACTTTGTCATTTAAATTTTTGGGTGAAATTCACAAATTTTTGGGTGTATAGTACCACTGCTATACCTAGTAGGCCGATTAAAAAAATATATAAAAAATTGTCATTTACATTTTCGGGTGAAATTCACCAATTTTGGCGTGTATAGTACCACTGCTATACCTAGTAGGCCGGTAAAAAAAAAAAAAAAAGATTGTCATTTACATTTTCAGGTGAAATTCACCAATTTTTGGGTGTATAGTACCACTGCTATACCTAGTAGGCCGGTTAAAAAAATATATAAAAAATTGTCATTTACATTTTTCGGGTGAAATTCACCAATTTTGGGGTGTATAGTACCACTGCTATACCTAGTAGGCCGATTAAAAAAATATATAAAAAGATTGTCATTTACATTTTCAGGTGAAATTCACCAATTTTTGGGTGTATAGTACCACTTGGTATACCTAGTAGGCTGGTTTAAAAAAAAAAAAAAAATGTCATTTACATTTTCTGGTGAAATTCATCAATTTTTGGGTGTGATGTACCACTGCTATACCTAGTAGACAGGTTAAAAAATAAAAATAAATTGTCAGTTACATTTTTTGGTGAAATTCACCAATTTTTGGGTGTAATATACCCCTCCTCTACCTAGTTGACAGCTTAATAAATATTTCAATAATTTGTCTGTTAAATTGTTGACATTATACAATTTTAGACGTGAATAAACACCTGCTATACATAGGTGACAGGGAATAAAATTTAATATATTATTCAGTAATTAATGCTCGCCACATCCTTTTATTCAATGCTTAAACTTTGAAAAGTTGTCACACTTTTATGCTTTAATAATTTCTCCCATATTTCAACTGTATAATTTAAAATTTGAAAAAAATGAATCCTCCCTTGGATGTGGTCTCTCTTTCTCACATTCCCTCTCTGGCCTGGAACCCTGATTCCACGCCACCCGTGATCACCATAGTAGGCGCATAAAAGAACATCGAAAGTTGATAGAGCATATATCAAATTGAATCGTGAACATCACGGGGATGTGCAACATGGTGGGGCAGTAAGTGTGCACACGCCTACACGAACTGACTGACAGGGGTCAGCCACTGCAACTTCTGGGTCTCCAAATTGGGCACATGGCTTGAGCTTGCCCTTTACCCCTTGGAGGTGCTGGCCTGCCCTGCAGCCAGTGTATTGTCTGAACGTGTGTTTAGCATGACTGGAGGGGGTTATCACAGGTTATATTTCCCAATGTTTTGGGGTGTACCCTAATTTTACTAATAAAATTTAAAACCAAAAAGCAGTTTAGGCTACCAAATCCTCCTCCACCGCCGCTTCCACCTACATCGCCACATCCACCACCTCCTCAACCTCCTACTCCATATGGACCTCGTCCTCCTAGATAAAGATTATTTTTTATTTGTACATATTTTATGTTATTTAAAGTAATTTCCCTATCCACATTTTGAGGCCATTTGCAGCCCTCTAGCTCTTTCCATGACATTTTTACAGCCATTTGAGTGCTCAAAAGTTAGAATCCCCATTGACTTCAATGGGGTTGGGGTTCGGGGTCAAGTTCAGGTCAAGTTTCGGTCCTTGAAATTTTTTTCTGAAGTTCGGCCAAATCCGTTGAACCCGAACATCCAGGTGTCCGCTCAACTCTAACTAAGACCATTTTTAAGAAAACAGATATTAATGGTTATATCGATCTGACCAGCTGCCATTATTGCCCATGGTTAATAAAAAAAAAAAAACATCCCAAGGGGTCAGATTGGGAAAATTCACCACTATTGCACTGATGCTGTGACGTTCCAAAAACAGTTTGCTTATCCAGGATCGTTTCCTGGAGAAGGGATATAATAAAGAGGAATTAGTGAGATGTAGCTGTGAGGTTGAGGAAAGTGGGGAGAAAAAAGGGTTACTGAGTGAAAAGGAAAAAAAAGAAGATAAAGAAAGACTTCAGATTTGCTTTTCTCACCAAATATACAGCACAAGCAGGCCTCATTAAAAACGCCATAAGGAAGAATTGAAGTGTACTCAAAAATGATCCGGTTATAGGTTTAGAAATACCCAGCCATCCAGATATTATTTTTAAAAAGGCACCAAATAAAAAAAAAATCAGCTGGTACACAGTGCGATTGTGAACAAAGAGGAACAAAAGAAAAGAATACCTTCTCGTGGTGAGGTTTTTGCTTTCCATGTAGGAATAGAAATAATGACAAGAAAAATATAAAGACTATGTTGGTTCATTCGGCTAAAAGAAATAAGGATTTTAAAGTTAAAGGGCAAATTACATGTGATAGTGTAAGAGCCGTATACATGCTGGAGTGCCCATGTGGCCTCCAGTATGTAGGACGCACAACGAGGAAATTAAAAGTCTGGATACAGAAACACATCAACAATATTAAAAAGGGACTTGAGACCCATCCATGCATTTAAAAAAAGTTCACCCAAAAAAAACAAGGGGCTTGTATTTGCTGGATTAGCAGTGGTGAAAAATGATTGGCGGGGAGGAGATGCAATTAAGAAGATAGATCGGCGGGAGGTCAGTTAGATCTATGAGCTGGATACTATCCAGCCGCAGGGGCTTAATGTCAAACTAGATTTAAAATCGTGCCTGGTGGATTAAAGAATTTGAAAAGGTATATGGTTGATCACTGCTAGCCAATCAGGAGAGGGAGGTGTGTGTTATGGAGAGATGGAAAGACATTACTCACCAGTTAGAATAGGGGGGGTGTACTATGGGAGTAAGTAGGAGTGCTCCTTTATTGGTTAGAAAAGAAGGTGGGTATTAGGGGAATGATCATGTACATATTTATGAATGAATGATCTGGAATCGAAAGAAAGTGGAAAAGGAGAAAATATATCCAGGATGTTATTCTAGGTACTGATGGGAAGTGTCATTCACTGGTTATAAGTGTTTTATGCAATTTATTCTATTTATCTTTGTGACTATTTTGTGGGGGAGGGTATAAAACATGATAACACCCCTGACGAAGCGTGGAGCGAAACCGGGGTCGGTCACAGTTGTAAAGACAGCCTTGACTGCTTGTTTTATCTCATGTTTGTGAGTATATTAAAAACTTTTATACGTTGATCCTGTTAGCAGTGCTTCACTATTGGAGTGATCCTATATTCTAGTGGTGGAGAAGACGTTTGAAAAATAGGAGAGCCGTGGAGCTTTATGATGTGCCTATATGTCAAGCTGCGCTTGTGAGTGCCATCACACAATAGAGATGTCCCGAACTATTCGCCGGCAAACAGTTCCCGGCGAACATCGCTTGTTCATATGCGATGTTCGGTCCGCCCCCTATACGTCATCATTGAGCAAACTTTGACCCTGTTCCTCACAGTCAGCAGACACATTCCAGCCAATCAGCATACCCTCCCTCCCAGACCCTCCCACCGCCTATCAAAAAGCAAGGACAGCATCCATCTTAGATTCATTCGGAAGCTGCAGTTTTAGTGAGAGCAGGGAGAGTGCAGCTGCTGCCGATTTAATAGGGAAATCGTTAGCTAGGCTAGTGTTCTGCGTCCACTCCAGTCCTCAAAGGCTCATCTGATCTGCTGTAAGGACAGCGTCCTGACAGCACCCCAAAAAGCCATTTTTAGGGCTAGTACATTAGTCTGCTTTTTTTCTATATATATATATATATATATATATATATATATATATATATATATTCAACGAATGAAGAGGCAGCACTTCCAGTTTTTGGTGATAGGGTGACGACCCCAAACTTTATTCCCAGCAACGTTTCAGCCTTCTCAATGAGGCCTTTTTTCAAGCTACAACAGTGCTATACTGTGGGGTCTATATACCCACAATGCATTACAAATTCAATGCAATCAGTGAAACCACATGTTAACAATAAGATCACATGACCATCAAACAACACATTATCACATGACTTTCTGTGTACATTCAATATACATATCAAAAAGGTAAAACTTTCATAAAAAATTTATGACATCAATCAATAGTGTAGATCATACATCCTAGGCATTATATAATTTATATAAAGTGATCTGGTATACTGTGTCATAATCCCTTGTATCCAACTTTCAATCAAACAAGTGTAGACATAAAAGTGCTCTGTACACTAAGGGTTAAAATCACCAGTTCATAATACAGCTGTATCTTATTAAACTTTAAAAACTCATGGGACTAACCGTCATGGATCAGCCAAGTGCGCCCGTGTCAGCGTCTCCCCATCGACCAAGCGAATGCACCGCGTCATGCGTCCCTCTTCCACCTCCCCACGTAGCCGCGTCATCACGCACGCACCCTGGACCGCAACGTCGCCCAGTGGAGCGCATCGTGAGTACAGCGGCGACGGGGGAAGGGAAGGAGTGGACACATGCCCGGACCGCATCACCATGGCATCAAGGGGGCGTGTCAGTGGCCATGGTAACGTAGTATAGTACAATATAAAAGAAGGGACAACAAGGCAGCCACACATCACACAGCTTTCCGACCGACCTCCATCCAGATGTGTAAGTTTACCCAGGAGTAGCGACCACCGAGACATTGGCATAAAACCGAAGTAGTGTCGCCCCCTAGGTCAATATCCACATCCGCGACAAAGACGTGTGTGCAGTTACAATGGGAGGGACCCTTCCCATCTCCATGCACTAATAACTTGATAAACGTAAAAGTGCCATCTAGCATATAGGTTCCAGGCCAGAATTAGCATCTAATACCATCTCAATATAAATTGGTACAGGTCGGATATCCATAGCGTGCAGTGTGTGACTCGTCATTAATGTCCCTCCTTCACATCAGCCAATGGTCACTGCGCACCGGTGTGGTCCATATACGGTGTCATCCAACCATAAGACAAAGGATCATTAAATTCTCCATGCTTCTGTCTGTGAATACACAAGAGTGTATATAAGTGTACTTATCCTACAATAAATGCCAAGTAGCACTGTTGTATATCCTCCCCACTTGACTAAACAAGTATTGTCACCTCCACGTCTGATGAGCAAATGACACATTACCTATCCACATAGTTCCCATCTACATTCAGCATTAAGACCTTCAGGCCTAAGTGTGCCTAACTTGTGTATCCACATAATCTCACGTTGTTTCAGCTTCTTCTCCCTGTTGCCTCCCCTTTTAAGTGGGGGAATATGGTCTATCACCCTAAACTTAAGGTCCTTTTACTTGTGCGCAGGCTTCCACAAAATGTTTAGGCACCGGGAGGTCCCTCCGTTTCTGGCGTATGGAGTACCTGTGATAGTTCATTCTCGTCTTCACGTCACAAGTAGTCTCCCCAACATACAGGAGACTACAAGGACATGACAGTAGATAGACGACAAATGAACTATCACAGGTCAGGAAGTGTCTAATTTCAAACACCTAATTGGTACCTGGGTGTGTAAATGCATCTCCCTTCAACATATAACTGCAGTTTACACAGTTCAAACATGGATAGCACCCATATTTTTTACGGCCTATATATGTCTGAACTGTAGTTTTGTCACCTGCCACCTCTGCTCTGACCAGTTTGTCTCTCAAACTATCCGTTCTCCTGTAAGACATCAGAGGGGGTATAGTGAATTCTTTCACATGACCAAAGTTGCTGTTTAGTATAGGCCAGTGCTTCTTAATGGCCTTTGCTACCTGGTCACTGCCTTCAGTATAGGTAGAAATAAATGGTATTCTAGCTTGATCAGTCACTCTCTTGGGGCTCCTAGACTCTAAATCATCCAAATGTTTCTGGACTAATTTCTTTGGATACCCTCTATTTAAAAATTTCTTGGCCATCTCTGACAGTCTTTTTTTCTTTAGATTTGGATCTTTCACAATACGCTGGATCCGGAGAAACTGGCTCGGTGGTAATGACTTCACCATAGACCGCGGATGGCAGCTCTCAAATCTTAAAAGCTTGTTGCAATCCGTCGGTTTAATGAACAAGTCAGTCACCAACCTAGTATCCTGCTTCCTCACCATAGTGTCCAAAAACTGGACCTACTCGGTGGAGTGCGTCAGAGTGAAATGGATTTCTGGATCCATATTGTTCAAAAATCCATGGAACTGGGCCAACTCATTTTCAGTGCCCTCCCAGATGACGAACACGTCATCTATGTATCTCCACCATCCCAGCACATGGCTGAAGTGGTGGGACACATAGACGTGCTCAGCCTCCAGGCCTGACATGAAAATGTTGGCATAAGTTGGTGCCATATTAGACCCCATTGCGGTTCCACGCAGTTGAAGGTAGTAGCCATTTTATAAAGCAAAATAATTATATCTGAGCACTACACCGAGCAGGTTGATTATGAACTCCTTACATTCATCTGTGTAATGTGTTGAAACCAAGCACCTTCTGACAGCCTCCACACCCCTATCATGATTGATAGAGGTGTAGAGGCTGACCACATCAAAAGATGCTAATATGGTCATAGGCGTTATTTCCACACCAGCAATTTTGTCCAGAAAGTCGCCCGTGTCCTGTATGTACGATTTAGCTGAGCCGGCAAACCGCCGAAGGATCTTATCCAGGAAAATCGCCAAATTAGAGAACACAGACTCCCTCCCGGAAACTATAGGTCTCCCAGGAGGGTTACACATGCTCTTATGAATTTTTGGTAGCACGTACATCAATGGTGTTTTGGGGTGTGTGACCAGTAGAAAATTGTATAGAGACTCATCAATCAGAACTCCTGTCTTATCTCCATCTAATACCCTGGTGATGATTTTGATCACTTCAAATTTAGGGTCATGATTCAACGGTCTATATACAAGAGCATCTCCCAGTTGTCTCTGTATCTCAGAGATATACCATGCGGTGTCCATTACAAAACAATTTTTTCTCTGTAATATAATTGCGGTTGCCTGCCAGTGTGTGTCAGGCCCACAGAGTGTACTGTGCCCACTGCCAGTGCCCACCACTCATATCTAGTGGCACAGTAACTTGCAGATAAAACAGTAAAACATTTTTTTCTCTGTAATATAATTGCAGTTGCCTGCCAGTTAGTGTCAGGCCCACAGACTGTACTGTGCCCACTGCCCACCACTCATATAGGGTGGCACAGTACCTTGTAGATAAAAAAGTCATATAATATAATTGCAGTTGCCTGCCAGTGAGTGTCAGGCCCACAGACTGTACTGTGCCCACCGCCCACCACTCATATAGAGTGGCACAGTACCTTGCAGATAAAAAAGTCATTTAGTTTTTCCTCTGTACTATAATTGCAGTTGCCTGCCAGTGTGTTTCAGGCCCACAGAGTGTACTGTGCCCACTGCCAGTGCCCACCACTCATATCTGGTGGCACAGTAACTTGCAGATAAAACAGCAAAAAAAATATTTTCTCTGTAATATAATTGCAGTTGCTTGCCAGTGTGTGTAAGGACCACAGAGTGTGCTGTGCCACTGCCAGTGCCCAACACTCATATTTGGTGGCACAGTAGCTTGAAGATAAAACAGTAAAACTATTTTTTCTCTGTAATATAATTGCAGTTGCCTGCTAGTATGTGTCAGGCCCACAGAGTGTACTGTGTCCACTGCCAGTGCCCACCACTCATATCTTGTGGCACAGTAGCTTGCAGATAAAACAGTAAAACAATATTTTCTCTGTAATATAATTGCAGTTGCCTGCCAGTGTGTGTCAGGCCCACATATTGTACTGTGCCCACTGCCAGTGCCCACCACTCATATCTGGTGGCACAGTAGCTTGCAGATAAAACAGTAAACCAATATTTTCTCAGTAATATAATTGCAGTTGCCTGCCAGTGTGTGTCAGGCCCACAGAGTGTACAGTGCCCACTGCCAGTGCCCACCACTCATATCTGATGGCACAGTAGCTTGCATGCATATAGAGATGTCGCAAACATAAAATTTTCCGTTCGCGAATGGCGAGTCCAAATTTTTGCAAATGTTCGCGAACGGCGAACCGGGCGAACCGCCATTAACTTCAATAGGCAGGCAAATTTTTAAACCCACAGGGACTCTTTCTAGCCACAGTAGTGATGGAAAAGTTTTTTCAAGGGGACTAACACCTGGACTGTGGCATGCCGGAGGGGGATCCATGGCAAAACTCCCACGGAAAATTACATAGTTGACGCAGAGTTGGGTTTTAATCCATAAAGGGCATAAATAACCTAACCAGAGGCGGTCCAATTTTTTTTTTAACAACTGTGGGTTAAAACATCCAGTGTGTGTATACGATCAGGTATGATGTTGTGTCGATCGGGTAGTGTAAGGGTTACGCTCACTTCACAGATATTAACAGACCAAACTCCCCTTTTAACCGCTCCTCGACCACCTAACGCATGGATGCGTCCTGGAGGCGGTCGATTCATTCCTCCTGGACGCAACCGTGCGTCATCTCGCGAGAGGCGAGATTTCCTGTGAACGCATGCACACAGGCGCGCGTTCACAGGATCGGAAGGTAAGAGACTGGATCTACAGCCTGCCAGCGGCGATCGTTCGCTGGCAGGCTGTAGATGCGATTTTTTTTAACCCCTAACAGGTATATTAGACGCTGTTTTGATAACAGCGTCTGCTATACCTGCTACCTCGTCCTCTGGTGTCCCTTTTGCTTGGATCGACCACCAGAGGACACAGGTAGCTCTGTAAAGTAGCACCAACCACCACTACACTACACAACAACCCCTGTCACTTATTAACCCCTTATGAACCCCTGATCACCCCATATAGACTCACTGATAACCCCCTGTCATTGATCACCCCCCTGTCATTGATCACCCCCCTGTAAGGCTCCATTCAGATGTCCGTATGTGTTTTACGGATCCACGCATCCATGGATCGGATCCGCAAAACACATACGGACATCTGAATGGAGCCTTACAGAGGGGTGATCAATGACAGGGGGGTGATCACCCCATATACACTCCCTGATCACCCCCCGGTCATTGATCAACCCCCGTCATTGATCACCCCCCTGTCATTGATCACCCCCCTGTAAGGCTCCATTCAGACGTCCGTATGTGTTTTACGGATCCACACATCCATGGATCGGATCCGCAAAACACATACGGACGTTTGAATGGAGCCTTACAGGGGGGTGATCAATGACAGGGTGGTGATCACCCCATATAGACTCCCTGATCACCCCCCTGTCATTGATCACCCCCCTGTAAGGTTCCATTCAGACATTTTTTTGGCACAAGTTAGCGGAAATTGATTTTTTATTTTTTTCTTACAAAGTCTCATATTCCACTAACTTGTGTCAAAAAATAAAATCTGACATGAACTCACCATACCCCTCACTGAATCCAAATGTGTATTCCGTGAGGGGCATATTGAGTCCATGAAAGATTAAAATTTTTGTCCCAAGTTAGCGGAAAGGGAGACTTTGTGAGAAAAAACAAATAAAAAATCAATTTCCGCCCCCCCAAAAAAAATATTCTATGAACCCGCCATACCCCTCATTGAATACCTTGGGGTGTCTTCTTTCAAAAATGGGGTCACATGTGGGGTATTTATACTGCCCTGGCTTTTTAGGGGCCCTAAAGCGTGAGAAGAAGTCTGGGATCCAAATATCTAAAAAAGCCCTCCTAAAAGGAATTTGGGCCCCTTTGCACATCTAGGCTGCAAAAAAGTGTCACACATGTGGTATCGCCGTACTCAGGAGAAGTTGGGGAATGTGTTTTGGGGTGTCATTTTACATATACCCATGCTGGGTGAGATAAATATCTTGGTCAAATGACAACTTTGTACAAACCGGATTCCAAAAAAGTTGGGACACTATACAAATCGTGAATAAAAACTGAATGCAATGATGTGGAGGTGCCAACTTCAAATATTTTATTCAGAATAGAACATAAATCACGGAACAAAAGTTTAAACTGAGAAAATGTACCATTTTAAGGGAAAAAATATGTTGAATCAGAATTTCATGGTGTCAACAAATCCCCAAAAAGTTGGGACAAGGCCATTTTCACCACTGTGTGGCATCTCCCCTTCTTCTTACAACACTCAACAGACGTCTGGGGACTGAGGAGACCAGTTTCTCAAGTTTAGAAATAGGAATGCTCTCTCATTCTTGTCTAATACAGGCCTCTAACTGTTCAATCGTCTTGGGCCTTCTTTGTTGCACCTTCCTCTTTATGATGCGCCAACTGTTCTCTGTAGGTGAAAGATCTGGACTGCAGACTGGCCATTTCAGTACCCGGATCCTTCTCCTATGCAGCCATGATGTCGTGATTGATGCAGAATGTGGTCCGGCATTATCTTGTTGGAAAATGCTGGGTCTTCCCTGAAAGAGATGACGTCTGGATGGGAGCATATGTTGTTCTAGAACCTGAATATATTTTTCTGCATTGATGGTGCCTTTCCAGACATGCAAGCTGCCCATGCCACATGCACTCATGCAACCCCATACCATCAGAGATGCAGGCTTCTGAACTGAGTGTTGATAACAACTTGGGTTATCCTTGTCCTCTTTGGTCCGGATGACATGGCGTCCCAGATTTCCAAAAAGAACTTTGAATCGTGACTCGTCTGACCACAGAACAGTCTTCCATTTTGCCACACTCCATTTTAAATGATCCCTGCCCCAGTGAAAACGCCTGAGCTTGTGGATCTTGCTTAGGAATGGCTTCTTCTTTGACCTGTAGAGTTTCAGTTGGCAACGGCGGATGGCACGGTGGATTGTGTTCACTGACAATGGTTTCTGGAAGTATTCCAGAGCCCATTCTGTGATTTCCTTTACAGTAGCATTCCTGTTTGTGGTGCAGTGTCGTTTAAGGGCCCGGAGATCACGGGTATTCAGCATGGTTTTACGGCCTTGACCCTTACGCACAGAGATTGTTCCAGATTCTCTGAATCTTCGGATGATCTTATGCACAGTTGATGATGATAGATGCAAAGTCTTTGCATTTGATCGCTGGGTAACACCTTTCTGATAGGAATTGGTGATCCTCTACCCATCTTGGCTTCTGAGAGACACTGCCACTCTGAGAAGCTCTTTTTATACCCAATCATGTTGCCAATTGACCTAATTAGTGTTAATTGGTCTTCCAGCTCTTCGTTATGCTCAAATTTACTTTTTCCAGCCTCTTATTGCTACTTGTCCCAACTTTTTTGGGATTTGTTGACACCGTGAAAATTATACATTTACTCGGATTAAACGTTTGATCTGTCATCTACGTTCTATTACAAATAAAATATTGACATTTGCCATCTCCACATCATTGCATTCAGTTTTTATTCACAATTTGTTTAGTGTCCCAACTTGGAATCCGGTTTGTATTAAAAAAATGGGAAAAGTTGTCTTTTGCCGAGATATTTCTTTCACCCAGCATGGGTATATGTAAAAAGACACCCCAAAACACATTCCCCAACTTCTCCTGAGTACGGCGATACCACATCTGTGACACTTTTTTGCAGCCTAGGTGGGCAAATGGGCCCACATTCCAAAGAGCACCTTTCGGATTTCACAGGGCATTTTTTACAGATTTTGATTTCAAACTACTTCTCACGCATTTGGGCCCCTAAAATGCCAGAGCAGTATAACTACCCCACAAGTGACCCCATTTTGGAAAGAAGACACCCCAAGGTATTCCATGAGGGGCATGGCGAGTTCCTAGAATTTTAAATTTTTTGTCACAAGTTAGCGGAAAATGATGATATATATATTTTTTTTTTCTTACAAAGTCTCATATTCCACTAACTTGTGACAAAAAATAAAAACTTCCATGAACTCACTATGCCCATCACAAAATACCTTGGGGTGTCTTCTTTCCAAAATGGGGTCACTTGTGGGGTAGTTATACTGCCCTGGCATTTTAGGGGCCCAAATGCGTGCAAAGTAGTTTGAAATCAAAATCTGTAAAAAAATGGCCGGTGAAATCCGAAAGGTGCTCTTTGGAATGTGGGCCCCTTTGCCCACCTAGGCTGCAAAAAGGTGTCACACATGTGGTATCGCCGTACTCAGGAGAAGTTGGGGAATATGTTTTGGGGTGTCATTTTACATATACCCATGCCGGGTGAGAGAAATATCTCAGCAAAAGACAACTTTTCCCATTTTTTTATACAAAGTTGGCATTTGACCAAGATATTTATCTCACCCAGTCATTTTTTTTTTATAGATTTTGATTCCAAACTACTTTGCACGCATTTGGGCCCCTAAAATGCCAGGGCAGTATAACTACCCCACAAGTGACCCCATTTTGGAAAGAAGACACCCCAAGGTATTTCATGATGGGCATAGTGAGTTCATGGAAGTTTTTATTTTTTTGTCACAAGTTAGTGAAATATGAGACTTTGTAAGGAAAAAATAAAATAAAAAATTCATAATTTTCCGCTAACTTTTGACAAAAAATAAAAAGTTCTATGAACTCGCTATGCCCATCAGCGAATACCTTAGGGTGTCTACTTTCCGAAATGGGGTTATTTGTCGGGTTTTTCTATTTTCTGGGCATTGTAGAACCTCCGGAAACATGACAGGTGCTCAGAAAGTCAGAGCTACTTCAAAAAGCGGAAATTCACATTTTTGTACCATAGTTTCTAAACGCTTTAACTTTTACCCAAACCATTTTTTTTTACCCAAACATTTTTTTTTAATCAAAGACATGTAGAACAATAAATTTAGAGAAAAATTTATATATAGATGTCATTTTTTTAGAAAAATTTTACAACTGAAATTGAAAAATGTCATTTTTTTGCAAAAATTTCGTTAAATTTCGATTAATAACAAAAAAATAAAAAATGTCAGCAGCAATGAAATACCACCAAATGAAAGCTCTATTAGTGAGAAGAAAAGGAGGTAAAATTCATTTGGGTGGTAAGTTGCATGACCGAGGAATAAACGGTGAAAGTAGTTAAGGGTGTTTAAGCTAGGGGGGCAAACAACCGCAAACAGTCCATTTGCACAACCACAAACTCCCCATTTGCACAAGGTTGGATACCAAGCTAGCCATGTCCAGTTGATCTCATTGAAGGTTTCTTCCTCCACCCAGCCACGTACAACACCAAGGATCCCCAAAAGGTGAATTAAATTGATTTTTCGAATGGGGAGATGGTTAAATAAACGCTGGCTCCCTCCCCTTTGTTTGAATCCACCATCACTGTGTATGCGCCGTGCAATTTACTGTCACACCCGATATGAGTGGTATTTTCTGTAGTTCTATTCTCATTAGTTTAATCCCTGTTACGTCCCCAATCTGGGGTTTATTTATTGAATTGATTTTTCGAACGGGGAGATGGTTAAAAAAACGCTGGCTCCCTCCCCTTTGTTTGAATCCACGGTCACTGTGTCTGCGCCATGCAATTCACTGTCACACCCAATATGAGTGGTATTTTCTGTAGTTCTCTTCTCATCAGTTTAGGCTAGGTCTACACGACGACATTTGTCGCGCGACATTTTGTTGCACCAATGTCGCGCGACAATTTTTATAATGGTAGTCTATGGTGTCGCACTGCAACATGCGACATGCTGCGACTGCGACGCGACAGTCGCAGAAAATCCATTCAAGATGGATTTTTCTGCGACTGTCGCGTCGCAGTCGCAACATGTCGCATGTTGCAGTGCGACACCATAGACTGCCATTATAAAAATTGTTGCGCGACATTAGTGCAACAAAATGTCGCGCGACAACTGTTGCGCCCTATCTGTCGCGCGACTTTTTGTCGCACGACAAATGTCGTCGTGTAGACCTAGCCTAAATCCCTGTTACGTCCCATATCAGGGATTGCCTTTTGTGAAAAAAATATTTAGGCCGGGTACCTTCGACTGCATTCACAGTGACAGACCAAACTCTGCTACACCAAACTGAATTGATTTTAGGAACCTGGAGATGGAAAAAGCAGCTTGGTCGGTCCTCTTACTCCCAAGTTGGGGCACTGCGCGTGCACAGAGCAATGTGCTGTGACACCCTATATGAGTGGTGTCTTCTTAACTAGTACTATTCCTATCAGTTTAATCCCTGTTACATCCTCTATCCGGGGATGTGAGCTCTGTACTTGCTTTGTATTGGAATTGATGGGGATTTTTTTAAATTGTCTGCATTATTTGTAATAAACTATTAAGAGACTTTATTCTGATTTTTTTATTTTATGTATTAAACAACTTAAAAAAAATAAATGAAAAATTATCCAGCCGATCGCTTTTAGTCTGATCATAATGAAGCAACGGCCTTATCATCTGGGGTGTGGCAACATTGCCAACACACTCATAGAGGTTATGATCGCTTCATCGTGATACGCAAGCCCCTTCACCACAACAAGGTACCAATCACGAAGGGGAATTGACACATGTATGTGCCTTTTTTTTTTTTGCAGCCATAGTGCAGCACCAGAGGCCAGAAAAATTAGGCATGTACAATTTATGTTTTCCAGACAGAAAGGTGACTAAAATATTGCGGCTTGAACCCTAGTTGGTGGCGGAGAATTCAAAAAAGTCATCCGGTATGCAGACATTAAATACAGCAGCGTGGGGACCATTTTAAGGCCAAGGTCGGTCATCAGGCCTTTTGTTAGTCAAACGTATCCCCCACTGTCAGTCCCTTCGGGATCCATGCCTCATTCATCTTCTAAGAAGGTCCTTTCTGACAGGACACTTGAAGCGGGGGCAGGCCAGAAGTTCTATCGCAAACTGGGATAGCTCAAGCCACAGGTCAAGCCTGCACACCCAGTAGTCAAGTGGTTCATCGCTCCTCAGAATGTCGATATCTGCAGTTAAGGCGAGGTAGTCTGCTACCTGTCAGTCAAGTCGTTCTCTAAGGCTGGATCCCGAACGGCTGTGGCGATGTGTAGGACTGAAAAAGCTCTGCATGTCCTCCATCAACAATACATCTGTAAAGCGTCCTGTCCTTACCGCCGGGGTCGTGGTAGGCGGAGGATTACTTTCACTTCTTCCCCGGTTAGATTCCCGTTGTGCTGTGACATCCCCCTTGTAAGCTGTGTAAAGCATATTTTTTAGTTTGGTTTTGAACTGCTGCATCCTTTCTGACTTAAGGTAATTTGGTAACATTTCCACCACTTTCTGCTTATACCAGGGGTCTAGTAGCTTGGCCACCCAGTATAGGTCGTTCTCCTTCATCCTTTTTATACGAGGGTCCCTCAACACACATGACAGCATGAAAGACCCCATTTGCACAAGGTTGGATGCCGAGCTACTCATTTCCCGTTCCTCCTCCTCACTGATGTCATTGACGGTCTGTTCTTCCCCCCAGCCACGTACAACACCACGGGTCCCAGATAGGTGAGAACAACGAGCACCCTGGGATGCCTGCTGTGGTTGGTCTTTGTCCTCCTCAAAGCCACATTCCTCCTCTGACTCCTCTTCCTCAGACTTCTCTTGCAGCGTTGCCGCAGGTCCGGCAAGCGATGATGACAAGGGATGTGGAATAGCCCCTGGGGAGCTGGGGGGATTCAGTTGATGTGCAGCCAGACGCCGCTGCAGAAGAGGACTCAGCCGAGGAGGTTATGAAAGAGGATGGAGTAGGACGAGTAGAGGAGGTGGCAGTAGGCCTGCCTGCAAGTCGTGGCGGTGTCACCAACTCCTCTGCAGAGCCACGCATTCCATGCTTGGCAGCCGTCAGCAGGTTGACCCAATGCGCAGTGTAGGTGATATACCTGCACTGACCGTGCTTTGCAGACCAGGTATCAGATGGACCCTTGCCCCAACACTGTATGCCAGAGATGCCATGACTTCATTTTCAATCACTGAGTAGAGGTTTGGGATTGCCTTTTTTGAAAAAAAAAAAATTAGTCCGGGTACCTTCCACTGTGGTGTCCCAATAGCGACAAATTTTTTGAAGGTCTCAGACTCCACCAGCTCAGCTGGTATGATAAAAGCTGGCGGGCTAAAAGTTCCGTCAAGCCAGCTGTCAGACGCCGAGCAAGGGGGTGACTCTGTGACATTGGCTTCTTACGCTCAAACATTTCCCTTACATACACCTGACTGTGGGCAGATGAGATGGAACTGCTAAAGGTGAGAGGCGGAGTGGCAGGTGGTTGAGAGGGGGCAAGGAGGACAGCAGTGGTTGACGTAACTGAAAATGCTGTACCAGGAGGAGGATGGTGGCTTTGAGTTTGTGTGCTGCTTGTTCTCATGTGTTGATTCCATTGGCGTTTGTGATGTGAAATCATGTGCCTTTGCAAAGCAGTTGTACTGAGGTGGGTGTTGGACTTCCCACGACTCAGTTTCTTTTGGCACAGGTTGCAAATGGCATTGCTGTTATCAGAGGCAGACACACAAAAAAAATGCCACACTCCTGAGCTTTGCAATGACGGCATTCTGTTGGTGGCAACAGCATGCGTTGATTGGACTGCTGTCTGGCTGACGCCGGGTGCCGATACATGCTGTCTGACTGTGCCACTAGCTCCTTGCGATGACCTCCCCCTGCTTCCAACTCGTCTCCTCCTTCTCTCTGTCTCCCCTTCTGAACTTTCCCCCTCTTCTTCTCCTCTTCGAGCAGGCACCCACGTGGCATCCACGGACACATCGTCATCATCAACCGCTTCACTTGTATCTGACACCTCAGCAAAGGAAGCAGCAGCGTGTGCAACATCATCATCACACTGTACGTCCATGTGTGCAATGCTGCCTGACTGAGACATATCCCTGTTATCTACATCCCCTGGCAATAATGGTTGCGCTCCACTATTTTCGTCCAACTGATGTGTAAATAACTCTTCTGAGGGATCAAGTGAAGCGGCTGTGGTGGTTGTGGTGGTAGTGGTGGTGGTGGCGGCGGGCGGGAGAGTGGTAACTTGAGAGCAGGTGACCAAAGCTGAGCTGGAAGAGGATGGTGCGTCAAGTTTCTTAGCGGAAGCTGTTGAAGATTGGGTGACCTGTGTAAGCCAGTCAACTATTTTCTCAGAATTTTTGGGGTTCAGGGTACGTGGCCTCTGAACACTGGGCATTATTCCAGGGCCAGTGGAAATCACAGCACCACGACCACGACGGCCCCTGCTGGGTGGCCTGCTTCTGCCTGTCATTTTTTTTAGATAAGTGGTACTATGCGTGCAAGGTACTGTGCCACCCTATATAAGTGGTGGGCAGTGGGCACAGTACAGTCTGTGTGGGCCTGACACACACTGGCTTGCAACTTGGATTATATCACAGAAAAATATTAAATAGATTTTTTTTATCTGCAAGGTATTTGTGAGTGAGTGACACCCTGTAACGGTATGAGTGGAGGCCTAACCAGTGGCCACAGTACAGTCTGGGGCCAGACACACACTGGCTTGCAACTTGGATTATATCACAGAAAAATATTACATTGATTTTTTTTTATCTGCAAGGTATTTGTGAGTGAGTGACACCTTGTCACGGTATGAGTGGAGGCCTAGCCAGTGGCCACAGTACAGTCTGGGGCCAGACACACACTGGCTTGCAACTTGGATTATATCACAGAAAAATATTAAATATATTTTTTTTATCTGCAAGGTATTTGTGAGTGAGTGACACCCTGTAACGATATGTGTGGAGACCTAGCCAGTGGCCACAGTACAGTCTGGGGCCATACAGACACTGGCTTGCAACTGGGATTATATCACAGAAAAATATTACATTTTTTTTTATCTGCAAGGTATTTGTGAGTGAGTGACACCCTGTAACGGTATGAGTTGAGGCCTAGCCAGTGGCCATAGTACAGTCTGGGGCCAGACACACACTGGCTTGCAACTGGGATTATATCACAGAAAAATATTAAATATAATTTATTTTATCTGCAAGGTATTTGTGAGTGAGTGACACCCTGTAACGGTATGAGTGGAGGTCTAGCCAGTGGCCACAGTACAGTCTGGGGCCAGACACACACTGACTTGCAACTGGGATTATATCACAGAAAAATATTAAATTTTTTTTTTTTATCTACAAGGTCTTTGTGAGTGAGTGACACCCTGTAAAGGTATGAGTGGAGGCCTAGCCAGTGGCCACAGTACAGTCTGTGGGCCAGGACACACACTGGCTTGCAACTGGGATTATATCACAGAAAAATATAAAATAGATTTTTTTTTTTTATCTGCAAAGTATTTGTGAGTGAGTGACACCCTGTAACGGTATGAGTGGAGGCCTAGCCAATGGCCACAGTACAGTCTGGGGCCAGACACACACCGGCTTGCAACTGGGATTATATCACAGAAAAAATATTAAATAGATTTTTCTTTTTATCTGCAAGGTATTTGTGAGTGAGTGACACCCTGTAATGGTATGAGTGGAGGCCTAGCCAGTGTTCACAGTACAGTCTGTGGGCCAGACACACACTGGCTTGCAACTGGGATCATATCACAGAAAAATATTAAATATAATTTTAATATTATTATATTTTTTTTTTATCTGCAAGGTATTGTCTGTGACACCCTGTACGAAGGGTGCGTACACAGTACTGTCTGTGACTGAGCCTGCAGCCTCTCACACTCGGGCAGCCAGGCAACTGCAATATATATATATATATATATATATATAAAAGCACACTGATGTACCAGCCCTGAAAAGGGCTTTTTGAGGTGCTGTTAGGACGCTGTCCTTACAGCAGATGAGTCTGTGGACACAGAACACTGCCCTAGCTAACGCTTTCCCTATTAGATCAGCAGCAGCACTGTCCCTCCTCTCACTGAGAATGCAGCTTCCGAATGAATCTAAAATGGATGCTGTCCAGGAGGTGGGATGGTCTGGGAGGGAGGGTCTGCTGCTGATTGGCTGGAATGTGTCTGCTGATTGTGAGGTACAGGGTCAAAGTTTACTCAATGATGATGTATAGGGGGCGGACCGAACATCGCATATGTTCGCCCGCCGTGGCGAACGAGAACAAGCTATGTTCGCCGGCAAATAGTTTGGAACATCACTACACGCATAGTACCACTAATCTTTAAAAAAATGACAGGCAGAGGCAGGCCACCACGCAGGGGCCGTCACGGTCATGTTGCTGTGATTTCCTTTGGCCCTAGAATAATGCCCAGTGTTCAGAGGCCACATACCCTGAACTCAAAAAGTTCTGAGGACATAGTTGACTGGCTAACACAGGACATCCAATCTTCTACAGCTTCCGCTTGAAACCTTGATGCACCATCCTCCTCCAGCTCAGTTTCGGGCACCTCTCAAGTTACCACTCGCCCGCCTGCCGCCACCACCAACACTAGCACCACAGCCACTTCACTTGATCTGTCAGAGGAGTTATTTACACATCAGTTGGAAGAAATGAGTGATTCACAAGCATTATTGCCAGAGGATGTAGATAACAGGGATATGTGTCAGGCAGCATTACACACATGGACATAAGGTGGGATGATGATGATGTTGTACCCGCTGCTGCTTCCTTTGCTGAGTTGTCAGATACAAGTGAAGCAGTTGATGACAACAATGTGTCTGTGGATGTCACGTGGGTGCCTGCTCGAAGAGAAGAAGAACAGGGGAAAAGTTCAAATAGGGAGACAGAGAGGAGGAAGAGACGAGTTGGAAGCAGGGGGAGGTTGTCGCAAGGAGCTAGTGGCACAGTCAGACAGCATGTATCTGCACCCGGGGTCAGCCAGACAGCACGCCAATTAACGCATGCTGTTGCCACCACCAGAATGCCGTCATTGCAAAGCTCAGGAGTGTGGCATTTGTTTTTGTGTGTCTGCATCTGATAACAGCAATGCCATAAGAAACTTAGTCGTGGGAAGTCCAACACCCACCTAGGTACAATTGCTTTGCAAAGGCACATGATCGCACATCATAAACGCCTATGGGATCAACACATGATGACGAGTAGAAGAAGCACACAAGATCAAAGCCACCATCCTCCTCCTGGTCCAGCATCTTCAGCCACGTCAACCACTGCTGCCCTCCTTGCCCCCTCTCAACTACCTGCCACTCTGCCTCTCACCTTCAGTAGTTCCTGCTCATCTGCCCACAGTCAGGTGTCTGTCAAGGAAATGTTTGAGCGTAAGAAGCCAATGTCACAGAGTCACCCCCTTGCCCGGCGTCTGACAGCTGGCTTGTCGGAACTCTTAGCCCCCCAGCTTTTACCATACAAGCTAGTGGAGTCTGAGGCCTTCAAAATATTTGTAGCTATTGGGACACCGCAGTGGAAGGTACCCGGCCAAATCATTTTTTTCCACAAAAGGCAATCCCCAACCAGAAAAGGCATCCTATTGTGGAAAAGTAAGTCATGGCATGTCTGGCACACAGTGTTGGGGCAAGGGTCCATCTGAACGCTGATACCTGGTCTGCAAAGCGCGGTCAGGGCAGGTATATCACGTACACTGCGCATTGGGTAATCCTGCTGACGGCTGCCAAGCATGGAATGCGTGGCTCTGTAGAGGAGTTGGTGGCACCGCCACGACTTTCAGGCAGGCCTGCTGCCACCTCCTCTACTCGTCCTACTCCATCCTCTTCGCTAACCTCCTCAGCTGAGTCCTCTTCTGCTGCTGCGTCTTGCTCCACATCAACTGCACCCCCCAGCTCCCCAGGGGCTATTCCACATCCCGGATACGACAGTGTCATGCCGTCTTAGGGTTGACTTGCCTGAAAGCAGAGAGTCACACGAGACCAGCTTCTCCTGTCCGCCCTGAACGCTTAGGTGGATCAGTGGCTGACCCCGCACCAACTGGAGATCGGCAAAGTGGTGTGTGACAACAGAAGCTATTTTTTTGGTGGCATTGAATTTGGGCAAGTTGACATGTGCCTTGCATGGCACATGTTTTGAATCTGATCGTACAACGCTTTGTGCATAAGTACCAAGGCTTACAGGACGTCCTCAAGCAGGCCAGGAAACAACATGCCAGTGGCAGCGCTTGATTTGCGACAGCCCGACACGTTGGAATTCAACACTCCTAATGTTCTACCTCCTGCTCCAACAAGAAAAAGCCATCAACGTGTATTTTTATGACCGGGTGCTAGGAAAGCCTCTGCGGTGCTGGGTATTTTTTTACCACGTTACTGGACACTCATGCGCAATGCCTGTAGGCTCATGCGTCCTTTTGAGGAGGTGACAAAATTAGTCAGTCACACCGAAGGCACCATCAGTGACATCATCCCATTTGTTTTCTTCCCAGAGCGTGCCCTGCGAAGAGTGCTGGATCAGGCCGTAGATGAGCGTGAAGGGGAAGAGTTGTGGTCACCATCACCACCAGAAACAGCCTTATCAGCATCGCTTGCTCGACCTGCGGCAAAGCTGGAAGAGGAGTCTGAGGAAGAGGAGTCAGAGGAGGAATGTGGCTTTGAGGAGGAGGAAGACCAACCACAGCAGGCATCCCAGGGTGCTCGGTGTCACATATCTGGTACCCGTGGTGTTGTACGTGGCTGGGGGGAAGAACAGACCTTAAATGAGATCATTGAGGACGAGGAATAGGACATGAGTAGCTCGGCATCTAACCTTGTGCAAATAGGGTCTTTCATACTGTCATGCCTGTTGAGGGACCCTCGTATAAAAAGGCTTAAGGAGAACGACCTGTACTGGGTGGCCACACTAAGTGGCTGAAATGTTACCAAATTACAGCAAGTCGGAAAGGATACAGCAGTTCCAAAACAAGTTAAAAAGTATGCTTTACACAGCGTATAAGGGTGATGTCACAGCACAACGGGAATCTAACAGGGGAAGAGGTGAAAGTAATCCGGCGACCACGCCGGCAAGGACAGGACGCTTTACAGACGTGTTGTTGATGGAGGACATGCGGAGCTTTTTAAGTCCTACACATCGCCACAGCCCTTCGGGGTCCACCCTTTGAGAACAACTCGACCAACAGGTAGCAGACTACCTCGCCTTAACTGCAGATATCGACACTCTGAGGAGTGATGAACCCCTTGACTACTGGGTGTGCAGGCTTGACCTGTGGCCTGAGCTATCCCAATTTGCGATAGAACTTCTGGCCTGCCCCGCTTCAAATGTACTGTCAGAAATGACCTTCAGCGCAGGAGGTATTGTCACTGAGAAGAGAAGTTGCCTAGGTCAAAAAAGTTTAGATTACCTCACCTTTATTAAGATGAATGAGGCATGGATCCCGAAGGGACTGACAGTGGGGGATTTGACTAAAAAAGGCCTGATGAGATGCCTTGGGCTAAAAATGGTCCACACGCTGCTGTATTTAATCTCTGCATGCCGGATGACTTGCGTAACTTCTCCGCCACCAACTAGGGTTCAAGCACTTTCTGCCTGGAAAACATCAATTTTTCCGTCCACTGCTACAGCAGCGGCTGCAACAATACCTAATTTTTCAGGCATGTGTACATGCCTAAGTTTTCTGGCCTCTGGTGCTGCACTGTGGCTGCAAAAACAAAACAAAAAAAAAGGCACATACATGTGTCAATTCCCCTTTGTGATCGTTACCTTGTTGTGGTGAAGGGGCTTGCGTATCACAATGAAGCGATCACCTCTATGAGTGTGTTGGCAATGTTGGCACACCCCAGATGATAAGGTCGTTGCTTCATTGTGAACAGACCAAAAGCAATCAGCTGGATAATTTTGCATAGAAAAACATTAATTTTCTTTGTGATCATCTAAGGTGATCATTAAAGCATACTAAGGCTACTTTCACACTAGCGTTCGGCTGTCCGCTTGTGAGCTCCATTTGAAGGGGCTCACAAGCGGACCCGAACGCTTCCGTCCAGCCCCAATGCATTCTGAGTGGACGCGGATCCGCTCAGAATGCATCAGTCTGGCGGCGTTCAGCCTCCGCTCCGCTCAGCAGGCGGACACCTGAACGCTGCTTGCAGCGTTCGGGTGTCCGCCTGGCCGTACGGAGGCGTGCGGATCCGTCCAGACTTACAATGTAAGTCAATGGGGACGGATCCGTTTGAAGATGACACACTATAGCTCAATCTTCAAACGGATCCGTCCCCTATTGACTTTCCAATGTAAAAGTCTGGACGGATCCGTTCAGGCTAATTTCACACTTAGACATTTTTTGACAATATAAAGCAGACGGATCCGTTCTGAACGGAGCCACCGTCTGCATTAATATGAGCGGATCCGTTCAGAACGGATCCGATCGAACGCTAGTGTGAAAGTAGCCTTAGCCAACAATGGGCCCACACTGCAGAATCATTGTTTTCTGGGTCACTTAACTGTCACTGAACTACCTCAGCACGACCATAGGCTTCGAAAAACCGCCATCGCCTGCAATCTCCCAAACGTGCGCACGAGCACAGTCATCACTACACCAAGATTGACCCATAGAGGAATAAAATTTATGTCATGAGTGTGTCAACTATTGACAACTCTTTGTGGTTGTCTAAAACCTATTCCATACACGTCCCCTGATAGGGTACGTAACAGGGATTAAACTGATAGGAATAGTACTACTTAACACACCTAATAATAATAATAATAATACTAGTGAACTTAACAGGGATTAAACTGATTAAAGCATCTTTTTCCATCTCCCGGTTCCTAAAATCGATTCCATATACACGTCCCCTGATAGGGGACGTAACAGGGATTAAACTGATAGGAATAGTACTACTTAACACACCACTCATATCTGGTGGCGCATTCAATTGCACGTGCAGTGCCCCAAATTGGAAGTAGGAGGAACGACCAAGCATCTTTTTCCATCTCCCGGTTCCTAAAATCGATTCCATATACACGTCCCCTGATAAGGGGCGTAACAGGGATTAAACTGATAGGAATAGTACTACTTAACACACCTTATATTAATAATAATAATACTAGTAAACGTAATAGGGATCAAACTGATAGGAATAGTACTACTTAACACACCACACATATTGGAATTGCACAGTACATTACACAGCGCACGCGCAATGCCCCAAATTGGAATTAAGAGGACCGACCACGCATCTTTTTCCATCTCCCGGTTCCTAAAATTGATTAAATATACAAGTCCCCTGATAGGGGACGTAACAGGGATTAAACTGATAGGAATAGTACTACTTAACACACCACTCCTATCTGGTGGCACATTCGATTGCACGCGTAGTGCCCCAAATTGGAAGTAGGAGGACTGACCAAGCATCTTCTTCCATCTCCTGGTTCCTAAAATCGATTCCATATACACGTCCCCTGATAGGGGACGTAACAGGGATTAAACTGATAGGAATAGTACTACTTAACAAACCACTCCTATCTGGTGGCACAGTATATTGCACGCCCAGTGCCCCAAATTGGAAGTAGAAGGACCAACCAAGCATCTTTTTCCATCTCCCGGTTTATAAAATCTATTCCATACACATCCCCTGATAGGGGACGTAACAGGGATTAAACTGATAGGAATAGTACTAAACACACCTTATAATAACACAGAGAGAGGCAACGCAGAGAGAGGAGTCTGAAGAAGAGGAGTCAGAGGAGGAAGGTGGCTTTAAGGAGGTGGAAGACCAAACATAGCAGGCGTCCCTGGGGGCTTGTTGTCACCTTTCAGGGACCCTTGGTGTTGTACGTGGCTGGGTGGAGGAAGAGACCTTCAATGACATCAGTGAGGACAAGGAACAGGACATGGCTAGCTTGGTATCCAACCTTGTGCAAATGGGGAGTTTGCGGTTGTGCAAATGGACTGTTTGCGGTTGTTTGCGGTGCGTTAAACAGGGAGTTTGGTCTGTCATAGTTTGGTCTGTCACTGTGAAGCGAGCATAACCATTACACTGCCTGATCGATACAATATCACACCTGATGTTTTAAAGCACGTTATTTCAAACAATTTAGGAATGTTAGGTGATTTATGACCTTTATGGATTAAAACCCGATTCTGCGTCAACTACGCAATTTTCCATGGGCGTTTTGCCATGGATCCCCCTCTGGCATGCCACAGTCCAGGTGTTAGTCCCCTTGAAACAACCTTTCCATCACTATTGTGGCCAGAAAGGGTCCCTGTGGGTTTTAAAATTCGCCTGCCTATTGAAGTCAATGGCGGTTCGCCCGGTTCGCGAACATTTGCGAAAATTCACATTCGCCGTTCGCGAACGGAAAATTTTATGTTTGCGACATCTCTACTCGGGACATCTCCTGCTCTGTATGAGGTTCACATCCCTCTAATTCCAAAAGTGTGTCTAGTACTCGCTTATCCAACTGATCAACATCATCACTAATACAAAATCCTAAAACATCAATGGAGCTAGGTTTCTCTCCTTTCTTTGTATCTCTTGCTTTAATATTGAGAACAAGAAAGTGTCTATACAGATTAAATTTTCTCACTGATCTAAATAAATCAAACAACACTTCATCAAATTCTTCAACCAGACTATTTCAGTCCTTTGGATAATAATGATAGGCAGTCATTGTTCAATTGTACTTGTGTCAAGTTTATCACATTATAACAATATTATAACATTTGCAAAGACCGGTGTGTCACGGATGATCCGCGAGAATACTTAACCGTCCTCCCAATATTATCAATATCCCTATCCCTTATTGATCAATGGGTCTATTAAACAGTATTTATTTCCATAGCCCCTAGAACCTACAATCTGATTACTCAGAGCGTCTCCTCCTGTGTACCCAGAGAACAAAATAGTCCTTTTGTTCAAGTCAGTCAATAGATGCCCAGCAGATAACGCAATTACAGCTGGTTTCCTTAAGTTGGCCCTACACAAAAGAGCTTCCCTTTCTGCAGAGATATCACAGCTAGGTGGGAAGACTACACCTGGGAGGAGCCATTTGGTGTCGCTGCCATAAGGGGTTTGTAAGATAGCTTGAGTCAGACAGGCCGGAACCAAGGTTCCCAGATTGAAACATGAATCTGAGATATGATTTTTACCTTTTTAAGAGAGACCATGCATCTTACGGACGTAAAAATTACATCATCGTGTCACTCAGAATTCACTGGACATTTACATATGACAAACATAACTCTAGGAGATGCCCATGTAAAATTATGGTGTTACCCCATCATAGAAACAGGTATAATAGTCATATTTGGTATCCCTGGACTCCATATTTTGTGGGGAATGTGAATCTGCACTCGTTACTTATGTACAGCGGAGACATCCCGAGATATGGCACATACCATATTTCAGAACTGGCATTCATCTCAGAAATACAGCCGACCCCAGCAGGCGGACTCTCAATTCCCCACCTTGATTCTGGGACCCTTATAATAAAGGCCTAGAATCTGCTAAAGAGGTTCTCCACTTTTAACAACACCTGAAGAGGGCCTCAGCCAGAGAACCTGTGGGCTGTAGGCATATTTGGATTATTACACTCTGGACAAAGGTTTCTTGGACTTTATCCCTGCAACAGACTATTTCACCAACAGACATCTCTTCTGCGGACAATAAGTATTTTCTTTCTTTCCTTTTTGTTTATTGGACTATTCTTTCCTCGATTATTGTTTTAATAATTACTGTACATCTTGAAAATTTGTATTGTGTGTATATATATATATATATATATATATATAAAATAAATGACCTCCAAGTCATTTCTCTAGCCATATGCCTGTTTTCAAACACTGCAAAAACTTACCCTAGTCTCTCTGAGAAAGCTACTCGGTTCTGTTATCTAGATAGTGGGTTCCTTGCTCCCATAAATTGCAAGGTGGTGGCAGTTAAACTACCCTATGTGGGGTTCCGGTCCGGTCGCTCACACGCTTACTTGCGGTCAATCGGCGGTCCAATCCCTGCGGGTCCACAGTGCACACCGGAAGACTGGATTGTGTGAGAACATGTGATCCAGACGAGATCTGTGACCTCTCGCCGGGTCTCGCGGGTTGACGGGATGACGCGGGTCCACAGTGCACACCAGAAGACTGGATTGTGCAAGAACAAGACAGCGGGAGAGGAACAGTCTCAGAGTAGGTAAGTATTTTTTTTTTGTATGTGTAAATGTGCACACACCGCTGGCTTCATAACTCACAAGTGGGCACCTGGCATTGTGGCACAGTGGCACACCGACACGGCTCTGGCATGGCATCAGATCTTTCACAGGGTCCAGGCCCGGGGGTAAAATCATTAGATGTATGGCAAAACGCAAAAAAAGAAAAAAAAAAAAAGAAATATATACAGAGGGGGCAATTTTTTTTATATATACACAGGGGACAAATGGAAAATATGCATAGGGGGCAAAATGGATATATATACAGGGCAGGGGGCAAAATGGATATAAATACATATATAGAGGGGGCAAAATGGATATGCATACAGGGGGCAAAATGGAAATATATATACAGAGGGAACAAAATGGATATATATACAGGCGGCAAAATGGAATATATGCAGAGAGGGCAAATTGTATATATATACAGAGGGGGGGAAATGAAATGTATGCAGAGGGGCAAAAATGAAATATATACAGAGGGGCAAACAATGAAATATATACAGAGGGGGGGGAATGGAATATATACAGTGAGAGAGGGGGCAAAAAATGAAATATATACAGGGGGCAAAATGGAATATATATGGTAAAAGAGAGTTTTTCACATTTTAACTGAGTACCTTTACATGCGGAGTACCTCCGCTGATGCTTCCAGAATTTTTATTTTCTTGAAAGATCCCTCGTCTGCCCCGCTGTGATCCCCTAAAGTTTTTGCGCCCAATATGTTAATACCGAGTATCGGTACAGACCAATAGTCAGCGGGGGGGGGGGGGCAAATACAAACTTTGCCCGGAGGCCCATAGAACTGTAGTTAAGCCACTGCTATTAACTCTTTTGTTATGATTGTCCTGTGCTTGCACCTCACCACCAGCAAAACCAAGGCTACCCCACCTTCCAACAGGCAGTGTGCCCTTGGGGAAATAATGGCATTAGGTGCAACGCCTCCTCACTGAATCGCCCAGGGGGGGGCGGGGAGTAGAACAGTCACCACTGCAAGTGCCACTAACATCCACTCCCATCCTCTCCACACTCTTCCTCTCTGGGTTGCTTCACCTGGTACCAGATTCTAATCTCGCTCCTAAATGTGCTCACATTTACATTCTCAAGAACAAGCTATACTATAGACCTGGTGATATGACTCTGACAAGTCAAGGAGTAGAGAAGTCACAAAAACAATCCGATAATTGGTTTCTGGTTCAAATATGAAGGTTGGATATCAAATTCAGGGTCAAGTACTGTATAAGAGCTTTTTATGGAGCTGTAAAAGAGCTATCATAATGGGTGCATTAGCTCTCTACAGTACTTCACATTTCTTACAGAAGCATAAAGAGTTTTGTTTCAGTTGGATAACATTTGAATCTGATACAAAAAAATACTAGCATGCTGCATGCTTATAGGGGTGGCTTTCTAAGCCCAACTGATCTTATACAGGAGTGCAGAGTGGCTATATGTCTCCTTACTAAAGGAGCTGTAAAGGCAATGTGTACTGCCATACAAGCTCTGTGCAGAAGGCTCTGCCAGGACTAGGATGCTCTAATACTGACACTGTACCATATATTGCTTAAAAATAAGGACAAGGTGTTGTTTAAGCTCTGGGGTACAACCATTACAATGTTAATATTTAAATTAATGCCCCCGTTTGAAAGTGTCTCACTCCCCATTTTTAAGCAAACAATCACAGAAGCAGGGATTTATTTTATTTTATTTTTATATATATACGGTGAAGCGTACAGCTATATGAAACATTAATAGCAAGCAAATAAAATCTGTTCATACAAATTCAGTTTCATACATTAAACTTGCTGTCTACATATCTTGAAAATCTAATATTCTTTATTTATAAATCACCAACATATTCTGCACTACATTACAAATCAGAGGGTAAGTGAAGACCCTGCTGACAAAAGCTTACAATTCATGAGGATTGATGGTAAACAGAGTGAATACTGCATTAGTGACAAGTCACCAGCAAGCACAAGATACAGTACGGTATATGTTGTGTTTTTAGTGATGATCGGGCATGCTCGGCCGAGTACCGCATATGCTCGAGCACAATGCTTGAGTCTCCTCCCCGCATGCAGCCAATAAATGTGCAGGTAAGTACTGCCCTCACTGTAATGCCAGTAGCCATGTTAGCTACTGCCTCTACAGTGATTGGCTGGCCTAATATAGCACCCGATGACGCATTTTCGGCTCATTTGTAGTCAGGTAGCACTGAACATAGGAAGGGACATGTATAGGGAGTGTAATTGAATTTTTTTTTGGTACCAAAACGTTTCAGAGACCCAAAAGTCTTTATAAGGTCTATTGTGTGTGACAGCAGCCATATATGTTTGTAGCGCAACCTGCGCTAAATTGCTCAGTGTTAGGGAGAGCTGTGCGTAGGAAGGGACAGTGTAGGGAGTGTAATAGGAAGATTTTTATACTAAAAACTTTTCAGAGACCTAAAAGTCCTTTTAAGGACTATTGTGTGTGACAGTAGCAATATATACCTTTAGCGCATCCTGCGCTAAATACTGTGTAATAGGCCGCTGCGGACAATTAAATTATTTGCGCCACATCTCCTGGTTAAAGTGTGCACAAATTCTAAAATATCAGTGATATCCAGTGTACTTTTTTGCGCAGACAGTGTCTGCTGTGGACAGTTAAATTATCCGCGCCACGTCTCCTGTTTAAAGTGTGCGCATCCTAAAATATCAGTGACATCGAGTGCACTTTTTCCGTAGATGATGTCATTAATTTGTTTCAACTATTGACAACTCTTTGCAGTTGTCTAAAATCTATTCGATACACGTCCCCTGATAGGGGACGTAACAGGGATTTAACTCATAAGAATAGTACTACTTAACACACCACTCATATTGGGTGGCACATTGCACGGCGCACGCGCAGTGCCCCAAATTGGAAGTAGGAGGACCAACCAAGCATCTTTTTCCATCTCTCAGTTCCTAAAATCTATTCCATACACATCCCCTGATAGGGGACGTAACAGGGATTAAACTGATAGGAATAGTACTAAACACATCTTATAATAACACAGAGAGAGGCAACGCAGAGAGAGGAGTCTGAAGAAGAGGAGTCAGAGGAGGAAGGTGGCTTTAAGGAGGTGGAAGACCAAACACAGCAGGCGTCCCTGGGGGCTTGTTGTCACCTTTCAGGGACCCTTGGTGTTGTACGTGGCTGGGTGGAGGAAGAGACCTTCAATGACATCAGTGAGGACAAGGAACAGGACATGGCTAGCTTGGTATCCAACCTTGTGCAAATGGGGAGTTTGCGGTTGTGCAAATGGACTGTTTGCGGTTGTTTGCGGTGCGTTAAACAGGGAGTTTGGTCTGTCATAGTTTGGTCTGTCACTGTGAAGCGAGCATAACCATTACACTGCCTGATCGATACAATATCACACCTGATGTTTTAAAGCACGTTATTTCAAACAATTTAGGAATGTTAGGTGATTTATGACCTTTATGGATTAAAACCCGATTCTGCGTCAACTACGCAATTTTCCATGGGCGTTTTGCCATGGATCCCCCTCTGGCATGCCACAGTCCAGGTGTTAGTCCCCTTGAAACAACCTTTCCATCACTATTGTGGCCAGAAAGGGTCCCTGTGGGTTTTAAAATTCGCCTGCCTATTGAAGTCAATGGCGGTTCGCCCGGTTCGCGAACATTTGCGAAAATTCACATTCGCCGTTCGCGAACGGAAAATTTTATGTTTGCGACATCTCTACTCGGGACATCTCCTGCTCTGTATGAGGTTCACATCCCTCTAATTCCAAAAGTGTGTCTAGTACTCGCTTATCCAACTGATCAACATCATCACTAATACAAAATCCTAAAACATCAATGGAGCTAGGTTTCTCTCCTTTCTTTGTATCTCTTGCTTTAATATTGAGAACAAGAAAGTGTCTATACAGATTAAATTTTCTCACTGATCTAAATAAATCAAACAACACTTCATCAAATTCTTCAACCAGACTATTTCAGTCCTTTGGATAATAATGATAGGCAGTCATTGTTCAATTGTACTTGTGTCAAGTTTATCACATTATAACAATATTATAACATTTGCAAAGACCGGTGTGTCACGGATGATCCGCGAGAATACTTAACCGTCCTCCCAATATTATCAATATCCCTATCCCTTATTGATCAATGGGTCTATTAAACAGTATTTATTTCCATAGCCCCTAGAACCTACAATCTGATTACTCAGAGCGTCTCCTCCTGTGTACCCAGAGAACAAAATAGTCCTTTTGTTCAAGTCAGTCAATAGATGCCCAGCAGATAACGCAATTACAGCTGGTTTCCTTAAGTTGGCCCTACACAAAAGAGCTTCCCTTTCTGCAGAGATATCACAGCTAGGTGGGAAGACTACACCTGGGAGGAGCCATTTGGTGTCGCTGCCATAAGGGGTTTGTAAGATAGCTTGAGTCAGACAGGCCGGAACCAAGGTTCCCAGATTGAAACATGAATCTGAGATATGATTTTTACCTTTTTAAGAGAGACCATGCATCTTACGGACGTAAAAATTACATCATCGTGTCACTCAGAATTCACTGGACATTTACATATGACAAACATAACTCTAGGAGATGCCCATGTAAAATTATGGTGTTACCCCATCATAGAAACAGGTATAATAGTCATATTTGGTATCCCTGGACTCCATATTTTGTGGGGAATGTGAATCTGCACTCGTTACTTATGTACAGCGGAGACATCCCGAGATATGGCACATACCATATTTCAGAACTGGCATTCATCTCAGAAATACAGCCGACCCCAGCAGGCGGACTCTCAATTCCCCACCTTGATTCTGGGACCCTTATAATAAAGGCCTAGAATCTGCTAAAGAGGTTCTCCACTTTTAACAACACCTGAAGAGGGCCTCAGCCAGAGAACCTGTGGGCTGTAGGCATATTTGGATTATTACACTCTGGACAAAGGTTTCTTGGACTTTATCCCTGCAACAGACTATTTCACCAACAGACATCTCTTCTGCGGACAATAAGTATTTTCTTTCTTTCCTTTTTGTTTATTGGACTATTCTTTCCTCGATTATTGTTTTAATAATTACTGTACATCTTGAAAATTTGTATTGTGTGTATATATATATATATATATATATATATATAAAATAAATGACCTCCAAGTCATTTCTCTAGCCATATGCCTGTTTTCAAACACTGCAAAAACTTACCCTAGTCTCTCTGAGAAAGCTACTCGGTTCTGTTATCTAGATAGTGGGTTCCTTGCTCCCATAAATTGCAAGGTGGTGGCAGTTAAACTACCCTATGTGGGGTTCCGGTCCGGTCGCTCACACGCTTACTTGCGGTCAATCGGCGGTCCAATCCCTGCGGGTCCACAGTGCACACCGGAAGACTGGATTGTGTGAGAACATGTGATCCAGACGAGATCTGTGACCTCTCGCCGGGTCTCGCGGGTTGACGGGATGACGCGGGTCCACAGTGCACACCAGAAGACTGGATTGTGCAAGAACAAGACAGCGGGAGAGGAACAGTCTCAGAGTAGGTAAGTATTTTTTTTTTGTATGTGTAAATGTGCACACACCGCTGGCTTCATAACTCACAAGTGGGCACCTGGCATTGTGGCACAGTGGCACACCGACACGGCTCTGGCATGGCATCAGATCTTTCACAGGGTCCAGGCCCGGGGGTAAAATCATTAAATGTATGGCAAAACGCAAAAAAAGAAAAAAAAAAAAAGAAATATATACAGAGGGGGCAATTTTTTTTATATATACACAGGGGACAAATGGAAAATATGCATAGGGGGCAAAATGGATATATATACAGGGCAGGGGGCAAAATGGATATAAATACATATATAGAGGGGGCAAAATGGATATGCATACAGGGGGCAAAATGGAAATATATATACAGAGGGAACAAAATGGATATATATACAGGCGGCAAAATGGAATATATGCAGAGAGGGCAAATTGTATATATATACAGAGGGGGGGAAATGAAATGTATGCAGAGGGGCAAAAATGAAATATATACAGAGGGGCAAACAATGAAATATATACAGAGGGGGGGGAATGGAATATATACAGTGAGAGAGGGGGCAAAAAATGAAATATATACAGGGGGCAAAATGGAATATATATGGTAAAAGAGAGTTTTTCACATTTTAACTGAGTACCTTTACATGCGGAGTACCTCCGCTGATGCTTCCAGAATTTTTATTTTCTTGAAAGATCCCTCGTCTGCCCCGCTGTGATCCCCTAAAGTTTTTGCGCCCAATATGTTAATACCGAGTATCGGTACAGACCAATAGTCAGCGGGGGGGGGGGGGCAAATACAAACTTTGCCCGGAGGCCCATAGAACTGTAGTTAAGCCACTGCTATTAACTCTTTTGTTATGATTGTCCTGTGCTTGCACCTCACCACCAGCAAAACCAAGGCTACCCCACCTTCCAACAGGCAGTGTGCCCTTGGGGAAATAATGGCATTAGGTGCAACGCCTCCTCACTGAATCGCCCAGGGGGGGGCGGGGAGTAGAACAGTCACCACTGCAAGTGCCACTAACATCCACTCCCATCCTCTCCACACTCTTCCTCTCTGGGTTGCTTCACCTGGTACCAGATTCTAATCTCGCTCCTAAATGTGCTCACATTTACATTCTCAAGAACAAGCTATACTATAGACCTGGTGATATGACTCTGACAAGTCAAGGAGTAGAGAAGTCACAAAAACAATCCGATAATTGGTTTCTGGTTCAAATATGAAGGTTGGATATCAAATTCAGGGTCAAGTACTGTATAAGAGCTTTTTATGGAGCTGTAAAAGAGCTATCATAATGGGTGCATTAGCTCTCTACAGTACTTCACATTTCTTACAGAAGCATAAAGAGTTTTGTTTCAGTTGGATAACATTTGAATCTGATACAAAAAAATACTAGCATGCTGCATGCTTATAGGGGTGGCTTTCTAAGCCCAACTGATCTTATACAGGAGTGCAGAGTGGCTATATGTCTCCTTACTAAAGGAGCTGTAAAGGCAATGTGTACTGCCATACAAGCTCTGTGCAGAAGGCTCTGCCAGGACTAGGATGCTCTAATACTGACACTGTACCATATATTGCTTAAAAATAAGGACAAGGTGTTGTTTAAGCTCTGGGGTACAACCATTACAATGTTAATATTTAAATTAATGCCCCCGTTTTGAAAGTGTCTCACTCCCCATTTTTAAGCAAACAATCACAGAAGCAGGGATTTATTTTATTTTATTTTTATATATATACGGTGAAGCGTACAGCTATATGAAACATTAATAGCAAGCAAATAAAATCTGTTCATACAAATTCAGTTTCATACATTAAACTTGCTGTCTACATATCTTGAAAATCTAATATTCTTTATTTATAAATCACCAACATATTCTGCACTACATTACAAATCAGAGGGTAAGTGAAGACCCTGCTGACAAAAGCTTACAATTCATGAGGATTGATGGTAAACAGAGTGAATACTGCATTAGTGACAAGTCACCAGCAAGCACAAGATACAGTACGGTATATGTTGTGTTTTTTAGTGATGATCGGGCATGCTCGGCCGAGTACCGCATATGCTCGAGCACAATGCTTGAGTCTCCTCCCCGCATGCAGCCAATAAATGTGCAGGTAAGTACTGCCCTCACTGTAATGCCAGTAGCCATGTTAGCTACTGCCTCTACAGTGATTGGCTGGCCTAATATAGCACCCGATGACGCATTTTCGGCTCATTTGTAGTCAGGTAGCACTGAACATAGGAAGGGACATGTATAGGGAGTGTAATTGAATTTTTTTTTGGTACCAAAACGTTTCAGAGACCCAAAAGTCTTTATAAGGTCTATTGTGTGTGACAGCAGCCATATATGTTTGTAGCGCAACCTGCGCTAAATTGCTCAGTGTTAGGGAGAGCTGTGCGTAGGAAGGGACAGTGTAGGGAGTGTAATAGGAAGATTTTTATACTAAAAACTTTTCAGAGACCTAAAAGTCCTTTTAAGGACTATTGTGTGTGACAGTAGCAATATATACCTTTAGCGCATCCTGCGCTAAATACTGTGTAATAGGCCGCTGCGGACAATTAAATTATTTGCGCCACATCTCCTGGTTAAAGTGTGCACAAATTCTAAAATATCAGTGATATCCAGTGTACTTTTTTGCGCAGACAGTGTCTGCTGTGGACAGTTAAATTATCCGCGCCACGTCTCCTGTTTAAAGTGTGCGCATCCTAAAATATCAGTGACATCGAGTGCACTTTTTCCGTAGATGATGTCATTAATTTGTTTCAACTATTGACAACTCTTTGCAGTTGTCTAAAATCTATTCGATACACGTCCCCTGATAGGGGACGTAACAGGGATTTAACTCATAAGAATAGTACTACTTAACACACCACTCATATTGGGTGGCACATTGCACGGCGCACGCGCAGTGCCCCAAATTGGAAGTAGGAGGACCAACCAAGCATCTTTTTCCATCTCTCAGTTCCTAAAATCTATTCCATACAACGGCCCCTGATAGGGGACAAAACAGAGATGAAACTTGTAAGAACAGATTTTTTTAATAAAAAAAAAGAAGAAGAGGACAGCCTCTGCGGAGCTGGGTATTTTTTGGCCGCGTTACTGAACACTCATGCACAATGGCTGTAGGCTCATAAGTCCTTTTGCGGAGGTGACAAACCTGGTCAGTCAAACCCAAGGCAACATCATCGACCTCATCCCATATGTGTTTTTTCTGGAGCGTGCCCTGTGAAGAGTGCTGGATCAGGCTGTAGATGAGCATGAAGAGGAAGAGTTGTAGTCACCATCACCACCAGAAGCTGCCTTGTTGTTGTCGATTGCTGGACCTGCGGCAACGCAGAGAGAGGAGTCTGAAGAAGAGGAGTCAGAGGAGAAAGGTGGCTTTGAGGAGGTGGAAGACCAACCACAGCAGGCGTCCCAGGGGGCTTGTTGTCACCTTTCGGGGACCCTTGGTGTTGTACGTGGCTGGGTGGGGGAAGAGACCTTCAATGACGTCAGTGAAGACAAGGAACGGGGCATGGCTAGCTTTGTATCCAACCTTGTGCAAATGGGGAGTTTGCGGTTGTGAAAATGGACTGTTTGCGGTTGTTTGCGGTGCGTTAAACGGGGAGTTTGGTCTGTCATAGTTTGGTCTGTCACTGTTAAGCGGGCGTATCCCTTACACTACCTGATCGATACAACATTATACCTGATGTTTTAAAGCACGTTATTCCAAACAATTTAGGAATGTTAGGTGATTTATGCCCTTTATGGATTAAAACACGACTCTGCGTCAACTACGTAATTTTCCATGGGAGTTTTGCCATGGATCCCCCTCCGGCATGCCACAGTCCAGGTGTTAGTCCCCTTGAAACAACTTTTCCATCACTATTGTGGCCAAAAAGAGTCCCTGTGAACTTTAAAATTTGCCTGCCTATTGAAGTCTATGGCAGTTCACCAGGTTCGCCCTTTCGCAAACATTTGCGGAAATTCGCCGTTCGCGAACGGAAAATTTTATGTTCGCAACATCTCTATCACCCAAGGAATTTTTGGTGATCTGCAGTGCTTCACTGTATTGTATATTTTCTGACATCTCACAGGAGCCTATAGTTTGGTGGCAGTGGGACCTAAATTACTTGCCTGTGTATTTAATTTTGGATGCATCGAGATTGAAGAGGTGCAACCTTCTGGATACGGAACACGCGGTCCCTTAAAAACACATTATCTATGCCACCAGCAGCACTAAATACCCACTGTGACAAAACACTGGCAGCAGCACAGGCCAGTACCTCCAAGGCATAGAGTGCCAGTTCGTGCCACGTGTCCAGCTTGGACACCCAGTAGTTGTAAGGCACTGAGGGATCATTGAGGATGCTGACATGGTCTGCTATGTACTTCTTCACCATCTTCCAAAAAATTTTTCTCTTTGTGACAGTAGGCCGTGCATCAGGGTAAGGGTGCTGGCAGGGTGTCATGAAACTGTCCCAGGCTTTGGAGAGTTTTGCCCTGCCTCTGTTGGCACTGCTGTGTGTTCCCCTTGTCTCCCCTTCTCGGTTGCCCAAGGAACTACAGACTCTGCCGCCAGCATTGTCAGATAAAAAAATTTGGAGCAATTTTTTTAACAAAGACCTTCTGGTATTGCACCGTTTTGCTCGTTTGAGGAATGAGAGATGAGAAGTTCTCTTTGTAGCGGGGGTCGAGAAGGTTGAACAACCAGTAATCCGTGTTGTCTAAACTGCGTATAATGCACAGGTTGCTAGAAAAGCAGCCTAACATGAAGTCAACCATGTGTGCCAGAGTACCAACAGGCAAGACTTTGCTGTCGTCATCAGGAGGATGACTCTCAATCTCCTCATTCCCTTCCTCCTCTTCTGCCCACCCACGCAGAACAGATGGAATTAACCTTCTATGGGTACTATCCTCTAGCTGAGGCAACCAACTCCTGCTCCTCCTTGTCTTTATTGTCCAATTTGCGCTGAGAAGACGAACTGAGGGTGGTCTGGCTATCACCCTGTGTTATGTCTTCCCCCATTTCAGCCTCTTCCACATGCAAAGCATCATCCTCAATTGTGAGCAGCGAGCGTTTGAGTAGACACAGAAGTGAGATGGTTATGCTGATAATAGCGTTATCAACGCTCACCATCTGTGTTGATTCCTCAAAGTTTATTAAAACCTCACAGAGGTCAGCCATCCATGCCCACTCCTCACTTGTGAATAGTGGAAGCTGACTGGAAAGGCAACGACAATGTTGCAGCTGGTATTCCACTACTGCCCTCTGCTGCTCACAAAGCCTGGCCAACACACACACTGCGCACCTTCACCAGTAGCTCAGGAAAATTCAGGTAGGTTTTGAGAAACTGTTGAACCACTAATTTTAAGACGTGGCATAGGATGTGTGTGAGCTTGCTGAGCTCCAAAGCACTTGCGTTCAAATGCCTGGGGTAAGGACATTTGTACGCAGCACTGGGACACAGATGTGGATGTGGTCGCTAATGGTGCTTGTGAAGGTCCAGGTGCAGAGCGGGATGCATCCGGGCCTGCGCCTTCGACAGGTGATTGGTCAGCACGTAACACAGGGGAAGAGGAGGCAGTGCTGTGACACGCAGACACAGATTGTGGACACAGGCGTTTCACCCACCTATTAGGGTGCTTCGATGCCATGTGGCGGATCATGCTGGTGGTGGTGGTGATGTTGCTAGTGTTCACACCACGGCTCATTTGGGTACGGCATAGGTTGCAAACTACTATTCTTTTGTCGTCCGCACTTTCCTCAAAAAATCACCATACTGCCGAACACCTACCCCTTGGCAAGGGAGATTCACGCAAGGGGGTACTGCATGGAAGAGTTGTCATCATCATCCACCTCATTAAACAGTAATTGCCATTCCCCACCGTCATCTTCTTGTGACTGAGGATGTTCAAGAGTTTGGGAATCAGGGCACAAGATCTGTCCCTCTTTAGGCGTGCTTGTCGTGTGGACCAAATAAAGAATTGGTGCTGAAAAGAAGTCCTCGAAATATCTGAGTGTGGGATAACTTGTTTGGCCAGACTGTAAATGGTGGGAGGAAGGAGGATCAGGGTGAGGATTGTGTTGAACAGACTCTTGGCTACTGAGACTGGACTTGGTGGAAGACAGGGTGGTGCTTAAGTGACTGAAAGCATTATCTGCTGCAATCCAACCGACCACCTGGTCGCACTGGTTTGACTTCAAGAGTGGTGTCCTGCGCCACCCTGCAAACTGGGAAATAAATTCAAGATATCATGATTCGTGGATGATTGTTTTTCTTGTGCTCTGGCAGCAGGCGCAGTTCACCGCGCCCAGGGCCACGGCCTCTGCATGCACCATCAGCATTACTGCCACTGCCCGTCCATTACTGCTCACCTCCTTCATATTAAATGTTATATATACTATATACCAGTGATGGCTAACCTTGGCACTCCAGCTGTGGTGAAACTACGACTCCCAGCATGCTCCATTTATTTCTACAGAGTTCTGAGAGCAGCCAAACAAGGGGGGCATCTTGGGAGTTGTAGTTTTACCACAGCTGGAGTGCCAAGGTTAGCCATCACTGCTATATACTATCATACTTTTTTTGCTTAAAAGTCTGTCACACATACAGTAGCATAGGATTTGGAAGTGTATGCGCAAACAAAATTAAAAAGGTATTTGGGACGTGGAAGCGTCACACAGGAGAGATCCCGCAGATAATGTCAATACTGTCATCAGAGTCTAATAAAAAATTACAGGTAATGTCACAGGTAATGTCACTGTCCGCAGCGTCTACAAAAAAAGTACACTGTATGTCGCCAGTGGCGGCCCAGTTGGGGGCGGGGGGGTGGTCCGCCCCGGGTGACGGCTCTGACGCGGGTGCCAGCAGGCCCAGAAGCAAAGAATGCTTCCATTAATACAGATGGAAGCGCTCATTGCTGGGGCACTGACACCCACATACTGCGGCGGGGCAGGGAGCGGAGCGCATAGTAGGCCTGAAGCCTAGGTGGTAGTGAAATCCGGGCGCAGGCGCACGTGATGATGTTATCGGGCGCGCCTGTGCCGGGACTCAGCAGTAGCACAGTGCCGGGACTCTGCGAGCAAGCGCAGATAAGTATTTAGCTTTTAGTTTCTTTTTTTTTTTCTTTTATGGACCAGCTTTGGGGGCCGGGGGTGCACACAGGACAGAGGACGTGTGGGGGGAAAATATGGTGGGATACTGTGTGGGGGCAAAAATTTGTATTTTATTTTATGTGCCAACTTTGGGGGACATGAGGGGGGTGCACACAGGAAGACGTGGGGGGTGGAATATGGTGGTATACTGTGTGGCACAGTGGGGGGGCAAATTATTATGGGAGGGATTACTATGTGGGGGGAAAACTACTATATGGGCAATGTGGGGGACACTACTGTGTGGGGTGCAGTGTGGGGGAAACTACTGTGTGGGGGGCAGCGTGGGTGACACTACTGTGTGGGGGCAGCATGGGGGACACTACATTGTGGGGGCAGTGTGGGGGACACTGCAGTGTGGGGGGACACTATTATGTGGGGGCAGCATGGGGGACACTACTGTGTGGGGGGTATCGTGGGGGACACTACTGTGTGAGGGCAGCGTGGGGGACACTACTGTGTGGTGGCAGCATGGGGGACACTACCGTGTGGTGGCAGCATGGGGTACACTACTGTGTGGGAGGCAGCATGGAGGACACTACTGTGTGGGAGGCAGCATGGAGGACACTACTGTGTGGGGGGCAGCATGGGGGACACTACTGTGTGGGGGGCAGCATGGGGGACACTACTGTATGGGGGCATTGTGGGGTACACTACTGTGTGGGGGCAGCGTAGGGGACATTACTGTGTGGGGGACACTACATTGTGGGGGACACTACTGTATGGAGCAGTGAGGGGGACACTACTGTATGGGGACAGTGTGGGGGGCACTACTGTGTGGGGAGAAATGTGGGGGAAATTACTGTGTGGGGGGCAGCATGGGGGCCTTTCTATTGGGGAGGCACTCTAGGGGCCATTCTATTATTTCTGGGGACACTATACAGGGATTATTGCCTGGAGCACAATATAGGGTGTTATTATTACTGGGGGCACTCTAGGGGACATTATAATGGCTGTGGATACTATAGGAACATTTTGGGTAATTTATCAAACTGGTGTAAAGTAGAACTGGCTTAGTTGCCCATAGCAGCCAATCAGATTCCACCTTTCATTTTTGACAGCTCTTTTGGAAATTCAGTTCTACTTTACACCAGTTTGATAAATTACCCCAATTATGTCTATTAGGGTCACTATTTTTTCAGCAGTATAGTACCTGGGTCATTGGGGGGCACAACGGGCACAGTATTGGGGGTGGCAGCAGGATGACACTGCGGGGATAAATTAATGGTAAAATTTAGAAATCTAACATGTCTGTGTAGCAAACTCTGTAGACACGAGTAGAGTTGAGCGAACCCGAACTGTAAAGTTCGGGTTCGTACTGAACTTTAGGTTTTTCGGCACCCGGACCCGAACCCCAACATTTACGTAAAGGTTCGGGTTCGGTGTTCGGCGATTTTTATAGCGCTTTTTGAAAGGCTGCAAAGCAGCCAATCAACAAGCGTCATACTACTTGCCCCAAGAGGCCATCACAGCCATGCCTACAATTGGCATAGCTGTGATTGGCCAACCGCAGCATGTGACCCAGCCTCTATTTAAGCTGGAGTCATGTAGCGCCGTCCGTCACTCTGCTCGGATTAGTGTAGGGAGAGGCTGCAGCTGCTGTGAGGGAGAGATCAGGGAGGGATCTTATGAAGAACTGCTGACTCGAGGAGGTAAGATATTCTCAGACCCCTCATACCCCACACCATTAACCCCTATCCCAATAAAACACGTAGTCCGTAATTCTTGGTGGAAAGGCCATAGCAGCCGTTTATTAAAACAGCACTAATATTCGAACATCATTTTAAACCATACATTAATAAATATCAACAAATAAATACAAACATATCAATACAATGTGATAACATTTTACTTCTGCAGTAGGATCCTAGAAGGCAACCCTAGCAAGCTGCGATCTTCACTCCACACATCTTCCTCCTTACCCTCGGCCGCCCTTGCCGACC
The DNA here is from genome assembly GCF_014858855.1 of Bufo gargarizans. Classification (NCBI taxonomy): domain Eukaryota; kingdom Metazoa; phylum Chordata; class Amphibia; order Anura; family Bufonidae; genus Bufo; species Bufo gargarizans. The sequence goes on from NC_058082.1 coordinate 403,965,018, forward strand.
CAAGGGCACCAAAATCCTCCAAAAACCATATATTCCTCTACCCCTGTAGGCCTTTTTAGCCCAGCAGGAGCCCCCATCTTTCAGCTTACCGAACCACATGGATGCATGCTCCAACGTGTCATGCACCTACTAAACATAGTATTGCCTTCCAGGACCCCCCGTTACCTGCCCCCTGCTATGACAAAAATTGCAAACACATACTCCAAAAACCAGGGTGGGAGGGTGGGCAATTCACCAAACAATAATGACCTCCGGTGCCGCCCCACCCCCTCTACCCCACATATAAACGGCCCGCGAAACTGCCGCACCACCCCTGACTCCTCCCCGGCCGCACTCCACCCCCCCTTCCCATGAAAATTAACCCTATCCTGGTCTGCTACTTCCCCCTCAGTCAGCTATCACTGCGCTACATCTGCGCCTCGCTCCGTTGCCCTGATTCTTTACTCAGCGATCTACAGCAAATGTGTTTTGTGGGTGCAGTGCACAATTGTTTTAAGCCTGCCCTGAGCCAACTAGTACTGAAAACAAACTGCAATGAGCAGGACACTGATACAATGGTCAATGATGCAGTGGGTCAGAATATGTGTATATATATTTATGAGTAGTTTGTGACGCCAATTGCGGCTTGTGCAGGTACTGTAGCAGGGCCCTTTAAGATGTTATAGCTCACGTACCAAGTGAGGAATGCCATAGGGGAATAATGTATCTGTATAGCAGATATGGTAGTGTCAACGGTGTTTCCTACCTTGGTACGGCTGGACTCCTGGATCCTGGCTCACTTGCAATAAATTGAGTGTTGTTAATAGGAGTAACTGAGGAACTTTGGTAGCAGCAAATGAGATCCAGACTTGGAGTATAATGCAACTTGTCTTTAATGAATGGCAACAGGAATCCATACAAGTTACAGCAATAGTTTTTAGGTCCCAGCAGGTATTGGCAACGTATGGCAGGGATTAATATCTCTTCTGCTCCTATACTATATGCCTGGAGAATCTGGCAGATATTTATCTTCTGCTCTGTCTGTCTTCTGCTTAGTATGGGCCTGACTAGCTGAGGAGGAATTTGGCTTCTCCTGGACCCTGGATAAGTACTCACAGGACTGCTCACAGGGAATGATTCTTCCTGGAGATCTGTAGTTCTGGAAATGTTGCTTGGTTGTCCACAGTCGAGGCTGAAGGGCTCAGACTGGGAAGAGGGCTCCCTGGTTCTGGGAGCTCCTACTAACACAGCCTTCCCTAAGCAGGGGTAGCTGGTACACTAACTAGAACTTTCTTTCCTCCCCATGAGGCAGGGATTTGGAACATTCCACACCTCCTCAAATAGGGGGGGGGGGGGGAAGCTAGATTGGAATGTACTATTCCAGTCTAGATATGCAAAACTGTCTAAGTCTATGCTAAACACATTGCTGCTACCTGCTGGTGAACATGAAAATTGCAGCACATTTATGAAACAGGCTTAGAAAATGCACATACAGGGAAATGCAATGTTAGATTACACCAGATGACAATACCCATACACCTAACATGTTGTAGCAGGTAGAAAGAGTTTAGTGACATACTCTGGGATGTTACAAACTTTTTTTCCTTCAATACAGGGCATCAATGTTAGTCAATACATAATCGGCAGCCATTTTATGCAACGATAGTGCACCAGCACAGGATATCTGCATGTCTGTAGGTCCAGAAATACTGCTTTGAGACACTGGGGTTAAAAAAAAACCTCTATTTCATATAGTGCACATCTCGGATTATCGCTGCATAAGTGACTGTTCAATTTAGGCCAGAAATACGGCTTTCCCATACTGGGGCATACTGGGGTGAAAAAAAAAAACCCATCTGTTTCATATAGTGCACATCTAGGATTATAGGTGCATAAGTGAGTGTCACATTTAGGCCAGAAATACGGCTTTGGCATACTGGGTGAAACAAACCCCTCTTTTTCATATAGTGCACATCTAGGATTATAGGTGCATAAGGGACTGTTCATTTTAGGCCAGAAATACGGCTTTCGCATACCGGGGTGGAAAACACACAGGGCCAGATTTATCACGACTCTGACAGCTGACTCCACTTTAACATATGGCTAAAGTCAGTTTTATCGTCCCTTTAAGACTGTAATAAATGTGGTTTGACGGTAGCAGTTTATCCGTCAGTAAGCAGCTTTACAAAAGTCGCACATCTTTACAAAAAAGTCACACGTTTTAATGAAAAAGTCGCATGTTCTATTAAAAAGTCTCATAAGATAAGCATGGTCCTCACTGGAGTGAAATTGCGACTTTTTTGCAACTTTGTTGCGACTTTTTAAATCCCAATAGTAAATCTGTCTAGAGATTAATTTACATAAGAAAACACGCCCACTTTCAGAAAACTGGCAAGCATAGTGCAGAGCAGAAAAAAGTCGCAAATTTGTGCGCAGTTTTAGCGTTTGGGACTTTTTCACTCCATTATTCTGACCTGAGCTAATGATAAATCTGGCCCACTGTGTTTTATATACTGCACATCTGTGATTATAGGTGCATAAGTTACTGTGAAATTGAGGCCAGAAATAGGGCTTTTGCTTACTGGGGTTAAAAAAAATCCTCTGATATACTGCACATCTGGGATTAGAGGTGCTTAAGTTACTGGTCGTAGTGGTGGTGTTGGTGGAGCCTCTGGTGCAGGAAGAGGATGTGGCCATTCTGCCACAGCTACACATCCTACTGAACCTACTACCTCAAGTCCCACTAGCCGCCAGAATCTACAGCGATATTTGGTCGGGCTTAATGCCATTCTAAGGATGGTAAGGCCGGAGTAAGTACAGGCGCTAGTCGATAGGGTGGCCGACAGTGGATCCAGCAGGTTCACATTATCTCCCACCCAGTCTTCTGCTGAAAGCGCAGAGGTGGCGCCTGAAACCCATGCTCATCAGTCTGTCACATTACCCACGTGCATATCGGAGAACCTGTCTGAGCCTCATGTCATGCAGCAGTCTCTTATGCTGTTTTAAGACTCTGCTGGCAGGATTTCCCAAGGGCATCCACCTAGCCCTTCCCCAGGGGTGGAAGACATAGCATGCACTGACACACAACCACTTATGTTTCCTGATGAGGACATGGGAATACCACCTCAGCATGTCTCTGATGATGACGAAACACAGGTGCCAACTCTGGCGTCTTTCTGCAGTGTGCAGGCTGAAAAGGATGTCAGGGAGGACGACTGGGTGGAGGAAGATGCAGGGGACGATGAGGTCCTGGACCCCACATGGAATAAAGGTCGTGCCACTGACTTTAAGAGTTCAGAGGAAGAGGCAGTGGTGAGACTGAGCCAACAACATAGCAAAAGAGGGAGCAGGGTGCAAAAACAGAGCAGCCGTCGCCAAAACAGTACGCCTGCTACTGGCCACCGCCACCAGGGACCGAGCACACCAAAGGCAGCTTCAAGGAGTTCCCTGGCATGGCACTTTTTCACACAATGTGATGACGACAAGAACCAAGTGGTTTGCACGCTGTGCCATCAGAGCCTGAAGCGAGGCATTAACGTTCTGAACCTTAGCACAACCTGTATAACGGGAATCTACATGCGAGACAAGGGCTGCAGTGGAGTAAGCACCTTCAAAACCAAGTAAGGGCTCAGGCCCCTCCTGCTCCCTCTTCTGCTGCTGCCTCAGCCTCTTTCTCCACCTCTGGAGGAACGTTGGCACCTGCCGCCCAGCAAACATAGGATGTGCCACCAACAACACCACCTCCATCACCAAGCATCTCCACCATCTCACACGGAAGCATTCAGCTCTCCATCTCACAAACCTTGGAGAGAAAGCGTAAATTCCCACCTAGCCACCCTCGATCCCTGGCCCTGAATGCCAGCATTTCTAAACTACGCCCTTTGAAATGCTGTCATTCAGGCTGGTGGAGATAGACAGCTTCAAACAGCTCATGTCGCTTGCTGTCCCACAGTATGTCGTTCCCAGCCACCACTACTTCTCCAGGAGAGCCGTGCCCTCCCTGCACAACCAAGTATCAGATAAAATCAAGTGTGTACTGTGCAATGCCATCTGTGGCAAGGTCCACCTAACCACAGATACGTGGACCAGTAAGCACGGCCAGGGACGCTATATCTCCCTAACTGCACACCTGGTAAATGTAGTGGCGGCTGGACCCCAGGCGGAGAGCTGTTTGGTGCACGTCCTTCCGCCACCAAGGATTGCAGGGCATCATTCTTTGCCTCCTGTTGCCTCCTCTTCCTACTCAGCTTCCTCCTCTTCTACCATCTACTCATCCGGTCAGCGACAGACCTTCACCACCAACTTCAGCACAGCCCGGGGTAAACATCAGCAGGCCGTTCTGAAAACTGATGTGTTTGGGGGACAGGTCCCACACTGTGCAGGAGTTGTGGCGGGGTATAAAACAACAGACCGATGAGTGGTTTCTGCCTGTGAGCCTCAAGCCCGGCCTGGTGGTGTGCGATAATGGGCGAAATCTCGTTGCAGCTCTGGGGCTAGCCGGTTTAACGCATATCCCTTACCTGGTGCATGTGCTGAATTTGGTGGTGCAGAAATTAATTCACAACTAGAGTTGAGCGAACACCTGGATGTTCGGGTTCGAGAAGTTCGACCGAACTTCCCGGAAATGTTCGGGTTCGGGATCCGAACCCGACCCGGATTTTGTCCCGAACCCCATTGAAGTCAATGGGGACCCGAACTTTTCGGCACTAAAAAGGCTGTAAAACAGCCCAGGAAAGGGCTAGAGGGCTGCAAAAGGCAGCAACATGTAGGTAAATCCCCTGCAAACAAATGTGGATAGGGAAATGAATAAAAATAAAAATAAAATAAATAAAAATTAACCAATATCAATTGGAGAGAGGTCACATAGCAGAGAATCTGGCTTCACGTCACCCACCACTGCAACAGTCCATTGTCATATATTTAGGCCCCGGCACCCAGGCAGAAGAGAGAGGTCCCATAACAGAGAATCTGGCTTCATGTCAGCAGAGAATCAGTCTTCATGTCATAGCAGAGAATCATGCTTTACGTCACCCAACACTGGAACAGTCCATTGTCAGATATTTTGGCCCAGGCACCCAGGCAGAGGAGAGAGGTCCCATAACAGAGAATTTGGCTTCATGTCAGCAGAGAATCAGTCTTCATGTCATAGCAGAGAATCATGCTTTACGTCACCCAACACTGGAACAGTCCATTGTCAGATATTTAGGCCCAGGCACCCAGGCAGAGGAGAGAGGTCCCATAACAGAGAATCTGGCTTCATGTCAGCAGAGAATGAGAATCAGTCTTCATGTCATAGCAGAGAATCATGCTTCTTGTCACCCAACATTGGAACAGTCCATTGTCATATATTTAGGCCCCGGCACCCAGACAGAGGAGAGGTTCATTCAACTTTGGGTTGCCCCGCAATATAATGGTAAAATGAAAATAAAAATAGGATTGAATGAGGAAGTGCCCTGGAGTACAATAATATATGGTTAAAGGGAGGTAGTTAATGTCTTATCTGCACAAGGGATGGACAGGTCCTGTGGGATCCATGCCTGGTTCATTTTTATGAACGTCAGCTTCTCCACATTGGCTGTAGACAGGAGGCTGCGTTTGTCTTTAATGATGCCCCCTGCCATGCTGAATACACGTTCAGACAAAACGCTGGCCGCCGGGCAGGCCAGCACCTCCAAGGCATAATAGGCTAGCTCTGGCCACGTGGACAATTTAGAGACCCAGAAGTTGAATGGGGCCGAACCATCAGTCAGTACGTGGAGGGGTGTGCACACGTACTGTTCCACCATGTTAGTGAAATGTTGCCTCCTGCTAACACATTGCGTATCAGGTGGTGGTGCAGTTAGCTGTGGCATGTTGACAAAACTTTTCCACATCTCTGCCATGCTAACCCTGCCCTCAGAGGAGCTGCCCTCCTCCTCTGCCTTCGCCTTGGGCTTCCACTTGTTCCCCTGTGACATTTGGGAATGCTCTCAGTAGCGCGTCTACCAACGTGCGCTTGTACTCGCGCATCTTCCTATCACACTTCAGTGCAGGAAGTAAGGTGGGCACATTGTCTTTGTACCGTGGATCCAGCAGGGTGGCAAAACAGTAGTCCACACACGTTAAAATGTGGGCAACTCTGCTGTCGTTGCGCAGGCACTGCAGCATGTAGTCGCTCATGTGTGCCAGGCTGCCCAGAGGTAAGGACAAGTTGTCCTCTGTGGGAGGCGTATCGTCATCATCCTGCGCTTTCCCCCCAGCCACGCACCAGTGATGGGCCCGAGCTGCATTGGGTGCCACCCCGCTGTAACCATGCCTCATCCTCATCCTCCTCCACCTCCTCCTCATCCTCGTCCTCCAGTAGTGGGCCCTGGCTGGCCACATTTGTACCTGGCCTCTGCTGTTGCAAAAAAACTCCCTCTGAGTCACTTCGAAGAGACTGGCCTGAAAGTACTAAAAATGACCCCTCTTCCTCCTCCTCCTCCTCCTCCTCCTCCCCCTCCTGGGCCACCTCCTCTTCCATCATCGCCCTAAGTGTTTTCTCAAGGAGACATAGAAGTGGTATTGTAACGCTGATAATGGCGTCATCGCCACTGGCCATGTTGGTGGAGTACTCTAAACAGCGCAACAGGGCACACAGGTCTCGCATGGAGGCCCAGTCATTGGTGGTGAAGTGGTGCTGTTCCGCAGTGCGACTAACCCGTGCGTGCTGCAGCTGAAACTCCACTATGGCCCGCTGCTGCTCGCACAGTCTGTCCAGCATGTGCAAGGTGGAGTTCCACCTGGTGGGCACGTCGCATATGAGGCGGTGAACGGGAAGGCCGAAGTTACGCTGTAGCGCAGACAGGCGAGTAGCGGCAGGATGTGAACGCCGGAAGTGCGAACAGACGGCCCGCACTTTATGCAGCAGCTCTGACATGTCGGAGTAGTTTTGAATGAACTTCTGCACCACCAAATTTAGCACATGCGCCAGGCAAGGGATGTGCGTCAAACCGGCTAGTCCCAGAGCTGCAACGAGATTTCGCCCATTATCGCACACCACCAGGTCGGGCTTGAGGCTCACCGGCAGCAACCACTCGTCGGTCTGTTGTTTTATACCCCGCCACAACTCCTGTGCGGTGTGGGGCCTGTCCCCCAAACATATGAGTTTCAGAATGGCCTGCTGACGTTTTCTCCGGGCTGTGCTTAAGTTGGTGGTGAAGGTGTGTGGCTGACTGGATGAGCAGGTGGAAGAAGAGGAACATTTTTTTTCTGTTTAAAGCGTATAGGGGTGTATTACAGTAAAAGAAGAAAAATATATACGCACTTCACTCTTTGATTGTTCTCTAGTCAAAGTGTATAGTGGCCTATTTCAGTCCAACAAGAAAAATATATGCGCACTGCACTGTTGCAGTTATTTCTGTTTAAAGCATATAGGGACGTATTACAGAAAAAAATTAAAAATATATACGCACGGCACTGTTGCAGTTATTTCTGGTGAAAGCGTATAGGGGCGTATTTTAGTCCAACAAGAAAAATATATACGCATTTCACTTCTGCAGTTATTTCTCTTGAAAGCGTAAAGTGCCGTACTTCATTAAAAAAATCTAAATATATACGCACTGCACTGTTGCAGTTATTTCTGGTGGAACCGTATAGGGGCATATTTCAGAACTACAAGAAAAATATATACGCTCGTCACTCTTTGATTGTTTTCTAGTCAAATCATATAGTGGCCTATTTCAGTCCAACAAAATATATATATATATATATATATATATATATAAGCACTGCACTGTTGCAGTTACTTCTGTTTAAAGCGTATAGGAGCGTATTACAGTAAAAAAATAAAAACATATACGAACTGCACTGTTGAAGTTATTTCTGGTGAAAGCATATAGGGGAGTATTACAGTAAAAAAAGAAAACTATATACGCATTGCACTGGTGCAGTTATTTTTGGTGAAAGCGTATAGGGGCGTAGATCAGTACAACAAGAAAATATATACGCATTTCACTACTACGGTTATTTCTGGTGAAAGCGTATAGTGGCGTATTTCAGTGCTACTAGACAAATATATTCTCAGTGCATTTCTGCAGTTAATTGTGGTGAAAGCGTTTAGTGGACTATATTAGTACAAAAACGATATTTGTCGCTTTTAGGGGTGTTTTAATTTTTGTCTAATTAGTGTAGTTCAGCTACAAGTATGTCAGGCAGAGAAGTGCCAGGCCATGCACAGAGCAAAGGCACAGGCCTGAATGTTTTGGGCGCAAGTAGAGGTTGCAGCAGAGTAAGGGGGCATGACAGCAGGAGTCGCAGTGAGAGGCATGAGCTCCCAGTGTTATCTAGCTGTCGGGCCTTGACCAGCAACCCATCGGATCTTGATTGGTTAACTCGGTCATCCACGTCATCCCAAGTGACATCAAACTCCCCCAGCCAACAGTCTATGGGTTCATCAGACACAGCCCTTAGTTGGCGTGGCCCGGGAGCAGGTCCTGTGCCCTCACCTGTCCTCAACCTGCCTCTGTCCTTTGCTGTTCCCTCAGCCACAGAAGTATTTTGATTCTGTGGGCTCAGTTCCACTATACAGCGAGGACATGCTGCTAGAGGACAGTCAGCAGCTACTGCCCAGCCAACATCCTTTTGTAGGTCTGACCGGGGAGCCCTCTACGCTCACTTTCCACAGCCATTGCTGCTCAGGAGGGGTGGGGTGGCTGGAGCAGTACCAGCTCCTTCAGCAGCCTGAGTCTACAGTCACTGATGAGTAGCTTTCTTCACCCACATAGTGAAGAAACTACTCACCAGCAGCAGCAGAAGGTAGACCTGGAACAGGAACTGAACCAGCAGGTGGTAGCATACTTGGACAGTACCCTGCCACCCTACATTGAAGATCCGCTGGACTACTGGGTAGCCAAACTGCATTTGTGGACGCAACTAGCAGAGTTTGACCTGGAAAAGCTGTCCTGCCCGGCCAGTAGTGTGGCATCAGAGCGGGTTTTTAGTGAGGCGGGGGCCATAGTTACCCCAAGGAGAACTCTCCTGTCCACCCAAAATGTATTTTGTCCTTTTTTTTTTTTTTTCACCTTTGGCAAGATCAATCAGGCGTGAATCAGCCGTGAATCAGCCATGATTTAAAACCACCAATTCCTGATGCATCAGACTAGATCATCCATGGTGCCACACCAACACTTCATCAGCGGGTACTGGTATTGCCACCCACCATCCCACTCTGTTTCTGGGTCAATTTGTGGTCTCCTGATGCAACTGCTGCTGCCATCTCCAAACTATGTCACCTTGCCACTCTGTGGTCTCCTGATGCTGCTACTGCCATCTCTACACTATGTCACTTTGACACTCTGTGGTCTCCTGATGCTGCTGCTGCTACTGCCATCTCCACACAATGTCACCTTGCCACTCTATGGTCTTCTCATGCTGCTGCCAACGCCACACTATGTCACCTTGCCATTCGATGGTATCCTCCTGATGCTGCTGCTGCTACTGCCATCGCCACACTATGTCACCTTGCCACTCTGTGGTCTCCTGATGCTGCTACTACTACCATCTCCACACCATGTCACCTTAGTATTGCTAATGCAAAAAAAAAAAAAAAAACAGGAGTGGATGTAAAACAGAGATGACACGTCAATGGAATTTTTGCATGTCTTCTGTGTTTTGTACCCACTCCTGATTTTGGCTACCAAATCATAAGCCAATTCTGATGGGACCAGCAGCAGGAGTCACAGCGAGAGGCATGAGCTCCCAGTGTTATCTAGCTGTCGGGCCTTGACCAGCAACCCATCGGTTCTTGATTGGTTGACTCGTTCATCCACGTCATCCCAAGTGACATCAAACTCCCCCAGCCAACAGTCTATGGGTTCATCAGACACAGCCCTTAGTTGGCGTGGCCCGGGAGCAGGTCCTGTGCCCTCACCTGTCCTCAACCTGCCTCTGTCCTTTGCTGTTCCCTCAGTCACAGAAGTATTTTGATTCTGTGGGCTCAGTTCCACTATACAGCGAGGACATGCTGCTAGAGGACAGTCAGCAGCTACTGCCCAGCCAACATCCTTTTGTAGGTCTGACCGGGGAGCCCTCTACGCTCACGTTCCACAGCCATTGCTGCTCAGGAGGGGTGGGGTGGCTGGAGCAGTACCAGCTCCTTCAGCAGCCTGAGTCTACAGTCACTGATGAGTAGCTTTCTTCACCCACATAGTGAAGAAACTACTCACCAGCAGCAGCAGAAGGTAGACCTGGAACAGGAACTGAACCAGCAGGTGGTAGCATACTTGGACAGTACCCTGCCACCCAACATTGAAGATCCGCTGGACTACTGGGTAGCCAAACTGCATTTGTGGACGCAACTAGCAGAGTTTGACCTGGAAAAGCTGTCCTGCCCGGCCAGTAGTGTGGCATCAGAGCGGGTTTTTAGTGAGGCGGGGGCCATAGTTACCCCAAGGAGAACTCTCCTGTCCACCCAAAATGTATTTTGTCCTTTTTTTTTTTTTTTCACCTTTGGCAAGATCAATCAGGCGTGAATCAGCCGTGAATCAGCCATGATTTAAAACCACCAATTCCTGATGCATCAGACTAGATCATCCATGGTGCCACACCAACACTTCATCAGCGGGTACTGGTATTGCCACCCACCATCCCACTCTGTTTCTGGGTCAATTTGTGGTCTCCTGATGCAACTGCTGCTGCCATCTCCAAACTATGTCACCTTGCCACTCTGTGGTCTCCTGATGCTGCTACTGCCATCTCTACACTATGTCACTTTGACACTCTGTGGTCTCCTGATGCTGCTGCTGCTACTGCCATCTCCACACAATGTCACCTTGCCACTCTATGGTCTTCTCATGCTGCTGCCAATGCCACACTATGTCACCTTGCCATTCGATGGTATCCTCCTGATGCTGCTGCTGCTACTGCCATCGCCACACTATGTCACCTTGCCACTCTGTGGTCTCCTGATGCTGCTACTACTACCATCTCCACACCATGTCACCTTAGTATTGCTAATGCAAAAAAAAAAAAAAAAAACAGGAGTGGATGTAAAACAGAGAATTTTTGCATGTCTTCTGTGTTTTGTACCCACTCCTGATTTTGGCTACCAAATCATAAGCCAATTCTGATGGGACCAGCAGCAGGAGTCACAGCGAGAGGCATGAGCTCCCAGTGTTATCTAGCTGTCGGGCCTTGACCAGCAACCCATCGGTTCTTGATTGGTTGACTCGTTCATCCACGTCATCCCAAGTGACATCAAACTCCCCCAGCCAACAGTCTGTGGGTTCATCAGACACAGCCCTTAGTTGGCGTGGCCCGGGAGCAGGTCCTGTGCCCTCACCTGTCCTCAACCTGCCTCTGTCCTTTGCTGTTCCCTCAGCCACAGAAGTATTTTGATTCTGTGGGCTCAGTTCCACTATACAGTGAGGACATGCTGCTAGAGGACAGTCAGCAGCTACTGCCCAGCCAACATCCTTTTGTAGGTCTGACCGGGGGGCCCTCACGCTCACGTTCCACAGCCATTGCTGCTCAGGAGGGGTGGGGTGGCTGGAGCAGTACCAGCTCCTTCAGCAGCCTGAGTCTACAGTCACTGATGAGTAGCTTTCTTCACCCGCATAGTAATGAAACTACTCACCAGCAGCAGCAGAAGGCAGACCTGGAACAGAAACTGAACCAGCAGGTGGTAGCATACTTGGACAGTACCCTGCCACCCAACATTGAAGATTCGCTGGACTACTGGGTAGCCAAACTGCATTTCTGGACGCAACTAGCAGAATTTGACCTGGAAAAGCTGTCCTGCCCGGCCAGTAGCGTGGCATCAGAGCGGGTTTTTAGTGAGGCGGGGGCCATAGTTATCCATGTCTTTTGTCCTTTTTTTTTTTTTTTACCTTTGGCAAGATCAATCAGGCGTGAATCAGCCATGATTTACAACCACCAATTCCTGATGCATCAGACTAGATCATCCATGGTGCCACACCAACACTTCATCAGCGGGTACTGGTATTGCCACCCACCATCCCACTCTGTTTCTGGGTCAATGTGTGGTCTCCCGATGCAACTGCTGCTGCCATCTCCAAACTATGTCACCTTGCCACTCTGTGGTCTCCTGATGCTGCTACTGCCATCTCTACACTATGTCACTTTGACACTCTGTGGTCTCCTGATGCTGCTGCTGCTACTGCCATCTCCACACAATGTCACCTTGCCACTCTATGGTCTCCTCATGCTGCTGCCAACGCCACACTATGTCACCTTGCCATTCGATGGTATCCTCCTGATGCTGCTCCTGCTGCTACTGCCATCACCACACTATGTCACCTTGCCACTCTGTGATCTCCTGATGCTGCTACTACTACCATCTCCACACCATGTCACCTTGCCACTCTGTGGTCTCCTCATGCTGCTGCCAACTCCACATTATTTCACCTTGCCACTCTATGGTATCCTCCTGATGCTGATGTTGCTACTGCCATCTCCACACTATGTCACCTTGCCACTCTGTAGTCTCCTCATGCTACTGCCAACTCCACACTATGTCACCTTGTCACTCTGTGGCCTCCTGATGCTGCCACCACCTCCAAACGGTTTCACCTGGCCAATCTGTGGAATCCTGATGCTGCTGCCATCTCCACATTATGTCACCTTGCCACTCTGTGGTATCCTCATGCTGCTGCCAATGCCACACTATGTCACCTTGCCACTCTGTAGTCTGCTCATGCTGCTGCCACCTCCACACTATGTCACCTTGCCACTCTGTGGTCTCCTGATGCTGCTGCCACCTCCAAACTATGTCACCTTGCCACTCTGTGGTATCCTGCTGCTGCCATCTCATCGCTATGTCACCTTGCCAATCTGTGGTATCCTCCTGATGCTGCTGCTGCTACAGCCATCTCTGCAATATGTCACCTTGCCACTCTGTGGTATCCTCCTGATGCTGCCAACTCCACACTATTTCACCTTGCCACTCAGTGGTATCCTCCTGATGCTGTTACTGTTGCCACCTCTAGACTCGGTCATTGTGCCACACTGTGGCCTCCTGATTCTGCCGCCACCTTCAGACTCTGTCATTGTGCCATTCTGTGGCCTCCTCATGCTGCTTCCACATCAACACTATGTAATAGGTCCACTCTGTGGTCTCCTGATGCTGCCGCCACCTCCAAGCTATGTCACCTTGCCACTCTGTGGTCTCCTCATATTGCTGCCATCTCCACACTATGTCGCCTTGCCACTCAGTGGTCTCCTGCTGCTGATGCTGCTGCTAATGCCATCTCCACACTATGTCACCTTGCCACTCTGTGATCTCCTCATACTGCTGCTATATCCACACTTTGTCAACTTTCCACTCTGTGACCTCCTGATGCTGCTGCCGTCACCTCCAGACTATATCACCTTGCCACTCTGTGGTCTCCTCATGCTGCTGCTTCTGCCATTATCACACTATGTCATCTTGCCACGCTGTGGTCACCTGATGCTGCTGCAATATCCACACTATGTCACTTTGGCACTCTGTGGCCTCCTGATGCTGCCGCCACCTCCAAACTATGTCACCTTACCACTATGTGGTCTCCTCATACTGCTGCCATATCCACAGTATGTCAAATTTCCACTCTGTGGCCTCCTGATGCTGCTTCCACCACCTCCAGACTATGTCACATTGCCACTCTGTGGTATCCTGCTGCTGCTGCTTCCATCTCCACTCTAAATCACCTTGCCACTCTGTGATATCCTCCCGATGCTGCTTCTGCTGCTACTACCATCTCTACACTATGTCATCTTGCCAGTCTGTGGTCTCCTGGTGCTGCTGCTGCTGCTACTGCCATCTCCACACTATGTCACCTTGCCAATCTGTGGTATCCTGTTGCTGCCATTTCCACACTATGTCACCTTGCCAATCTGTGGTATCCTGTGGCTGCCATCTCCACACTATGTCACCTTGCCAATCTGTGGCATCCTCCTCCTGCTGCTGCTGCTACTGCCATCTCTACACTATGTCACCTTGCCAGTCTGTGGTCTCTTCATGCTGCTGCCAACTTCAAACTATGTCACCTTGCCACTCTGTGGTATCCTGCTGCTGCTGCCATCTCCACATTATGTCACCTTGCCAATCTGTGGTCTCCTTATGCTGCTGCCACCTCCACACTATGTCACCTTGCCACTCTGTGGTATCCTGCTGCTGCCATCTCATCACTGTGTCACCTTGCCAATCTGTGGTATCCTCCTGATGCTGCTGCTGCTGCTACAGCCATCTACACATTATGTCATCTTGCTACTCTGTGGTCTCCTGATGCTGCTGCTGCTACTGCCATCTCTACACTATCTCACCTTGCCACTCTGTGGCATCCTCCTGATGCTGCCAACTCCACACTATTTCACCTTACCACTCTGTGGTATCCTCCTGATGCTGTTACTGTTGCCACCTCCAGACTCGGTCATTGTGCCACACTGTGGCCTCCTGATTCTGCCGCCACCTTCAGACTCTGTCATTGTGCCATTCTGTGGCCTCCTCATGCTGCTTCCACATCACCACTATGTAATAAGTCCACTCTGTGGACTTCTCATGTTGTTTTCACCCTCCCCACTTCATGACTGGGCCACTATTTTGCCTTTCGGCCTGGCTGACATAATGATTTATTTGACCTTTCTTCTGATCTGACAGAAGTAAGGAAAAATTAGACCCACAATGGATCCTGTCGTGTAGCAGCTGTAAGGCCTGTATGGTCCCATCAGAATTGGCTTATGATTTGGTAGCCAAAATCAGGAGTGGGTACAAAACACAGAAGACATGCAAAAATTCCATTGACGTGTCATCTCTGTTTTACATCCACTCCTGTTTTTTTTTTTTTGCATTAGCAATACTGATGGATTATTGAGCAAATGCTGACCGAGTGAAGGCGTATGCTTAGGTATATGGATTGGAAATGGTGATTTATAATTAAAATTTAACTTTTATTGGTTATATATAGAATAGGGTCCCTATGTGTTTAGTTTTGATATAAAGAAGGTGATGATAACACAGGATACACAAAAAATAATAAAAAGGTGCACAGCCTTACCTACGGAGTAGTTGATGTTCGGCAGCACCTAAAGTAACCAGTGGTCCCACCGTTAGTGGGTTTGGGGTCCTCTGGCTACTGTTGATGTTCGAATAGCACTTGATAAGCTATAAATTAACGCAATTAGGGCTGGGCGGTGGTGTAAGTGCATAGGAGGTACCTAGACAGCCCTAGATAGTGGGTACTATCATGGCCCTTACGTCCTAACCACGGAGCACCCGTTCTAATAAGAACGACCCCGTCCGGAACCTTACCCTTATTGCTACTTGGCCCTATTGTGCCCTAGTGTAGCTAATCCCTACATGCATGTTTCGTAAAAACACTCATCAGGGGCATATAGGCACACATAAAGGGGCAATAAAGCATATAGTGTCCGTCTTGATATAATGATCAACACAGTTATGCTTGATAGTGATTGACACAAATGATACCTTAAAGTGGTAATCTCTTGTCCAGACTCCACTTATGTATCTGGGCGCCTTGTTCACCTCATGATATTGAGGCAATGGTGAAAGGATGGCCTGGTGATGGTCACGTCCTTCTCCTAAAGCGCCACGGTGTGTCCTGAGGCCGTGATGTAGCCTGGCTACATCACGGCCTCAGGACACACCGTGGCGCTTTAGGAGAAGGACGTGACCATCACCAGGCCATCCTTTCACCATTGCCTCAATATCATGAGGTGAACAAGGCGCCCAGATACATAAGTGGAGTCTGGACAAGAGATTACCACTTTAAGGTATCATTTGTGTCAATCACTATCAAGCATAACTGTGTTGATCATTATATCAAGACGGACACTATATGCTTTATTGCCCCTTTATGTGTGCCTATATGCCCCTGATGAGTGTTTTTACGAAACATGCATGTAGGGATTAGCTACACTAGGGCACAATAGGGCCAAGTAGCAATAAGGGTAAGGTTCCGGACGGGGTCGTTCTTATTAGAACGGGTGCTCCGTGGTTAGGACGTAAGGGCCATGATAGTACCCACTAACTAGGGCTGTCTAGGTACCTCCTATGCACTTACACCACCGCCCAGCCCTAATTGCGTTAATTTATAGCTTATCAAGTGCTATTCGAACATCAACAGTAGCCAGAGGACCCCAAACCCACTAACGGTGGGACCACTGGTTACTTTAGGTGCTGCCGAACATCAACTACTCCGTAGGTAAGGCTGTGCACCTTTTTATTATTTTTTGTGTATCCTGTGTTATCATCACCTTCTTTTTATCAAAACTAAACACATAGGGACCCTATTCTATATATAACCAATAAAAGTTAAATTTTAATTATAAATCACCATTTCCAATCCATATACCTAAACTAAAAACTCGGTGATTCAAATCATCAATTAAATATATAGCTCCCCATCACTCCGAAGGCGTATGCTTCACAGACTGGATCAGTTTTTTGTGGGTTAATGTTTTGACGGATCAGCGGAAGGGCAAATTTATCAGTAATGTCAACACAAACTTACTGCTGACACCATCTCCACTCAGTCCGTGTGGGATCTGCTTGTATAAGCGTTTACTAGAACAGGTTCTGTAGACATCTATGTGGAATCAACTGGTGATGGTGTAAAAGGAGTGCGCTTCTTCTTGAACTCAGCCTTACAACAACATGTAGGTTGAGTTCCTTGTTTGAGTTATTTGGTCAGTTTTGGCCCCGTGACTGCCCAAATAAGTGAAGTGTGTAGTGATTCTAAGAGCGACGCCTGTCATGTGCTTGTCATACTGACTCACAAAGTGGCATGATGGCTGCAACAGCCATATGGTACCTAACATAACAGGGAGACCCTCTTGATCATTTTATATAGAGTGTGGGGTTTTGTTGCTTCATATTAGCAAAAATAACCCAAAAACAGTATTGGCTACCTCGTCCTACTCCACTGCGCTTCAACCTACACCGCTATGTCCACCGCCTCCTCAAAGTCCTACCCCATAAGGACTTCCACCTCATAAATCAAGTCTTTTATTTTTTATTTGTATGTATTTTATTTTATTTTATGCAATTTCACAAATTTGTCAGTTAAACTTTTGGGTAAAATTCACCAATTTGTGGGTGTGATATACCACTGCTATATCCAGTAGACAGGTAAAAAAAAATCACTAATTTTTGTGTTACATTTTTGGGTGACATTCAACAATTTTCGGCTGTGATAGACCCCTGCTCTACCTAGTAGACAGGTTAATACATTTCACTAATTTTTACATTCTTCGGTGACATTTTTCAATTTTAGCAGTGAATAAACCCCTGCGCTGCATAGGTGACAGGGACCAAAATTTTTTAAAATAATCAGTTCCATTGGTGGGTGACATTAACCCATTTCTGGCAATGAAAAACCCCATCTCTGCATAGGTGACAGGGACTTACATTTCTAAAATTTGTCTCTAATTGGCCCTTTCATTCGATTATTCTGCTTTAATAACTTGTCCCACATTTCCGCTCCATCCCTCTGCAGCCATTGACCTCCGTTGGATGAGGTCTCCCTTCCTCACGCTCTTTCTCCGGCGTAGAACCCTGATTCGCCGATAACCGTGATCAACATGGTAGGCTCAGAGAAGAACATCGAAAGTTGAAAGAGAAGATATCCAAATGGATCATGGATGTCATAGGGACGTGCGATCAGGTAGAAGTTATCTAGAGTCAACAAAGCGGCAGCAGGGCCTCTCCTGGCTAATGTTTCCAAATCCTAAATACCCCAGTGACATTCCCTATAATTTTTTTTATCAATCATTACAATAACAGGGCATCTTAAGAGTCCTGTATTGTTATTTATTGTCACTACCTCCCCGAGACAAGAGTGGGTAATTGCAGCGTGCCCCCTCCTTTCCTTCAATTCTTCAGTTTTAAGAGCTTCTCCCACATTTCTGCTCGATCACAATTAAATTTAATCCATTAATCTCCCTTGGATGTGGTCTCTCTTTCTCACGCTCCCTCTCCGACGTGGAACCCTGATTCGCCGCTATTCATGACCAACATGGTAGGCGCAGAAAAGAACATCGAAAGTTGATAAAGCAGATATCCAATTGGATCGTGAACATTACGGGGACGTGCAACATGGTGGGGCAGTATGTTTGCACACGCCTACACAAACTGACTGATTGGTCTGCCCCCTGCAACTTCTGGGTCTCCAAATTGGGTACATGGCCTGAGCTTGCCCTTTACGCCTTGGAGGTGCTGGCCTGCCTGCAGCCAGTGTATTGTCTGAACATGTGTTTAGCACGACTGGAGGGGGTTATCACAGGTTATATTTCCCAATATTTTGGGGTGTACCCTAATTTAAACCAAAAAATATAAAATAAAATCAATTAAAAACAAAAACCAGTGTTGGCTACCTCCTCCTCCTCCACCACCACTTCCACCTACACCGCCACATCCACTGCCTCCTCAACCTCCTACTCTATGTGAACCTCATCCTCCTAGATCAAGATTATTATATATTTTTTTTAAAGTCATTTCCCTATCCACATTTGTTTGCAGAGCACTTGCTACGTTCTTAACCACATTTTGTTGGCATTTTCAGCCCTCTAGCCGTTTCCATGACATTTTTAGAGCCATTTTAGTGCTCAAAAGTTCGGGTCCCCAATGACTTCAATAGGGTTCGGGTTCGTGGTCAAGTTCTGGTCCCGAACTCAAACTTTTTTGTGAAGTTCCCCCAAACCCGTCAAACCCGAACATCCAGGTGTCCGCTCAACTCTAGTGAACTGTTCACACACACCCACAGAAGTCTGCAGCCTTCACACACAACACAAGCAACCAGCATACACTAGACACATCAACCACATTCAGTACGCAAGACCACGGGCAGTCAGTGAATTGCACTGTGACAAATGTTCATCACACTCAGAACCCCCTGTTTCAGCTTTGGCGTAAATCACCAGACCCACCATTTAGCTTTTGGGAGTAAGGTGTCAGTTTCATCACAAGTCCCGGCATTCTCTTCTTTACACTTTTCCCTATCCTCGTCCACCCCTATGCTCTGGTAATGTTTCTTGTGGCACTGTCCTGTTAATAGCAGGGAGTGGAAAAAAGGGTTGGCGTAGTTCATCAATCATGTTGTAGTGCCACCCCCTCACCCCTATCAGCGGTCATGTAATTAAAAAAAAAAAAAACATTAACTCGAAGGAATATTTTCTGTCAAGTGGGACTGTGTTGTTTTACCAAATTGGAAGGAACTGTAGAATATTTGACTGATGAAGGGGCACACATTCCTATGAAGATGTATACTGAAAATATATTCAGCTTAAAGTTATTAAATTAGTGCATGATAATATTATGGTGCTAGATTACCCCTAAAAATTCAAGGCTGCCAAAAATTTGGTCCATAGAGTAGAATTAATGCACAGCTTGATGAAGGTGAATAATAAATAAATAAAAAGCTAGTATTCAGCATTTATAAATTGCATCTACACATGCTTAGATTTGGTCTATGTTGTTCTTTAGGCTTTTATATTATATAATTATTTTCACTCACTGCATTGCTGCATACCATATGTCATGTGATGAAGTGTAACAAAAATGATCACTAATGTGATAAATGCCTTGATGTAAGCTGTAATTCTGTTCAGTAACTGTAAACATATCCTTCTTATTAGAATAAAAAATAGCGCTGTTATATTCCACTGTCTTGAAAGGCAGTTTGATACTTCTTCATCTTCATAAAACATTCTGTTCTTGCACGATTGAAGAGCCATTGAGATGATTTATATATCTGTTGTAGTACCATCATTCATATTTTAGCTGATCTCGACATCTCATTTGTCAAGAAATCATATAAGTATATGTTTTAGAAATAATTCATCCAGATATAGATTTTAGCTCCAGAGCATCTGTGAAAAATATGGGTTTTATATTAACTGTTTAATGAGACTTTCCTTCTTTTCTTATTGCTAATAAGACACAGAGAAAATGGATTCAATATATATAAAATTACTGTGTTTGGTAAAGATAGCTATTTGTAGAAATCATATTTGCATTTTGCTGTTCCCATTTTTCATAATACCCTGATACATGCCCTTTTAAAGGGCTTCTGTCACCCCCCCCCCCCCCCCAAAAGTAATTTTTCATTTTTGGGCTAATTAAAATCCTTATAGTGTGATTATTCAATATATAGTGCTCTTACATTTTTTTGTGGTTTAGTTTCTTTAAAAACTGCACTTTTATAATATGTTAATTACCCGGCTACCAGTAAGTAGGGCAGTTGCTTGCTGGTAGCCGCCGCATCCTCCTTTAAAAAAAACGCCCCCTCCTCCTGTTGATTGACAGGGCCAGCGAGCACTCTCCTCCTTCGACTGGCCTTGTCTGCGTTTCAAATCTTGCGCCTGCGCCGTACCGCTCTTCAGTCGGCACAGGCGCACTGAGAGGAGGACTTTGCACGGCCGCCCCTCCTTCCTCAGAGTGCCTGCGCCGATGATGTCACATCTACACCCGGCGCAGGTGAATTGAGGAAGGAGCGGCCGAGCGAGCATCCACCTCTCAGTGCGCCTGCGCCAACTAAAGACCGGTATGGTGCAGGCGTGAGATTTGGAACGCAGACAGGGCCAGCCGAAGGAGGAGCGCGCTCGCTTTTTTTTAAAGGAGGATGCGGCAGCTACCAGCAAGCAACCGCCCTATTTGCTGGTAGCCAGGTAATTAACATATTATAAAAGTGCTGTTTAAAAAAAAAACTAAACCACAGAAAAATTTCCCATCATAGCTCTATATTTTCAGGTCTTAACAGTAAGTACCATTTTTCATTAGGACATGAATGGGGTCTGGTTCCCCCAGGGACAACGCTTCTGGGGATCGCCGTCTCTCAACGAGCTTACTTACTGCCACAAGTATGACAGAGTGGACAGGGTGGGTGTACCAGATCTATTTGGTTACCCTTAGATGCCATGGTCAATAGCAGCATATAAGTAGTTTGATAAAGGGAGCTGGATCCCTCTGTCAAACCATTGGTAGTGATGGACAAATATCAGCTGAGACATTTTGCGAATGCACGTTTGTGAACCGCGCGTTCGCAGCGGGCCCCAATCACTTTAGTGGCAGGAATTTTGGAGAAATGGAGAACCAAACTCTATTATGTCTTCCAGTGCCAGTCAAGGGCTAGAATTTGCCACAATCTAAGTAATGGAAATTGAGGCACACAGATTGCTAGGTTTTGCGTTTCAAAAGAATATATTTATTCACACCGTGGTTTCGTGATCAAGTTACCCAATATTTTACATCGAAAAGAAATAACATAATTCCGTGACGTATGTTTCGGTCTGAATAGACCTTCTTCAGCGCTCACATATTATCTGTAGCATATGTGCGGCGGGTAGCTGGGCGCTGGATGTACATCAAATTCCATTACATTTAATGGCAGGCGAACCTGAAAAACCTTCAGGTTATATTTGCAGCCACCAAATACTTACTAGAAGTGCATAAATAGTATCACAACATGGGCAGTGACATACCAGAGGGGGATCAATGGCAAAAATTCCCACCAACATTATGTATTTTAATCAGGGGCCATTTGTATGCATCTTAAAGGGAAACTCAAAAAAATGTGCCCTGCTGGAGCCTAGAAAATAATACGGGCCCCAAAAATTAGGCATTCACCTGACAGAAAAGAATGAGGGATTATGTGGCTGGAGTTATATTAGGCGGTCAGTGGATAACAATTTTAATGCAGGCCAGTGGAGTATAGGCCCCAAATATTAGGCATTCACAGAAAAGGCCTTTTATGCCGCTGTATATACATAAGACAAGGAACATTCTTTGTTCTGGGTGGTGGCGGATATGTGTGGGCTGGCATGAGGAAATTCAATTACACGTAGTCGTCACAGGTGTTGAAATACTCCGAGATTCATGCTTCATTCATTTTTTGAAATCTGGAGTAGTCCACACTGTCATGAGATAGACGAGTGCGTTTATCGGTCACAATCCCCCCCTACTGCACTGAACGTCCTTTCGGACAGGACACTCGGCGAGGGGCAAGCCAAGAGTTCCATGGCAAATTGTGCCAGCTCTGGCCACAGGTCAAGCCTGCACACCTAGTAGACCAGGGGTTCCTCGCTTCTCAGAGCGTCCACATTGGCAGTTAACCCGATGTAGTCGGACATCTATCGGTCTAGCCGTTCCCTGAGGCTGGATTCGGAGGGCGGCTGTCGATGGGTTGTTTGCAAGAATGATCTCATATCTGAAGTGACAAACACATCTTCAAATCACCCTCTTCTTGCAGGTGTGGTAGGATTGGTACCTGTTTCGCTGTGGGTGGAAATTCTTCTGCCAGGGACAGCAATAGCAGAATGCAGCATGTCTCGCAACAAGGCCTGGAAATGCTGAATTCTGATAGCCCTCTGTGATGCTTGTAACATGTCCGCCATTTTGTGTTTGTAGTGGGGGTCTAGGTACGTTGCCAACCAGTAAAGGTCCTTGCCTTTTATGCTTTTTATATGGGGGTTCCTCTTCAAACACTGGAGCATGAAGGCCCCCATTTGCACTAAATTGGAAGCGGTGGAGCGCCCTGGCTCCTGCTCATCGCTCAGGAGAATGTCGTCTTCGGTCTCCTCCCCCCAGCCACTGACAACACCATGGATTCCTGAAAAGTTTAAAGTCTCCCTCAAAGCCTGCTATTCTTCTGCTCCCCCTCTTCCCCCCAGTCACCATCCTCCTCTAACTCCTCTTCTGACTCCTGCTGACTTATCTCAGATGGATTAGCCCCCCCCCCCCTGAATTCATTCAGCATTGCAACTTCCTCACTCTTCCAGCTTCTGCTCCTCGACAGCTTGATCAATGACATGACGCAATGCACGCTCCAGACAGAAGGCATAAGGTACAATGTCACTGATGGTACCCTTGCTGTGACTGACCAGTTTGGTGATCTCAGAAGTCTGCATGTGTCGCGCATGAGCAGCAACTGGTGCATTGAAAATAAATCAAGCTCCCCTGAACCTGTCCTGCTGCAGAGTACGTACAGGTAGTCATTAATGGCAAGTTGCTGCTGGAGCAGCCGATCAAGCATATACAAGGTGGACTTACAGTGCGTTGGGCTGTCACAAATCAGACGTCTGGCGGGCAGGTGGTGTCGCCACTGAAAGTCAGCAAGGTCAGCCAAGATCTTCTAAAATGCCACAAGACATCCTGGACCCCGGGGTATTTGGCAATGAATCACTGCATAACTAAGTTCAGGATGTGTGCCATGCACGGCACGTGTGTTATTTTGCCCTGTTTCAGCGTGCTCAGCAGATTGGCACCAGTGTCGCACACAAATTTACCAAATGTGAAATTGAGAAGGATTAGCCACTGATCAGCCTGTGACCGCAGAGCTAAAAGCAGTGCAGGACTGGTGTGGCTCTTGGCTTCCAGGCACAACAGCGGTAGCACAGCGTGGCAATGTCTCGCCTTGCATGTCGAATAGGTTCTGTGGAGCTTGGGGGTGTAGCGGAAGAGGCGGTAGCAGTGAAAAAGGAGGAGTCAGATGAGGAGGAGATGGAGAATGGAGTAGGAGGAGTAGAAGAAGAGGCAGGTCTGCATGCAATCTGTGGAGGTAACACCAAATCCACACGGGTGCCACAGGTTACATGTTTGACTGCCATCAGAAGGTTCACCCAGTGGGCAGTAAAAGATATGAACCTTCCCTGCCATTGTTTGCTAGACCACATGTCTGCTGTCAGATGTATCTTGGCACAAACACTGTGTTCCAACAAGCCAGAGGTCAGCCAATCATCAACTTTTTACGCTCAAACATTTGGGCCACGGAATCCTGCCTTTTGCCAGATGAGCGAGACGACGGCACAGTGAAAGGTGGAGTGGAGGACAAATGGGAGGAGAGAGAAGAAGGAGAAGAGGCAGGACAAAGAGCGCCAGGAGTGTTCTGTAGCTTTGGGGGTTATGACAACGTTACTCCCACTTGGCTCGGTGATGGGAGGCCAGGTGCCTTCTTAAGGCAGTCGTCTCTGGATGAGTGTTAGGCTTACCGTGACTTATGCGTTGACAGAACAGGCTGCAGATGGCGACATTATTGTCAGCAGCTGACACGTTAAAAAAAGCCCACACTGCGGAGCTATGTGCTGGCATCCTGGGAGCACAAGATGTGACTGTGCATAGTGGATGGCTCGTTTTAGATACATTTGAAGTCTGCTTTTTGCCTCCAGTGCAATGCTAGTTCTGCCTGCTTCTCCTACTTCTCCTACCTATCTTTTGCTTGGTCTCTACCTCTGAACTCCCCTCCTCTTCCTCTCTTGTGGGCAACGACGTGATGTCCATCGACACGTCATCATCGTCACTTTCACCACCACTGACATTAGAGATCTCGGAGTAGGCAGCAACAGCGTGGACCACCCTCCTTGGGCTGATCTGAGTACTGTTGTCAGACTGCTGGGTGGTGGACGTTTCTACCTCCTCTCCCTCATCCGATGCCAAGAATGGATGCACATCGGTAAGGTCTAGTAATAGACGGGAAAATAATTACTCTGACTCAAATGGAGTGGCTATGATGGTGGTGGTGTCTTTGGGGGTGCACAAAGCAGAGAGTGAGGAGGGTGCAGATACAGAGGATGAGGAGGGTGCAGAAGCAGAATGCTGAGTGAGCCACTCAACCAACTATGGTGCATCCTTTGACGTAAACACACACACCTTCTCCAACTTCCCACTTAGGCTACGGCCTGGTGCACCTGCCTGACCCCTACCACCCTCATAGAAAGACCTGCCTCTTTCTCTGCTTGTCATTTTCAAAATGACACTGTGCCAAAGGTCCTAGAGAAGAGCAAGTATATCGTAGGCCTCAATCAGTATTTGGTGGAATCAGGTATATCACACCCCTCAATCAATATTTAGTGGAAGCAGGTATATTGCACCTCTAAATCAGTATTTTGGGGAAGCTGGTGTATCACAGGCCGCAATCATTATTTTGTGGAAGCAGGTATATAGAACAACTTAATCAGTTTTTTGTATAAGCAGGTATATCGAACCCCTCAATCAGTATTTTGTGGAAACAGTTATATAGAACACCTGAATCAATATTTGGTGAAAGTAGGTATATTGCACACCTCAATCAGTATTTTGTAAAGCAGGTATATCAAACCCCTTATTCAGTATTTTGTGGAAGCAGGTATATCGCACCCCTCAATCTGTATTTTGTGGATGCAGGTATTTCAAACCCTTTAATCAGTGAGGCGTAGCAGCATGACGTAGGACGTGCTGGGGGCTCCGTCCTCCTCTGTCATGTCCCGCCCTCTCTCCTCCCTCCTTCCCTGTCTGTCTGTTTGACCTGGGGCGGCGTAGTGCGATCCTTGGGCCGGCCGGCGTTCTGCCTTCTGCCTGGGCTTTGGTGGCTGTGGCGCGCTGCTGAGGGACTCTGGAGGTGCCGAGGTGTGGGAAGCAGCGTCCGATGGGGCGGTCCGGTGGATGCAAGGCACGGCAGGTGAATGTCTAAGGATGTCTCCGGTTTGTGAAACGCAGGCTCCAGGTGCACCGTGGGCAGTGAGGGAGATCTTCAGGTGGCCTGTGCAGCGTATGACTTCCCAGGGGGACACCAGACCAGCTCACTACAGGGACGAGACGCTCCACGGGACGAGAGATGAACTGGCTGCTGAATTGTAAGGTCTGTGATACCCTATGAATTATTGAGTGACTTCAGGCGTATTTATGTGCTAACTTTCTGCAAAGCAGAAGGGGACCGCATATGTTGCTTGTTACTAGCGCCATTCTGTTACTAATTTAAACCTGCGACTGGATGCAAGCGTGATCGCTACTTGACTAACCCCCTGACTGAGTTATTAACCTCTAACTAACTGAATCTTATGCTAAGAGGATTGAGGGGTTATATCGAGCAGGCTACTAACAACATTAACAACTTGGAGGAAACTTAGGCGATGTGTAGGAGAAGCATGGGCATTAATTATCCTGTGCACCACGGGGAGGGGGGGGGGATGCTTTCACTGCTGCGGGACCCGATGTAGAACCAGAAAAGGAGTGGATAATATCGATCACCCACCATGACTGAGTAAATGTCACGGATTTTTACATGGAATGTCCGCGGATTGGCGGATAAGTTTAAACGAAGGGTGGTTTATGATACCATCTCCAGACATTTACCTGCCATTGTGGCGTTACTTGAGACCCATTTGACCGCGGAAAGAACATATTATATGCTAAAACCCTGGACGCGGTACGAGTACCACTCCCACTACTCGGCCTACTCACGAGGAGTAAGTGTATTCATTCATAGAAGTGTAGACTATGAACCATATGATCAATGGGTTGATAAAGAGGGAAGATTTGTATTTTTATATGGCTGGTGGATGGGACTGGTATGCGTGCTCGCGTTTTGTATATACCCCCCTACCCTTTTCTTGTGAGGTACTGAGAAAACTAGCGGAATATGTATGTAAGAGGGACTCGTGTCCCATATTAGTGATGGGAGATTTTAATTCCGGCATGGATAATAAGGATAGAGTATCTATGATTAGTGGAGGGTGAATGTTAAGGCCTCATGCACACAACAGTATTTTTTCACGGTCCGCAAAAACGGGGTCCGTAGGTCCGTGATCCGTGACCGTTTTTTTGTCCATGGGCCTTGATTTTTGGAGGATCCATGGACATGAAAAAAAAGTCGTTTTGGTGTCCGCCTGGCCGTGCGGAGCCAAACGGATCCGTCCTGAATTACAATGGAAGTCAATGGGGACGGATCCTATTGAGGTTGACACAATATGGTGCAATTTCAAACGGATCCGTCCCCATTGACTTTCAATGTAAAGTCAGGAGTCCCTTTTATACCATCGAATCGGAGTTTTCTCCAATCCGATGGTATAATTTAACTTGAAGCGTCCCCATCACCATGGGAACCCCTCTATGTTAGAATATACTGTCGGATATGAGTTAGATCGTGAAAACTCATATCCGACGGTATATTCTAACACAGAGGCGTTCCCATGGTGATGGGGACGCTTCTAGTTAGAATATACTGCAAACTGTGTACATGACTGCCCCCTGCTGCCTGGCAGCACCCGATCTCTTACAGGGGGCCGTGATCAGCACAATTAACCCCTCAGGTGCCGCGCCTGAAGAGGTTAATTGTACTATCATATCCCCCTGTAAGAGATCAGGGCAGACCCCCTCTCCCCAGTTTGAATATCATTGGTGGCCAGTGCGACCCCCCCCTTCCTCCCTCTATTGTAATAATTCGTTGGTGGCACAGTGTGTGCCCCCCCTTCCTCCCTCTATTGTAACGAATTATTACAATAGAGGGAGGAAGGGGGGGGCCGGGAGGGCGCACACTGTGCCACCAACAAATTATTACAATAGAGGAAGGAAGGGTGGGGGGGCCGGGGGGGCGCACACTGTGCCACCAATGAATTATTACAATAGAGGGAGGAAGGGGGGGCCCGGGGGGGCGCACACTGTGCCACCAACGAATTATTACAATAGAGGGAGGAAGGGGGGCAGCACTGGCCACCAATGAAATTTAAACTGGGGAGAGAGGGGGTCTGCCCCCTGCTGCCTGGCAGCCCCTGATCTCTTATAGGGGGCTATGATACTCACAACTAACCCCTTCAGGTGCGGCACCTGAGGGGTTAATTGTGCGGATCACAGCCCCCTGTAAGAGATCGGGTGCTGCCAGGCAGCAGGGGGCAGTCTTGTACACAGTTTGTAGTGTATTCTAACTAGAAGCGTCCCCATCACCATGGGAACGCCTCTGTGTTAGAATATACTGCTGGATATGAGTTTTCACGAAGTGAAAACTTAGATCCGAAAAAGCTTTTATGCAGACGGATCTTCGGATCCGTCTGTATGAAAGTAACCTACGGCCACGGATCACGGACATGGATGCCAATCTTGTGTGCATCCGTGTTTTTTCACAGACCCATTGACTTGAATGGGTCTGTGGACCGTTGTCTGTCCAAAAAATAGGACAGGTCATTTTTTGACGGACAGGATACACGGATCACGGATGCGGCTGCAAAACGGTGCTTTTTACGATTTTTCCACGGACCCATTGAAAGTCAATGAGTCCGTGAAAAAAAACAGAAAAGGGCACAACGGCCACGGCTGCACACAACAGTCGTGTGCATGAGGCCTAAGGGTCAGTTTATGACCCTTAGCAGGCTCTGTCAGGAGTTGGGTCTTATGGATGTGTGGCGGACTTTATATGGAGAGAAAATTGTTTTCTCATGTTTTAGTAGATCCTGCAGGGTCATGTCAAGGATTGATTTATCCTTGGCAAGCCCCAAATTTTGGGTACGGATACAATAAATAAGGTATGAGCCACATGGTATATCTGACCATACTCCAATGTTACTGTCAATGGCTGATACTGCGTCCTTAATGGGAAGAAAACCCTTTAGGTTAAACCCACATTGGATCCAAGTGGTAGGTGACCAAGAAAGAATCAGGGAAGATATTTTAGAGTTTTGGGCATTAAACTATGGCTCCACTCATATACATTTTGTGTGGGACTCCCTTAAGGCCATGATAAGAGGGATATATTGGAAGAGAATCAGGAAAAAAAGGGCGGAGTATGCTAAGACGGAAAAGGAACTGGCAGAGAGGGTTGGAACCCTGGAGGTAGACCTGGCCAGACAGAATGGGGAAAAGGATAGATTATTATTAATGGAGGCTAAGAAAGAGTATCAGATCTTCTTATACGAAAAAGCGCAACGCAAATCTTTTTTTGCGGGACAATAGGCCTTTTCTGAAAAAGGGAAAACGGGTAGAATGCTTGAATCTGTAGTGGCCAATCAGAGGACCCAAATCCCAATAAAGCAAATTAAATTACCTACTGGTGTGTTGACTAATGATTATTTAACCATTAAAACTACTTTTATAGAATATTTCACTAAATTGTATCAGTCCGATTTTGGGGTGGAGGAGGGAGCCTCCGCTTCCGCTTTTTTGGACAGCGTGGCACTTCTTTGCCTCTCTAATCAAGATCATTTGAAATTGAAATTGCCAATCAACCTTGAAGAATTGGAATCTGCTCTAGATAGCATAAAGGGCAATACGGCCCCAGGGCGAGATGGACTGCCTTTTGAACTGTATAGAGCACATTGTAAAACGGTATTGCCCCTTCTTCTCCAAATGCTTAATGAATCATGGAGGAGTGGTTTACTCCCTCCGTCTTTGAGGGAAGCTTCTATCTCTTTAGTTTTGAAAAAGGATAAAGATGGGATGGAGGTTGGGTTGTACCGTCCAATTTCATTACTTAATACTGATTACAAGATATTGGCTAAAGTACTTTCTAATAGGCTGAAGGGGGTCATACACTGCCTGATTCATCCGGATCAGACGGGTTTTATCTTCAAACAAAATATACAGTCTAATATCCGCCGAGCCTTTCTTAATATATATGTTGGAGAGGGGGAGGACCGCTCCATCCTGTCTTTGGATGCCGAGAAGGCCTTCGACAGGGTGGAGTGGCCCTTCTTATGGGGAACCCTGAATAGAATGAATCTGGGTGAACATTTGATTAAATCGATTCAGCTACTTTATTGTGGTCCCACCGCCAGTGTAAAGATAAATGGCATTGACTCTGAACAGTTCCCTTACAGCGAGGTACCAGGCAGGAATGCCCCCTCTCTCCCTTGATATTTGCCCTGGCGCTGGAACCCCTTGCATGTAGAATCCGACAGTCTGGAAAGATTGTTGGCTTTGGAGGGAGGGGAGAGGAGGATAAAATTAGTCTGTACGCGGATGATATCCTTGTGTTTTTGAGGCAGGGATGGAAAGCTGTTCCATCCGTTATGAATATCTTGGAAGAATATGGTTTATTATCAGGATATAAAGTAAACTGGGACAAGTCCGAACTTCTACCCCTAGTTCGATCACCTCCTGATGGCGTTTCGGGTATCAGGCCACTTAGTCTCACCGATTCTATACGATATTTGGGTATAAAAATCAGTGCAGATCTGACCAGATATAATCTTTTAAATATAACCCCTATGATCAATAAGCTGAGGGAGAAGATCCGTACCTGGCAGAAGTTGCCCCTGTCACAGGTAGAAAGGATAGCACTGGTTAGGAAGGTTGTTCTCCCCATCGCTCTATACCCCTTGACAGCCTGCCCGATATGGATTGCCGATTCTTTTTTTTGGACTGCTGGATAGATTATTGAATGAGTTAATCTGGGGGAGGGGAAGGGTTAGGATTAAGCAAAGGTATCTTTGGCTCTCGGAGAGAGATGGTGGTCTTTCCCTTCCATACCTTCAGGGATACTATATCGCAGCTCATATAAAGTGGTGGGTTGGACCGGGGGGAGACCACCAATTAGCGACATTGATGAGTATCATATCAAGGAATTTTCAGGGGCCATATGGAGATATCTTCTCTATCTTGGAGAGTGGATACCCGGGGGAAAAGAAAAAACATGTTTTTAATTAGTGATACGTTAGATAGGGTATGGAAGAAGAGTAAAAAAATATTGTGTGTAAGAAGTCCCACTAATTTCACCCCACTCTGGCACAATTATAATTTGAAAGAGTTCATGTTAATTGAAGATTATAAATATTGGAATTCACGCGGTATTAACCGCTTAACTCATATAATTTCACATGGTAGTATTACCCCTATAGATGAAGGATATAAATGTTACCTTTTTAGATAGACTTAGATACTCACAAATTAGTCATGCATTTACAAGCACTCAGGATAAAAGTCTCTTGATTATAAGGGCAAACTCGTTTTTGGATTTTTGCTTTAGATTTAAGGACACACAACTCACTCTCTCACAGATATATCATAGGCTTCTGGACTGCCTAGGGGAAATATCAACATTCAAAAGCGAGGGAGGCTGGGAAACTGAATTAGGCGACAAGAGTAATTTGGATTGGGATGTAGTTTATCAAAATATAAAAAAAAGTATCGATTTCCCAAAACTACAGATTGATGCAGTTTAAAATTGTACATCGCCTATACTACTCCCCCGCCTCCCTCGCAGAAATATATAAAGAAAAGAAGGATACATGCTGGAAGTGTTCGGCAGAAAATGCCGGTCTAAGTCACTTGTTATGGAATTGCCCAGAAATAGGTGGGTTTTGGACCAGCATCTATGAAGAACTACATAGAAGATATAAGATTTAATTGAATTGTTGTTTTATGCAAGCAATACTAGGCCTTTTTTCCCCCATGAATTTAACGCCCTATCAGAAACGAGTCTGTTTGGAGGGTTTCATGTCCGCAAAGGCCTTGATTATTAAATACTGGGGTACAAAAAACAGCCCCTGTTTCCCCGAGTGGAAGGCTCGGATTGATATCATAGATGCCTACAGAAGAATAGCAAGAAAATCAGAGTAATGTTTGAGAGAGTGGTTTTCTATTCTGCCCCTAGGATTTCAACCATATATAGTATGGGAAATTCAGATCAGGTGGGAACAATGGTGCAGTTGGGTCATGCAGCAGTGAACTAAAGGGGGGGGGGGGGGGGAATGGGGTTAACTGTATTGACTTTTGTATAATTGTGTGTTATTTTTACACTGTGTGCAATGAAGATTTATATGTATGGTTTAGAAAATAATAAATAATTTATATTTTTTTTTAAAAACCTTTAATCAGTATTTTGTGGAAGCAGACATATCGCCTCCCTCAATCATTTTTTGTGGAAGTAGGTATATCTCACCCCTCAATCAGTATTTTGTGGAAACAGGTATATATATAACCCTTTAATTAGTATTTTGTGGAAGCAGGTATTTCAATCCCCTTAATCAGTATTTTGTAGAAGCAGTTATATCGCACCCCTCAAACAGTATTTTGTGGAAACAGGTATATAGAACACCTGAATCAATATTTGGTGGAAGAAGGTATATTGCACCCCTTAATCTGTATTTTGTAGAAGCGGGTATATCAAACCCCTTAATCAGTATTTTGTAGAAGCAGGAATATCGCACCCCTGAATCAGTATTTTGTGAAAGCAGGTATATAGAACCCCGCTATCAGTATTTTGTGGAAGCAGGTATATCGCACCCCTCAATCTGTATTTTGTGGATGCAGTTATTTCAAACCCCTTAATTAGTATTTTGTGGAAGCGGGCATATTGCCAGTTTTTTGGGGGGCAGCAGTTATAGCACACCCATTGCAAGTAGTTGTTCCAATAACGCTTGTCCCTTTATATACCTGCGGTATCACAGCAGAACTGCACACAACTGCTGCACAATACAAAGCTATATCGCACCCCTCAATAAGTATTTTGTGGAAACAGGTATATATAACCTTTTAATCAGTATTTTGTGGAAGCAGGTATATTGCAACCCTTTATTCTGTATTTTGTGGAAGGAGGTATATCAAACCCCTTGGGGCTATTTGAGGCACTTGGGGGCTATTTGAGGCACTTGGGGGTCTATTTGAGGCATATGGGGGCTTTGAGGCATATGGGGTCTGTTTAAGGCATATGGGGGCTGTTTGAGGCATATTGGGGGCTTATGGAGGCATATGGGGGCTTATAGAGGCATATGGGGGCTTATGGAGGCATATGGGGCTGTGAGGCATATGGGGCTGTTTGAGGCACATGGGGGCTGTTTGAGGCACATGGGGATGTATGAGGCACATGGGAGCTGTTCTAGGCACATGAGGGCTGTTTGAGGCATATGGGGGCTTATGGAGGCATATGGGGGCTTATGGAGGCATATGGGTGCTTATGGAGGCATATGGAGGTTTATAAGGCTGTGAGGCATATGGGACTGTGAGGCATATGGGGGCTGTGAGGCATATGGGGGCTGTTTGAGGCACTTAGAGTCTGTTTGAGGCACATGGAGGCTTATGGAGGCATATAGGGGCTTATGGGGGCTGTGAGGCATATGGGGGCTGTGAGGCATATGGGGGCTGTGAGGCACTTGGGGGCTGTTTGAGGCACTGTCACGGATGAAGTTGCAGATAGCTGGAACGTATAAATAAACGACCGACTGGCTTGATCTTAAACTAAGGAGCATATGGGCGAGCCCTTTAAAACCCTAAGGCTTCTTTCGCACGAGCGTGGCATGTGAGGGCACGATAAGATGAAGGTGCGTTGCAGAAAAATGTGTAATTTTTCCGCGTAAGTGCAAAGCGTTTTAATGTGTTTTGCACACGAGTGAGAAAAATCGCCATGTTTGGTACCCAGACCCAAACCCGGACTTTATCAGTTCAGGTTTGGGTTCGGTGTTGTGTAGATTTTATTATTTTCCCTTATAACATAGTTATAAGAGAAAATAATAGCGTTCTTAATACAGAATGCAAAGTAAATTAGGGATGGAGGGGTTAAAAAATAAAATAAAGTTAACTTACCTGCTCCATAGCTGCCGGTCTCTGTTCTATCTTCAGGACCTGACAAAAGACTTGTGGTGACGTCACTGTGCTCATCACATGGTTCATCACCATGGTTGGGGACCATGTGATTGGACCATGTGATGTGACGTCACCACAGGTCCTTAGCCGGCAGCTCAACATTACAGAAGAAGACAGAGATCCGCAACTACGCGATCAAGTGGACTCGGGGAGTTTTTTTTTTTTAACCCCTCCATCACTATTTTACTTTGTATTCTGTATTCAGAATTCTATTATTTTCCCTTATATTTTCCCACATATTATAAGGGAAAATAATACAATAATGCAGTTTTCACGCGGCCCCATTCACTTCTATGGTGCCTGCGTTGCATGAAAAACGCAGAACAAAGAGCATGCTGCGATTTTCACGCAACGCACAAGTAATGCGTAAAAATCACAGCTCATGTGCACAGCCCCATAGAAATGAATGGGTTTGGATTCAGTGCGGGTGCAATGCGTTCACATCACACATTGCACCCGCGCTGTATACTTACCTTTGTGAAAGGGGCCTAAGAGCTCTCCCTGACTGCTATGCACATGCAAGGGTCTCAATGGTGAACGATTGCATGCCCACATGCCTAAGAATGTGTGACACCTGAAAACCCTATAATAGTGAGGGGACATGACCACCAGCTCCCTGCACTTAATACGGAGGGAGTCAGGGTCACCTAGAATCAAGCCAGCAAGGAAACACAATAAAGTAAGACATATCTTAGCAAACAGCAGCAGCAGCCTCCAGCAGTGAACACTTCATCCATTAAGTAGTATAAACCGCAAAGTGAGGCAGTATGGGAGGGAATATAAAGGAAGACTATTAGTCTAAATAAGTGACACCTGGCAGAAGGAAAGGAGATGACAAAGTGAAACCAAAACAAAGAACGTCATACAAGAGGTAGAGAAGAACGTCTGCCAGACCTTATCACAGAACTGGCGGTAACAGGCACATGGGGGCTGTTTGAGGCATATGAGGGCTTATGGAGGAATATGGGGGCTTTTTGAGGCATTTGGGGCTGTTTGAGGCATATGGGGGCTGTTTGAGGCATATGGGGGGATGATGGAAGCACTTGGGGGCTGATGGAGGCATATGGGGGGCTGATGGATGTAGTAGAGCTGAATATGCTGCTGCATTGGAGCCGCGCATGTTCAGCCATAGTTCTAGTGGGGAAGGGAATTGACAGATGTAGTAGAGCTGTATATGTGGCAGGTCAGCATCAATGCTGGTGGAAGAGAGAAATTGATGTAGCAGAGCTGAATACGCTGCTGTTCAGACACATTTCTAATGGAGAAGGGAATAGACATATGTAGCAGAGCTGTATATTTGGCGGGTCGGCATCAATGCTGATGGAAGAGAGAAACATGTAGCAGAACTGAATATGCAGCTGTTCTGACACAGTGCTGTTTGAAGAGATAGACAGATGTAGCAGAGCTATATATGAAGCTTTTCAGACACAGTGCTAGTGGGGGAGTAGAATAAAGATGTATCAGGGCTGTATAGGAATCCATTCAGCCAAAGTGACGTTAGGGGACTGGAGAAGACACATGTAGCTGAGCTGTATATGCATCTATAAAGATACATAGTGTAAGGTTTATACACAACTGGAGTGCAGCTATAATGGAAACAAATCTGCATCAGTGCTGGTGGTGGGGGTTGGTCAATATTTTGACCTAATGTATAATATGGAATTATAGCTTTTGATGCACAGAATGCATTTGTAAGAGATCACTCAGAGATTTTATGTGTAAAATTGTGCAGAACAGCCAGGTGTTACTGTACACTGAGCTCACTTCACATGGCTCTCTGATGATTCCCCAGCAGGAGGAGGGGCCTCACAGACACTGCAGGCTGCCAGACTGATGAGTCATACTCTTCACATGAACTAGTACGCAGGACTCAGCTCTCAGTGTGATGTCATAATGAGGTGTGGCCGGCCTTCACTCAAACTGCCTAAGCCCGCCCAACCTTAGCAGCAGGAAACCAGGAAGTGAACAGCATAGCTGTCATGAAGTAGCAAGATGGGAATACCCCTTTAATAGTAGTCAAAAAGTATTGTATATAGTTATTTTTTAAATATAAAGTGTGTGTGCTTTTGGGGCAGCCACTTTGTATAAAGTCACTTGGTGTACTAACAAGTAATTGATTAGTCACACCAGATTCAAATTCCGCGGGGGTTAATTATTCAAATCTTGGCTGTAATGATGAAGATACTTTACCTGTATGTATCTGGTAATGGTCTGGAAGTTGATTTAGCTAAATGCTCTTACTTTCTTTAAAGTATGTATGAATATAACGTATTGAGTTCCAATCTTGGAGTATGGGCTATTTAAATTTCAACTTGCCAGACATATTGCCATTAAATAATGTAAATTAATGTACTATGCCGCCATTTGGTTGACACTGAAGGCTTCAGTGCTGCCACCTCTAACCAGGCAGCAGTGGCTTGATATAGCCCAGGGCTTCCTGGAGAGGGCAGCACATACAGGTTAAGAAGCCACTAAACTCAGGGTCCCGATACTATAATTATAAGCAGTTTTTCTCAGTAGTTTTGTTGGCCTTGGCTGACACAAACTACGGGTTAATAATTGTAGATATTGGGTCCTATGGAAGTACTGCAGATGCTCGCATCTTCAGGGCTTCCAGAATGAGTTGCTGGCTTCAGTCCAACCAACTGGATATACCACAGCCAGCAAACTTTCCTGGCTCCACTGGCCCACCAGCGCCTTATGTGGTTGTAGGGGACGAGGATTTTACCCTTTCAAGCCACCTCATGCGGCCCTTTCCTCGACAAGGTTTGGATTCCAAGAGGAACAATTTAAATTTTTGCTTAAGTAGAGCCAGAAGGTTTGTGGAGTGCACCTTTGGCATTTTTTCTCATAAATGGCGTGTCATCCAGCTGGCCCCACAAAATGTCAATGTGGTGATTAAGGCGTGTGTAGTGCTGCATAACTACATACGCACCTATGAGTCAACACCTGATGAGAACGCCCAAGTCTACAGTCCACCATCAGGAAGAGACACTTTAGGAGGATCTGGATCTGCTGCACTGAGAGTGCGAGAATTATTTTCAGATTATTTTATTTCCCCTATCGTGTTTTTTTTTCCCTTTTCAGCAGTAGACCTTGACTCATGATTGTTTATTTTTGCCAGTTTTTTTGTTTTACCTGAATGGATATCTTTTAGTTAGCTTTTGTTTTTGGTAGTTAGGGACTCGCAAGATAATGAGGACTCTTGATGTGGGTTGCAAGCTTACATATTTTGCTTACATATATATTGTTTACAACACAGTATGTGAAATATTTACTAATACCTCATTCCTACACATTTAGGAAATTTCACTACACATGTATGCATGCTTTACCATCATCATTAATAAAGTTGGACTTGGCCGCATTAGGATGTACCACAAAAATCTCATTAGCATGTGTCATGGCACATAACTCTGTATAAGTTTAGAAAAGTTAAGATATACAGGTGAAACTTGCCTTTTGAACATGATCATATTTATACTATATAACATTAAAGGGGATTTGCCCCCATTGTCTTATAGGTGGAAGTCCCACCACTGGGACCCGCATCTATATCGAGAATGGAGCGCCGAAAGTGAAGGAGAGCGCAATGCGCATGTGCAGCCGCCCTCCATTCATTTCTATGGGAGAGGCGGGGATTAGCGCTTGGTGGTGGATGGACCCTGGGAAATATGGGGTCTTCCAGCCACAGTGCTCCCCGCTCTGTACTTGATATAGGTGCTATCAGACAATGGAGGCATATCCTAGCGAAATGCCCCCATTGTGTAAGATGGGAATACCCCTTTAACTACATAGTCTACAAACAGTGTATATGGATAAACATGTAGTGGTCATTGTGTAGAATTAACTTACGGAAACAGCTCCATGACCTCATGGAGGAACATCAGTTGGTCCCGAAACATATATGGCCTTTACTTGGTGGCCCCGAAACCACTCTTCGCCTGATGTTGCATTTCCTTGCGGAACTGGTCCCTGCAGCTCCGCCAATGATTCTTTACCTTATCCACTTGTAATAAAAAGAGAAGAAAGGAAAATTAACCAAAATATACAATTCTCAAAATGATAACATATGACATGTGCTATGCTAGGGAAGATAACATATGACGTGCTATGCTAGGGAAGATAATATATGACATGTGCTATGCTAGGGAAGAAATCATATGATGTGCTATGCTAGGAAAGATAACATATGACATGTGCTATGCTAGGGAAGCTAACGTATGACATGTGCTATGCTAGGGAAGATAAAGTATGAAGTGTTATGCTAGGGAAGATAACATATGACATGTGCTATGCTAGGGAAGATAACATATGACATGTGCTATGCTAGGAAAGATAACATATGACATGTGCTATGCTAGGGAAAATAACGTATGACATGTGCTATGCTAGGGAAGATAACACATGACATGTGCTATGCTAGGGAAGATAACATATGACATGTTCTATGCTAGGGAAGATAACGTATGATGTGCTATGCTAGGGAAGATAACATATAATTTTCCACAAAAGATGGCGGAGACAGCACACCAAATGAAGTTGCTATTTGAGTTTTATTTGTACAGTAGTACACACAATTACAGTTACGGCCAATGAAAGTTTCGGGTCCTAATACGGTACCCTTTGTCAAGCTATAAATGTAAAAAAAATGATAATATTATATACTAGAAATAAATCCATATCACAATACATAATTATCTCATGTTACAAAAAACACGGAAAATTCATCATTAAGATAGTACGTGAAGTACTAAGGTAAGTAGCCAAGGAAATACATACACAGGACCAAAGAGTGAAGGTAAATAACAGGTCAGATCAAAATGAACCAGATAATAGGTCAGAGCACATGAAGTGAATGAGAAAAGAGGGGAAAAAAAGAAAAGCAAAGAAAGGGACACAAAGCAATTGATAGATACAAATGCCCTACAAGTTCCACAAGGATGATATAAGTTAGCAGTTGACATAAAAGTGGCCAATTACAGCTAGCAAAGCTAAATGATGAGTAGACAACAACACATAGAACATAGTAATGTAACCCTGTATACCAGTTATAGAAAGAGAACAACAGGTACCATGTGCAATGTTAACAAAAAAAACGAGACACAGTGTTATATGCCAGAGAGAGATACCTTGAGCCTGGATTATGACAGGTGTGGCGTGGTGCAGCTTGGACGCTTCTTAATCACAATTTATAGCGCACGCTTAGAGAACTATGTGGGCGTGATAGGACCTTAGCGCATTGCGCCATTGGCTAATGAAGTCGCATCATAAAGGGACGCCTACAGGTGAGGACGCACCCAATCATAGATTGCCCGGGGGGTAAGGGTGGCGTGAACCTACAGCTAGTCTAGGTATCAATGCGCGTGCACGCCTAACATCAATAGGCGCTCAATGGAGTCGCACTCGAAACATGTGAGGGCGTGCCTAGATCATGTGATGGCTACATCACAGCTAGGTATAGTAAAAAGCGCGCATGCGCACTGAGCAGGAAACACGCTGAAGCGCCATATTGGAAAACGGCAAGGTAACATACACAGCATATAATCTAAGGGCAAGAGGGCAGCTAGTCGAACATACTCGGAACCAGGTGGGTACAAAGACCGCTATGCCCACTTCTAAATCGCCAAGCATATTGATATATATAAAAGGAGAAACACTGATCTCTCAGCTAGTCTGACAATGGGAGCAATCTATTGTGGAACACATACAAGGGAACAAACTCCAAGATGACTAAGACACCAATGGAGACAATATAGACCTGGTGTGAAGGAAGAGCAGTGGGATATCCAAGGGTGAGGTGACAGAAGTAAGGTTTGAAGAATGGAAAGTTCAGGAGACAATCAGGGGCGGACTGGGCCGGGGGGCAGGGAGGCAATTGCCCCCCAGGCCACCCTAAATAAACGGCCGCTGGGCCGCCCGTCTAAAAAAAAATAAAAAAAAAATAAAAAAAAAATTTATTCTTCAGGGCCGCACCGCCGATCACCACAGGCGGCGCGGCCCTGGATGTAATTGCGCTGCGGCCGGGCTGTGGGGCAGGGGAGGGAGAAGCGTGTCCCTCCCCTGTTCTTCTGATAGGCCGCAGGCACTAATGCCTGCAGCCTATCAGAGGCCGGCTCAGGAAGCGCGATGACGTCATTATCATTGCGACGCCTGAGCCGGCAGCACACGCTGCTGATGGAGGTAAGTATTTTTTCTTCTTTTTTCTTCTTTGCGGAGATCTGGCACTATGGGGGGGAGATCTGTCACTATGGGGGGGAGATCTGGCACTATGGGGTGCACTATAGGGGGAGCTGGCACTATGGGGGGCACTATAGGGGCAGCTGGCACTATGGGGGGCACTATAAGGGGAGCTGGCACTATGGGGGGCATTATAGGGGGAGCTGGCACTATGGGGGGCACTATAGGGGGAGCTGGCACTATAGGGGGAGCTGGCACTATGGGGGGCACTATAAGGGGAGCTGGCACTATGGGGCGCACTATAGGGGGAGCTGGCACTATGGGGGGCACTGTGGGGAGCTGGCACTATGGGGGGCCTATAGGGGGAGCTGGCACTATGGGGGGGGACTATAGGGGGAGCTGGCACTATGGGGGGGACTATAGGGGGAGCTGGCACTATGGGGGGGACTATAGGGGGAGCTGGCACTATGGGGGGGACTATAGGGGGAGCTGGCACTATGGGGGGGACTATAGGGGGAGCTGGCACTATGGGGGGGGACTATAGGGGGAGCTGGCACTATGGGGGGGGACTATAGGGGGAGCTGGCACTATGGGGGGACTATAGGGGGAGCTGGCACTATGGGGGGCACTATAGGGGGAGCTGGCACTATTGGGGGAGCTGGCACTATTGGGGGAGCTGGCACTATTGGAGGAGCTGGCACTATGGGGGCATTTCTTACTGGCACATTATGCGGGGGCACCATAGGGGGAGAGGAGCACTATGGGGGTAACTGGGGGCTCTAAAGGGGCTTTTTTTTAATTATTGGCACATTCTGGGGGGCACTATCGGGGAGAGCAGCACTATGGGGCATCTGTTGCTACTATAGGGGCATTATTTGGGGGCACTATGGGGAAGTGGGGGCTCTAAAGGGGCCTTTTGTATTGGAACATTATGGGGGGCACTATGGCATTTGGTGGCACTAAGGGGGCATTTTTTACTGGCACATTATGGAAGGCACTATAGGGGAGAGCGGCACTATGGGGGAGTGGAGCACTATTGGGGCATATGGTGGCACTAAGAAGGGGCATTTTTTTACTGGTACATTGTGGGGGAGAGGAGCACTATAGGGGCATCTGCTGGGGGCACTAAGGGGCATTTTTTTACTGACATATTATGGGGACACTATGGGGAAGGGGGAGAGGAGCAGTATGAGGGCATTTACTGGGGCACTATATTTTATACTGGCATACATTATGGGGACATTAGCTCAACTGCGGGCACTAAGCGGGGGTATTTCATGTACTGTCATATTATAGGGAAAATTAGTACTACTAGGGGGTATTATGGGGAGCTTTACTACTACTAGGGGCTATGAAGAACATGATTACTAGGGCACTATAGGGGCATTATTACTACTAAGTGTGCTCTGGCAGAGAATTATTTCTATTGGTGGGATTTTAGGGGAGCATTGTTACTTTGGGGGCACCCTGGCATAGTATCAGCTTAGCACAATTATTTTTGGGGGACATTATCTTTATACTATTAGTGTCTGGGCGCAGTTATTTTTTAGAGCGCTGTGTGCCAATAATTGTTTAAGGGGGCACTATCTGTGGGGTAGTAGTATTTCCAGGCGGACTGTTTCTGCAGTATAGTATTGGGGGCATAGCGGGTACAGTATTGGGGGCACTATCTGTGTGGTAGTTTGTATTTCCAGGGGGACTGTTTCTGCAGTATAGTATTGGGGGTGGCAGGAAACTAATGTCTGTTTCTCAATCTCTGCAGTGAAGGGAGATGGCAGAAAAATCATCATGGCGGTCTGGTCTGAATGGAGAAGATGAGGAAAGAGAACGTCTACAACAAAGGTGACATCACTGGATGTAAGAGGTATGTGGTGCTATGTAGGAGAGGAGATGCTCCGGCTCCTCCTCCTGCCATTTGCAGAAGGAGGATTCAGAACTGGGTGAGGATGACGAAAGGGGGCAGCAGGCCACGGGCGGGTGGCAGATGGTGGGGGGAACCACAGGCCTTGAGCAGGATCAGGGTAGGGAGGAGAGCGGAGGAGCTTCCTGGCTGTAGCTTGTTATATAAGCAGGCAGTGCAGCCAGGACGGCCTCCCCTCTCCGTATGATGTGTAGAGACAGGCCGCAACTATAAAATGTCAGCTGTACAGTGTGTGTTGGGAGTGGCCTATTATATGTAGGAGGGGCTTTTAATGATGGGCGGGGCTAAAAATGGGCCACTTGACTAGATTTGCCTCCCAGGACTAAGGCTGCCAGTCCTCCCCTGGAGACAATGGATGGAAGAACTGAGGTCTATGAGGACCTAAAAAATAAAATGCATGGAGTTAGAATAATAAAGCCATATTAACAGAACAATATGTATAGGTCTATGTTTAAGCAAATACATAATCCTTATTGAGGCCACCAGGGCCATGTGTATCAAGATGGCGAATCCATTGCATTTCCCTACGGTGTAACAGTTCTTCATGGTTACCTCCTCGCCGCAGTGGGGGCACCAGTGGCGGATTACAATAGGGACGTTCAGGTCGGCAGCCCCGGGCCCAGCACCGCTGGGGGGCCCAACGCTGACCCGAAAACCCACATACTGCGGCGGGGCACGGGAGCGCATAGCTCCCTGTCCCGTCGCCGATCACCGGCATTGTGAAATCCCGGCGCAGGCGTGCGTGATGACGTCATCGTGCAGCCTGTCCCGGGACGCAGCACTGTGACGCGCCAGACTCATCCCGCCCGCCTTCCTCTGCGAGCAAGCGCCTGGCCCTGGACATAGGTGAGTATTTATTTTTTCATTTTTTGTTCATTTTTTATTTTTTTATTTCATTTGCCTACTTGGTGGGGACACAGGAGGACCTATTAGGGAAGATAAATCGATTACATGGGGGGGAATGTGGGGGCTGTATGGGGCCAAATTATTATGGGAGGGAATACTATGTGGGGGCAAATTACTAGATGGGGCAGTGTGGGGGCAAATTATTATGAGGGAATACTATGTGGGGGCAAATTACTATGTGGGGGCAAATTATTATGAGAGGGACTACTATGTGGGGGCAAATTACTAGATGGGGCAGTGTGGGGGCAAATTGCTGTGTGGGGGCAAATTATTATGGGAGGGACTACTATGTGGGGGCAAATTTCTATCTGGGGGCAGTGTGGGGGAAACTATTGTGTGGGGGTAATTGCTATGTGGGGACTATATGGGGGCAAATTACTATGTAAGGGAAACTATTGTGTGGGGGCAGTGTGGGGGAAATTGCCATGTGGGGACAGTGTGGGGTAATTGCTATGTGGGGACAGTGTGGGGTAATTGCTATGTGGGGACAGTGTGGGGTAATTTCTATGTGGGAACAGTGTGGGGTAATTTCTATGTGGGGACAGTGTGGGGTATTTGCTATGTGGGGGCAAATTACTATGTGGGGGCAGTGTGGGGAAAACTATTGTGTGGGAGCAAATTATTATGAGAGGGAATACTATGTGGGGACAAATTACTATGTGGGGGCAAATTATTATGAGAGGGACTACTATGTGGGGGCAAATTACTAGATGGGGCAGTGTGGGGGCAAATTACTAGATGGGGCAGTGTGGGGGCAAATTACTAGATGGGGCAGTGTGGGGGCAAATTGCTATGTGGGGGCAGTGTGGGGAAATTGCTATGTGGGGACAAATTACTATATGGGGCCGTGTGGGGGCAAATTACTATGTGGGGGAAACTATTGTGTGGGGGAAATTGCAATGTGAGGACAGTGTGGGGTAATTTCTATGTTGCAACAGTGTGGGGTAATTGCTATGTGGGAACATTGCTATGTGGGAAAATTGCTATGTGGGGGGCAAAATACTATGTGGGGGCAGTGTGGTGGAAATTACTATGTGGGGGCAGTGTGGAGGAAATTACTATGTGGGGGCAGTGTGGAGGAAATTACTATGTGGGGCAGTGTGGGGCAAATTACTATGTGGGGGCAGTGTGGGGCAAATTACTATGTGGGGGCAGTGTGGGGCAAATTACTGTGTGGGGGCAAACTACTATATGGGGCAGTGTGGGGCAAATTACTGTGAGGGGGCAAACTACTATATGGGGGCAGTTTGGGGGAAATTACTGTGTGGGGGCAAATTACTATGGGGGGATTACTATGTGGGGGCAGTGTGGTGGAAATTACTATATGGGGGTGTTGCTATTGGGGAGGCACTATAGGGGCAATTCTATTATTTCTGGGGACACTATACAGGGATTATTGCCTGGAGCACAATAGAGGGTGGTATTATTACTGGGGGTCTCTA
Organism: Bufo gargarizans; assembly: GCF_014858855.1. Taxonomy (NCBI): domain Eukaryota; kingdom Metazoa; phylum Chordata; class Amphibia; order Anura; family Bufonidae; genus Bufo; species Bufo gargarizans. Next base: position 404,008,738 of record NC_058082.1, read on the forward strand.
GGGGACATTGTAGCTGCTGTGGACACTATAGGAACATTTGGGGTAATTTATCAAACTGGTGTAATGCAGAACTGGCTTAGTTGCCCATAGCAGCCAATCAGATTCCACCTTTCATATTTGACAGCTCTTTTGGAAATCCAGTTCTACTTTACACCAGTTTGACAAATTACCCCAATTATATCTATCAGGGTCACTATTTTTTCAGCAGTATAGTTCCTGGGGCATTGGGGAGCACAACGGGCACAGTATTGGGGGTGGCAGGATGACACTGTGGGGACACCAGGATGAGGAGGTTGATGGAAAAATTGAGATGTCTGTATTACAAACTGTAGAGACGAGATGCGGCTAAAATAATTTGCCATGGTGGTCTGGGTCAAATGGAGGAGAAGAGGAAATAGAAGGTCTACATGACAGGAGATGTCACTGGATGTAACAGGTATGTGGTGCTGTATTCTCCTCCATGTCTTTTTTATTACAATTATATGTATTTTAAATTTGACGACCAAATTTTTCAGTTTAGGACCCAATTTGGGGTATTTTTTTTTTGTCTGAAGATGTCATATGGCCTAAGAAGAGACTGTGGCGCTCATAAAGCACCGCAGCCTCTTCATACAAAAAAATAAATAAAACTAAACTAAAATGGAGGGGGGGGGGGGGGCAAGTTGGGTAGACAGCCCCGGGCCTATCATGCACTTAATCCGCCCACTTAATCACAGATGGTTGAAAAAAGCTCCTTGGTTATTTCCACCCAGGCCTCATCTTTTTTGTAACGATGATGGTAGTCCCCACTCCACGTGTCCCAGATGCAGGGCCTCTCTTGGCCAAGGACTATCAGCCTCTCTACATCCATAGGCCGTGGTGTCCTCATTGTGGCTTTTTTTTATAGAGCAATGGTCCGCAAGGGCTGGAAAAGTGTGCTGGAAACAAACTCCTGCCTCATGTACTGCCTGGAGCCAGACACTGAGCAACTCAACTTCCTGTCTTAAATCCATTCTGTGTTGCTAAGTTACTTGCGTTAAAAATGCAACACAACGCATGCCATCCGGATGAAATGTGATTTTCACTCAGCCGCATTCTTTTCTATGGGGCCTGCGTTGTGTGAAAAAAGCACAAAATAGAGCATGCTGCGATTTTGACGCAACGCACAAGTGATGCGTGAAAAACAACGCTCATGTACACAGCCCCATAGAAATGAATAGGTCCGGATTCAGTGCGAGTGCAATGCGTTCACCTCACGCATCGCACCCGCGAGTGAAAGAGGCCTTATAGGGTCAGTATAGGGACATAGAGTAAATTCATAGGCAAAAAAGTTAGGATTTTATTAGGGAAAGAATAGGATGTTCACTTAAAGTTCTGTTTGTGTTTAATACTGAGGGCAGCTGCTGGTAGGAAATGGAAAGTTCATGTATGAACTGCAAAGACATTTGGGAATATATTTATAATAAATGGCATGGCTGTGATTGGCCAATGCATCATGTGACCCAGCCTCTATACAAGCTGGATCACGTGTAGCACCGCCCATCAGCTCTGAGTAGTGCAGGGATAGGAAGCAGGCAGCTAAAGTGAGAAATTTCATATGGCAATTTATTCTGTTGGTGACCTATAGTGATGTTTTGTGGGTGCAATACATCAGCTTTGCACCCCTACAGAGAAATATAATAATTAATCTGGCTGTTAATCCCGTGGGTGACCTATAGCGATCTTTTGTGGGTGGAATGCACCATCTTTGCACCCCTTACACAGAAATGTGCTAATTAATCTGGCTGTTAAATCTGTGGGTGACCTATAGCGATTATTTTATGGGTGCAATGCATTATCTTTGTACCCTGACACAAAAATATAATAGTTAATCCATCTGTTAGTTTGGTGGGTGACAGATACCCATTTTTGGTGTGAGGTACACCTGCCCTGCATCCGTGACAGAGAAATTAATATAGGTAATCTGTCTGTTATTTCAGTGGGTGACATATACCTATATTTTGTGTGAGGCTGAGTTACACCTGCACTGCATCCATGACAGGGAAATTAATATAGTTAATTTGTTAGTTCAGTGGGTGACCTCAAAGAATGAGGAGAGCATCTAATAAGGGACGTGGCCCTGGTCATGGTTCTGCTGGAGTTGGTGGAGCTTCTGTTGCAGGGAGAGGACGTGGTTGATCTGTGCCACCTACAAGCCCAAATGAAACACCTTCCATAGGTGCACGTAGGTGACAGAACGTTCAGCGTTATTTTGTAGGCCCGAACACCGGTGTACGAATAGTGAGGCCAGACAATTAGAGGCAGTAGTAGATTGGGCGGCTGACAGTGCCTCCAGTTCCTTCACATTGACACCCACTCGGTCGCATGATGAAAGCACAGAGTTGGCACCTGCAGCCCATGGGCATCTGTCTTTCACCTCACCCCGTTGCAAAGCAGCCAAGCAGTCTGAGCCCCAAGTCATGCAGCCATCTATTATGCTTTTTGATGACTCTGCTGACAGGGTTTTCGTGGGCCAATGACCTAGCCCTGCATCAGACGTGGAAGAGATTGAGTGCACTGATGCCCAACCACTTATGTTTCAGGATGAGGACATGGGAAGACCACCGCAGCACGTCTCTGATGATGACAAAACATAGTTGCCAACTGCTGCAGCTTTCTGCAGTGTGCAGACAGGCAAGGAGGACAGGAGTGAAGAGTGGGTGGAAGATCATGCGAGTGATGTGTGCACACAGCGCCAGCCGCACAGAAAAAGAGGAGTGGCCATTCCCTAGCCAGTACGCCTGCTAGTGCCCACCGTACCCAGGGACTGAGCACACCAAAGCCAGCTTCAAGGAGTTTCCTGGTGTGGCAGTTCTTCAGACAATGCGCTGATGACAAGACGCAAGTGGTTTGCACGCTGTGTAGAGCCTGAAGCGAGGCATAAATGTTCTAAACCTGAGCACCACCTGCATAATCAGGCATCTACAGGTGAAACTCAAAAAATTTGAATATTGTGCAAAAGTTAATTTATTTCAGTAATGCAATTTAAAAGGAGTTGCATTAATACAACTAAAAATTAGAATATTGTGAAAAGGTGCAATATTCTAAGCTCAAAGTGTCACACTCTAGTCAGCTACTAGTTTAAAAATGTGCAGGTATTGAAAAAGTCCAGCCCCCCATGAGAGGAGGAGCTAGGAAACGCATGCTTTTACAGCGAGAAGCCGCATGGATAATCAAAACACAAGCCATGGGACCTTTAGGGTTAAATGATAAAGATGATTTGGCTGTCTTTATTTGATTTAGTTTTAAATATATGTTTTTGTATTTCACATATACTGTATGTATACTAGTGATGTATATGGAGGTATTTATAGCCCCCTACCCTCTACATCACAGGAGGCTTGACAAAGCGCAAGACAGCGCAAAACAGCTGTAGCCGATTCAGGCACCTGTGTATTGTACCGCGTCCACCACTTTTGTGAAACAATGGATGTGTGCCGCGGTGCTTTCTTTTTACTCAGTACACATTACTACAAGGACTATATCACTGACAGAGCACCACCGTGAAGTTTTTTGAATGCCAGTGCAAATAGTTATTTTAGTGATCGTATAGACACATGTGGCAGTGCCGGACGTGATATCTCTTGGTCCCTATACCATATCTCATCTATTTAGTATCATCTTTTAAGTTTCATTACTGAAATAAATAAACTTTACAGGATATTACATTTTTCGAGTTTCACCTGTAAATGCAAAGCACGAACTGCAGTGGAGTACACACCTCAAAAACCACGAAAGATCTTCAGGCTCCTCCTGCTCCCTCTTCTGCTGCGGTCTCAGCCTCTTCTCCCCACTCTGGAGTGACAGTGGCACCTTCCACCCCGCAAACAGAAGATGTGGCAGCAACACCACCACCTCCACCACCGTCACCGTCACCAAGCATCTCCACACTGTCCCATGGAAGCGCTCAGCTGTCCATCCCCCAAACACTAGAGAGAAAGAAGAAGTACCCCCCTAGCCACCAGCGATCATAAATGCCAGCCTTTGAAATGCTGTCATTGTGTCTAGTGGAGACAGAGACTTTTAACCCATTGGCTACCGGAGGTTTTTTGTTTTCGTGTTTTCATTTTTCTTCCCTATTTTCTGAGAGCTATAACTTATTCCCGGTCATATAGCTGTATGAAGGCTTATTTTTTGTGAGACAAGTTGTACTTTCTAATGCCACCATTAATTATGGCATAAATTTAGTGGGAAGCGGGAAAAAATTCCAAATGGGGTGGACTTGGAGAAAAAACACGCAATCCCTCCACAGTTTTATGGGTCTTGTTCCCACTGCGTTTTGTTTACGGCAAAACCCATTCCCTTCATTCTCTGGGTCAGTATGATTACAACAATATCCCATATGTATAGGTTTTTCATGTCTAAATATTGTAAAAAAAAGTTTACTTTAATAAAAAAAAAGAACATCACCATATTCTGACCCCATAACATTTTTATACTTATGTCTACTGACCTGTTTAGGGGCTCATTTTTTTGCAGAACAATCTGTTCTTTTTATTGATACCATTTTGGAGTGTGTGTGACTCTTTGATCACATTTAATAAAAAAAAAATTGGTAAGAGTAGCAATAAAAAATTGACAAATCGGCCATTTTGACCTTTTTTTTCCGTTACGCCATTCGCCGCATTGGATTTTTTTTTCCATTTTAATAATATGGGTGTTTTCAGTCACGGTGATAACAATGATGTTTATATTTATTGTTATTTAGGTATTTATTTTTTAATTATACGGAAAGGGGGGTGATTTAAACTTTTATATTTTTTTATATATTTTTTTTACTTTTTTTTAGATGTTGTGATCATTTTGTGGCTCATATATGAGATTATTAATTATGTTTTTAAATTATATTTTTTGTTCTTTCAGGGATTTCATATTTGCCATTGAAAGTCAATTTTGATCATTTCTTATCCTTGCCTGCCATCTGGGGGCTAAAATAAGAATTGCAGCCTTAACACTTTCAGCCTAATCAGCGAGGCTGAAGGTGTTCAGTGCAAGTACCAATTCCCCATTTGGCCACACGGGGCATTGGTAGGAAGCGTTTTTTGCGCATTTAGATGCCGTGACCTTACTTGCCGGTCATTATTGCTGGTCACAGAAATTAGCCGCAGGTCTCTGTTCTATGAAACAGCAGAGATCTGCCGGCCATGATGCCCGCTGAACGTTTCGAGTGGGCTCCATGTTCGCACATCGCTCCAGCGCTGTACATTCCTACCCTGCACAACCAAGTGGCAGGCAAAATGAGGTGTGCACTGCACAACGCCATCTACGGCAAGGTCCACATAACCACCGATACGTAGACCAGTAAGCATGGGCTGGGACATTATATCTCCATAACTTCACACTGGGTAAATGCAGTGGCGGCTGGGCCTGAGGCGCATATTGCAGGGCGCTTCTCGTTGCCTCCTGTTGCCGCCTCCTACTCCACTTCCTCCTCTACCGCCTCCTCATCCGGTTAGCGTAACACCTGCACCGCCAACTTCAGTACAGCAAGGGGGAAAAGACAGCAGGCTGTTTTGAAACTCATCTGTTTGGGGGAAAAAACCCACACAGCGCAGGAGCTGTGGGTGGGCCTAGAACAACAGACCAATGAGTGGTTGGTGCCAATGAGCCTCAAGCCTGGCCTAGTGGTGTGAGATAACAGGCAAAGTCTCGTAGCAGCTCCTGGCCTAGCCGGTTTGACGCACATCAATTGCCTGGCGCATATGCTGAATTTGGTGGTGTAGAGGTTACTGAAAATTTGCCCTTATGTGTCAGAGCCGCTGCAGAAACTGGGGGCTGTCTGTGCGCTCTTTTGCCGTTCTCACCCTGCTGCTGCTAACCTGGCTGTGCAGCAGAGTAACTTCGGCCTTACTGCTCATCGCCTCATATGTGATGTACCCACAAGGCACGGGTGAGTTGCTCTGCGGAACAGCACCACGTCATCACCAATAAGTTGGCCTCCATGCGGGACTATCCCACTTCTATGTCTCCTTGAAACAACACTTAGGGCGATGATGGAAGAGGATGTGGCACAGGAGGAAGAGGGATAATTTCCATGGTTATTAGGCCATTCATTCACAAGTGGCTCGGAAGGTGGGTTCCTGCACCAACAGGGGCCAGGTAAACAACTGTCCAGCCAGGCCACAGTTCTGCAGGATGAGGAGGAGGAGGATGATGATGAGGAGGAACTATTTTCACAGCAGGGTGGCACCCAAAGCAGCTTATGGGCAACAAAGGAACGTGGCTGGGGGGTATAGAGGACACAGACAATACACCTCCCACAGAGGACAGATTGTCGTTGCCTCTGGGGATCCGGGCACACATGAGCGACTACATGCTGCAGTGCCTGTGCAATGACTGCCGAGTTGCTCACATTCTAACTAGTTAGAATGCTAGTTCAGCCACCATGCTGTATCCCTGCCAAAAGGACATGTGCTGTCTTTTACTCCATACAAAGCGCAAGTTCAATCGCACACTGGTAAACGTGCTGCTAATGGCTAGAGATTGCCTTGCGGTTCGCCAGGCGGTCCTTTCACAGCGAACTTTGCTCGTTTGCGATTCACCGAACATGCAAATATATGGCGGTGTCCGCCGGTGCCATATTCTTTTGCATTTCGCCGTACTTTGACCCATGACACACACATCAGGTGGGACAGGACAGCCAATTAAGACATTTCAGCACATGGACACACCCCCACCCTATAACAGAACTCGATCTGGCAGCCATTTTACATTCTGTGTTTTGCCAGACTGTTAGGGACACCAAATGCTAGCTAATAGGGCCACAAAAGTCCATTTAATGAATAGTATAGGTGTGCTATAGATAGGTGTGATATACTTATAATATACTTTCTAACATAGAAAGTATACTATAGTGCATTTTAATGGTGCAGCAGTTGTGTGTGGTTCTGCTGCGATACCGTAGCTATATAGAGGGACAAACGCTATTGGAATAACTAATTGCGACTGGTGTGATATACCTGTTTCCCCCCCAAAAAAACATTGAGGAGTGTGACATACCTATAATATACTTTCTAACATAGAAAGTATATAGTGCATTTGTATTGTGCAGCAGTCGTGTGTGGTTCTGCTGCGATACCGCATTTATATAGAGGGACAAGCGCTATTGAAACAACTATTTGGAACAGATGTGATATACCTGTTGCTCCTAAAAAACTGATTGAGGGGTGCAATATACCTGTTTGCACAAAATACAGATTGAGGGGTTTGATATAACTGCTTCCATCAAATATTGATTGAGGGGTGCGATATACCTGTTTCCACCAAATATTGATTGAGGCCTGCAATATAGTTGCTTCCACACAATACTGATTGAGGGGTGCGATATACCTGTTTCCACCAAATATTGATTAAGGGGTTCTACATACCTGCTTCCACAAAATACTGATTGAGGGGTGCTATATACCTGCTTCTACACAATACTGATTAAGGGTTTAATATGCCTGCTTCCACAAAATACAGATTGAGGGTTGAGATATACCTGCTTCCACCAATTATTTATTAAGGAGTTCTATATTCCTGTTTCCACAAAATACTGATTAAGGGGATTGATATATCTGCTTCCACCAAATATTGATTAAAGCCTGCGATACACCTGCTTCCACAAAATACTGATTAAGGGATTTGATATACCTGATTCCACAAAATATAGATTGAGGCTGTGATACACCTGCTTCCACAAAATACTGATTGATGGGTTTGATATACCTGCTTCCACAAAATACTGATTGAGGGGTGCGATATACCAGCTTCCACCAAATATTGATTAACGCCTGCCATACACCTGCTTCCACAAAATACTAATTAAGGGGTTTGATATACCTGCTTCCACCAAATATTGATTGAGGCCTGCGATACACATGCTTCCACAAAATACTGATTAAGGTGTTTGTTATATCATCTTCCACCAAATATTGATTGAGGCCTGCGATACACCTGCTTCCACTAAATACTGATTGAAGGGTGTGATATACCTGCTTCCACCAAATATTGATTGTGGCCTGCGATACACATGCTTCCACAAAATACTGATTAAGGGGATTAATATGCGTGCTTCCACCAAATATTGATTGAGGCCTACGATACACCTGCTTCCACAATACACTGATTAAGGGTTTTTATAAACCAGCTTTCACAAAATACTGATTGAGGCCTGCGATATACCTGCTTCCAGAAATACTGCTCTCTCTAGGGACTTTGGCACAGGGTCATTTTGAGAATGACAGGCACAGGAAGAGGCAGGCCATTCCGCCAGGGTGGCAGGGGTCGCACAGGTGCACCAGGCCGGAGCCTAAGTGGGAAGTTGGAGAAGGTGCGTGCAATTACGTCAAAGGACGCACCAGAGTTGGTTGAGTGGCTTACTCAGCCTTTTACTTCTGCAGCCTCCTCATCCTCTGTATCTGCACCCTCCACACTCTCTGCTGTGTACACCCCCAAAGACACCACCACCACCATAGCCCCTCGACTCGAGTTAGAGGAATTATTTTCCCATCCATTCTGAGACATTACTAATGTGGCATCGAAGAAGGAAGAGGAGGTAGCAACGACCACCACCCAGCGGTCTGACGACAGTACCCAGATCAGCCCAAGGAGGGTGGTCCCCGCTGTTGCTGCCTACTCCAAGATCTCTAATGTTAGTGGTGGTGAAGGTGACGATGATGACGTGTCACTGGACGTCACGTGGGTGCCTACAAAAGAGAATGAGACGGAGCAGCAGATAGGGAGGAGAAGGATGAGAAACAGGCAGAATTTGCAGTGCACAGGAAGCAAAAAGCAGACTGCAAGTGAATCTGGAGCGAGCCATCCACCATGCTCCCAGGACACCGGCACATGGCTCCGCATTGTGGGCTTTTTTTAACGTGTCAGCTGCTGACAATAGTGTTGCCATCTGCAGCCTGTGCTGGCACGGTAAGCCCAACACTCACCTGGCACGTGGCCTCCCATCACCAAGCCCAGTGGGAGCACCGCCGTCCTAACCCACAAAGCCAGACTCCCGGCGCTCCACTTCCTGCCTCTTCTCCTTCTTCTCTCTCCTCTCTCCTCCCTTTTGTCCTCCACTCAACCTTCCACCGTGCTCTCGTCGCATTCATTTGGCAGCAGGCAGGCTTCTGTGGCCCAAATGTTCAATCAGTCAGATGTCTGATTTGTGAAAGCCTGAAGCACTGGAACTCCACCTTATATATGCTTGATAGGCTGCTCCAGCAGCAACATGCCGTTAACGACTACCTGTACGAACTCTGAGTTTACCAAACTGGTCAGTCGCAGCAAGGGTACCATCAGTGACATGTACCTTACACCTTCTTTCTGGAGTGTGCATTGCATCATGTCATTGATCAAGCTATCGAGGGGCAGGAGATGAAAGATGAGGAAGTTTCAAATGCTGAATGAATTCCCAGGGGTCTACTCCAGTCAGAAAAGGAGTCAGAGGAGGATGGTGACTGGGGGGAGGAGGAGAAGGAGAAGAGCATGCTTGGAGGGGGACTTTAAACTTTTCAGGGATCCCTGGTGTTGTCCTTGTCTGGGAGAAGGAGACCGAGGTTGACATTCTCCTGGACAATGAGCAGTAGCTAGGGCGCTCCACCGCTTCCAATTTAGTGTAAATGGGGACCTTCATGCTTCAGTGTTTGAAGAGGAAAATCATAAAAGACAAGGACTAGCACTCGGTGGCAACGTAATTAGACCCCTGGTACAAACACAAAATGGCGGACATATTACCAGCATCACAGAGTGCTGTCAGAATTCAGCATTTCCAGGCCTTGTTGTGAGAGATGCTGCATTCTGCTACTGCGGGTGTCGGCAGAGGAACTTCCACCCAACCCACAGCTAATGAGATGCGGGTACCAATCGTACTGCACCTGCAAGAAGAGGGCGGTTTGAAGATGTGTTGGTCACTTTGGATATGAGATTATTCTTGAAGCAAACCCATCGACAGCCGCCCTACGGATCCAACCTCAGGGAACACCTAGACCGACAGGTGTCCAACTGCATCGGGTGTGCAGGCTTGACCTGTGGCCAGAGCTGCCACGCATATCTGCCACCACCCAGAACAAAGAATGGTCCTTCTCTTATGTATATACAGGTGAATGCCTAATTTTTGGGGCCTGTACTGGCCTACAGTAAAGTTGTTATCCAGTGCAGAGGAGGAGCATGCATGGTCAACTTTGAGATGCCTGGGGATCCCTCGTATTTTTATACAAGATTGGTTGAGGGAACAATTGGGTCAGGATATCTCTGAATATAAAAGCTTTGTGGAGAGTGCTTATAGAGTGCCGGCAAAGATACCTCCTCCAGGTACAAGACCGAGGGTAATGATTTTGAATCTGCTCTCGGTCAGGTACAGGGAGGAGATATTGTGCAGAGCAAGAAGGAAAGGGAGGCTGGACTATGCGGGTATAACAGTTATGATATTCCCTGATTATGCAATAGAAACGGTAAATGAAAGAAGCCGGTTTATGGATGTGAAAAAAATATTGCCCTCAAAGAATGTCAAATACTCAATGATGTTTCCGGCCAAGCTGAGAATTGAATGGGAAAGTAAATCGTGGTTCTTTGAGACAGCAGAGGCGGCGGGAGAATGGGTTAAGGAAAAGATAAAGGGCTGAGCGGTCAGCTGGGTTGTACGGGGTGCCGTAAGGGTGAATGCTAGTTTATAGAACCAGGACCTAAGGGATGGGTGAGGTTTGCCGGTTGCCTTTTTTTTTCACCATCGTTCCCCATTGTCCCCCTCCTCTATCCCCGTTGTGCCATTCTCCTCCCTCTCCTGTCTCAGTATTACTTTTATAATAATGGGGACCTTCCATACTCTTGTAATGGATAGGAATATGAACAAAAAAACATGAGAATTATCTCATGAAATATTAGGGGGTTGAGTAGGGGTTCCAAGAGAGTTGCTGTCTTTGATGCAATACATAGATCTCTCCCCGCAATAGTTTGTCTGCAGGAAACACACCTGACGAAGGAGACTAGGGATAGGATAGGTAGACCATGGATGCAATACGCTTTTCACTCAGTGTACTCAGCATACGCAAAAGGAGTAAGCATACTAATACATCGGGATATAGATATAAAAATAGTGAAAGCTACTATAGATAAGGAGGGCCGTTACGTCTTGTTGGACTGCTTACTGGAAGGCAGAGCGTGGTTAATAGCAAGTGCGTATATACCGCCACCTTTTAAAATCGACGTCCTATAAAAAATTTACGATATTGCACTTAAGCCAGGGGATAAATTATTGTTGGTGGTTGGAGACTTTAATAACGTTATGGATATAAGACTAGATAGATGTAAAGTGGGGAATAATCAGGGTCCCTATATGGGATCCAAATTAAAAAAAAAACACTAAAGAGATGGGTTGGATTGACATGTGGAGGGTTATGCACCCTAACTCACGGAAATACTCACAGGAGTTTATCATGGATAGATTTAGTTTTCACAAATGAGAAAGGCTCACTGGAAATTGAAGGGGTGAAACATGGGCAATGGGGTGTTTTGGACCACAATCCAATTAATATAAATACTAAAACACAAAAAAGAAAAAAAAAAGAGGGATGAACATAAGTATAGGATGGATAAATATGATGGATACACACGATAAGATTCTACGAGAGATAAGAGAGTTCTTCGAGATGAACGATGGATCAACGTCAGTTAATATAATATGGGAGGCCGCCAAGGCCTTTATTAGAGGGATTATTACAAAGTATACAGGGTTATATAAGAAAGGAATAAGGGAGAAAATAACAAAATTAGAAGGTGAGGCAGAAAAAAATGAAAAAAATTGTATTGCAAATCCTACAGATCAAAATTATATTTTCTGGATAGAGAAGGCCTTGGAATTAAAGGATGAATTGCTCTTATTGGCAGAACAACAAAAATAAAACTATTTAAGGGATAATTATATTCATGCACATATCCCTGGGAAAAAAATCTAGCGGCCTTGGTAGCGACCCAAACAAAAAATAATATGTATATTCATTGTATAATGGATGAAACGGGATAAAAATACTGAGCAAACAGCCAAAATAGAGTTACTCCAAAAATATTTTGCTGATATATATAGAAGTAAGATAAATAAAAATTCAGAGCAAATACAACAGTTTTTGGATGAAATTACTATTGCAAAAGTAACAACAGACCAATGCAAGTCCCTGGAAGCTCCCTTAACCCCTTCAGAAGTGTATGAGATGTTAAAGGGGATAACAAAGAACAAGGCTCCTGGCATGGATGGCATCCCGTTTGAGGTGTATGTTCAATATAAAGAAATACTAATTCCGAAACTGCTCATAGTCTTGGAGTCAGCAAAGCAGGTGGGAAAATTGCCAGACTATGCGAGAAGCCTTGATCACACTTATTCCAAAGCCAGGTAAGGACCCGGCCCTGATACGACTCGTATCGTCCTATTTCACTGATCACGACATACGATAAAATACTAGCTAAGATTTTGGCAAATAGACTTAGGAGTGTGATCTCGGTGCTCGTTCATGAGGATCAGTCGGGATTCATGTTAGGCAAGACTACCACAGAGAATATCATGAGATATTTTGTGAATACCCTGTTTGAACCCACAAATTGTGCAGAACGGCTGATTGTAACTATAGACGCCTCAAAGGCTTTTGACACGATAGAATGGCCCTTCCTGTTTAACACAATGAAGAAAATGGGATTTAGGGATCACTTTGTTGCATGGGTAAAACTATTGTACACGGAAATCTCTGCAAGGGTGATAGTAAACGGTAATCAGCAGAGGGGTTAGACAGGGATGTCCCCTCTCCTCTCTGCTCTTTGCTATAGCTATCGAACCTCTTGCAGACATGATTAGACAGGATCCGGGAATTAAGGGGTTTAGATACCGTACCCATGAGGAAAAAATCGCTTTATATGCGGATGATATCATGTTATTTGTGGGCTCACATGGATCACTAAATAGGATATTTCAGGTATTTAAGAAATTCGGTAGACATGCAGGACTTGAAAATGTAAATCAATTTCTGCATGCATATAGTTTTATGCTAAGGTGCTTTGACTCAAACATATAAGTATCCTTACATACTTGTTATATTCATATAAAATGTGAAATGAAAACACTTGGCTGGAAATAGTCTATACATAAAAATTTAATATTTGAAACAGTACATTCACGTGAGAAATAATAAACCCAATTATTTTTCCTAGGTAGGGTCGTACATAGATCTCATAGGGCCCCATAGCAAAACTTAGCATGGGCCCCCCTGCTCCATCCAATTTCTCAGTGTGTGTGTGACAATCACTCCCAGGCATTACAAATGACAACCCCCAGATTACTGCCAAATTTATTTTCTTTTTTCTTTATCAAGCGGAATAAATATTAGTTGATAAATCTCCTGCTATTACTAAAGATGGCTGATTGCAGCTGCCACTAGGGGAGCGCAGTGTTTAGGAATTTATACAGTTACCATTTACTGGAATGGGAAGTTGCAGTGTTTTCTTGTGGTGAACAGGAGAAAGAGTTCAGCTCTGGGGCCCCCTTCCCCCAGACCCCGTTAGTTGGTCTGCCTACATACACAACTGTCTCACGAAATGGAATGGAAGACACGTGAGATGAGTGAGCACATACAGATGCTCACGTGTGGATAATGTGAGAAAGGAGAGGAGTGGCATTTGACTGACTTTAAAATAGGCCAATGGTGACAGGAGTCAGCTAGCAATAGTAACCAGGTGCAATAATCTGGTTCCAAGAGTCATCTTTTGATTTAAAAAAAAAGAGGACTGGAAAAGGGTACCCACTGTGGGGACTGTTTACTTAGCTATTATGCCAAAAAGGGCTAGATTCCAGGAGGGCCTGGTAATATAAATAGGAACATAGTATATGGAGACGAATGGTCAAGCTTCACATAAGTAGTGATGTGTGGCATAGGCAATATTCGTTTTCGCAATATTTTGCCATTTTTTTCCGCATAACATTCGCAATAAATTAGCAAATTCTAGAATTCGTGATCTCCAGTCATTATGTTTGTGATTGAGCACTAATGATGCACATATTTATGGCGCAATACATGTAACTTCACATTTTATCAGGTCTAAGTAGCTATTACTAATTGATGCACTAAGTATTGTTGTGACATCACAGCACTATGTCTGTAGCATGTATGTATGGACAACAGAGAAACAGTAATACCTATCACACTACCTAACACCCTGCACTGGAACCTATCAGCTGCACTATATCACTATCTAACCCAGAGTTCCCCAACTCCAGCACTCAGGGCACACTTGCTGGTCAGGATTTAGGAGTATCCCACAGAATGAACACCTGTGGTAAATCCTGATGGATAGGCACTAATTATGTCAGCTGCCCAATACTAAGGAAATCCTGAAAACATGACTGGTAGGTGGGCCCTGAGGACTGGAGTTGAGGACCACTGATCTAACCTACACTGACTATCTCCCACTAAGGATCTGTACTATATATATATATATATATATATATATATATATATATACACAAGCTAACTATCTAATGTAATTTGATAAGGAATAGGATCCAGATGAAAGCACAGAGCACAGCTATGTCACTGATCTCTCTCTCTCTCTCTCTCTGAACTGAAAAAAAATGCAGAAAATGGCTGCTGGGGAGTTTCATATTTAGTAAAGGGGTAGGCAACTTTACTATTTGTTGCTAGGGATGTTGCTAAGCTCTGACAAAGATATTGCAGCCTTCTCATTGGCCCACAAGCAAGAAGGGAGGTTACTGTTGAAAAAAAAAAAAAAAATAGAATATTCACGATTACGAATATATAACACTATATTCTACATCTTTGTAAATTCTTGAAGTGGCGATATTCGCGATAAAAATGTGCGATTAAAATATTTGCAATCAACACTACACATAAGAAGTTTACACTGTTCTTTAATAGTGGTGGAAACCAGGTGTATTAGGGTTACCTGCACATGTTGCAGATTTGTATGAGAAACCTGTATGAAATCTGCACAAAACTCACATTAAAAATGCACATAAATGTGGATTTTGGTGCAGATTTTCTGGTTATGTTAACAACCCCATTGAAGTATATAGGGAAAATCCCTCTACATAAGATGCAGAATCGAACAAACAATTGACATGTACGGATTTCTCCGGATTTCTCATTTTCCAAAGGAGCTGTGAAAAATCTAATGTGGAATCTGATCGGTCGCTATGGGCAACTAAGCCAGATCTACTTTTCACCAGTTTGATAAATATGCCCCTGTGTTTTTTCCGCACAAAAATCTCTGTGGAAAAACCCCACAGGTTTAATTGGCTCAGTATATACAGAATGTCACAATTGCCAGGAGCCTACATTGAAGAACACCAGTACTCTTGTAGGTAAGGCAAGAGAGTGAGCCTAATGTGACCCTAGATAATGAATACAGAAATTTTAACCACTGCTCTTTGTCCATTCTGCAATGCAGTTCACGTGTCCATTGCCTTCTAAAGAAATTAGATATGGTTTATGTTTATGTGAAAATAACCAGCTAAGCTGAAGTTTGGGGTTGGTAGATATTATTAGTATTGGACTTAGAGCGGCATATGATGAGGCTAAGAATATCCGAACATCATTCATGTCAGGACTCACATCAGACAATGTTAATGTGTAGATCCATAGTGAATTATCAAGTCCAAATAGTACAACATATAGAGCAACTAGTAAGATTATAGCTCTTGAGGCTTTATAATGTTTCAGTCTCCTTTGGAGTCCATCCAAGTTCATCGTTCTTCTCACAATTCTTGCATGGTTAAGCAAAATGCCTACCATATAACTGCTTGCCAGAATCATGGCAGCCACAAAAACAAAATCCCGCATGGCATAAAACATTCCATTAATAATATATGATCTATAATTTAAGAAGTCTGCTTCACAATAGACAAGGTGAAGAGTGAATTCTGAAGTTGTTATATTTTTCGTAGCATTGGCATTCAGGATGAAGAAAGGATATGTACCTAGATTAATAATCCAAAAAGCTACAATTATGACCATGGCTCTTTGTGTTACTTTTTGCTTTAGGTAAATCCAGGTATGTTTCATTGGTGCAATGAGAATAGACTGGTGGCAGCTGAGCAAACTGGTGACACATATAGACATTGCTCGACTTACTCTGTACGTGTATATGACAAGCTTGCACTCTGTGTCATTGAGCAAGTTCTCAACACCTAAAGCAAAAAGGGACTGTGGTATTACACGTGAAAAGAGAACAAGGAAATTGAAGAAACACAAAACCGTCAATATTAAGTTGGTGGGGAGGAGTTTTTTTTCAATTATTCTTATATAAGTAAATTGTAAACAGATGAAGACGTTTCCTGGGATCCCAATTATAATCAAAAGTAGAAATCCAAATGCTTTTATAATCACATGGGACTCCATTATGACCTCTGGTAATCTGCAATAAAGTAAGTACATTATTAATATTTTTGGACATTTTTTGTTTATTGGATTTACATTACAGAATAAACAGGATGAACAAACAAATTCACAAACATAAAAAAAATTAGCTCATATAAAATATGCAAATAGTGTGGCACATGTAATGTATAGAGAGACATCTCTATACTTCCCATACTGTATTATGACGTTCTAGAAATGCTCCTAACTAACAGGAATATTACATAATATCGGAAAAACCTAAAATATTAATACAATACAAGATAAATACACTGCAAGATAAAAAGCCACATGCACTTACGGTAAATACTATTCAGCATAACAATGTCAATGAGGTGGATGGATTCCAATTGATAAATATCATCCAAAAGTCCTGACAGAAAAATCAATGAATGTTCCCGGTATATTGTCACAAATAGTATCCTGTGCGCCAAATGTAAACAATGTGTACACACACTCAAAGGTAGCGGCGTCCCGCTATGTAAAATCGCCGGTGGCGTCCCACTGGGGAAAACTTCCTTGTGTTCCTTGTGACAGCCTTCCGAAGAATAAGAACGGTCTTACTGTGTAAATGAATGTTAGGACAACTGCTCAGCGAGATGGTCCTATGTTTGTCAGACCAGTACTCACGAGCGTCTCTCGTCCCCGTTGGTAGTTTGTTTGGCACGTGCAGCTAGACTCTGGCTTGTATGGTTAGTCTTACGCTGAATACTTCAACCTTCCATTCGCGTGGTGGGCGGTTTTTATAATATACAGCAGGCTAGTCACTTGCATCGGATGGCCATACACTTTGGGGTCCTGGCTAAACGCGTTTCAGGGTATCTGGTCACCAGCCATTTTGGTTTAAAAAATGCAATTATGGTGTTAAATTGAAATAAATAAAAAAAGTATACATATTAGGTATTGCCATGTCTGTAACAACCAGCTCTATAAAAATATCACATGACCTAACCCCTCAGTTGAACACAGTAAAAAAAAAAAAAAAAAACTGTGCCAAAAAAATTGCAACACACAAAAAAGGTGTATGCCCCCCAAGATAGTACCAATTAAACTGTAACCTTATTCCACCAAAAATTAGACCCTACCTAAAGACAATTGCCAAAAAAATAACTATGACTCTCAGACAATGGAGACACGAAAATAAGATTTCTTTTTATTCCAAAATGCTATTATTGTGCTAAAGTGAAATAAATAAATAAAAAATTGTCCATAACAATATGCTCTATAAAAATATCACATGACCTAACTCTTCAGGTGAACACCGTAAAAAATAAAAACAATGCCAAAAAAGCCATTTTTTTCACCTTACATCATTTAAAGTGCAACACCAAGCGATCAAAAAGGTGTATGCTGCCAGAAATAGAACCAATCAAACCGTCATCTCATCCTGCAAAAAATTAGCCCCTACCTAAGACAATCGGTCAAAAAATAAAAAAAAGCTATGGCTCTCAGACTATGGAGACACTAAAACATAATTTTTTTGTTTAAGAAATGCTATTATTGTGTTAAACTTAAATAAATAAGAAAAAGTATACATATTAGGTATTGCCACGTCCGTAACAACCTGCTCTATAAAAATATCATGTGACCTAACGCCTCAGGTGAATGCTGTAAAAATAATTTTAAAACTGTGCCAAAACTACCAATGAGGTCACCTTGCCTCATAAAGTGTAATAATGAATGATCAAAAAATCATAAGTACCCAAAAATGGTACCAATAAAAACGTCAACTCTTCCTGCAAAAAATTAGCCCCAGCACAAGACGATTGGCAAAAAATAATAATAATATGAGAATATCAGAAAATAAAGTAGGCATATTTGATATCACCGCATCTGTAACAACCTGCTCTATAAAAATAGCGCATGATCTTACCTGTCAGATGAACATTATAAAAAATAAATTATGTAGTTGCAAATTGATTTGGGTCAAGATCATAATGTACATCATGTCCAGTAAAACAAACATAGTTGACTGGGTAAGTAATATACTGTATGTTGCTATTTGTTGAGAATAAAAAAGTTATGTAGATGGATTATAAATCACATGTGGTGTGAAAATATATAATTTTTTTTCTTTTGTCTACTGACGATCTAGTATTCATATTATGTCAACTTCATAAATATAATATACAATTAATTTATGAATTTCTAGTGTAATTTTAATAATTTCCCTACATTGTACTATTAGCTGTTTAACCACCTCCGGACCGCCTAACGCACATGTGCGTTCCGGAGGTGGCAGCGCTGCGCACAGTCACGCATATACGCGTCATCTCGCGAGACGCGAGATGACGCGACTATGCGCGCGCGCATGCGCAGTTTGCGCCGGCATTTCGCACAGAAGTATTTCGTCAGCAACCTGCCAGCCAATGATCGTGGCTGGCAGGTTGCTGATTTTTAAAAAATCCAATCAAAGTGCCAGATAGCAGATCATATTTGTAAATATGATCTGTTATATGGCTGCCTGCTCCTCTGCTGGTTATTTTCGTCGGTTGGATCCAGCAGAGGAGCAGGCTTCACAGTGAGTACACCAAACACTACACTATAGCCCCTGATCACCCCCCTGATCACCCCCCTGAACCCCAATTAACCCTTTGATCACCCCTTTGATCACCCCTTTGATCACCCCTGTCAATCACAAGTGAAAAGAAAAAAGTGATCAGTGCAAACTGTCACTTTTTTTTTTCACTGTTAATGACCGTTAGGTTTTAGGTATAGTTTAGGTCCCTTGGTTAGGTAGTTAGCGATCAGTTAGCGCCCAGCCCACCGCACCGCAGTCCGTTATTCGCTGATTAGCGTATCGCTAATCAGCATTTGTACTTTTATAGTATCTGGAAGTGATCAAAACTGATCACGGTCAGATCTATAATTGTATTAGTGTCACTTTAGTTCGCCCTCCACCCAAAACGCAGCGTTCGCCCACACCCGCCCCACCGCAGTGACAAAAAAAAAATTTTTTTTTGATCACTGCACATTCACTTTACACGCACTGCGGCGATAAAAAAATCAGTTTTGATATTTTTTATCAACCGCAGCGGCCTCCGGTACTTCGCTAGCCTCCCCTTTGTAAGACAGGCTTGCTTTTTTTTTCTTGGGTAGTCTCAGGGAATACCCCTAAATTTAGTTGCCCACATGTCTAACAGGGGGTATTCCTCTGAAGAGGCCTACAGGCTTCTGACCCAGTCGGATGAGGAGTGGGAACCCTCATCTGATGAATCCAGCGGGTCAGAATACGAACCTGTAGAAAGCAGTGGCTCTCTGACCCAAAGTTCGGACGAGGAGGCTGAGGTCCCTGATACCACCAGGCGTACCCGGCCCCGTGTCGCTAGACCGCAGGTTGCGCAGGATCCGCTTCAAGAGCAGCAGAGTGGGGCTGGTGCTGTCGGATTACGTGGTGAGGCATACACCAGCAGCCCAGCCCTCCCTGGACCTAGTACCAGCACTGCCGTACAACCTGGTGAAGTAGCGAGCACCAGAAGGGCAGTTGAAGCTGGTACGGTGGCACGTGCAGTAGTGACCCCGTCGCAGCCACCGCAAAGACGTGCCCGTAGAGCCCCTAGAATCCCAGAGGTGCTGGCAAACCCTGATTGGCAGTCCCCAACTTCAGCCGCACCTGTAGTTTTCCCTTTCACTGCCCAGTCTGGAGTTCGGGTTGAGACGGCTCAGATCGGTTCGGCCCTGGGATTTTTTGAGCTGTTCTTGACTGCGGAGCTTTTAGACATAGTTGTGGCCGAAACAAACAGGTATGCCACACAATTTATCACCGCTAACCCGGGAAGCTTTTATGCCCAGCCTTTCCGGTGGAAACCAGTCCAAGTTTCCGAACTTAAAACTTTTCTGGGCCTCCTCCTCAACATGGGCCTGACAAATAAGCATGAATTGCGGTCATATTGGTCCACGAACCCGATTCATCACATGCCCATGTTCTCTGCTGCCATGTCCAGGGCACGTTTTGAGGCCATCCTGCGGTTCCTGCACTTTAGTGACAACACCGCCTCCCGTCCCAGGGGCCACCCTGCTTTTGACCTTTGCTCCACAAAATTCGGCCCCTCATAGACCATTTCAACCAGAAATTTGCAGATATTTATACCCCAGAGCAAAACATCTGCATAGACGAGTCCCTGATACATTTTACCGGGCGCCTTGGCTTCAAACAATACATCCCAAGCAAGCGCGCCCGGTATGGGGTCAAATTGTATAAGCTCTGTGAAAGGGCCACAGGCTATACCCACAAATTTCGGGTCTATGAGGGAAAAGATCAGACCCTGGAGCCGGTCGGTTGCCCTGACTACCTGGGGAGCAGTGGGAAGACAGTTTGGGACTTGGTGTCACCCTTATTCGGCAAGGGGTACCATCTTTATGTGGACAATTTTTACACAAGTGTGGCCCTCTTTAGGCATTTGTTTCTAGAACGGATTGGCGCCTGTGGTACCGCGCGAACTAGTCGCGCGGGCTTCCCCCAACGGCTCGTTACCACCCGTCTTGCAAGGGGGCAGAGGGCCGCACTGTGTAACGAAGAACTGCTCGCGGTGAAATGGAGAGACAAGCGTGACGTTTACATGCTCTCCTCCATTCACGCAGACACGACAATACAAATTGAGCGAGCAACCCGTGTCATTGAAAAGCCCCTCTCAGTCCACGACTATAACCTCCACATGGGAGGGGTCGACTTCAATGACCAGATGTTGTCTCCGTATTTAGTTTCCCGACGCACCAGACGCTGGTATAAGAAGGTGTCTGTATATTTAATTCAATTGGCTCTGTACAATAGTTTTGTTCTCTACAGTAAGGCTGGGAGAACTGGATCCTTCCTCAAATTTCAGGAAGAGATCATCGAGAACCTCCTGTATCCAGGAGGTTCCGTGGCCCCAACCACAAGTGTAGTTAGCCGTCTACACGAGCGACATTTCCCCAATGTCGTTCCTGGTACCTCAACCCAACAGTCACCCCGAAAAAGATGTCGTGTCTGTAGCAGGAGTGGAATAAGGCGTGACACCCGCTATTTCTGTCCTGACTGTCCGGACCACCCTGCCCTATGCTTTGGAGAGTGTTTCCGGAAGTACCACTCACAGGTACACTATTAGCATAGGGATCATCTCACCAGGACAGGCACACAGGGCTATTAGGGCCCATTCACTCACTGCTGCTGCAAACGTCTCCTTTCACATGGGACAAAGTGCATAACGCACTTCGCCACATCTTTGGGCGATTTGCGCTTTGCACATTGACCCATTGGGAAGGAGAGGTTTGTTCTATAAAGGTAAAAAAAAAATAAAAAAAAAAATAATCACACCAGTAAGCAAACACGTTAATGTTCAGTTAAAAAAGTTAAAGTTTATATGTTCTGTTGCAAAGTTAATAAAATTATTGCGTTGCGGCCTGGTTTTTTCATTTTTTCATTTTTTTTCTTTTTTTACCTTCCAGGTGGACCAACCGATTGACTAGCTGCAGCACCGATGTGCATTCTGACAGAAGCATTGCGCTGCTGTCAGATTACACGCAAGTCGGTGTATGCGGCGCTGCAAGACGGGATTTTCTCCTCTGCAGTGACAGATACGTTTGCCGAGGCATACGAGCTGAGGAGGAGGCGGCGTTCCTATGCTTTGGCAAGCACTTTGTATATATATATATATATATATATAAAAAAAAAAATCCCGGCAATGATTTATTCATCCACATCGATTGATGTGAATGGAGAAATCTGGTTTGCCAGGGCATACGAGCTAAGTGGGTATGGATGTAGGGCGGAGCTCCTATGTCCTGGCAGACGCCTTTCCCCTCCATTTTTTTTTTTTGGCAGAGATTTTTTCATCCACATTGATCGATGCGAATGAAGAAATCTGTGCCGTTCATTTTTTTCTTTCAGCTCAGAGGCTGAACGGAAAAAAAAATCTCATTACCTGTATGCTCAATATAAGGAGAATAGCAGAAACTCCTAATGCTGGCCATACATGTAATGATTGCGGAGACCCTCAAATGCCAGGGCAGTACAAACACCCCACAACTGACCCCATTTTGGAAAGAAGACACCCCAAGGTATTTGCTGAGGGGCATATTGAGTCCATGAAAGATTTAAATTTTTGTCCTAAGTTAGCGGAAAGTGAGACTTTGTGAGAAAAAAAATAAATAATCAATTTCCGCTAACTTATGCAAAAAAATAAAAAATTCTATGAACTTGCCAGGCCCCTCATTGGATACCTTGGGGTGTCTTCTTTCCAAAGTGGGGTCACATGTGGGGTATTTATACTGCCCTGGCTTTTTAGGGGCCCTAAAGCGTGAGAAGAAGTCTGGGATCCAAATGTCTAAAAATGCCCTCCTAAAAGGAATTTGGGCCCCTTTGCGCATCTAGGCTGCAAAAAAGTGTCACACATCTGGTATCGCCGTACTCAGGAGAAGTTGGGGAATGTGTTTCGGGGTGTCATTTTACATATACCCATGCTGGGTGAGAAAAATATCTTGGTCAAATGCCAACTTTGTATAAAAAAATGGGAAAAGTTGTCTTTTGCCAAGATATTTCTCTCACCCAGCATGGGTATATGTAAAATGACACCCCAAAACACATTCCCCAACTTCTCCTGAGTACGGCGATACCAGATGTGTCACACTTTTTTGATGCCAAGGTGGGCAAAGGGGCACATATTCCAAAGTGCACCTTTCGGATTTCACCGGTCATTTTTTACAGATTTTGATTGCAAAGTACTTCTCACACATATGGGCCCCTAAATTGCCAGGGCAGTATAACTACGCCACAAGTGACCCCATTTTGGAAAGAAGACACCCCAAGGTATTCCGTGAGGGGCATGGCGAGTTCCTAGAATTTTTTATTTTTTGTCGCAAGTTAGTGGAATATGAGACTTTGTAAGGAAAAAAGAGAAAAAAAAAAATCATCATTTTCCGCTAACTTGTGACAAAAAATAAAAAATTCTAGGAACTCGCCATGCCCCTCACGGAATACCTTGGGGTGTCTTCTTTCCAAAATGGGGTCACTTGTGGCGTAGTTATACTGCCCTGGCAATTTAGGGGCCCAAATGTGTGAGAAGTACCTTGCAATCAAAATGTGTAAAAAATGGCCTGCAAAATCTGAAAGGTGCACTTTGGAATATGTGCCCCTTTGCCCACCTTGGCAGCAAAAAAGTGTGACACATCTGGTATCGCCATACTCAGGAGAAGTTGGGGAATGTGTT
This sequence comes from Bufo gargarizans, assembly GCF_014858855.1. NCBI lineage: Eukaryota > Metazoa > Chordata > Amphibia > Anura > Bufonidae > Bufo > Bufo gargarizans. Next base: position 404,032,331 of record NC_058082.1, read on the forward strand.
TTGGGGTGTCATTTTACATATACCCATGCTGGATGAGAGAAATATCTTGGCAAAAGACAACTTTTCCCATTTTTTTATACAAAGTTGGCATTTGACCAAGATATTTTTCTCACCCAGCATGGGTATATGTAAAATGACACCCCAAAACACATTCCCCAACTTCTCCTGAGTACGGCGATACCAGATGTGTCACACTTTTTTGCTGCCAAGGTGGGCAAAGGGGCACATATTCCAAAGTGCACCTTTTGGATTTCACCGGTCATTTTTTACACATTTTGATTGCAAAGTTCTTCTCACACATTTGGGCCCCTAAATTGCCAGGGCAGTATAACTACCCCACAAGTGACCCCATTTTGGAAAGAAGACACCCCAAGGTATTCCGTGAGGGGCATGGCGAGTTCCTAGAATTTTTTTATTTTTTCCGCTAACTTGTGACAAAAAATAAAAAGTTCTATGAACTCACTATGCCCATCAGCGAATACCTTAGGGTGTCTACTTTCCGAAATGGGGTCATTTGTGGGGGTTTTCTACTGTTTGGGCATTGTAGAACCTCAGGAATCATGACAGGTGCTCAGAAAGTCAGAGCTGTTTCAAAAAGCGGAAATTCACATTTTTGTACCATAGTTTGTAAATGCTATAACTTTTACCCAAACCATTTTTTTTTTGCCCAAACATTTTTTTTTTATCAAAGACATGTAGAACAATAAATTTGGCGAAAAATTTATATATGGATGTCGTTTTTTTTGCAAAATTTTACAGCTGAAAGTGAAAAATGTCATTTTTTTGCAAAAAAATCGTTACATTTTGATTAATAACAAAAAAAGTAAAAATGCCAGCAGCAATGAAATACCACCAAATGAAAGCTCTATTAGTGAGAAGAAAAGGAGGTAAAATTCATTTGTATGGTAAGTTGCATGACCGAGCGATAAACGGTGAAAGTAGTGTAGTGCCGAAGTGTAAAAAGTGCTCTGGTCATGAAGGGGGTTTCACCTAGCGGGGCTGAAGTGGTTAAAGGGATTATGTCATCAGAAATGAGGCCTATAACCTAAACATATGGCAATGTCCCTAGTAATACACTGAAAACTAAAGTGACTTTATCAAATGTGCCTGTGGCTCTATAATCATAAAAAACTGATATATATCACCTGTCACTCACTTCAAAATGTGTTCAAGGGAACGTTGCCCGGCTGCAGCCAGGTTCTGGCTGAAGCGAGCGGACGTTAGAGAGGCGGCGATGAACTGAGGTAGGCGGATCTAATGAAAAGGAGGGCGGGGATTTCACTTCATAAGGCAGCACTGGGCACCTTAACGAGATGGCTGCAGCCGGGCACCCTTCACCACGAGACGTCCCCTTGGACACATTTTGAAGTGAGTGACAGGTGATATAAACCTGTTTTTTATGATTATAGAGCCACAGGCACATTTGATAAAGTCACTATAGGATTCAGTGTATTACTAGGGACATCGCCATATGTTTAGGTTATAGGCCTCATTTCTGATGACAGAATCCCTTTAACAAGAAGGAGAATATACACAAGTATAAAAAAAAAGTTAAAATGATTGAACTTAAGATGAGGTCTAAGTTAGAGAATTACTGCTGCAATAATTTACAGTAACAATGTAAAAACAGCATGATATATTAACCCGCCGTGTTAACTCTTGTAGTAAAGGGCAATGCAGCATTGATATCTTATATTAATAACCATAGTCTGCAATGGAAAGCATTATCAATATTGCAGGCGATTACTAGCATACCTCTAATTGTATGTATCTCTTCTTCTTCGGTGAGAAATGTGTCATCATAGGAGTGACTTGTATTTATATACCAGTGTCAGTATAATGTCATTTCACTAGAGATTAATTAAAACTAAAGGACATATGTAACATGCTTTTGTATAATTAATTTTCACATATATAGAAAAATAGATGGTATTTGCCACTATGTATACAGAGCAAAGAATCATTTAGCTGGCTAATATGTGATAAATTAAGTTGAGCAGAATTTTATGATGCATCCTTTTGGCTTGGATAGTGCCCTGAAATGTCAAATGATGTCTAATCAAAATGATCCCCATAATTTAACTTCATCTTACATTTACATAAGTAGAAGATTTCTAATGTATTAATGAAGATGCCAAAATCACTAATTATGACAGTAAAGCTTTTTATCTTAGATAATGTATGAATTAGGACATTAAAGTTCATACTAAATCCTGTAGCTGCTTTTTGCAATCTGTGGAAGGGTTACCTTGCTTGTCTACCTGTTTCTAACCCTTGTGCTCCCTAACACTCTTCTCATGATTGGACCAAATAATATATAAAGAAAAATGCATCCTCTTTTTCTATTAGATGAAAGAAGCTCTTAGTCTGGGGGGAAAAAAATACAAGGCCTATGTGAGCTGTACATGCATCGCTCTCATGCTGCATTATTAATAGATGACATAAAATGAGTAAGTGGGACTGGCAAGTCCTGCTTTCAACCAATTCATGCTGTAGATATTCCAAATTGAGAAGGATCACATCAAATGCATATTTGTTTGAGATCTGGACAAACTTTTGTGCAAAAGCTGAATCAGTGGGAAATAGGTTGGGCCTTAGCTGTGAACGGATCTCTCTAGGGATCCTATAATCCTTGAAATACTGGCCAAGGGTCATCAAGTGTAAATCAGTGGACGCAATCATCTTAGCATCAGCTTCATAACATCTTTTTTAAATCAATTAGTAGTAGTGGACAAAAATGTAGGCTCACTCACCAGACCCTGCAGGATTCTTTCCTCACCCACCCTGGTATATGTAAAAACATCAGGGAGATCCATAATGTTGACTCTGAAGACATGGATAAAAAATGGGTGCAAGCTGAGTGAGTCCAGATAACCAGCAAACAAAAAATTACACAGCAGCAGGACTCGCCAGTCCCAAACCAAATTAGCACTGCAGTTCATGTTGGGGCCTGATGAATGGAAACATTATGATGACAATTGTATGGTCTATGTGTCCAAATTTATCAAAGAACAGAAAGCCACAAAAAGGAAAAAATTGCAGCGGGACGCTGTTAAAGGAAAACAATACAGGGTGGGCCATTTATATGGATACACCTTAATAAAATGGGAATGGTTGGTAATATTAACTTACTGTTTGTGGCACATTAGTATATGTGAGGGGGGAAACTTTTCAAGATGGGTGGTGACCATGGCGGCCATTTTGAATCCAACTTTTGTTTTTTCAATAGGAAGAGGGTCGTGTGACACATCAAGCTTATTGGGAATTTCGCAAGAAAAACAATGGTGCTTGGTTTTAACGTAACTTTATTCTTTCATGAGTTATTTACAAGTTTCTGACCACTTATAAAATGCGTTCAATGTGCTGCCCATTGTGTTGGATTGTCAATGCAACCCTCTTCTCCCACTCTTCACACACTGATAGCAACACCGCAGGAGAAATGCTAGCACAGGCTTCCAGTATCCGTAGTTTCAGGTGCTGCACATCTCGTATCTTCACAGCATAGACAATTGCCTTCAGATGACCCCAAAGATAAAAGTCTAAGGGGGTCAGATCGGGAGACCTTGGGGGCCATATAACTGGCCCACGACAACCAATCCACTTTCCAGGAAACTGTTCATCTAGGAATGCTCGGACCTGACACCTATAATGTGGTGGTGCACCATCTTGCTGGAAAAACTCAGGGAACGTGCCAGCTTCAGTGCATAAAGAGGGAAACACATCATCATGTAGTAATTTCGCATATCCAGTGGCCTTGAGGTTTCATTTGATGAAGAATGGCCCCACTATCTTTGTACCCCATATACCACACCATACCATCAATGTTTTTGGTTCCAACAGTTTTGGAGGGATCTATCCAATGTGGGTTAGTGTCAGACCAATAGTGGTGGTTTTGTTTGTTAACTTCACCATTCACATAAAATCTTCTGCGTAATCTGAGGGTCCTGTTCCAATTTTTGTTTTGCCCATTCTGCAAATTCAGTGCGCCGATCTGGGTCATCCTCGTTGAGATGCTGCAGTAGCTGGAGTTTGTAAGGGTGCCATTTTTGAGTAGCTAATATCCGCCGAAGGGATGTTCGACTAATGCCACTTTCCAGTGACATGCGGCGAGTGCTAAGCTGTGGGCTCTTGCTGAATGAAGCTAGGACAGCCACTGATGTTTCTTCATTAGTGACAGATTTCATGCGTCCACATTTTGGCAAATCCAACACTGAACCAGTTTCACGAAACTTAGCAAGCAGTTTGCTAACTGTAGCATGGGAGATGGGTGGTCTCGTAGGCTGTATTGCATTGAAATCTGCTGCAATGACCCGGTTACTGCATTCACCAGACATCAACACAATTTCTATCCGCTCCGCACGTGTTAACCTCGCGACATGTCAATGGCAGTAAACAAAGAGAAACTTGTAAATAACTCATGAAAGAATAAAGTTATGTTAAAACCAAGCACACCATTGTTTTTCTTGTGAAATTCCCGATAAGTTTGATGTGTCACATGACCCTCTTCCTATTGAAAAAACAAAAGTTGGATTCAAAATGGCCAACTTCAAAATGGCCACCATGGTCACCACCCATCTTGAAAAGTTTCCCCCCTCACATATACTAATGTGCCACAAACAGGAAGTTAATATCACCAACCATTCCCATTTTATTAAGGTGTATCCATATAAATGGCCCACGCTGTATACGTGGCAGAATGAAGGGATAAAGAAACATATGCCTCCGTACCGGCCTGTGAATAAGAAATATCAACAGTCTGGACAGTCTGTGTCTACAGCTATTTCTATTTCATCTTATTCACAGTCTTTTTTGGAGATGGGTTCAGCAACAAAAAAAGAACCAGATGGGTGGCAGAAGGCAACACAGATGGAGGAAACTCCAAATCTCTAAGATTGACAAAACCAATGGAACTTCGCAAGAAAGGCAACCAGTCCTGATGGATAATGAGTCAGAATGTAAATCTACTGTGGTAAATATATCCTCTGTACCTTTGTCTGATATGCAAATTGATTTACTGTCTAAGGGTCTTTCTTTTTGTCCCTCTACCAAGGTCGATTGGTTTCAGTTGGAGGTCGATCTGCAGCGCCTATATAGGAACATCGAACTTAAGGTTTGATTTGCGGACCAATCTCCTTCAGACCAATCAACTGGTACAGTGGCACGTACTGAGTTGAGGTTGAGATCATTTGGATTATACACTAAGAGTGATTTCACACCTCATAGTAATTTACCTGCACTTGATACTTTTATTAAAGCCATTTCAGTGGATATGACTACCTTGCATAATGAGGTTGCCAACATGCCTCTTAAATATCCCAACATGACTACCTCTGATATTGAACTGCTTGAGGGGTTTTGAAATGAAAACAGCCTCACAATTAAACCTGCTGATAGGGGGTGCGGTTGTTGTCATGGATACCTCCAAGTATATCCATGAAATCAGGAGACAACTGAGTCATCGGTATTAGAGTTGAGTGGACACCTGGATGTTCGGGTTCGGCAGGTTCGGCCGAACTAGAAAAAAAAAGTTTGGGTTCGGGACCCAAACTTGACCCTGAACCCGAACCCCATTGAAGTCAATGGGGACCCGAACGTTTGGGCACTAAAATGGCTCTAAAATATGCAGGAAAGGGCTAGAGAGCTGCAAAAGGCATCAACATGTGCTTAAGAGCATGGCAACTGTTCTGTAAACAAATGTGGATAGGGAAATGACTTAAAATAACATAAAATACATACAAATTTAAAATAACAATCTGGATCTAGGAGTAGGAGGTTGAGGAGGCGGATTGATGGGTGGATATGGCGGTGTAGGTTGACGTGGTGGAGTTGGTGGAAGTGGCGGTGAAGGAGGAATAGGTAGCCAACACTGAATTGTGTTATTTTTTATTTTTAAAATGGGGTATCCCCCAAAATATTGGGACATATAACAAAATAAAATAAGTCCTGTGGTATCCATGCCTGGTTCATTTTAATAAACGTAAGCTTGTCCACATTGGCTGCGGCCTGTGATAATGCTCTCTGTCGTGCTAAACACACATTCACACTATACACTGGCTGAAGGGCAGGTCAGCACCTCCAAGGCTGACAAAGCTTTTCCACATTTGGACCACGCTAACCCTGCCTTCTCAGGTGCTGGTGGTGCCCCAGCTGCGTTTGAGACCTCTTCCTCCTCCTCTGCCTTTGCCTTGTGCTTCCACTGTGCCCCCACTGTCAGGTGGGAATGCTATCATCAGCGTGCGCTTGTAGTCTCGCATCTTCTGATCAGTAACAGATGTTTTCACTAAATTTTGTTCCCTGTTAGCAATGCAGAGCAGGGGTTCATTCACAGCAAAAAAGGTTCATGTCACCCAGCAATACAACAGAGGATTTTGAGAGATTTAGGCCCCTGTCACCCAGGCACAGCAGGGGTTCATTCATGGCAAAAAGGGTTCATGTCACCCAGCAATACAACAGAGGATTTTAAGAGATTTAGGCCCTTGTCAGCAATGCAGAGCAGGGGTTCATTCAAGGCAAAAAGGGGTTCATGTCACCCAGCAATACAACAGAGGATTTAAAGAGATTTAGGCCCCTGTCAGCAATGCAGAGCAGGGGTTCATTCACGGCAAAAGGGGGTTCATGTCACCCAGCAATACAACAGAGGATTTTGAGAGATTTAGGCCCCTGTCACTGAGGCACAGCAGGGCTTCATTTGCGTCAAAAGGGGGTTCATGTCACCCAGCAATAGAACAGAGGATTTTGAGAGATTTAGGCCCCTGTCAGCAATGCAGAGCAGGGGTTCATTCACGTCAAAAGGGGTTTCATGTCACCCAGCAATACACCAGAGGATTTTGAGAGATTTAGGCCCCTGTCAGCAATGCAGAGCAGGGGTTCATTCACGTCAAAAGGGGGTTCATGTCACCCAGCAATAGAACAGAGGATTTTGAGAGATTTAGGCCCCTGTCAGCAATGCAGAGCAGGGGTTCATTCACGGCAAAAGGGGGTTAATGTCACCCAGCAATACAACAGAGGATTTTGAGAGATTTAGGCCCCTGTCAGCAATGCAGAGCAGGGGTTCATTCACGGCAAAAGGGGGTTCATGTCACCCAGCAATACAACAGAGGATTTTGAGAGATTTAGGCCCCTGTCAGCAATGCAGAGCAGGGGTTCATTCACGTCAAAAGGGGGTTCATGTCACCCAGCAATACACCAGAGGATTTTGAGAGATTTAGGCCCCTGTCAGCAATGCAGAGCAGGGGTTCATTCACAGCAAAAGGGGGTTCATGTCACCCAGCAATACAACAGAGGATTTTGAGAGATTTAGGCCCCTGTCAGCAATGCAGAGCAGGGGTTCATTCACGGCAAAAGGGGGTTCATGTCACCAACAATACAACAGAGGATTTTGAGAGATTTAGGCCCCTGTCACCCAGGCACAGCAGGGGTTTGTATATGCCAAAAATGGTAAAATATCAGGTAAGAATTTTTTTCAAGTTAGGGCACTATTTTTAAATTAAAATGGCTCTAAAATAGTCCTAGAAAAGGCTAGAGGGATGTAAAAGGCAGTAAAATGTGCTTAAGAGCATGGCAAATGCTCTACAAACAAATGTGGATAGGGAAATAACTTAAAATGAAATAAAATAACTAAAAATTACAAATTATTAACCGGCAACTCAGAGAAGGAGGTGGATATGGAGTCGGAGGTTGAGGAGTGGTGTTGTAGGTGGAGGTAGCAATGGAGGAGGAACAGGTAGCCAACAATGTTTTTTTTATTTTTTTATTGGGTAGGTAGCTCTCAAAATATTGGGACAAATAAAAAAGAAAACAAAGAATCATTGCACTTGACTTGAGTACAAGAATGTATGTTTGATGGTGGTATAAATGTCTATTCTGCACAAGGTACAGACAAGTCTTGTGGGATCCAACCATGGATCATTTTAATTAACGTGAGCTTGTCCACGTTGGCTGTGGATAGGTGGCTGCGTCTGTCTGTAATGACGCCTCCTGCCGTGCTAAATACACTTTCAGAGAGTACACTGGCTGCAGGGCAGGCCAGCACCTTCAAGGCATACAGGGCAAGCTCTGGCCATGTGGACAATTTGGAGACCCGGAGGGAATTAAGGACGGCACATTGTCTTTGCAATGGGAATCCAGCAGGGTGGCCACCCAGTAGTCAGCACACATTAAAATGTGGACAACTCTGCAGTCGTTGCTCATGCACTGCAGCATGCAGGCGCTCATGTGTGCCAGGCTGCCCAGAGGTAAGGACAAGCTGTTCTCTGTGGGAGGCATATCGCCTGCGTCCTCCGTATCCCCCCAGCCACACACCAGTGATGGGCCCGAGCTGCGTTGGATGCCACCCCTCTGTGAACATGCTTCATCCCCATCCTCCTCCTCCTCCTCATCCTTGTCCTCCAGTAGTGGGCTCTGGCCGGCTAAATTTGTACATGGCCTCTGCTGTTGCAAAAATCCTCTTTCTGAGCCACTTCTAAAAGACTGGATTGAAAGTGTTAGAGAAGATCCCTCTTCCTCCTCCTCGTCCTGGGCCACAGCCTCTTCCATCATCGACCTAAGTGTTTTCTCAAGGAGACATAGAAGTGGTATTGTAATGCTGATAACGGTGTCATCGCCACTGGCCATGTTGGTGGAGTACTCGAAACAGTGCAACAGGGCACACAAGTCTCGCATGGAGGCACAGTCATTGGTGGTGAAGTGGTGCTGTTCCGCAGTGCGACTCACCAATGCGTGATGCAGCTGAAACTCCACTATGACCTGCTGCTGCTCGCACAGTCTCTCCAGCATGTGCAAGGTGGAGTTCCACCTGGTGGGCACGTCGCATATGAGGCGGTGGGCGGGAAGGCTGAAGTTACACTGTAGTGCTGACAGGCGAGCAGCAGCAGGGTGAGAATGCCGAAAGCGCGCACAGACGGCCCGCACTTTATGCAGCAGCTCAGATATGTCGGGGTAGTTGTGAATGAATTTCTGCACCACCAAATTCAGCACATGCGCCAGGCAAGGGATGTGCGTCAAACAGGCTAGTCCCAGAGCTGCAATGAGATTTCTCCCATTATCGCACACCACCAGGCTGGGCTTGAGGCTCACTGGCAGCAACCACCTGGCTGTACTGAAGTTGGTGGTGAAGGTCTGTCGCTGACCGGATGAGGAGGTGGTAGATGAGGAGGAGGAAGCCAAGTAGGAACTGGAGGCAAAGAATGATGCCCTGCGATCCTTGGCGTCGGAAGGACGTGCGCCAAACAGCTCTCCGCCTGGGGTCCAGCCGCCACTACATTTACCCAGTGTGCAGTTAGGGAGATATAGCGTCCCTGGCCGTGCTTACTGGTCCACATATCTGTGGTTAGGTGGACCTTGCCACAGATGGCGTTGCGCAGTGCACACTTGATTTTATCCAATACTTGGTTGTGCAGGGAGGGCACGGCTCTCCTGGAGAAGTAGGCGGCTGGGAACGACGTACTGTGGAACAGCAAGCGGCATGCGCTGTTTGAAGCTTTCCATCTCCACCAACCTGAATGACAGCATTTCAAAGGCCAGTAGTTTAGAAATGCTGGCATTCAGGGCAAGGGATTGAGGGTGGCTAGGTGGGAATGAATGCTTTCTCTCAAAGGTTTGTGAGATGGAGAGCTGAATGCTTCCATGTGACATGGTGGAGATGCTTGGTGAAGAAGGTGTTGTTGTTGGTGGCACATTCTCTGTTTGCTGGGCGGCAGGTGCCAACATTCCTCCAGAGGCGGAGGAAGAGGCTGAGGCAGCAGCAGGAGAGGGAGCAAGAGGGGCCTGAGCCCTTTCTTGGTTTTGAAGGTGCTTACTCCACTGCAGCCTGTGTCTCGCATGTAGATGCCTGGTCATGCAGGTTGCGCTAAGTTTCAGAATGTTAATGCCTCGCTTCAGGCTCTGATGGCAGAACGTGCAAACCACTCGGGTCTTGTAACCAGCACATTGTGTGAAGTAGTGCCATGCCAGGGAACTCCTTGAAGCTGCCTTTGGTGAGCTCGGTCCCTGGTGACGGTGGCCAGTAGCAAGCGGACTGTTTTGGCGACAGCTGCTCTGCTTTTGCACCCTGCTCCCGCTTTTGCTAGGCTGTTGGCTTGGTCTCACCACTGCCTCTTCCTCCGAACTCTGAAAGTCAGTTGCACGACCTTCATTCCATGTGGGGTCTAGGACCTCATCGTCCCCTGCATCGTCTTCCACCCAGTCTTCCTCCCTGACCTCTCTTTCGTTCTGCACACTGCAGAAAGACGCAGCAGTTGGCACCTGTGTTTCGTCATCATCAGAGACCGTGCCCCTTATTAGATGTTTGCCTCATAGCGTTTACAAAGCAAAGAAAAAAGTGGTTAAGTCTGTTAAAAAAACATTACCGCCAATAAAAACCCTGATGTAGGGTATTGAACAATTTTTATTTTTTTTTCTATATATGACAGCAGTATTTGTGGCCTAAATGGGACACTCACTTATGCATGTGTGATCTCAGATGTGCAATATATTAGAGGCTTTTTTCACCCCAGTAACCAAAAAGGCGTATTTCTGGCCTTAATGTGACAATCACGTATGCACATGTAATCACAGATGTGTAGTATACCAGAGGGTTTTTTCACCCCAGTAAGCCAAAGCAGGATTTCTGGCCTTAATGTAACAATCACTTATGCATGTGTAATCACAGATGTGCAGTATATCAGAGAGTTTTTTCACCCCAGTAAGAAAAAAGCTGTATTTCTGGCCTTAATGTGACAATCACTTATGCAAGTGTAATCACAGATGTGCAGTATATCAGAGTTTTTTTTCACCCAAGTAAGAAAAAAGCTGTATTTCTGGCCTTAATGTGACAATCACTTATGCAAGTGTAATCACAGATGTGCAGTATATCAGAGTTTTTTTTCACCCAAGTAAGAAAAAAGCTGTGTTTCTGGCCTTAATGTGACAATCACTTATGCAAGTGTAATCACAGAGGTGCAGTATATTGGAGGGTTTTTTCACCCCAGTAAGCCAAAGCAGGATTTCTGTCCTTAATTTGAGAATCACTTATGCATGTGTAATCACAGATGTGGAGTATATCAGAGGATTTTTTCACCCCAGTAAGGAAAAAAGCTGTATATCTGGCCTAAATGTGACAATCACTTATGCATGTGTAATCCCAGATGTGCAATATATTAGAGGCTTTTTTGCCCCCAGTAACCAAAAAGGCGTATTTCTGTCCTAAGTGTGACAATCACTTATGCATGTGTAATCAGAGATGTGCAGTATATCAGAGGCTTTTTTCACCCCAGTAACCAAAAATGCATATTTCTGGCCTTAATGTGACATTCACTTATGCACGTGTAATCAGAGATGTGCAGTATATCAGAGGCTTTTTTCACCCCAGTAACCAAAAAGGCGTATTTCTGGCATTAATGTGACACTCACTTATGCATGTGTAATCACAGATGTGCAGTGTATTAGAGACTTTTTTCACCCCAGTAAGCCAAAGCAGCATTTCTGGCCTTAATTTGACAATCACTTATGCATATGTCATCAGAGATATGCAGTATATCAGAGGATTTTTTTCACCCCAGTAACCAAAAAGGCGTATTTCTGGCCTTAATGTGACAATCACTTATGCATGTGTAATCCCAGATGTGCAGTATATCAGAGGGTTTTTTCACCCCAGTATGCCAAAGCAGGATTTCTGGCCTTAATTTGACAATCACTTATGCACATGTAATCAGAGATATGCAATATATACAAGGATTTTTTCACCCCAGTAACCAAAAAGGCATATTTCTGGCCTAAATGTGACACTCACTTATGCATGTGTAATCACAGATGTGCAGTATAGCAGAGGGTTTTTTCACCCCAGTATGCCAAAGCAGGATTCCTGGCCTTAATTTGACAATCACTTATGCATGTGTAATGCCAGATGTGCAGTATATCAGAGGGTTTTTTCACTCCAGTAAGCCAAAGCAGCATTTCTGACCTTAATTTGACAATCACTTATGCATATGTAATCAGAGATATGCAGTATATCAGAGGATTTTTTCACCCCAGTAACCAAAAAGGCGTATTTCTGGCCTTAATGTGACAATCACTTATGCATGTGTAATCCCAGATGTGCTGTATATCAGAGGGTTTTTTCACCCCAGTATGCGAAAGCAGGATTTCTGGCCTTAATTTGACAATCACTTATGCACATGTAATCAGAGATATGCAGTATATCAGAGGATTTTTTCACCCCAGTAAGAAAAAAGCTGTATTTCTGGCCTAAATGTGATAATTACTTATGCATGTGTAATCCCAGATGTGCAATATATTAGAGGCTTTTTTCACCCCAGTAACCAAAAAGGCGTATTTCTGGCCATAATGTGACAATCACTTATGCAAGTGTAATCCCAGATGTGCAATATATTAGAGGCTTTTTTTTACCCCAGTAACTAAAAAGGCGCATTTCTGGCCTTAATATGACAGTCACTTAGGCATGTGTAATCACAGAAGTGCAGTATATCAGAGGGTTTTTTCACCCCAGTAACCAAAAAGGCGTATTTCTGGCCTTAATGTGACAATCACTTATGCATGTGTAATCCCAGATGTGCAGTATATCAGAGGGTTTTTTCACCCCAGTATGCCAAAGCAGGATTTCTGGCCTTAATTTGACAATCACTTATGCACATTTAATCAGAGATATGCAGTATATACAAGGATTTTTTCACCCCAGTAACCAAAAAGGCATATTTCTGGCCTAAATGTGACACTCACTTATGCATGTGTAATCACAGATGTGCAGTATAGCAGAGGGTTTTTTCACCCCAGTATGCCAAAGCAGGATTCCTGGCCTTAATTTGACAATCACTTATGCATGTGTAATGCCAGATGTGCAGTATATCAGAGGGTTTTTTCACTCCAGTAAGCCAAAGCAGCATTTCTGACCTTAATTTGACAATCACTTATGCATATGTAATCAGAGATATGCAGTATATCAGAGGATTTTTTCACCCCAGTAACCAAAAAGGCATATTTCTGGCCTTAATGTGACAATCACTTATGCATGTGTAATCCCAGATGTGCAGTATATCAGAGGGTTTTTTCACCCCAGTATGCGAAAGCAGGATTTCTGGCCTTAATTTGACAATCACTTATGCACATGTAATCAGAGATATGCAGTATATCAGAGGATTTTTTCACCCCAGTAAGAAAAAAGCTGTATTTCTGGCCTAAATGTGATAATCACTTATGCATGTGTAATCCCAGATGTGCAATATATTAGAGGCTTTTTTTTACCCCAGTAACTAAAAAGGCGCATTTCTGGCCTTAATATGACAATCACTTAGGCATGTGTAATAACAGAAGTGCAGTATATCAGAGGGTTTTTTCACCCCAGTAAGAAAAAAGCTGTATTTCTGGCCTTAATGTGACAATCACTTAAGCATGTGTAATCACAGATGTGCAGTATATCATAGGCTTTTTTCAACCCAGTAATCAAAAAGGCGTATTTCTGGCCTTAATATGACAATCACTTATGCATGTGTAATCACAGATGTGCAGTATATCAGAGGCTTTTTTCAACCCAGTAAGAAAAATGCTGTATTTCTGGCCTTAATGTGACAATCACTTATGCATGTGTAATCACAGATGTGCAGTATATCTAATGTTTTTTTTTTACCCCAGTATGCCAAAGCCATATTTATGGCCTAAATGTGACAGTGACTTATGCAAGTGTAATCCCAGATGTGCAGTATGTAACCAAAAAGCTGCATTTCTGTCTTAAATGTGACAATCACTTATGCACGTGTAATCACAGATGTACAGTATATTACAGGCTTTTTTCACCCTGACCAAAAAGCTGCATTTCTGTCCTAAATGTGACAGTCACTTATGCTTGTCTAATCCCAGATGTGCAGTATATTAGAGGGTTTATTCACCCCAGTATGCCAAAGCTGTATTTCTGGACTTGCAGATAGCCTAGCTGGTGCACTATCGTTGCATAAAATGGCTGCCGATGAGGTATTGATATTGATGAAATGAAGAAAAAAAAGTTTGTTTTCAGCAGTAGTTGGCTCAGGGCAGGCTTAAAAAAATTGTGCACTGCACCCACAAAACACTTTTTCTGTAGCTCGCTGAGTACATAAACCAGTTCTTGATAAGCTCACTCCCTGATCTCTCCCTCACAGCAGCTGCAGCCTCTCCCTACACTAATCCGAGCAGAGTGCCGGGCGGAGCTACGTGACTCCAGCTTAAATAGAGGCTGGGTCACATGCTGCAGTTGACCAATCACAGCCATGCCAATAGTAGGCATGGCTGTGATGGCCTTTTGGGGCAAGTAGTATGAAGCTTGTTGATTGGCTGCTTTGCAGCCTTTCAAAAAGCGCCATAAAAATCGCCGAACACCGAACCCAAACCCGAATTTTTACGCAAATATTCGGGTTCGGGTCCGGGTGCCGAAAAACCTAAAGTTCGGTACAAACCCGAACTGTACAAAGCATTGATGGGTGATCCGAGATTTGAAATTGCTCGACATACATTTCAAGAAGGTCCTTGATGTCACTTTGAGTCGGGACATTATTGATTAGGAGCTTTATACTTTTTTATTTATACAGCTTCCACGTACACCTGTTATTTACGTGTTACCAAATATTCATAAGTCGATGGTTGACCCTCCAGGTCGGCCTATCGTTGCTGGTACTGGATCCATTTTTTGTAATATCTCTATCTTTTTGGACCATTTACTTCGTAAATATGCAGTCAGTGCCAGATGCTACATTAGAGATACGGGTGATTTTTTTTTAAAAGATCTCCGATATCAAGTTACCTGATGGTTGTCTTGTGGCCTTTTTTTGACGTCACAAGTCTTTATACTTCTATTGACCACACAAGGGGGGTGTCTGCGGTCCAGAGTAATGTGTTGGACAGCGAATACTCTGTGGAGTGTCAGGATTTTATTATCCAACTATTGGATCTGGTACTGAGGAATAATAATTTTTTGTTAATGGATGTTTTTTTCCTGCAGCTACGAGGGACCGCCATGTGGTCAAATGTGGCGCCCACTTACGCTAATGTCTTCATGACGGCCCTCGAGGAGGACCTTGTCTATGTATCCCACCACTTCAGTCATGTACTTGGGTGGTGGCGGTACATAGACAATGTCTTCCTAATTTGGCATGGTGACTCTACTTCTCTGGAGTTATTCCATACATTTCTGAAACAACTGGATCCCGACATCGCATTTACTTTGACATATTCTGACGCTCAAGTTCAATTCCTGGATATTATAGTTACTGGCAGGTGACAAATTATCCACTGATATTTTTACCAAACCAACTGATTGTAACACTTTGTTGCATTATAATAGTTGTCATCCTAGGTCTATTATTGATTCATTACCATATAGTCAGCTGCTTAGAGTTAAGAGGATAGGACAGGATCCTGAAACACTTCCTACTCGCTATGCCCAGATGGTGCATACGTTTCGACAGAGAGGATATCCCTCTCGGGTAATCAATAAACATTTGGATAGGGTAAGGTATCCACAGCAGATTGGAACTGACACCGTATCTAATAAAGCGGTACGGATTCCATTTATATCCACATATTCTGAACAAAGTGGGATGGTTGCCAAGATCATTCACAAACATTGGTCCATTTTGAAAAGTTATCTGCCCCATATTGCAGCTTTCACTGCACCTCCTCTTTTATCCTATAGGTGCCCCACCAATTTGCGTGACAAATTGGTTCGGGCTGACTAAGGGTTTTATACAAACTTACATTGGGTCCCGCAGAAGGGGATGCTACCCCTATCTGAATTGTGTAAACTGTTCATTTATGATCAAGGGTGACAAATTTATTCATCGCACATCAGGGACCCATTATGATATTCGCCAATTTCTGACATGTGACAGTGTATATGTTGTTTATGTGCTTTCGTGTCCATGTGGTCTCCATAAGTTGGGAAGACCACATGTGACATGAAGACACGTTTAAACAACCACAGTTTCACTATTAGACGCGAAAAGGAAAGATTTGCCAGTTCCGAAACATTTTGTTGAGGTGGGGCATAGTGAGAAGGACCATAAATTCATGATTTTGGATCAGATCAATTTGTCAAGGGGGGGGGGGGGGTGATTGGACATTGGCTCTCAAACAGAGAGAGCTACGTTGGATCCATCTCTGAGACCATTTGGTCTTAATGTCGAGTTCAAATGGAGTGTGATGTAGATGTGGGCTTTTCATCATCCTGTTGGTTGTTTGTTATTCTTGTTCTGGTTATGTGAACTCAATTGGTGTCATTTATTGTATATAATTTCTGATAAATGTATTTATATTTATCCTTTTTTCTTCTTCTTTTTAGATCTTATTTATCAATGCTTTCGCAGCGGTTTGGACAGATGACGGACGCAGGATCCTGGGTCCTTTTTTCATATCGATCTTGTGAGGGAGGGGACTCATAGGGCACAATCATTTTGATTTATTATCAATTATTCTGGCCGCTTGTATAGGGTTTTGATAAGTGAGTGGTGGTCCTAATTTACCTGTTTGTAGGGTTGGGGGGAGATTTTGGGCTAGAAGGACTTTTGGGCATGGACATGTCCTGGGCCTCTTTCCGTTATAGCCCGTAGTGATGATCGTGGAAATGATATACTACTGGGCCCCCTCTATTACCCTCAAGAGTTTGTATTATCTTATAGGGGTTCTTCCCTTGTGTGCTTCAATACAAAAGTACCATGATCGCTCCAGTATATATCCTGAGTATAGCGGATTAGATGGATGCCTTTACCTACCAAATTTAGAAATCTGTATCTTTATCTAATTGGTCTTTGACCCCTTTTTTTTTGTACCTTTGTTTCACCTCTTCTCTACAGTCCGTGATTGCGTTGCCCTTTTGTCTGTTGGTATGCGCTTTGCCTATGGTGTGGTGGCTGGGTGTTGCTGGGGCAACGACGCCAGTGTTACTGGTGTTGTTGGCCGTGTGCGCTTGCCCCTCCCCGCTGGCGTAGTCTCACATGGCTGCACGAGTCATGTGGCTGGTCAGGTGATCAATCATGTGACTCTGGTGGTGTCTCCTGGCTCCGTTTGTTTGAGTTCCGGTTGCTAGGCTTCTGGACATGCGCAGTCTGACTTGGAGGACGCGGATTTTGGCACCGCTGGTCTGCCTCCGCTGAATGAGTTTTTATTAATTATAGCTATTGCTGACACTTATGCACAGGTGATATAACACTGCCTTATTGTGTCTAATTTACACCGTTTATAGTATATGTTTGTATTAATCATGAATATTGTTGATTTGCACATTTGAACACAATCATGTAAACTATATTGATGATACACTGATCACTGTATGAATATATCTTATGTATTTTAACACCTATTTTTTTCATTGTATTATTTATTAATTGATTGCCACTCTATTTGCTGCTATGTATTCTGGGTATATATACTCCTGTGAGACACCATTTTTTATGCTTGATAAAGACTGCATTGAGCGGTTGAAACATTGCAGAGGGGTCAATAAAGGGTCCATCGTTTTTCCCTTTACCTCTGGAGTGCTGGCTCATCTTTTGAACATATATCTATTAGCCGTTGAGCCTGCAGCTGTGAGGATTTTGCACCCGTGCTATTGGACTAGTGCTGCTGTGTAATTTTTTGTTTGCTATTTGTTTATTAAGGAATGGGATATATTTCACAGTTCATAAACACACTTTATATCTGGTCAAGTTACAGGGTATCACATTCACTGATATCAAATCTAATAATACTCTCAGACATATTGTGAGCCATTCAATCAATTTGGTTATATATCACAGATGCATACCAAGATTCATGAATTTTGGAGTAACCAGCATAAGAATGATCTTCCTGAACAATGATCTTCATTAAAAAATAGCGCTAATAGTATGGTTAATAGATGCTTACCTGTGCTGCTGGAGGTAGAGGTGAATGAGATGCATATAGGATGCGGGAATGGGCTATGGCTACCAAGATGCACAATGGTCCATAGACGCCAGGCCGGTTCCTGCTCTTTTGAAGGACTCGTGGGACCGGCGTGCAGTGGCATGGTAGGCGGAACGTGCGGGCAAGCTTGCGCTCCAAATAGCGGAAGTGAAGGTAAGTGGAAAGCACTGCTCGTATAGTGGTGCGTTCCATCGGCCAGAAAGAGCTGAAGTGAAGGTAAGTGGAACGCACCGCTCGCATCGCGGTGCGTTCCACCAACCGGAAAGAGGTAGCTCAAGAAAGTAGGTTGAGCTTGTGTTCCACAGGGAGGAAGTGAAGATCAGTGGAATGCACTGCATGGATCGCAGTGTGTTCCAAGAAGAGGAAACAATTAAAGTTGGCTAATATGACAGAAAAAGTTACAGAGGTGCGAGTGATTGGACTTATAGATAGATATAAGATGAGTATAAGTAACAGTAAAAATGGATACCCCTTGCGGCACTGGGTATAACTTCATATTCATGGAGCCTAAAGGGAATTAAAGGGAAATTATTATAAGCATTATAATCATTATGATAACAAAGCATCATGGTCTGATGGTAGTGAGGACCACCAAGTACAGTATTGGCATATGATTGTAATGCATTTATAATACATTTACTCCAAAGGAATCCATATAGTTACCAACCATATAGTTAGGTAAAAGCCTGTACTTCATATTCCCTATTTAGTCCTTTCGGCGTCAGAGTTTGTAAGGTATGGATCCAGAACGCCTCCCTATGTTTCAGCGTCTTGGATCGGTCACTGCCTCTCCTGGATGTTGGGATATATATTTAATTTTTTGGAATTTTAATTGAGAGATCCTATGTTGCGCCTCATTGAAGTGGTATGGGATTGGTAGCAATAGATTTTGTCGGCGTATTGTCGACTTGTGCTGGCAAATTCTGTCTCTAATTGATTGAGTCGTTTCCCCCACACACATAAGGTCACAAGGACATTTAATAGTGTACACTATGAAATCAGTGTCACAGTTGAAATAGCCTTGGATTTTTATGGGTTTACCCGTATGGGGGTGAGAAATGGTTGATCCTCTCTGTACGTTTGTACACTGTACGCAACGTAGACACGGAAAAGTGCCCGTTCTCTGTGTATGTAGGTGACAAGAAAATCTCTGAGGTTTTTAGGCCTTTGGTTGCATGGGAGTATTGGATTTTTAAATTCATCTACTTCGAGATATGTTTTATGGAGGAGAGGCCAGTGAGATTTGATTATGTTGACTACCTTCCAAGTACTGGGATGGAACTTGAGGACAAAGGGAATGCGCTTTACTACCGGATTCTGTTTGTTTTTGGTATTAGGGGTTCTTAGTGTATCTGGAGGGTAACCTCTTTCTCAGAACCTATTCTTCATTTCTATTTCTCGTTTCCTTCTTATGATGGGGTCAGTAACTTTGGATTGTACACACCTAAGTTGAGAACATGGAAGTTTCTTTCATTGTGGTGGAAGGATGAAAGCTAGTAAAGTGTAATAAGTTATTCCTATCAGTAGGATTGCGGTAAAGGTCAGTAGTGAGATGTCCAGAGGAATCAGCTAATTGCTGTTTTGTCTTAATGTAAGGTAAAGTTTAGTTCCGGGTAGATATTATTGAGATATTTGTGAAATTGTGTGAGTTTCTCAAGGGGTCCCTGCCAGATACAGAACACATGGTCTATGTAACGTTACCATAGGCGACTGTATTCTTGGAAAAGTGAATTGTTGTAAATGTATGATTCCTCCACGTCTGCCATATAACAATTGGCGTACAGGGGGGGGAGGAGGGGGCTGGGGGGGGGTTGGGCACATTGGACCCCATAGCTGTTCCCTGTATCTGCATGTAAAATGTATCCTGAAATAAAAATAAATTGTTCTGAAGGATGATTTTTAATAGGTCAATGCTGAGGGAAATAATATCATTATCTTGCTGTTTACTGATTAGTAGTTTATGTACTGCTGTAATGCCCTTTTGATGTTGGATGTGTAGAGGCTTGTAACGTCCCATGTGACAAAAAAACTTTCTGAGGGGAGTGTTCCCAAATTCTAAATGATTTCTAGCAATGACCTAGTGTCTAGTAAAAAGGATCTGGTCTGTTTCACTAGTGGAGTTAGAATTTTTTCCAGAAATATGGTGAGTGGGGATAATAGTGAGTCCGTAGAAACCACTATGGGACGTCCTGGAGGATTGGTCAGGTATTTCTGGATTTTTGGTAGGATGTAAAGCACTGGAATGATTGGATAGGATTTTGTGAGGAAGTTGGCGGTTTTTGCGTCTATAATGCTTTGAGTTTGGTAATGTATGAGGGTGTCCTGTATGGTTTTAGTGATGGATGGAGAGGGATTGCCTTTAAAGCAAACCTTTCACCTCAATTTCACTTAATAAACTAGCAACAGTACCTTATAGATCATCTTCAGTGTGTTATTATACATCCTTGTGCCGCTTTCATGCGCTGTATATGCCTGAAAAAATCGTCTTATATAGTAATCTTTTCCTGCTCCAACAGTCACGCTAGAAGTCAAGGGGGTAGCCCTTCCCTCACTTTAGGCTGTACCTCCCCTGCCCTAACCCCGCCTCTATGCACTGCAATTGACACCCGGCTCAGTCGCCGGGACCGCGCTTGTACAGGCTGCGCATGCGCCGTCCTCCTCATTCGCCGCGCGATCCCGTCTATCGCGCGGACTCAAGCGCAATCCTGTAATTCAGTTATAGGATCGCGCTTGAGTCCGCGCGATAGACGGGATCGCGCTGCTACTGAGGCCAACAGCCTCGGCGACTGAGCCGGGTGTCAATTACAGTGCATAGAGGCGGGGTTAGGGAAGGGGAGGTACAGCCTGAAGTGAGGGAAGAACTACCCCCTTGACTTCTAGCGTGACTGTTGGAGCAGGAAAAGATTACTTTATAAGACGATTTTTTCAGGCATATACAGCGCGTGAAAGCGGCACAAGGATGTATAAATAACACACTGAAGATGATCTATAAGGTACTGTTGCTAGTTTATTAAGTAAAATTGAGGTGAAAGGTTCGCTTTAAGTTCCTTATAGACTGATATGTCCTGCAACTGCCGCTGGATCTCTGCTACATATTTGGAGTTATCCATCGCTACCAATACTTCCCCCTTGTCAGCTGGTTTCAATACTAGTTGTTTAGATTCCTTTAAAGTTGAAAGTGCCTGTCTTTCCGTGTTGGTGAGGTTATTATTGTATTTGTATCTGCCTCTACGTGTATCCTGTTTAAATAGCTCGATGTCCCTTTGAATTAATTCTATGAATGTTTCTATCGCTGGGTATGTTTTTGGTGGGAAAATGTGCTTTTGTTGTGTAGGCCCAGTTCTGTAATTGATATTTTGGTTGAAGCTTCTTGTGTAGTTCTGAGGGTTCTTTTTGAGAAATGTGCCCTCAGGCGGACATTTCTAAAGAACCGCTGTAAGTCTAAGTCTAGCTGAATAGTATCCAGGTGGTAAGAAGGACAAAAGGATAACCCTTTCTGTAAAAGTTCTAATTCAGCTGGACTTAATGATTCCGAGTACATGTTAATCACCAGTGAATGTGTGGTTGGGATAGGTATATCTACCTGGGAACGAGTTGTCATTGTGGAACTCTGGTGACCACCTATGTCCCCGTCTCTTTGTCCTTGATTGATACCTCTGGTCCTACGTGGATTCCAGTTTTGTTGTCGTGATTGTTCTCCACTTGATGTAGACCTCTGTGAGTCAATAGATGAAGATCTTATAATTATCTGTTGGTTTCTTTCTGTCCAGTTATATACTTTGTTATTCCGGTAGTCGTCACAGTCCCATAAGAACTTTTTCCATTTTGTAGTTTCTATGTCTTTTTTAGCTATAGCTAGAGTTGTAGATACTTTGTCCTGCAGCTTGTTATACTCTTCTGTAGAGATGATATCTTGGAGTTTAAGTTCAATGAAGCAGATTTTCTTTTTTGTCTCTGTGATTGCTGTCTGTAGATACTTGAGAGTTAGTGTCATTACATCGAATGAGGACTTGTTTAAGATTTGTTCAAATTGGGTGCAGAAATCTGCGTTGTCTTTGAAGAAAGTTGGACAAATTCTCATCCGTAATCCCCTTGGGATACGTTGGGTCTTTACATATTCAGCAAAAGTTATGCTGTGTAACGCATAGTTTTACAGTCTTCTTGCCTCTCTCTCAAGGTCCCTTGCCTTGAGATCTGCCACGGAAGTTTGTAGAAACTCGTTTGATAAGGTCACTTGAGATAGAACCGTGAAAACTTCTTCCTCGGTATATGACAGGGTGTTATATGCCATTGTAATTTTCAGCAGGAGCCTTTCCAAATTAGAGAAGCATACATTTTATACCAAACTTTGTTGCTACCTGCCTCTTTGTGCTGTAGATAGGGTTCCCAGCCCCGTCGTCATCAAAATCATAAATCACAGCAGAAGGTTTCTTTCATGGATTTTATTTGCAATAGAATGAGGCGTAAATGTGCGAACGTTTTCGGCCGCGTCTGGCCTTCGACAAGCGCTACAAAAGTTATGATAGGATATTTTCAGTAAAACATAGCATAAGTTAAATTACATCTTTGTATATCAATACATATCCATGATATATTTCTACAAACCGGATTCCAAAAAAGTTGGGACACTATACAAATTGTGAATAAAAACTGAATGCAATGATGTGGAGATGGCAAATGCCAATATTTTATTTGTAATAGAACGTAGATGACAGATCAAACGTTTAATCCAAGTAAATGTATCATTTTAAAGGAAAAATACGTTGATTCAAAATTTCACGGTGTCAACAAATCCCCAAAAAGTTGGGACAAGTAGCAATAAGAGGCTGGAAAAAGTAAATTTGAGCATAACGAAGAGCTGGAAGACCAATTAACACTAATTAGGTCAATTGGCAACATGATTGGGTATAAAAAGAGCTTCTCAGAGTGGCAGTGTTTCTCAGAAGCCAAGATGGGTAGAGGATACCAATTCCCACAATGTTGCGCAGAAAGATAGTGGAGCAATATCAGAAAGGTGTTACCCAGCGAAAAATTGCAAAGACTTTGCATCTATCATCATCATCAACTGTGCATAAAACCATACTGGATGCCCTTGATCTCCAGGCCCTTAAACAACACTACACCACAAACAGGAATGCTACTGTAAAGGAAATCACAGAATGGGCTCAGGAATACTTCCAGAAACCATTGTCAGTGAACACAATCCACCATGCCATCCACCGTTGCCAGCTGAAACTCTACAGTGCAAAGAAGAAGCCATTTCTAAGCAAGATCCACAAGCTCAGGCGTTTTCACTGGGCCAGGGATCATTTAAAATGGAATGTGGTGGTCAGACGAGTCACGATTCGAAGTTCTTTTTGGAAATCTGGGACGCCATGTCATCCGGACCAAAGAGGACAAGGACAACCCAAGTTGTTATCAACGCTCAGTTCAGAAGCCTGCATCTCTGATGGTATGGGGTTGCATGAGTGCGTGTGGCATGGGCAGCTTGCATGTCTGGAAAGGCCCCATCAATGCAGAAAAATATATTCAGGTTCTAGAACAACATATGCTCCCATCCAGACGTCATCTCTTTCAGGGAAGACCCTGCATTTTTCAACAAGATAATGCCAGAGCACATTCTGCATCAATCACAACATCATGGCTGTGTAGGAGAAGGATCCGGGTACTGAAATGGCCAGTCTGCAGTCCAGATGTTTCACCTATAGAGAACATTTGGCGCATCATAAAGAGGAAGGTGCAACAAAGAAGGCCCAAGACGATTGAATAGTTAGAGGCCTGTATTAGACAAGAATGGGAGAGCATCCTATTTCTAAACTTGAGAAACTGGTCTCCTCGGTCCCCAGACGTCTGTTGAGTGTTGTAAGAAGAAGGGGAGATGCCACACAGTGGTGAAAATGGCCTTGTCCCAACTTTTTGGGGATTTGTTGACAACATGAAATTCTGATTCAACATATTTTTCCCTTAAAATGGTACATTTTCTTAGTTTAAACTTTTGTTCCGTGATTTATGTTCTATTCCGAATAAAATATTAGAAGTTGGCACCTCCACATCGTTGCATTCAGTATTTATTCATAATTTGTATAGTGTCCCAACTTTTTTGGAATCCGGTTTGTATATAACAAAAATCACCGTCCTCTGATTATCCAGTTATTTTTGTATCTGTATAGAATATCTATTTGTTTACTAAGGAATGGGAGATATTCCACAGTTCATAAACACACTTTATATCTAGTCAAGTTACAGGGTATCACATTCACTGATATCAAATCTAATAGTACTCTCAGACATATTGTGAGCCATTCGATTAACTTGGTTATATATCACAGATGCATACCAAGATTCATGAATTTTGGAGTAACCAGCATAATAATGATCTTCCTGAACAATGATCTTCATTAAAAAAATAGCGCTAATAGTATGGTTAATAGATGCTTACCTGTGCTGCTGGAGGTAGAGGTGAATGAGATGCATATAGGATGCGGGAATGGGCTATGGCTACCAAGATGCGCAATGGTCCATAGACACCAGGCCGGTTCCTGCTCTTTTGAAGGACTCGTGGGACCGGCGTGCAGTGGCGTGGTAGGCGGAACGTGCGGGCAAGCTTGCGCTCCAAATAGCGGAAGTGAAGGTAAGTGGAAAGCACTGCTCGTATAGCGGTGCGTTCCATCGGCCAGAAAGAGCTGAAGTGAAGGTAAGTGGAACGCACCGCTCGTATCGCGGTGCGTTCCACCAACCGGAAAGAGGTAGCTCAAGAAAGTAGGTTGAGCTTGTGTTCCACAGGGAGGAAGTGAAGATCAGTGGAATGCACTGCATAGATTGCAGTGCGTTCCAAGAAGAGGAAACAATTAGAGTTGGCTAATATGACAGAAAAAATTAACAGAGGTGCGAGTGAACGGACATATAGATATAAGATCAGTAAAAGTAAAAAAGGATACTCCTTGCGGCACTGGGTATAACTTCATATTCATGGAGTCTAAAGGGAATTAAAGGGAAATGATGTTAGAATATTATTGATCAGGACTAAACATTATAATCATTATGATAACAAAGCATCATGGTCTGATGGTAGTGAGGACCACCAAGTACAGTATTGGCCTATGATTGTAATGCATTTATAACGGAATGATCCAAAGGAATCCATATAGTTACCATCCGGAACGCTTCATTTTTTTTACGGATGATAACTATATGGATTCCATTGGAGTATTATAAATGTATAATATTTGTATTATAAATAGAGTTAAGCGGACACATTTTACCTTGACCCGAACTTGACCCGAACTTGACCGCGAACCCGAACCCCATTGAAGTCAATGTGTAACCAAACTTTTGAGCACTGAAATGGCTGTAAAAATGTCATGGAAAGAGCTAGAGGGCTGCAAAAGGCCGAAAAATGTGCTAAAGAGCATGGCAAATGCTCTGCAAACAAATGTGGATAGGGAAATTAATTTAAAAAAAACATAAAAGACCTTAAAAAAATAAAAATTAGGAATGACGTAGGAGGAAGAGGTTGAGGAGGCGGTAAATGGGTGGATGTGGCCGTGTAGGCTCACATGGCGGTCTAGGTGGAAGCGGCAGCGCAGGAGGAATAGGTAGCCAACACAGATGTGTATTATTTAGCATTTTTACATAGGGGTATCCCCCAAAATATTGGGGCATATAAAAAAAAAAAGGAATAAGTGCACTTGAGTACAAGGATGGGTGGTTGAGGCTGTTAGAAATGTCTATTCTGCACAAGGTACAGACAAGTCCTGAGGGATCCAAGCCTGGTTCATTTTAATGAACGTGAGCTTGTCCATGTTGGCTGTGGACAGGCGGCTGCATCTGTCTGTAATGACGCCTCCTGCCGTGCTAAATACATGTTCAGAAAGTACACTGGCTGCAGGGCAGGCCAGCACCTCCAAGGCATACAGGTCAAGCTCTGGCCATGTTGACAATTTGGAGACCCAGAAGTTGAATGGGGCAGAACCATCAGTCAGTACGTGTAGGCGTGTGCACAGGTACTGTTACACCATGCTGTTCAAATGCTGCCTCCTGCTAACACGCTCCATATCAGTAGTAGTTGTGGCCGGTTGTTGCAGCGAGGTGACAAAGCTTTTAGTCATGTCGGCCATGCTAACCCTGCCTTCTGAGGTGCTGGCGCTGACACAGCTGCGTTGGCGACCTCTTCCTCCTCCCCTGCCTTCGTCTTGTGCTTCCAGAAGCGCGTCTACCAGTGTGTGCCTGTATTCTTGCATATCCCGACCACGCTCCAGTGAGGGAATTAAGGACGGCACATTGTCTTTGTAACGGGGATCCAGCAGGGTGGCCACCCAGTAGTCAGCACACATTAAAATGTGGGTAACTCTGCTGTAGTTGCGCAGGCACTGCAGCATGTAGTCGCTCATGTGTGCCAGGCTGCCCAGAGGTAAGTACAAGCTGTCCTCTGTGGGGGGCGTATCGTCTGCGTCCTCCATATCCCCCCAGCCACGCACCAGTGATGGGCCCGAGCTGCGTTGGATGCCACCCAGCTGTGAACATGGTTCATCCCCATCCTCCTCATCCTCCTCCTCCTCGTCCTCCAGTAGTGGGCCCTAGCTGGCCAAATTTGTACCTGGCCTCTGCTGTTGCAAAAATCCTCTATCTGAGCCACTTCTAAAAGACTGGCCTGAAAGTGTTAGAGATGACCGATCTTCCTCCTCCTCGTCCTTGGCCACATCCTCTTCCATCAGCGACCTAAGTGTTTTCTCAAGGAGAGATAGAAGTAGTATTGTAACGCTGATAACGGCGTCATCGCCACTGGCCATGTTCCTGGAGTACTCAAAACAGCTCAACAGGGCACACAGGTCTCGCATGGAGGCCCAGTCATTGGTGGTAAAGTGGTGCTGTTCCGCAATGCGACTCACCCGTGCGTGCTGCAGCTGAAACTCCACTATGGCCTGCTGCTGCTCGCACAGTCTCTCCCGCATGTGCAAGGTGGAGTTCCCCCTGGTGGGCACGTTGCATATGAGGCGGAGAGCGGGAAGGCCGAAGTTACGCTGTAGAGCAGACAGCCGATCGCTGGAAGCGCGCACATACGGACCGCACTTTATGCTGCAGCTCTGACATGTCGGTGTAGTTGTGAATAAATTTCTGCACCACCAAATTCAGCACATGCGTCAGGCAAGGAATGTGCATCAAACCGGCTAGTCCCAGAGCTGCAACGAGATTTTGCCCATTATCGCACACCACCAGGCTGGGCTTGAGGCTCACTGGCAGCAACCACTCGTCGGTCTTTTGTTCTATACCCCGCCACAACTCCTGCGCAGTGTGGGGCCTGTCCCCCAAACACATCAGTTTCAGAACGACCTGCTGACGTTTACCCCTGGCTGTGCTAAAGTTGGTGGTGAAGGTCTTTAGCTGACCGGATGAGGAGGTGGTAGAAGAGGAGAAGGAAGCCAAGTAGGAAGAGAAGGCAACAGGAGGCAAAGAATGATGCCCTGCGATCCTTGGAGGCAGAAGGACGTGCACCAAACAGCTCTTCGCCTGGGGCCCAGCCGCCACTACATTTACCCAGTGTGCAGTTAGGTAGATATAGCGTCCCTGGCCATGCTTACTGGTCCACGTATCTGTGGTTAGGTGGACCTTTCCACAGATGGCGTCGCGCAGTGCACACTTGATTTCATCCGATACTTGGTTGAGCAGAGAGGGCACGGCTCTCCTGGAGAAGTAGTGGTGGCTGGGAACGACGTACTGTGGGACAGCAAGCGACAGGAGCTGTTTGAAGCTGTCCGTCTCCACCAGCCTGAATTACAGCATTTCAAAGGCCAGTAGTTTAGAATTGCTGACATTCAGGGCCAGGGATCGAGGGTGGCTAGGTGGGAATTAACGCTTTCTATCAAAGGTTTGTGAGATGGAGAGCTAAATGCTTCCATGTGACATGGTGGAGCTGCTTGGTGAAGGAGGCGGTGTTGTTGGTGGCACATCCTCTGTTTGCTGGGCGGCAGGTGCCAACATTCCTCCAAAGGCGGAGGAAGAGGCGGAGGCAGGAGCAGAAGTGGGAGCAGGAGGGGCCTGAGCCCTTTCTTGGTTTTGAAGGTGCTTACTCCACTGCAGCCCGTGTAATGCATGTAGATGCCTGGTCATGCAGGATGTGCTAAGGCTCAGAATGTTAATGCCTCGCTTCAGGCTCTAATGGCACAGCGTGCAAACCACCCGGGTCTTGTTGTCAGGACATTGTGAGAAGAAGTGCCATGCCAGGGAACTCCTTGAAGCTGCCTTTGGTGTGCTCGGTCCCTGGTGACGGTGGCCAGTAGCAGGCAGACTGTTTTGGCAACGGCTGCTCTGCTTTTGCACCCTGCTCCCGCTTTTGCTACGCTGTTGGCTCGGTCTCACCACTGCCTCTTCCTCCAAACTCTGAAAGTCAGTGGCACGACCTTCATTCCATGTGGGGTCTAGGAACTCATTATGCATGTCTAATCCTAGATATGCAGTATATCAGAGGGTTTTTCACCCCAGTAAGCAAAAAGCTGTAATTCTTGCCTAAATGTGACACTTACTTATGCATGTCTAATCCTAGATATGCAGTATATCAGAGGGTTTTTCACCCCAGTAAGCAAAAAGCTGTATTTCAGGCCTAAATGTGACACTCAGTTATGCATGTCTAATCCTAGATGTGCAGTATATCAGAGGGTTTGTTCACCCCAGTAAGCACAAAGCCATATTTGTAGACTAAATGTGACACTCAATTATGCATGTCTAATCCCAGATGTGCAGTATATCAGAGGGTTTGTTCAAATCAGTAAGCAAAAAGCTGTATTTGTGGCCTAAATGTGACACTCACTTATGCATGTCTAATCCCAGATGTGCAGTATATCAGAGGGTTTTTTCACCCCAATAATCAAAAAGCCGTATTTGTGGCCTAAATTTCACAGTTACTTATGCATCTCTAATCCCAGATGTGCAGTATATCAGAGGGTTTTTTCACCCCTGTAGCCAAAAATTTGTATTTCTGGACAAAATGTGACACTCACTTATGCATCTCTAATCCCAGATGTGCAGTATATCAGAGGGTTTTTTTCACCCTAGAAAGCAAAAAGCTGTATTTCTGGCATAAATGTGACACTCACTTATGCATGTCTAATCACAGATGTGCATTATATCAGAAAAGTTTTTCACCACAGTAAGCAAAAGCTGTATTTCTGGCCTAAATTTCACAGTCACTTATGAATATCTAATCTCAGATGTGCAGTATATCAGAGGTTTTTTTCACCCCAGTAAGCAAAAAGCCATAGTTGTGGCCGAAATTTCAAAGTCACTTATACATGTCTAATCCCAGATGTGCAGTATATAAGAGGGTTTTTTCAACCTAGTAAGCAAAAAGCCGTATTTGTGGCCTAAATGTGACACTCACTTATGCATGTCTAATCCCAGATGTGCAGTATATCAGAGGGTTTTTTCACCCTAGTAAGCAAATCGCCGCATTTGTGGCCTAAAAGTGACACTCACTTATTAATGTCTAATCCTAGATGTGCAGTATATCAGAGTTTTTTTTTTTACCCCAGTAAACAAAAAGCTGTATTTCTGACCAAAATGTGACACTCACATTTGCATGTCTAATCCCAGATGTGCAGGATATCAGAGGGGTTTTTCACCCAAGTAACCAAAAAGCTGTACTTCTAGCCTAAATGTTACACTAACTTATGCATGTCTAATACTAGATGTGCAGTATATCAGAGGTTTTTTTTCACCCCAGTAAGCAAAAAGCCATAATTGTGGCCTAAATTTCACAGTCACTTATGCATGTCTAATCCCAGATGTGCAGTATATCAGAGGGATTTTTCACCCCAGTAAGCAAAAAGCCATAATTTCTGGGCTAGATGCGACACTGACTTATGCATGTTGAATCCTATATATGCAGTATATCAGAGTTTTTTTTCACCCTAGTAAGCAAAAAGCTGTATTTCTGGCATAAATGTGACACTCACTTATGCATGTCTAATCCAAGATGTGCAGTATATCAGAGGATTTTTTCACCCGTGTAAGAAAAAAGCTGTTTTTCTGGCTTAAATGTGACACTCACTTATACATGTCTAATCCTAGATGTGCAGTATATTAGAGAGTTTTTTCAGCCCAGTAAGCAAAAAGCTGTATTTCTGGCCTAAATGTGACACTCACTTATGCATTTCCAATCCTAGATGTTCAGTATATCAGAGGGTTTTTTCACCCGTGTAAGAAAAAAGCTGTTTTTCTGGCTTAAATGTGACACTCACTTATACATGTCTAATCCTAGATGTGCAGTATATTAGAGAGTTTTTTCAGCCCAGTAAGCAAAAAGCTGTATTTCTGGCCTAAATGTGACACTCACTTATGCATTTCCAATCCTAGATGTTCAGTATATCAGAGGGTTTTTTCACCCCAGTAGGCAAAAAGCTGTATTTGTAGCCTAAATGTGACACTCACTTATGCATGTCTAATCCCAGATGTGCAGTATATCAGAGGGTTTTTTCACCCCAATAATCAAAAAGCCGTATTTGTGGCCTAAATTTCACAGTTACTTATGCATCTCTAATCCCAGATGTGCAGTATATCAGAGGGTTTTTTCACCCCAGTAAGTAAAAAGGTGTATTTCTGGATTAAATGTGACACTCACTTACACATGTCTAATCCTAGATGTGCAGTATATCAGAGGGGTTTTTCACTCCAGTAAGCACAAAGCCGTATTTGTGGCCTAAATGTGACACTCACTTATGCAAGTCTAATCCCAGATATGCATTACATCAGAAAGTTTTTTTTACCCCAGTAAGCAAAAAGCTGTATTTCTGGCCTACATTTCACAGTCACTTTGCATGTCTTATCCCAGATGTGCAGTATATCAGAGGTTTTTTTCACCCTAGCAATCAAATAGCATTATTTGTGGCCTAAATTTCACAGTCACTTATACAAGTCCCAGATGTCCCAGATGTGCAGTATTATCAGAGGGTTTTTTCACCCCAGTAACCAAAAGCCGTATTTCTGGACAAAATGTGACACTCACTTATGCATGTCTAATCCCAGATATGTTGTACATCAGAGAGTTTTTTCACCCCAGTAAGAAAAAGCTGTATTTCTGGCCTAAATGTGACACTCACTTATGCATGTCTAATCCTAGATGTGCACTACATGAAATATATGTATTTTTTTCACCCCAGTAAAATAAAAGCTGAATTTCTGGCTTAAATGTGACACTCACTTATGCATGTCTAATTCCAGATGTGCACTATATGAAACAGATGTATTTTTTTCACCCCAGTAAGCAAAAAGCTGTATTTCTGGCCTAAATGTGATACTCACTTATGCATGTCTAATCCCAGATGTGCAGTATATCAGAGGGTTTTTTCACCCCAATAATCAAAAAGCTGTATTTGTGGCCTAAATTTCACAGTTACTTATGCATCTCTAATCCCAGATGTGCAGTACATCAGAGGTTTTTTTTCACCCCAGTAAGCAAAAAACTGTATTTCTGGCCTAAATGTGACACTCACTTATGCATGTCTAATCCTAGCTGTGCAGTATATCAGAGGGTTTTTTCACTCCAGTAAGCACAAAGCCGTATTTGTGGCCTAAATGTGACACTCACTTATGCAAGTCTAATCCCAGATGTGCATTATATCAGAAAGTTTTTTTACCCCAGTAAGCAAAAAGCTGTATTTCTGGCCTAAATTTCACAGTCACTTATGCATGTCTAATCCCAGATGTGCATTATATCAGAGGGTTTTTTCACCCCAGTACGCAAAAAGCTGTATTTCTGGCCTAAATGTGACACTCACGTATGCATGTCTAATCCCAGATGTGCAGTATATCAGCGGGTTTTTTCACCCCAGTAAGCAAAAAGCTGTATTTCTGGGCTAAATGTGACAAACACTTATGCATGTCTAATCATAGATGTGCAGTATATCAGAGGGTTTTTTCACACCAGTATGCAAAAAGCTGTATTTCTGGCCTAAATGTGACAATCACTTAAGCATGTGTAATCACAGATGTGCAGCATATTAGAGGTTTTTTTTTACCCCAGTAAGCAAAAAGCTGTATTTCTGGGCTAATTGTGACACTCACTTATGCATGTTGAATCCTATATGTGCAGTATATCAGAGTTTTTTTTTTTTCACTTCAGTAACCAAAAAGCTGTATTTCTGGCATAAATGTGACACTCACTTATGCATGTCTAATCCTAGATGTGCACTATATGAAACAGATGTTTTTTTTCCGCACAGTATGCCCCAGTATGAGAAATCCATAATTGTGGCCTAAATTTCACAGTCACTTATGCATGTCTAATCCCAGATATGCAGTATTTTAGAGGGGTTTTTCAACCTAGTAAGAAAAAAACAGTTTTTCTGGCCTAAGGCCTCATGCACACGAACGTTTTTATTTTCCGTTTTGCGGTTCGTTTATTTTGTCCCGTATACGATCCGTATACGGAACCATTCATTTCAATGGGCCCGCAAAAAAAACGGAAGGTACTCCATATGCCTTCCGTTGGCGTATTTCCGTTTTTCCGTTCCGTTCCAACATACAACATGTCCTATATTTGGCCGCAAATCACGTTCCGTGGCTCCATGAAAGTCAATGGGTCCGTTTAAAAACGGAACACATACGGAATGCATACGGAACACATCCGTATGTCTTCCGTTTTTAGCGGAACAATAGTTAGGAGATGCTCGGCCCTTCCCACTGTGGCCATGTGTTCTGTGTTTACAATTGAGGAAGTGAGCACATGTGCAGGTTAATAACCCACCCCCACGCTGTCTGACTTTCCTGCAAAGCCACAAGATGGATGTTGGCAAGCTCATCACCCTCATACAGGAGCGTCCCCAGCTGTGGGACACCAGACAAGATCTTTACCATGATCGCATTATGAAGGAGCGTGCCTGGGAGGAGATTACAAAGGAGATGCTGGCGAGAGAATGGGAGAAGGGCAATTCGTCGAAAAGGCGCAGATTAGGTAAGCCTACCCATGCGGGCATGTGTGCTTCTTTAGAAAATGTTTATTCGATTTATGTCAAAACTCTGATGCACTGGTGTGTTTATATGTGAATACTGGAAAATCGGCCATGTTGTAATGAAGGTGCACTTTTGTCCAACCCTTTTTTTTTGGTAACTATCACCTTCCATAGCACTAGATAGTTTTGTTATGTCAGCAACCTTGTCCGCCGGTGTCTCTCGTGCTTTTCTCAAACTACAGTTCCCAGCATGGCCTGCGTAGGCTGATAATTTGTAGTTGTATTTTTGAATCAGCTGAAGATCAGCATATTGAAATTTTTTTCATGTTAAAAAAATGATTGAGCCAGAGTCGGATTATGTATTATGTAAAATACATATATGCTAAAGTGTTTAGGCCTCATGTATTGACATTTATTAGAAATGGTATCAGGAAACAACTTTGTCATGTAAATATATGGCAATTGTGTTTACAGGCCCATTAAATGTATGTGGCCAAAAAACGGAATATAGAACCTGTCTATAGATGACCCAGATTTTTATGTCAATGCACGGAACTAGTTTAGAAACTACAATGTTATAGCATGTGGTAGTAAGCCTTGGTTAACATGTGCATTGATAAGTTTGTATTGATTTATTCTGATCGAATTTTTGTTTGGTTACTTTTCTACAGTACTACGTGTCAAAACCCGCTGGCAATCGTGCCGGGACCAATACCGGCGTGAACGTGTCCAGGGACTTGGCAAAAGTGGAGATGGTGGACACCGTAAAAAACCCTATCTCTATACCAACCAATTGCACTTTCTCAAACCCGTGTTGGATCTTAGGCCGTGAGTAACCACTGTAATGTTTTTCTCGCTTGTAATGTTGGTGCCAAAGAAAATAATCGTACTTTTGTTTTTTGGTAATCATTTATATACCAGCATAGAAGTAATGGTTTGTGCTATGCTATGCTGAAAACTTATTTTTTGTTTGCACATGCATGGTACACTTAGTTCTCTGCGGTCAAAAATCGGCCCTTCTACACACCCTGCTAGAAGAATATTTACATCTCTTTTTTTTCCCTCTTGACAATACCAGCACAAATCAGTGCTGGTCCTTATTTAAAAAAAAGGTCGGCCACATTGCAATGCAGAAGTCAGGGTCTAGCATATAGTGTGGACAAGGACATAACATCACTGGCAGGAATGAAACAGACATTGGCCTCTGCAATGCTTCACATGGCTCATGTGAACCATAGACGAAAAATACTATTTCAAATTGTTGTAATGTCTTTTTCCCTTACTTGAAACATGAATATGAACAATGAGAAGATAAAGTCCAGCTTCCAAATTAATTTTAAGTGGTGTCTTTACTAATTTAGTGCACTCAAAAACAAAGGCAATACAAGTCTACGCGTTTCGGATACTACAATATTGATCCTTTTACTCATGACATTTGTTTATGAGGAGAAAAGGATCAATATTGTAGGATCCGAAACGTGTAGACTTTGAATGCCTTAGGTTTCTAGTGCACTGAATTATTAAAGATACCACTTATTAACTTTGAAGCTGGACTTTCTCTTCTCTTTGTTTGGATACGTACCTTCACGCGCTCGGTGTTGTCTGTGCCTTTTCCGATTGGCCTCAGGTCAGCGCAGCTCCCTTTTTTTTTTTCACAAACCCAAATCATAACTTTGGAAGCCCATTTTGTAAACCAATAAAGTTGCTTTTTACTACATATTTCTTCATTTTTAGATATGGACAACCAGTACT
The DNA here is from genome assembly GCF_014858855.1 of Bufo gargarizans. Lineage (NCBI taxonomy): Eukaryota > Metazoa > Chordata > Amphibia > Anura > Bufonidae > Bufo > Bufo gargarizans. Next base: position 404,066,926 of record NC_058082.1, read on the forward strand.
ATAAATACTGTCAACATAACTAATAATTATCATGGAAGACTCTGTTCCAGTGTGTATAGTAAATGTTTTAATTTCTGTCTATACCCTTCATTTATACACTTTCCTTGATTGCAATTATCTCTCATTCCACAGGACCGTTGACAGCCTAGAGCAAGAGGGAGATCATAGCAGCACCAACAGTGATGAAGATGCTGGTGCGCATCCCCTAGACTCCACACTTACTGCGGATGACGAGCCCCAACCAGTGCTGCTGCAAGAGAGGGAGGAGTCTTCAGCTTTGGAGGGTCCTTCGGCTGCAATTCAGTCAAGCCCTGAGACAAGAAGAAGGCAGCCACGGCGGAGAAGGGGGCCAACTAACACTGCCGTCTCTGCCTCTAATACTCAAGCCCTGGTTCAAAATCAGGTGCTTGACTATTTGAGGCAGAGACGGGCGGAAGGAAAGGAGGAGCGGATGCTCTGTGGTCTTGCTCCTCTTATAGAAGATCTTGATTCATACAAACAAACACTATTTATTGACATCATGGGGTCAGTGGCGACAATTTTAAAAACGCCACTTGATCCCCATGAACTGGTGAGTTTGGTGGAAAACCTGAAGCAACGTGCATTTAGGTTAGCTAAAGAAACCCAATCTAGGCCCAGTATGGTCCAACCACCTCCTAGGCCACCCTCATATTCACAGCCTCTTTATTCCCAAGAGTCACAGTTGATGCCACGGCCACAATATCCAGGGCCCACAATGAGTAACACCGGTGCAAGTTATGTTGCTGGCCCTCGTCAAACTGGTCCGGGGTTATATTTGAGGGAGCTAATGGATCTTTAATGTTATGTTAACGTTGGAGTAATAACTAATTTGGGCTGATTGTTAAGCCTTTTGTGTATATTTTAATTTAAATTTAAATTTAATAATATACTTTATGAATCCCAAATCTATGTGTCGACTTTTATTTCATATTGCACATACATACCAATATTACAACATGACAAACTTTATTGACATATAAGAGGAATAGGAATAGAATACACATATATAGTATTTATTTTGTACATTAATGAGAAATTGGGAAGTACGTATACTTTTAGACAGCTATGCTCAACCTGTCACACTACAGCTATTAAAAAACTCAAAACACCCTGCATGTCTGAATAGCTGTTGTATGTCCACACATGCAGGAAAATAACTTTTTCTACAGCTTGAGTGCTGCGGTGTGGACATTCCTGTAGTAAACCACAAACATATATATGCAAATTGTATTACAAAGCTAAATCTTCCAAGTGCTGGGATAACCTCCAATGGCAGGACAATGGACAGCGTCTTTAAAGCGCTCTGCAGGGATAAAGAATGTTAAAAAAAATTTAAATGTAGATAAAGAATAGGCAATCTCAACACACAATACATATGTAATAAATATATAAGGATAATGAGGTATTAGAGGGCTAATGTAGACCAAAAAAAAAACATTTTTACAAATAAATATGTTCTCATTTAACATGATTTACTACATAGTGTTATTTTTTTAATTGACTACATTGGAACCCCAGCCCACAAGCCCACGTCAAGGGTCCTCTTTGTCTTGTGAGTCCTACACTATCTACATAAACCCCCACCCCCACCCACCAAAAAATATACACTGGAAAATAATAAATACTAAGATGACCAGAGTCCAGACAATTCATTATCTGCCATGCACTACGTCCATCTGCCACGGCAATGCTCCCTCAGGACTTGAAAAATATTGTTCATAGAGAGCCCGAACTGCAATCCCTGCAGTTCCAGGTCGTCCATGAAGGGTCTGGTCCAATCCTCCGGATGAAGAAGACGTACCAGGTTCCAATTCATCAACTTCTGAGGGACCATCATGAATCCTGACAAAGTTATGCAGGATCACACACGCTTGAATAACCTTGGTGGCATTCTCCAGTGCCATCTGTAAGGATGACAGTAATACTCTCCACTTCTGTGAGAGTATTCCAAACGCACACTCAACATACCGACGGGCTCGACTCAGCCGATAGTTAAATATACGTCGGCTGTCATCCAGGTTGCGTCTGGGGAAGGGCCGCATGACATGGGGTGTCAAAGCAAACCCTTCATCAGCCACAATAACAAATGGAGCCGGTGGTCCCGCAGAACCTGGCAGCATTCTGGGCTCTGGGAGTGAAAGCTGGTTGGCTTGAAGCCGATCACCCATTCTAGAAGAACTGAAAATGCGCGCATCTGCAGTGCTCCCATAGGCCCCAATATCCACAATTAAAAACTTGTACGTACTGTCAGCCAAGGCCATTAGCACAACAGAAAAATACTGTTTATAATTGTAGTACCGGGACCCTGAGTGAGGCGGCTTCTTAACACGTATGTGTTTGCCATCCAGTGCCCCAATGCAGTTAGGAAACTGCGCATCTACATAAAAACCATCAGCAATTCGGATCCAATCCTCAGCCTTGGGCTCTGGCATCACCACTCCCCGGAGTTGCTGCCAAATCAAATCACTGGTTTGACGAACTATCCGAGAAATAGTCGAGACTCCCAGCAGGAACTCAAAATGCAGAGATACAAATGAATTCCCAGTAGCCAAAAATCTGGAAGACACAAACATAAAAACAGTCATGCAACACATACAGTATATACTATAACAGCCATGCTCAACCTACGACCCTCCAGCTGTTGTAAAACTACAACTCTCACCATGCCCTACTGTAGGCTGATAGCTGTAGGCTGTTGGGCCATGCTGGGAGTTGTCCTTTTGCCACAGCTGGAGGGCCGCAGGTTGAGCATGCCTGGTCTTTAACAACAACAATTTTAGACTAATATATACTCATAATCACATTGCATCTAAACTATCACACAAACATATAAATCATATGAAATATCCATACCTCAACGTGACGATGAGCCGTTCCTCAGGAGAAATGCAGCGCCTCATATTAGTGTCCTGGTAGGTTAGGCCAGGACGCAGAGACGCCAACAACAAATCAAAGCTGCTCACAGACATACGACAGAACCCATGAAATTTCTCAGGATGCTGTCGCAGATCCATGTACAGCGTGTGGAAATGACCCTTCCTGCGCCGCTGACAGAGAATTGGGTGAACCCAATGCCTCCTCCTCCTCGGTTCCAGGTTCAGCATAGTTGGCTGCTGTTCCTGTCCCTGAGAAATCAGCCAGCACAAGAGAACCAGTTCCTCCTCAGCCATGATACAACAGAAAATTGTAGCCACAATCCAATGTCTGCTAAACACAGGATTCCAAGTACGCTCTCAATGCTGCAACAAGATGATGAAATTGGAGTAACAAGTCGCACATGACCAAGTTAAATAGGGGGAGTGAAAAAGGGGATGTGTTCTAAAATGATGTTCACACCTTTTTTTTGGTCCGTTTGCGATCCGCAAAAAACGGATCGTGTACTGAAACCATACGGATATTGTTTTTTAAAAATAAGGAACGGAAACGGAACGGAAACGGAAGCAAAGCGGAAACAAAAAACGGAACAACGGATCCGTTTAAAACGGACCGCAAAAACATACGGTCGTGTGCAATAAGCCTAAATGTGACACTCACTTATAGATGTCTAATCCTAGATTTGCAGTATATCAGAGGGTTTTTTCACCCCAGTAAGCAACAAGCTGTATTTGTGGCCTAAATGTGACACTCACTTATGCATGTCTAATCCCACATGTGCAGTGTATCAGTGGTTTTTTTCACCCCAATAATCAAAAAGCCGTATTTGTGACCTTAATTTCACAGTCACTTATGCATGTCTAATCCCAGATGTGCAGTATATCAGAGGTTTTTTTTCACCCCAGTCAGCAAAAAGCTGTATTTCTGGCCTAAATGTGACACTCACTTATGCATGTCGAATCCTATATGTGCAGTATATCAGAGTTTTTTTTTTTTCACTTCAGTAACCAAAAAGCTGTATTTCTGGCATAAATGTGACACTCACTTATACATGTCTAATCCTAGATGTGCACTATATGAAACAGATGTTTTTTTTCCGCACAGTATGCCCCAGTATGAGAAATCCATAATTGTGGCCTAAATTTCACAGTCACTTATGCATGTCTAATCCCAGATATGCAGTATTTTAGAGGGGTTTTTCAACCTAGTAAGAAAAAAACAGTTTTTCTGGCCTAAATGTGACACTCACTTATAGATGTCTAATCCTAGATTTGCAGTATATCAGAGGGTTTTTTCACCCCAGTAAGCAACAAGCTGTATTTGTGGCCTAAATGTGACACTCACTTATGCACGTCTAATCCTAGACGTGCACTATATGAAACAGATAGTTCATATTAATGCAGACGGTGGCTCCGTTCAGAAATGCTTGCAGCATTCGGGTGTCCGCTCACTGAGCGGAGCGGAGGCTGAGCGCTGGCAGGCGGTTGCATTCTCAGTGGATCCGCCTCCACTGAGAATGCATTAGGGCCAGACGGCTGCGTTCAGGGCCGCTCGTGAGCCCCTTCAAACGGAGCTCACGAGTGGACACCTGAACGCAGGTGTGAAAGGAGCCTTAAATAGACCGCCTAGGCGGAAGTGACATCAAATAACCATGGTGATCAATTAAACAAAAATGAAACAACAACAGAAACACGTGAGAAGCAACCCAACTGCAGCAACATCAATCAAAATGACATTGTAGATTGTAGGGAATTCTCCAAAAATCAAGACAACTTCTAAATCAGATGATGCGGTTGGGGGTTCCTCACGTTTTCTGAAAATATTTAAGAAAACACAAATAAACACATAGAATATAAAATACATATAATTGTGGAGTTTGGAAATTACAGGAAACTGTTCAGATCATACTCCCGGTTTAACCCCATGGGCTCCAATGTCTGTAATGTGTGAATCCAATAGGACTCACGTCTTTTTAACATTTTATTCCTGTTGCGAGGTTGTGCACATGTTCAATAATTTGAAAGCGCAATTGCGCAATATTATGTTTGCAGCGACCAAAGTGGTAGGGGATCGGTAAGAGCAGGTTCTTTTTCCATATGGTGGACTTGTGTTTCGAGAAGCGATCATTCATTCCCTCCTGGGAACTACATGTCTCTACGTTAGCCGAATAATGCCGTCTACAACGTATCCCGCAGGGATTGCGGGTTCATCTGAGACCCACATTCTTTTGTGATAATATCGACTACTGCACCCACTTCTCAAATATATTAAATAAGTGTTCTATGGACCTTATGGTATTGACCATTGAATACCTGACTGAAGCGATTACTGCTAGTAAGCAAAAAATCATATCTATTGAAGCGCAACTCAAGGACGCACTACCTGCAGATGAATTAATTGCTTTGTAATCTAAGTTGGATAAAATTTGTGTTGACCTTAAACGGGACATTAAAGGCACTAAACGCCAAAAATGTATCAGAGACTCTGAGGATTATCAGAACAAACGTGTGTATAAATGGCAAGACTTGTCCGGTACTGCAACACAGTTAGCACGAAGCCATATTTGTAGCCTAAATGTGACACTCACTTATGCACGTCTAATCGTAGATGTGCATTATATAAAAACAGATGTTTTCTTTTTTCACCCCAGTATGCCCCAGTATGAGAAAGCCGCATTTGTGGCCTTAATTTCAGAGTCACTTATGCATGTCTAATCCCAGATGTGCAGTATATCAGAGGGTTTTTTCACCCCAGTAAGCAGAAAGTCGTATTTGTGGCCTAAATGTGACACTAACTTATGCACGTCTAATCCTAGATGTGCACAATATGAAACAGATGTTTTCTTTTTTCACCCCAGTATGCCCCAGTATGAGAAAGCCGCATTTGTGGCCTTAATTTCACAGTCACTTATGCATATCTAATCCCAGATGTACAGTATATCAGAGGGTTTTGTCACCTCAGTAAGCACAAAGCCGTATTTGTGGCCTAAATGTGACACTCACTTATGCACGTCTAATCCTAGACGTGCACTATATGAAACAGATATTTTCTTTTTTCACCCCAGTTTGCCCCAGTATGAGAAAGCCACATTTGTGGCATAAATGTGACACTCACTTATACATGTCTAATCCTAGCTGTGCAGTATATCAGAGGGTTTTTTCACCCCAGTAAGCAAAAAGCTGTATTTCTGGCCTAAATGTGACACTCACTTATGCACGTCTAATCCTAGACGTGCACTATATAAAACAGATGTTTTTTTTTCAACCCAGTATGCCCCAGTATGAGAAAGCCGCATTTGTGGCCTTAATTTCACAGTCACTTATGCATGTCTAATCCCAGATGTGCAGTATATCAGAGGGTTTTGTCACCCCAGTAAGCACAAAGCTGTATTTGTGGCCTAAATGTGACACTCACTTATGCAGGTCTAATCCTAGATGTGCAGTATATCAGAGGGTTTTTTCACTACAGTAAGCAAAAAGCAGTATTTCTGGCCTAAATGTGACACTCACTTATGCATGTCTAATCCTAGATGTGCACTATATGAAACAGATGTTTTTTTTTTCAACCCAGTATGCCCAAATATTAGAAATACATATTTGTGGCATAAATGTGACACTCACTTATGCAGGTCTGATCCTAGATGTACAGTATATCAGAGGGTTTTTTCACCCCAGTAAGCACAAAGCCGTATTTGTGGCCTAAATGTCACACTCACTTATGCATGTCTAATCCTAGATGTGCACTATATTAAACAGATGTGTTTTTTTTTTCACCCCAGTATGCCCCAGTATGAGAAAGCCGCATTTGTGGCCTTAATTTCACAGTCACTTATGCATGTCTAATACCAGATGTGCAGTATATCAGAGGGTTTTTTCACCCCAGTGATCAAAAAGCTGTATTTCTGGCCTAAATGTGACATTCACTTATGCACGTCTAATCCTAGATGTGCACTATATGAAACAGATGTTTTTTTTTCTTCACGCCAGCAAACACAAAGCCATATTTGTGGCCTAAATGTGACACTCACTTATGCATGTCTAATCCTACATGTGCAGTATATCAGAGGGTTTTTTCACCCCAGTGATCAAAAAGCTGTATTTCTGGCCTAAATGTGACACTCACTTATGCACGTCTAATCCTAGATGTGCACTATATGAAACAGATGTTTTTTTTTTTTTTTCACCCCAGTATGCCCCAGTATGAGAAAGCCGCATTTGTGGCCTTAATTTCACACTCACTTATGCATGTCTAATACCAGATGTGCATGAAATAAGAGGGTTTTTTCACCCCAGTAAGCAAAAAGCTGTATTTCTGGCCTAAATGTTACACTCACTTATGCATGTCTAATCCTAGATGTGCAGTATATCAGAGGGGTTTTTCACCCCAGTGAGCAAAAAGCTGTATTTCTGGCCTAAATGTGACACTCACTTACGCACGTCTAATCCTAGATGTGCTCTATATGAAACAGATGTTTTTTATGTTGACGCCAGCAAACACAAAGCCATATTTGTGGCCTAAAGGTGACACTTACTTATGCATGTCTAATCCTAGAAGTGCACTCTATGAAACAGATATTTTCTTTTTTCACCCCAGTATGAGAAAGCCGTATTTGTGGCCTAAATTTCACAGTCACTTATGCATTCAAGTCAGCCTGTACTCTGTCCAAGAGGCGTGGTACACAAGTCCGAGATGACGATCCCACATATATTAGAAGAAAAGCCCGGCACTCACTTTATCTACTGCAGATTAAATCTTTCTATTCATCACATATGAGATTTTCTGTGATGTGCGTTTCGGCTCCAATACGAGCCTTTCTCAAACAGATATAGCATATAAATGATACAATATACACGGTTTAAATAGACCGCCTTCGCGGAAGTGACATCAAATAACCATGGTGATTAATTAAACAAAAATGAAACAACAACAGAAACACTTGAGAAGCAACCCAACTGCAGCAACATCAATCAAAATAACATTGTAGATTGTAAGGAATTTTCCAAAAATCAAGACAACTTCTAAATCAGATGATGCGGTTGGGGGCTCCTCACATTTTCTG